>NC_142028.1:119423406-120065314 GCF_982192425.1 Myodes glareolus | reverse complement strand
TCCCAGGTTGGAGTGGTGTGTGTGTGTGTGTGTGTGTGTGTGTGTGTGTGTGTGTGATGTGTGTGTACACATGCTCACATGCCAAGTGTGTCCATCACCACTAGCTCCAAACAAAGAGCATGTGGGAGAGAACAAAGATAAAATGTCTGAGATTAATTGTCCCAAGTACCTGCCATGCATATCATAAAAGAGTTGGGTGCAGATTTTGTACTAAATAAAGCATCAAGAAATTCAAGTTTCTTGACTCAGCAAATGGGCATACACTAAACTCCAAGATTTAACTTTTGAGTTGAAATTAGATAAGAAATGACTTCAACATAAATGACTATGTACTGTTCAGATAATTTGGAAGCCTGAAGTTAAAGACTGGAAATGTACATATTCAAAATACTTCAACTTAAAAATGCCTTCGAAAGAATATTCTGCTGGCTAGAAACACACATGATGTCTGCCAACTGTACAACGTCTCCACAGATTCTGTTTTTATTTGGCAACTGATAGAGAAAAATAATGTGTTCTGCTCCTTGTTTTACACTTGCAGGCAACTATGTTGACATGTTCTATACACAAGTCCGTATTTCCACATGAATGACATTCAAACACCAGAAATGACACATTATTGGCTATTGTGGAGAATAAGAAGGCTTTTTATATCTATAAATATTCTAGAGTTGCTTGTTAGGAGGAAACAGACAACCTAACAGAAGACTGAATCTTGGCACATTAACTTTTACTGGTTGAACCCTGCCAATTTCATTCTATCCAGCTGGTTCTCTCTAATCTTTCATTCCTTCTGTTTGAATGATTTCCCAGGTTGGTGTGTGTGTGTGTGTGTGTGTGATGTGTGTGTACACATGCTCACATGCCAAATGTGTCCATCACCACTAGCTCCAAACAAAGAGCATTCTGGGAGAAAACAAAGATAAAATGTCTGAGATTAACTGTCCCAAGGATGAGACCAATAATATTCAATAAGATATTCATACATTTATAATTTCATAGTAGTGACAATACAGAAAATTAAATATAAAATGGAGTCCCAATTCCTTTATTAATATAGTTTTGTTAGTTGGACAGCTGGAAGTTCTTTAAATGACCTTTTAGCTCAACTGGAGTTTCACCATTCTTTTTGTCCTCAGAGAATGAGAGCAAGGCGGCAGAGGGGTGAAGCACACATTTAAATATGGCCGTATATTAATTTGAATTAGTTAAGTTTGCAATTTCTTTCTCCTTTAATATACCATATGTCTTAAAAATAATCTTCCTCGTATTTCATTTAAAATTTATTTTAATGAAATAGTCAAGTGAGCTTTAAGAATGACGACACTCTTACCTACTTCTAAGGACTGTCATGCCTTGTCATATAAGGTTAAAAAGGTAACACTCAGCTAAGAAAAGTCAGAGCAGATATGTGATGAAGCTGAGTATCCAAGAAAAACATGGAAACATAGGAAGAATGCAGAGGACTTCTGCATCTTGTACTTTGTAAGAGGGATGCACCAAAAAGAGCAAGAAAAAAGAAACAATTTTCTGATGGATACTATACATTTAGATTCTGTAATAACATGGAAAGTTGATTTATTATGGTGTTCGTGCATCATTGGGATGGTAGTCAAAGCACATGTGTGACCTCATCAGTTTAGTCTTTACAATATACAAAGAGAAGGAAAACATAAGCCTAATGTCATTACCTCTGAGAACTTCTAGAACAATTAATGCATGAAATTAAACATGAGGAAAAAAGTGAGGAAAGAGAAATTCAAGGACAGGAGCAAAGCTCTAAGGCTTACAGAATGGAAATAATCTGTAAATGTACCACATACTGGTTTTGCTTGACTGAGAGTTGACTCAGTGTTAAAAGTACATCTCTGGGCCAAAAGAGTTTAAGTGAAATTGCTAGTATAAACATAACAACATATCTTAAAATTAAATTATACGACAAAATTAGATGAACAAATTTGAAATTATTTAAGCAGGTAAACTTAATTAATGCTAAAAATCTCATTTTTGTTTTGTTTGAAAAATAAACTGAAATACAAGTAAAATATAAAAAACTAGCATATGGTCTGTATTTAGAGTTGAGTCTCAAGGGGTTCTGGTTATTTTTGCTATTTGCTAATTAGTGTGTTAATTTGAATGCCTGTCAACATTTTAATCGATGGTTATAAATAGATGGTACAACTTCTTATTATCTTTTAAAATACAATGATATTTAAAAAGCTTTTAATTTAATTTTATTTTTTTCTGTGTGAAGGGGGTGTTTTGCAAATGAGTGCAGGTGAGCATGGTGTCCAGAAGGGGAATTGGATCTCTTGGTGTAGGAGCTGTAGTTCTGAGTCAACAAACATGGGTGCTGGGAAATGACCTTTAGTTTTTTTCAAAATGTCCTTGTAACTGATGATCCACCTTCCCAAGTTCAAGAAAATAATAATATTGAGGGCATGTCCTTTGATGTTTAAACCATATCCTCATGGAAACATCCCTTCACCTGAGCATAATGAGCATTCCTTGAAAAGTAATGTAACATCCACCTTTGTAGATTTGCCAGAGCAAGTACTAATAGTTGGAGACTCTGTTAGCCAGACTTTATGCCACTGCAATGAAATTCCAGATGTAAGCAACTAAAAGTAGGGAGGATTTACTTTGTCTCCCAGTATCAGAGGATTTAAATGTAGTCTGTTGGTTTCATTACTGTAGATCTGAAGTGAGCATGTGGAGTCTGAGTCTGTTTCCCTCCTGGTGGCAAGGAAGCCAAAGGAGAGCCTGCTTACAGTAACATGGGTGTTCACTTTTCCCATTTTATTTCATGTACCCCCTACCATGCAATGGTGCTTACCATCTTCAAATATCTATGGGAGGCTGTCCCCTACCTTAGCTAATCCCTTGGGGAATTCCTTCACAGAAAACTCCTGAGGTATTTACCAATCAATGTGCTTCAGAGCGCAGAGCTTAATATCTTAGGTGTCGATGAACAATAGCAAATAGATTTTGTTGATGTACATGAACTGTTTTAGGTGTTTCTCCTTTATTCCATGGCTTTGTATCCTTGTGATTAGTCATCTTTCAAAGCTCCTGATGATGATTCTGAGAGTCACTTAGTCATAATAGTAATAAATAATTCTGTAATAAAAGTAATAATAATTCTGTCAATGAAGCTTAGAATCAAGACTCACCATCAAAAGAACCTAAAATACATAACATGTTCAACATTTTTGAGAAGTGACTGACATTATCTGCCAAGATAACTCCAATCCTTTCAAGTTAATTTCATTTATGAGTATACAACAAAGAGAATCTTGTAATCTCTGCTATAGGTGGACAGTACCTGATTCTATGAGCATGGCTGAGAGTCTGATCACCTGGTGATCATTTGCAGCTTTCTGCAGCAAGGTGACAAAAATGACTTATGTCAACTCACTTGCAAAAGCAACTCTTGGAATTGCCATAAATTTTTAGAGATGACTATTAAAAGTAAAGCTATATATTTAATTATAGAATCTCATGTAATTAAATCATTTTCATCATAACACTGAGAAGTAGAAACAATAGTTACCAATTACTTCGCATCATCTTTTGATCCTAGTAAGGTCATTCTCTCTTATCTACTTATCTTCCATTTACATTTGTATGGTAGAGACATACAGAGAGTGACTCTCTCCACTATATTCAAATAATTTGTAGATCTAGATTGACCTTGGTGGGGTATTTAAACCAAGGAAAAAAAATGAAAAAAGGAAGGAAAGAAGGAAGGAAAGAAAGAAAGAACTTTGAACCTTTTCCTATTTTGAATTTATTTTAGACTGAGATGGTAATTTTTTTCTTTTTCCTGTTCATCTATTATTTTTAGAGCCTTTACAGTATATCAAAATCTTTTTCTTTGGCTAATTGTTGTGAGTTAAAGTATTCACTGAACATGCATACTTAATTTTTTATTTTCCATGTCTCATGCCTGACGGTGGTATTTGCTAGGGAAGAAGGAATGAGCTGTGAGGACAACAGCACAGCACAACTTCAGGAGATGATACGGTAAGACACTCTGCTCATTCCAGCAGGCAGTTCCACCTCCCTTTTGTTTATGATGCCCAGTGGTGGTTGGGAATGAAAGTTATGTTTTTACTGTTGAGAAATTGGTTGATAAAATCACTCCAGCCTCCTGATGTTTACAATACAGACTTTGGCAAATGTTCTGGCTAAGTAAAGAATGATTTCCAACTTACGCCCTTTGGCAGGTACAGATAAAGACAAGGGTTGGCATATGTTGTCTCACATCTGTGTTTTATTCATTTAGTTTTGGTGGTGACACAAAGCTCCAAATGTATCCTACTTCATTTCCTTTAGCTTTTAATAGAAGAAAAGAAATATGAGCACATTACTTAATAAAAAGTAAATGAATACAAAAAACACGACATGGTGGACAATGGATGTCTCCTCTACCCATTCTCAAATTTGCAAAATATACATAGTTGTTCTTAATAGCTAAGAAAAAACTGGCTGATTTGGGCAGGGATTATTATTATTATTAATGTCTAGATTGCTTTCAGAATCAGCAGGAGGTTTAGCAGGCTGGTTACAAGAATGTAAAGCCATGAAATAAAGGGGAAAGAACACCCCAAAATGTTGATACGCACAGATAAATGTTATTTATTATTGTTCATTGACATCTGAAACATCAAGATCTCCATTACACCTACTACTATTACTGCTACTACTGGAATATGTTTCTTGACTTCCATCATGACAAGAAAATTCCATTGTGTTCCTTGTATTTTTCCCTATTAGTTCCTGAATGCAGGTCAGGAAGTGTGCTTATTTGGTCTTTTGAGCTTTAGTTAAGAGTGACTTACAATATGAGAATACAGGTACAGGGAGGAAGAGACACTAAGTTGGTAGAAAGAACTATATTTCTCTTAAGAACTATGGTGAGTTAAAGTTTTGATCCTTAACATGACACTCGGGAAATTGAAGAAATTTTAAGAAATGGGGCCTTTTAGGAGGTCTTGTAGCAATTGGCTTTGTGTGCTTGCAGGCAGAGGCTTTGCACCAGTCCCATCTTTTATTTCTTTGCTTTCTGGACATGGGGTAAAGGGTTATACACTGCGAACACACTGCTGTATGCCTTCTGCTTCAGCGCCAAGTCCACAGCATGGGGCCAAGTTATTGTGACCTAAAACTGTGCACCAGAATCAATTCTTTTATTGACTAGATTGTCTGATCTCAGGTGTTACTGTAGTAATGAAAAGACAATTAAGACACAAACCTATATGGAAAAACTAAGAGAAATTTAATTTAATTTAATATCTTGTAGTTGTCCTATTTATACCTGGTGTGTTATTTTGCCTTGCTGGACAGCATATGGTAGGACGCATTTCCAAGAGCCCTGGGGACACTGCACCTGTATTTCCTACAACAATGTGATGTTTTTATTCTTCAAAAGAAAAAGCAATGCTCTAGCATGCACAGAACATATGCTAATCAGCTCATTCTTCAGGCACAAATGAGGATAATGTGTTCATTGTTTAGACACTGGAATTGTTCATTACAAAATGACACAGTGTTTGCCAATTGTGTCTTCATTATAAATGTAAATATTAACTGACGATATGTGAAAGAATACAAAAAGTCAACAGCAATTAATTGGCTTCTGCAGTAATTAACAACTGTAAGGCAAACACTTAGGAGCCCTTGTAATCGGCTGCATTAGGAAGACACCTCCTGTACAGATCTAATTAGCAATGTAAATAGTTCAGAAATTATATGCCTCTTGCCTTTACACTCCCTGAAGTAATGTTCATTAATGGGGGGAAAATTACTAGCAAAGTCATTTACATTGTCTTGTTTTATGGTCTCTGCATCAAAGACTCTGGTGTTTGCCTCATACTGGACCATTCTGAGCTTGTGGACCCACACAGCTATAATTAGGACGCCTTTGCAAACACTAAGCACATGAACTGATGGGATCTTATTCTACTGTGGGGTAATTCCTTCATGATTCATACTCTGCATAAGAACACTACAATAGGGATGTAAGTAAAATAGAAAGGCTGAAACTGAGAAATATCTATTTTTTCATGGGACAGTAAAGTACTGTAAATGTAATATTGAAAGATTATTAACAAAATTTTGTGCCACTTATGTGATTTTTTTTTTAGCAGTGAAGATCATCAATATATAATGGGTCAAATTAATGAGGTGATATGATCAAATTATTGTTGAGGATTAAGGTAGTGGTAATCTATTTTTTAAAAATAGCTTTTCCTTTTATAGAGAATTCATATCTTACAAATCTAAAACAGAATTTGAGTGCGCTCTGTGGCTGAGATGCCTCGGTTGAGTCCTAGATCTCTAGATAACAGCACTCTGATTTGCATCATTCACATTTTCTAACTAAGTGGCTTCCAATAGTCCTCTGGTGGATCATGACTTTTGGTTGAAAAACAGCAAGAAACAGAATGACTACCTGAGATTGCGGAGCCATAGATTTCTTTTAATCCAGTGAAGAACTCTTTTAAAACTTTTAATTAATTACTGGAATAAAAAGCAAAGATAAAAACCTCATCAAGTCTATAATGTATTTTGAAGATAATCAAATATAAGATATCCCTGAGTCAATATTCAGTGATATTAGAAGTCAAGATAAAGCATTAAAATAACAAGGCTTATTAAAATATAGCCGAGGTTAATGAATAAAATTGTATTTGGTTTTAAATTTTAAATGTGAATAAACATAGAATCTCTTAAAAAGATGTGGGTAGCTATGATTAAATACATTATATGAATGAATAAAAATGTCATCATAACATGTTTTGTACAATTCCTTTATGTATGTGCCCTTTAAAAACCATAATGCTTAAGCAAGATTATAGTTTTGAGGGAGGTGATTAGGAATACAGTATACAGGACAAGTCGGAAAGCAGCTGAACTGAATTTTGTGTTACCAGACTCTAACTTGCAATTCAGTTTGGTGTCATGCTTTAACAAGGAGAGAAAATATGTAGAATTTATCAGAGAAATTCAAGAATAATGGTACAGTAGAAGCCATGACTTCTGGGGAGTCGGTTAGAGTATTTGCGGTCCATGTGTGAGAAGAGAGCGTCTCTCATCTGTAGAATTCCTCCTGGAGTAGTGGAGAATGGGGATTCCTGGCCTCAAATATGAAACTAGTGTTGAGGCAGAAATACCTTGTGATTATTTTATCTTAACATATGTAGAAAAGGTTGAAAAATTAGGCTTGTTAGACAGCCAGAAGTGGTGTCTTAGAGATTGTATTCGTCATCTGTAACTACTCTTTAGGAAAGCCTGGAATGCTACAACATGTGCTCGTGTATATGGTAGTCACTAAATACGATAACTCAAATGTACAAAACAATGCCCATGTGCGGGTAGACCAGGACTGATGGAGGGGATACAGAGATAAAAGAGAAGATAGGCATTTCCAGAAGTGGTATTTTTTTTTATTTTAATAACTGAAGGACGTCAGTCTGTCTGAGGAAGAGAATACAATGTGCTGTGGTATCAGGGGCCTGAAGGGGGTAAGGGCATATTAGTGTGAGGATGTACTGGATGACTTCCTTTTTCTTTCTTCTTCTTCTTTCTTAACTTTCTTATTGTTTCTTTATGGATTTTACATCATATATCCTGATCTTATTCATCTCCCCATCCTGTCGCCTCTGCCCTATGCTGTTGTGACCTCCCCTTTAAAAGTATAGCCAAAATCCAAAACAAAACAAGAACCCTCAGCATGGATGCTGGAATGTGGCCCAGTGAGTCACACAGTACGCCCTTTAGTCCATACATCTTTATTTGTAAGTATTCTTTGCAATGGATCATTGGTCTGGTTTGAGGCCTCTGGTTTCTACTATCCTGTTGGCCCTCATTGGGACTCCTCTTGGATATCCTGTTGTTGCCTTGTGTCATGGAGACACTGTAGCTTTTGATCAGCAGGTCTGACCCCTTCACAAACTCCGGCAGTTTATAGATTAGGTGGTTACACAGGTGGGCTAACTTATATCTCTGATCCTGGGCCTGAATGGTGGTAGCTGGGCTGGTCAGCCTGCCAGATTTCGCACATCATCACCACCAGGGTGAGCTCCCCAGCACTGCCCCATCTGGCTCACACAGTGTAGCAGGCAGCAAGGAGCAGGGCTAGCTCTCCTGATGTCATGCCCTCAGGTGTGGTTCTTCTGCACTCACACCACAAGGGACAGCTCTGCTGTTTTGACCAGGTGACTGCAGGGCCTGCTCTCACAATGGCTGTAGTTGGTGAGGAATAGGGACAGTCCTTCTGTTCTGATGCCCCCAAGGCCAGATCTCCCTCCCATTACATTTGGCAAGGGGTAGTGGAGAGGGCATATTTCCTCACCCGTGGTACCAGATGACATATGAGAGAGGAGGCAGGTGCTGCTCTCCAGCTCTCATGTCCACAGGACTGTCTCACCTCTGCTCCTGACCACAGGGTCAGCTCTATTGTGCTCCCCAGGCAAGATGTAGGGCCTGTTCTCCTGTATGAACTGCAGTCAGTGGGAGGCAGGACCAGTTCTCCCTTTCTTATGATCCCAGGGCCAATTTTCCCACCCACTGCAGGTGGTAAGGAGAAAGGGAAGAGGGCATTGTTCCCTCACAAATGCGAGTCACCACATGGTTGATGGGTTGATACTGGCTCTCCTGCTCTCCTGACTTCTGGACTGGTCTACCTGGAACCCCACCAAGAGGGTCCACTCTGCTGTGCTGCCTGGTGAGGTGCAGTGCCAATTCCTCCACTTTTATGAGCCTAGGACCAGCTCTCCCACTCACTACAGGCAGAGAGAGCGGTGTTACTCCCTTGCCCACTCCTCCACATGGCAGATTAGGAGTGGGGTCAGATCTCTCCCTCATTTTTACCAGGGGCAGATCACCTGCACTCCTGTCAACAGGTCAGCTCTACTGTGTTGCCCAGGTGAGGTGGAGGAACCACTCTTCCAAGTACTGCAGTCAAAGAGGGGCAGGTTCACCTCTCTACTCTTGTGACCCTGGGGCAAGCTTTCCCTGTCTGCTATATGCAGTAGGGCACAAGGGGCAAAGGGTGAGAAACATGTCTCTCTCTTGCCTATGCCACTGCATGACAGACAGTGGGCCTAACTTTCCCACTCTCACACTTTCAGGGCCAGCTCACCTGCATCTATGCCAAGAGGGCCAACTCCACTGTGCTGCCCCTATGAGGTGCAGGACCTATTCTCTGGAGTGCTGTAGTTGGTGAGGGCAGGGCCAGTTCTTCCTCCTGCTGCTCAGTCTTATCCTCATTGCCTTAGGTGGCAACAGGAGCCATTAACCTCACCGTAGACTGTGGCCACAGCAGGGCCATGGACCCAAACATGGATCCCTGCAGCAGTCCAGACTTGGATGACACCATGGCCCTAGGTGGCACACAGGGCACTCAGATCCATATGGCCTAACAGAGGCTCAGCCATTGGGCACTAAGATGGCCCTATGTGGCAACCCATGTCCCTGTCTGTGTGGCCCTTGGTGGCAATATGGACCATTGATGGGGAAGCTCTGTTAACCAATCACGCCTACTTAAGGCATGGTTACCTGGAACCCAGGAAGAAAACTGGAATGGACCAGGGGCCTGTTCTCTCCGCACGATTCCCGCAGAACACAGAGGAAGTCGGACTCCCCATTCTTATGCCGTGAACTTCCCATTGTAACCATTAAAAATATAACTGTTATCCTTAAGCTGGCCTGGTTAATTCCCATATGGAGCTCGTTTGCAGCAGACCATGGTTATCCACATATACTCCAGCTGCAGTTGGACCATGGACATAGACATGGTCCTGTGTAACAGCCCAGATCCAGATGTCACCATGACCCTCATTGGCAACACAGGTCACTCAGTCCAGCATGGACCCAGTGGCATGGCCCTGGAACACCCACCACGCCCAAAGTAGCAGTTCAAACCCCAGGCATCCACGTGGCCATTGATGGCAATAGGAGCCTTGGCCATCAACACAGACCCTGGCTGCTACTGGACCATGGACCCATGTAAAAAGAAAGGAGCCGGCTGTGTTCCCGTCCGGATCCCAGCTAGCTTACCCCTGAAATAATTACATGGAAACTGTATTCATTTAAACACTGCCTGGCCCATTATCTGTAGCCTCTTATTGGCTAACTCTTACATATTGATCTAACCCATTTCTAATAATCTGTGTAGCACCACGAGGTGGTCACTTACTGGGAGGATTCTAACGGGCATCCGTCTCGGAAAGGAGAGTCATGGCGACTGCCTCACTGCCTTCTTCCTCCCAGCATTCTGTTCTGTCTACTCCACCCACCTAAGGGCTGGTCTATCAAAAAGGCCAAGGCAGTCTCTTTATTAACCAATAAAAGTAACAATAGACAGATGACCCTCCTCCATCAGACCCAGACAGTATATACCTATCTGACCTCAGTTCTGCCTCTGTGTGTTCAGATAGAAATTGATTGTGCTAGCAGACATGTGGTATTTCTGGGATAGTATTTGCAAGACTAAAATGCTTTTATCTTTTGGTTGCTATAAACAGAGAATTAAAATGGATTGAAGATCATTTGCTTATTCAGAAGTCAGAATCTATGAGTAAACAGATAATTTGAGTAATTATTTTAATAACTGTAAATTAAAACATGAGTAGGAGCTGCATTAATATTCCACAAATATTTGTAGAAACATTCCTACCAAACATAAATTTCATGAAAGGACAACTATGTAATACCAGAAAGTATTGCACAGTATCAGCTGTAATAAAAAGCAGATGTCAGTAGGACAGAATTCATGGTTATGCAGTATCATGTGCTTTATGAGGATTTTTTTTATTTGCTTTTTTTTATCACAAGTACACAAACCTCTGTGCTGAACTATTAAAAAAACCATCAAAAGATTTTATGATAAATGATGACAGCATGAACATTTGGCTTTGTATTACACTGTCAATTTATGATACATGAAGCAAACATGCATTTGTTTATGATTACCTGAAATGCAAGGTTTGCTGTGATTAATTTGCAAGTTGATATGGTCTTTCAGAGTTAGTGTGGGGCGTTTTAAGTTATGATATTAATGAATTATTCTATGCTGATGGTATAGTAGAAGTAAATGGTGTAGGAAGTCCTTCTGTTTATGTGTTGCTTTCATTTGTTAAAAAGAAACTGCTTTGGGCCTGGTGATAGGGCAGAACTTAGGTAGCCAGGGAGACAGAACTGAATTCTGGGAGGAAGAAAGCAGAGTGAGAGAGAGCCTCCATGGATCCTCCAGTCAGACATCCTGAATCTTTCCCGGCTAGCCACAACCTCATGGTGACACACAGATTTAATAGAAATGGGTTAAATCAAGATGTCAGAGTTAGCCAATAGAAGGCTAGAGCTAATGGCCAAGCAGTGTTTTAATTAATACAGTTTCTGTGTGATTATTTTGGGTTTAAGCTAGCCGGGCGGCCGGGACAAACAAAGGGTCCTGCTCCTACAACAGTAAATGTCATGAGTAAAACAGGAGATCTCTTATTCTTAATATCTCATTAAGTATAGTTTTTATTTCTTTTTCTGTTAACAATTTACCAAGAAATTATAATATACACTCCATTTGCAAAGTACAGAGTATATACTGGACATAGAAAAAACAGAACTTTTAAATTCTCCAGACTTGCAGCCTGATCGGGAGGTGGGTAAAAGCAAAAATATACTCTGGGGAATAAGCAAAATACCACTTTATTCTGATATTTAGTTATAAAGAAATTAAAGCAGAGTAATTTAGATCAAGAATGATAGAGGTGAAGAACCCTGAGATAGGATGTCTTGGAAAGTCTATTTCTTTTTTAGAGATAATATTAGAAAAGTTTCTATTATGGAAAGAAAGATTTGTAAGGAATCTATAAGACTAATTCACTCATTTGATGGGAATATAACATATTGATAATAAACTTCTGTTCAAACAGTAGTGAAGAAGGAGAGAAATTTGTGACCAAAATATGAAGAGAGACTCAGTGGTAAGGAAGGAGTCTTGTGATACTAACACAAACAGACCTTAAATAATCTTTTAAAATGAAAAAACTTATATTTTATTTTTAAGATAAACTGATAGTGATTCAAACTAGATCAAAAGGGTCAAAATTGTCAACAACCTCTTTTTGCAAATGAATGTTTATTGACACATAGATATACAAGTAGTTTTGCATCTGCTAAATGAGCAGAACTAAGTACTTTTGAAAAAATACTAGTTCTCTCTACAACTGAAAATATTCACTATTTGAACATTTCTGTAAATAAATAAGCAAATATGTGCCCATCTGTGAGCTCAGGATTAATGTGTTTTGTGCAAAGGATGCATGGTCTCTGAAGGATCAGAAGTAGAAATACCAACCAAGGTAGAAAATTATTACTATGTTTTTTCTGAAATAGGATAGTGTTTTAGAAGAGTTTGGTCATGGTGTAGACAAGAAGACATTATGTGACCATATATGTGATGGTTTCTTTCTTGACTGTCTCTTTGTCGTTTCAGTGATTTATACACCTATTTCTTGTATTACCAAGCTGTGTTGGTTACTATAGCTTCATTTTTTTTTAAATTTTACTTTTTATTAGTAGAGAATTTTGTACAATCATTTTGATCATACTCATTTCATTCACAACTTCTCCCAGATCCAGTCCTCCTTGTCTATCCACCTAACACTGTGTCTTTTATTTTCTCTCATCAAGTTGAATTAGTGCTGCCCATGTATTTATGAGTGCATGGCTTTCGATTGGAACTTGGTCAACTTATTAGTGACAACACTCTTAAAGAAAATTAACTGTTGCTTCTCCAGAAACTATCAATTGACAATAACTCTTAGCTTTAGTTTTATTTTTTGATACAGAATTTTATGTAGCCAAGGCCAGCAGGCCTTAACCTTATGGTTCACTTGGCTATCAGATAGACTTTATCTGAAATCAAATTAAAACAGAAGATGCTAGGCATTCCTGTAAAGGGTATTCTTGATTAGATTATTTGAATCAGAAAAACTTACCTGAGATGTGATTGGTACCTCCTAGCAGCAGTGCAGATAACAGAACACAAAAGGAGGAACTTTTACCTTTTGTCTGCTTGTCCCTACTCTTGCTAGCAAGAACATCTATCCTCTTGCTGTGACATTCCTTCTTGAATATTAGAACTAACTTCAGTATTCTTATGTAGACTGAAATCCAGAAGTTCCTCAAGAATCCTCTAGCTCTTCAGCACCAGACTGGGACAGCTGAAATACCCAGCCTAATGAATTGAACAGTTACTAGATTCTTGCATTCTCCAGAACAGGGAAGCCATTGTTAGACTATCTTGATGACATATATTACCAGTCTACCAGAAGGCAGTCTTCCTTAGTGATTTCTGCTTCTGTTCCTGTCTCTGGGGTCCTGCTTGAGTTGTCATGCTGACTTCCCTCCATGATGCACTGTGATACATAAATGTAAGTCAAATAAACCTAAGTGCCTTTGGTAAGAATATTGTTATATGTAATTTTACTACGTTAAAGTTAAAGCCTTCCTTTCCTTTTTAAACAGAAAAGGGGAAATGGTGTAGGAGGTCCTTCTTCATTTGTGTTGCTTTCATTGGTTAAATAACGAAACTGCCTTGGCCTTTTGATAGGGCAGAACTTAGATAGGTACGGAAAAGAGAACTGAATATTGGGAGAAAGGAGGCAGGCAGGGAGAGCCACCATGAAGCTGCCAGGTCAGACATACTGAATCTTTCCCAGTAAGCCGCTACCTCGTGGTGACATACAGATTATTAAAAATGGGTTGAATCAAGATGTGAGAGTTAGCCAATAAGAGGCTAGAGCTTATGGACCAAACAGTAATTTAATTAATATTAAAAGAATATTTCATCACACTAACAGAGAAGCAAACTCAGAGAGCTGGGATTTTAAGCATGATCCATTAGCATAAACTGATCATTGTAGCTTTATAATAAATAAGTTCTGAACTTCTCTTTGCTGTTGCTGTTGTATGTGGATCTTTTGGAATTGTATATTAATTTTAGAGTAGATTTTTTTCTATTGCAAAATAAATTTTAGGGTTTTAATAGGGATTGCATTGAATCTGTAAATCAGTTGTTGTATGGATTTATTAAAATCAGACATGCTTTAATTGTGAGGAAAACATTAAAACAAAACCAAAACACCAATAAAGGGCATTCTAACATCCTTTTAATACTATTTATAGGTATAAAAGTCTTCAAATCAAACAAAATCTGAAAATTAGGACTGCCAAGAGTAACCTAAGGACAGGTTGTGTGTAGTTCAATTGGCAGAGAGCTAGCTCAGCAGACATGAGCCTGGATTTAACCCTATCACTGCTCAAAACTAGATATAATGGCCCATTCCTATAATTCCAGCATTTGGGAGTGAAAGGTGGAAGCACAAAGATTAGAAGCAGCGCAAGGTCATCCTTGGATAATTACAGAGTTTAATGTAAACAAAAATGTAACCTAAGGAGCTATTAAATTTAATTATAATTTAGTATCCTGTATAGGACATTGAAGCATCAATAAAAAGGAATAAAGTACAAGGAAATTAAAATAAAATATACTCATTAGTAAACCATATCAGTTTCTTGATATTGGTTTATTTATTGGAATATATACTATAATAATATAATATATACACTATCTGTGAGCCAGAGTTTAATAGTAGTACATGCTAATTAGATAGATGAATAGAAAGGATGAATAACAGAAAATATTAATGAAATTATAGGAAACAATAGAACTGTGAGCCAGAATTTAATAGTAGTACATGCTAATTAGATAGAAAAGGATGAATAACAGAAAATGTTAATGAAATTATAGGAAACAATAGAACTGTCACATATCTGGGTGGATTTCCCAGGCCTGGAATACGATCTGGCAGTATCTTGAAAGCTGAGAATACTCACGCTTGACTTCACATGCTCTGTCCAACTGGAATGGAGAACATTTGCTCACCAAAAAGTTTATTCTCTAGTGTTCAGAATGGCACAGTCTACAATAGCAACAATAGAAACTGATAATAAAAGGTAGAAGTGGGGTATATCAAAAAAGTAAAACAAAAAAAAAGATCAGCACTCTTTCTAAAATTATCAACTGTGGTAGTAACTAAGGCCTCAACTCTTATTCACAATCACCTGTAGCAGTCTGAGTTCCATGAATCTTTTCGGGACTACAGTTCAGGTAAAATTGGAATTTTGTATTTGCCTCAGAAAAAGAGTTCAAGGGAGCCAAAAGGAAATAGAGTTGAATTTTATTAAAAGACATTTAGATTTATATTGGTTTAATAATCTTATTAGTTTAATCTCATTATTTAAAAATTCCATAGACATGTATGATGCATTTTGATAATTTCCATCCCCATATCCTCTTTTCCAATTCCTCTCCTATTTCTTCTATCACTTCCACATTTTTAACATAGGTTTTCAGGAAGAGGATGCAGGGGATGAGGTGCTTAGAAAGAAAACAAGACACCCATGAGAGCATCAACTTGAGCTTCTCAGAGAAGAATCACATATTCTTCTCTTTACAATACCCATGTATATGATTTGACTGAGCTATGTTTTATCCTAGAAGGATTGCTAAAGAACCAAAATGAGATCACAGAGTGATTCTGGACTATACCCGAGAGAATCACAATTGATAAGGTAAACCTCTAGACATAGGAACATATGTGGGGTTACTTGCACTGTAAACAAAGTTAAGTCTTAGGAGATTTCAAGAACTATTCAGATGTATTCAGATCTCAAGTTTTGTTCATTTTATGATTTTTTAAAGTTTATTTTACATTTGTGGATGTTTTGCTTACATGTATGTCTGTGTACCACATTCCTGCCTCGTCCTGGCAGGAGACAGAAGAGTTTATCAGATCCCTGAGAATTGGAGCTGGGGATTGGAGTTGTGAACTGCCATATGGGTATAAGGAGCTGAACCCAGGCTCCCTTCTGGAAGGGAAGCCCGTACTCTTAACCACTGTGCAAGCTTTCTATCCATCACTGTTTATTTTTAACTTTAAATTATTTTTACTTGAAAATATTCTTATATAAAGTCACATTTCCTTCATGCTGGCAACCTCACAGTAAATGCTAACTGTGCTGGAATTCCTGATTCTTGGCTGACAAAAGTCTTTAACCAGATCCAAGTGAGGGACTCACTACTATGCCTTCCTTTGCTAAAACAAAGTTTTGGGATGCTTTCTAGAAAAAAAAAAGAAGAAAGAAACACACACACACACACACACACAAAACCAAAGTCTGGAAGATTCTGAATTGTCAGCTGAGAACTTCTTATTGTTTAGGGATTATCATACCAACTTTTAAAATTTTATGTAAAATTTATATTTCCAATGAACTGATAGCTAGGAAATAAGTCATATATTTTCTCTTTTTTCATATGCTTTTTCAATATTGGGTAATCCATCCTACTTAAATAACTAAATAAATCAGTAAGGAATTTGGCAATTTAGTAGCATAATTGCTTTTAGACAGAAAATTTATGTTGTATATTTGAAAAGATATAGGTACACTGCTTCTTAGTGAAATTGATTATTTTATGATATTGGGGTTATGATATTTTATGATATGGTTATTTTATGACATTGGGGTTAAAGATGAAAGATGTCAGAGTTTCATAACTATTGGAATCATCCCTTGTCTACCAAAAGCCTAAAGTTATAATAAAAACAAGGCAAGCTAGGCAAGAATACCATAGTCTCCTGTTTGTAAAGATCATCAACTTTTAGTATGAAAAGCAAGAACACTAGTTAGGACTAAAGAACAAGTTAGCTAGAGCTAACCTGTGATCTGCAGGTCTGATATATAATCATAGCTCAAAAGGGAGATGCTTAGGTTGATGAGTGTTGCTCAAATCAATCAATGAATTATTTTAAGATGGATGTTGACTTTCCATTATAGAGATAGAATTCATGAACATTCAAAGACCCGGAATAAGGGGGACTCAGGGGAACTGTGGCATTCACAAAAGAAGACACCAGAAAAAAACAATACTCTGTTCATCAATTGTCACTAAATTTCTGACCCAAGCAAGACCCTGATTGCAGGTCAGTACAAGCCTCTCTACAGACTATGCTAGAGCTATTACCATATCTGATTTCAAGGTATACTGCAAAATCATCAAAACAAAAACTTATATAGAGACGAAGTGAATGGAGTAGAAAACTGTGATATGAACCCATACAATTGCAGTCCATGGATTTTTTTTTGAAAAGATGTTAAAATATACATTGAAGGAAAAACAGTTCCTTCAGCAAATGGTGCTGGAATATGAGTATATAGAAAGAAAATTAACCCCTGTATCTCAACCTGAACAATAACCAATCACACATGTATTAAAGCCCTTAATATAAGACCCACAACTCTTAAATTACTAGAAGAAATTTAACTACTAGTAGGAGGAACTATTCCAGCAAGTAGCATATGCAATGACTTTCTCAGTAGGATTTTAGTCGCTCAGAAAAAGATGTCACCAACTGACAAAAGGAAAGTCATATTAAAATGCTTCTGTATTGCCAAAGAAACAGCTGAATGAAGAGACAGCTTACAAAATGGGAGGAAATCGTTGGCAGCTACATAGCTAGTAGAAGATTAGCACCTATAATATATAGAGAATTCTAAAAACTAAACAAGAAGTTAAAAATACAATCAACAAATGCACTAATTAAATATCTAAAAGTTCTTAAAAAACAAATGGAAAATGGGCTGGTAAACAGAGTTTAGTCAGGAAAAACAGTAGCTGCCAAGGATAATGACTAAACTGAGTTCAATCCTTAAAACCCACATGGTAGAAGAATAAAACAGAACTAACTTCCATAAAAATTTCTATGAGCTCTATATGTGTACTGTAGTCCATGTGCAATCCCACAAAATTAAATAAATAAAAATAAGTAAGTAAATGCAACAACATCAATGAACACCAGGGAAATCAAAACTACTTTGAGATTCCATCTTAGCCTAGATAGAATGATACTCATCAAGATGATAAATATTAACAAATGTTATCAAGGGTGTGAACAAAAAGGAACCCTTATATACTGTTTGTGGAAATGTTAGCTAGTCTAGGTCACTATACAAATTAGTTAGTTTTCTTTTAAAAATACTAATAATAGATCATCTGAATGGTTCAAATATACTACTCCTGGGAATTTCCCCAAGGATCTCCAAGTCAACACATTGTGGAATGAGTATTGATCACAGCATTATGAACAGTAGTTAAATAATAGAATAGACATAGGCATCCAATACAGAAATGGAGAAACAAATTTGGTATATGTGAACAACGTCATGTTTTCATTCAGCTTTTTATATTTTTGCAGGATATGTATGCACTGTGGGTAATTATATTAATAATTTTCAGAATGACAAATGCTGTTTTCTCTCATATAGATACAAAATGAAACATACATATATATATATGACAAAAATGTGGAAGTAATACAGTCTAGAGAGAAAAAGAGCAGCACTAGGAAGGCAGGGTCTGGAAAAGGGAGGATGGGGAAGCATAAGAGGAAGAATATGGTAAAAAATATATCATATACATATATGAAGGTTTGACTAAATAGCAATTAATAAAAAGGCATCATGCTTTGAAAATGTTAGTGAACATAATAACATATACCCATGAAACACCCTGTTTATATAAATATGATCAAATCATAATGCATATTTACTATATTATGGTAAAATTAGTTTTTAGTAGAACTAAGAACTCTCAAGTTCTTAGTGTCAGTTGAATTTGCATCCATCATTTTGTATTTTAATTAGATTCTATTAAGAAAAAAATGTTTGTGCCATTTGTCTATATAAAATTTACATTTGAGAATTCACATTAAATTAAAATTTAAATAAAGGAAGGGATAATCTTTTGCCGTCCATCTGAATGTCTGATAATAAGGAAATTGTTGATAAAATTATAGTATGTTCATTAATCAAGTCATATGTAGGCTGTAAGATAATTAGACAGGGGAAATGGGAAGACCACATGATAAAAACAGAGGCAGAACACAATGTTGCACCCTTTCCGTGGTAGGCATTAAGTGTGCAGATGGGAAGTTTATATAAAAGTGGAGAATGAGAGTGAAGATAATTGTGTTCATGTAATGTTGTTGGTTGTAGTTGAATTGCTTGTGTTCATGCAAGCTTAGGAAGTAAATTAGGAAAGAACTTTTGCAGTGTCTCATATTCCATACTGCCGATGTGCTAAACAGCAAAAAAGAAAAAGTAAACCTTCTAGGAGAGTCTGGACTACTAGACCAGCTCTTTGGAAATGGCACTTTATGAAATGACAAAGGCTTTGGTTTGTTTGTTTTGGATATTAAAAGACAAAATACAGAAAAAGCGTCAGTGAAAAAATTGCAAACGTATTTCTGCTGTTTTATCATCACAGACAGAGAAGTAGAGAAGGATCTTGGAAAAAAACAATAATGTACTAGATTTCTCTGGAATGAACATCTCCACAAACTTAGCAAAACCTACGACCACTACCACCACTAACAAAACAAAACAATGCAATATCAAGCAACCAACCAAAAGCAGTGAAAAGTATATCAAGGTTTGTAAGTCAATGCCAGTTTCTGGATAGCAGACACTTTGCCTGAAACTGCACTGAGGGTAGAGGTAGTGGAGGCTCCATGGAGTCTCAGATGCCTGCTGCTATATAGTGACGAGCAAGGCCTCTTGAACTGAGAAAGGCAATTTTCAATATAAGCTAATCTGTTGTCTTTGAAAGGAGAGTCTTTTTGTAGGAGGGGTTGGGGCCTAGATAGCAGTAACTGAAGGATGTTCAAGGCTGACACTTCATTTAATAAGAGTACTTATTTTATATGTATTTTGCCCAGAATGAAAGTTTACAACAGACAAAACTTTCCAAACAAAAGATACTTGCATGACCTACAGCAATTGTATTTCCATTGCTCATGTAATACCTGAATCAGTTTCAGTGTATGCATGGTTGCAGTTTTCACTTCCCACTGTCAGTGTGCATAGGAACCACACATTGTGAAATGATCACTCTTATTAAATCACCACCCTATAGGCAGCCTTCCATTAGTGCTGTCTAGATTCCAAAGCCATTCACAGAGAAACTCTTTTTTTGAAGACAATTAGACTTTATAATTCAGGTTGCCTTCCTCAACTCTACACATTTTTTTTCACTTGAACAAATTATTATTAACATTATTTTAAAAATCCATCTTATTCTTCCTTCTCTAGTCTAGACAGAGTATTCTGCTCTGTCATACTGGTCATCAGCTAAGGTAAGGTGTCATTTTAGATGTCAACAAATGTTGTGACAGAGACTATGGGTTGAGTTTATTTTGAAAACACTGAGCTTGTTCTTAAATGCATTTCATCCTACAATGGTTGCTAGAAGTGGCAATACTTGTGGCTCCTTCAGCCTGTAATGAACAGTTCTAGAGGTATAACACAAAATTTTTTGAAGCCATTTACAAATTTTCTCTGAGTATATTTTTCCTTAATTCGGAAATCTTATACTTTTGGTATTATATTTCTTCTGAATTTTTAAATTTTCTTTTGCACAATAATAGGTCAGCTTTGTGTTCTTTGAAGTTCTTCTGGTTAGAGATCATTTCATCATATAATTATCCCACATGAAAACCCTATATACAAAAAAAAAATCAAAGTGTTTGCTATTACTTGGGAAGAGCATCGCTCCCTTTTTCTTTACCCAGAAATATCTTGGTTTCCATATGGTACAGTGTAAAATTTCCTAAAGTTTGATAGTCTGGACTAAATGGGAGTTAGCAGAAGACATTCTTACTTGTTTTGCAAGTCACTTGGAAGTTGGGCCTGCAAATGTGTGAATAACCATTAAAATCAAATGATTTGGTAAAATTCATTCAGAAAGTTGTCAGAAAGCTATTTTCAAGAACAGATTTAGTCCATTCACTTCAAGAACATTCATTTTATTATAAAAGAAGAGTAACTAGTTAATCCTTTCTATCTGTATTCCTTGTTTTTCTTTCATTTCTTTGGCATGTAAAACTTAAGGAAAGAAAAACAATGAAAAAGGGAAAAATAAGATGAGAAGGCTAAAGAGATTTAGGACATTTGCTGCTGTTGTCGAGAACTTTAGTTTAGTTCCCAGAACCGACATGGTGGCTTGTAACTCCAGTTCCAGAGGAACTGATATCCACTTCTGATTTTCATAGGCACCAGGCACACGTGCGGTGCATATAACTACATACAGTCAAATACTCATAATTGTAAAATCAAAACACATAAATCTTGAAAACTAATTTTAAAAAGGATGGGAAAAGGGAGAAGGGAAGGAATGGTACAGAATGAGAAGGAAGGGAACAGAGGGGAAAGCATGGAAAAAAGAAGGAAAAGGGGGAATCCCCTTGATCAAATAATTTACCTTTAAGTCTTTAATATCTTTCCTGTTATTTCTATATTGTATCTAACTCTGCAGTCTCTCTCAAAATAATGCATCCGAGAACCATTATTATCTAACAATTTCCCGAGATGAAGTCATCCATTTTCAGGGGAACTCTGAAAGTCACTGGCAGTTCTTAAGGTGGTGAAGCATTACATCCTGCAGAGGTTCTCATTAAGCTCCCAAAACAAACAACTCAAAGGCTTCATAAACCTGACTAGCAGGAGGAGGCTCAGACCAGACGTCTTAGTTAGGATTTCTGTTGCTGTGAAGAGACACCATGAGCATGGCAACTCTTAAAAGAAAAATATTTAACTGAGGGTGCTCACTTACAGCTTCAGAGGTTCACTCCATTGTCATCATGGCAGGGAACATGGAGATATGCAGGAAGATGTGCTGCTGGAGGAGTAACTGAGTGTCCTACATCTTGAAGGCAACAGGAAGTTGACTGAGACACTGGGAAGTATCCTGAGCGTAGAAAACCCTAAAACCCACCCCCACGGTGACGCACTTTCTCCAACAAGGCTGTACCCATTCCAACAAAGCCACACATCCTAATAGTGCCACTCCCTATGAAATTATGGGGTTAATTACATTCAAACTACACCATTTCATCCTGACCCCCATAAGCTTTTAATCATATCGTAATGCAAAATGCTTTTACTTCAACATCATAAGCCCCCATAGTCGATCACAGTCTCAACAAATGTTTCAAAGTTCAAACTCCAAAGTCTCTACTGAGGTTCATGCAATCTGGTGAATAAAATCACTGGTAAAAATAAAAAATCAGATCACATACTTCCAGCATATAATGAAGGACAAAGGATATACATTACCATTCCAAAATTCAGGGAAGGGAGCATAGCAAAGAAATACTGGACCAACAGAAGACTAAAAACCAGCTGGGCAACTCCAAATTCTGTATCTCCACATCTGATGTCAACGCTTTTCAGATCTCCTACTTTGCTCAGCTCTGTTGACTGCAAAACATTTCATTCTCCTGCTGGTTCCACTCCCTATTAGCAGCTTTCCTCAGCAGACATTCCACAACTCTCTCATTGCTAACATCCAGGGGTCTCCAACACAATTCAGGCTTCAACTTCACAGTTTCATGGCCTTTCTAGGTCTCCATTCAGGGACACCCCTGACATATGCCTAGTCTCAGAGGCTTTATTCCATAACTCCTTTCTTCTGTCCTTAACTCGATCCAGAACTACAACCATATGGCCAAAGCTGCCAAGTTCTGCTGCTTACTGGGGCTGATACGTGGCCTTCTCTTTTAATTACAACTTCACTAGATTTCTGCTTACTTTCACTGCCTATGCTTGACTGTCCTGAAATGTGCTCTGTAGACCAAATTGCCCTCAAATTCAGAGATCTGTCAGGCTCTGCCTCCTGAGTGCTGGGATTAAAGATATGCATTGCCACGCCTGACTCTAAGATTTTTTTAAAGTTCCTTTTCACAAGTTGAAAATTTAGCTGTGAGAGATCTTGCCCTGAGGTAACCACTCCCTGTATTCTATTTTTTAAAATCTATTTATCTCCTTTAACATAGAATTTATCTCCATTCCACTCCCTGGTGCTCTTTTTGTCCTCTTTTTTTTTTTTTGTCCAGCTTTCTCCTTTTCATCAAAAATCTTCAACAGAGTTAACACTAGTAACTGCACAACAGAGTCTATACTAGGCTGTTTAGAGATTTCCTCTGCCACTGTAATTAATCCACAATTCTTCATTTTAGCCTCAGGCAGACTTTCCAGACAAGGGCAAAAAGTAGCTACTTTCTTCACCAAAATGTCACAAGAATGATCTCTAGGGAACATGCTACAATTCCTCTCCTTTGTAAACTCTTGAGTGAGCACCCCACAGTTCATCAAATCACTCTTAGCACTACTGTCCTCCATGCTTCTCCTCATATGGTCCATTAAACAGCATGTAAAATGTTCAACTGCTTTACAAATCCATAGTTCAAAAGTCTATATTATTCCAAATAAAAACATTACTGGACCTATGTCAACAATACACTAGTCCCTGGTACCAACTTCTATCTTAGTTTGGATTTTTATTGCTGTGAAAAAACACCAAGACCATGACAACTCTTAAAAGGAAAACATTTAATTGAGGGTGTGATGTGGAATTCCCTTCTATATGCTATAAATACAGTGGTTAATTAAGAAACTACTTTGAGCCTGTAGCAGAGCAGGTCAGAACAGAGCTAAGCAAGGAAAACTAAACTGAATGCTAAGAAAACTAAACTGAAAGCAGAGTCAGTGAGAAGCCATATAGCTCCACCGGACACAGATGCAGGAACTTTACTTGGTAAGCCACAGTCTCGTGGCGATACACAGATTAATGGAGATGTGTTAATTTCAGATATGAGTTAGCCAGAAATGTGCTTAAGCTATTGGTCAAACTGTATTGCAAATAATATGGTTTGTGTGTTATTATTTGGGGGCTGAGCAACCAGGAACAAACAAGGATTTTCTCTGACAGTTTCAGAGGTTCACTCCATTATCACCATGGTGTGGAATATGGTGGGATGCAGACAGATTTGGGGCTGGAGTAGTAGCTGAGAGTCCTATTAACACTGGGTGGTATCTTGAGCATAGGAAACCTATGCCAACCCCACAGTGACACACTTCCACCTACAAGGCCATACCCACTCCAGCAAAGCCATACCTCATAATAGTGCTATCTCCTATGAGATTATGGGAGCCTATTACATTCAATCTACCACAACAGATGATCTGCCCGGAAGAGACTAACTATTGGACTACTTGTATCTATGTAGTTTGTTCTAGGTTTCAAGGTTTCTTGAACTGTCACTAGGTTGGTTGTGATTTTAGAGATGAAGTGTAAGCCTCCGCACTTTCTGTGGATACCCAGGCCTAATCCAGGAGCGCGCTTTCCTGAACCAGGGCCTGAGAATGGACGACTGTCCTAAGGGTTTAAACAGACAAACACAAGAGACCTGCTCGCTTGCCAAAGAGCAAAAAAGCCCTTTATTAAACTCAAGTCGGGTATTTATACCAGGAGGCAAGAGGGTTCAAAAGGGCATGGCCCCCTCCCATCAGGAGCAGTAGAATAGATTGTACATTCCCAGCGCCTCAGGCAGAATCAGCTACCGGGATGGGGGGGGGGAGGCAGACGTGGGAGGCATGTAGGGCCTGCAGCTGCAACCTTGTTTACAGGTGGAATTACCATAACAAAGACAGCCAAGTTCTTTCTAAGCTACCCTCAAGCCAGTGCTAGTGCAGAATCTCCAGGGGCCAGAGGTCAAACAGCCCTGCTAAATGCCGAGGAAGAAAAGGGAAAAAGACTTGGGTACCTACAATGAAGGTCATTTCTGTCCCTGTAGGTAACTCTTTACTCATATTCCTGTAAAGAAACTCAGTAAACTCATTGATTC
Source organism: Myodes glareolus (assembly GCF_982192425.1). NCBI lineage: Eukaryota > Metazoa > Chordata > Mammalia > Rodentia > Cricetidae > Myodes > Myodes glareolus. Next base: position 120,040,502 of record NC_142028.1, on the reverse strand, counting down.
GCCAAGTTGAACTTGGAGGGTTTCCTTACTTTTATCACCAGTTCCTTATCTGCAGTAAGTAGATGTTTGCTTACATCTACCCCTGAGCATTGTCACATGGCACCTGTGTCCTCTCAAATTATTTAATAGTTACTTCTTTTAAAAATTTACTTTTGTTTGTTTGTTGTTGTTGTTGTGTGTGTGTGTGTGTATGTGTTGGCAGGTGGGTGCACACCACAGCATTAATGTGGATCTCAAAGACAGCTCGCAGGTGTCACTTCTTCGGTTCTTTTTAACCCACTGTGTGAATCCTGGATGGACAAACTCAGGTCAACAGCTTGCTGATATGCTCCTTTAATGGCCAATCCACTCATAGAGTTCATTTTTTAAATTTCTTAGCACAATCAAGCTTGCCACCCCCACCACTGCCCCCACCCCTGATTGAAACATGATTATTTCTGAACTTGCTTCTTTAAGGACCAGGGGCATGACTCTAACCAAAGCTTCTGGAGAGAATATGTTCATCTTCAACTTTCTTTTATTTCTTACCACTCTCTTCCTATGCAAACTCAAATGGCAGTCAATTTGCCTCAATCTTCATAAAGGATATTTACTCTATCTGTGCTTCTATGTCGGTCTAAAAATCCCATCTATGCTTTCATTCTAAATGTTTTCTGTGACATTTCTTGTCTCTTGATGCTTTAAATTTCATTTCTCTTGTTAAATAACTTTGATACGTACTTTAAATTTTCTTTATTTTAATGACACTACCACTAGACACTATGGAAAACCACAATTCAAAAAAAAAAAGAGAGGTCATGAAATGGGGATTATAGAATGAATTATACACAAAGAAGAAAATATATTTTTATTTTCCTGAGAATCTTCAGAGAAATTGAGTTTTGAGTAGATAATATAGTTGCTGCCAAATTTTTATCTTTTCTCCTCTGGAGATTCCTTATATGGAGAATATATTTTCTGGGCATAAATAAATAACAGCAAAATCTTATTAATGACTACCTACAAATTTTTGGAAATATTCCATAATAAAAAATTTCAAAGTGTAAAAGTTTTATTGGTGTGTCAGAAACTTCTTGGCTTCCTACTAAAGTAGGAAGGCAACTGTTTTCTTTGCTCAGTGATTACTATTATTAGTACCAAAGAATTAGCCATTGGAAAACATTCAAAATATGCAATTGTATTTGGCTTTGTGCTTCTGAAGCAATAACAGGTTTTGTTCCTCTCAATGAACTTGGGATATTTCTTTGTATATGCCTGGAAAATGATGCCCCAGAAATGTTTAATTATAATTTTCATATTTGATGTAGAGCTGCTCAAAGGTTTTGAATGAACAAAATGGATCTGAAAAATTCAACAACTATTGGGCCATGGAACTTTCCCAGTGCAGCAAGCATTTAACAACACACATTAGGGGCAATATAGCCGGTAAATGAGGCTTCTGCGAAACCTGCATAAAAGCTCATGCACTTCTTTTTATCTCACAAAGACAAATTAATTCTCTCAATTTGTCTACATTGAAATGTGTATTTACAATTCATGAAATTAAAGCTCCATAGGGTTCCAGGATTTACCTCAGTAAAGCGGCACATAGTATAAGTCAAGTCCCTGAGCAAGATGCCACTGGAAAAAACACTGTGATGTGAATATGGAGGAAAATTTAGGTTTGTTTTTAAAATTGCTGTGATTATTGGGCCAAAAGTAAGGTGGACACAGTGCCCATCAGCAATGATAGGTTGCTTTGGGTATATAGAGAATATGATGAGGTTTGGAAGTTTTAAATCTTTAATTAGGCAATGATTTTGTCCATAAAACACATCACTTCTGTTTTACATCATGAACTTAAAATGAATGATGAATATAAAGGTTGAATATAACTATAGAGGCATGGAGGCATAATGCCTATAGTCTCAGCATTTGTAAAGGTGAAATAGGAAGATCTAGAAGCTCAGAGACAATCAGAGTGCAATTTATAGTGAAATAAAGAGATCCAATCAATTAAAATATCATTTATTCAAAATATAAATACAAATATCAGAGTTTTAAAAACTTAATTTTTAGTATCTTTATATATTGAAACCTTCTTGTATAAGGAACATTGAGTCTTACATTGGCCTCAAAGGTATTTTTCTGTAGATATATGCTGACTCTCTCTATATAGTTTACTCTTCTAAATGTGGTAAAGTGAATTATGCAGCTGTGATTGAGGATGGTGAGGAGGAGAGAGTGTCAGGACTCACTCCAAACTTTGCAGCATAATCACCATGTCTTTATGAGCAGGAAGGGTTATAGAAACAGCAAGGCAACCAGAGGCCAGAAAATCTTGGCAGTAGGGTGCTGCTGGCTGTGATGATGCCAGAGAGGACCAAGTCAAGAGATTCAGGGGCCCTTCTAAGCTGGAAAACACATGGTGCTGCTAATGGTACACAGATCTGCCAGTTTCTTAATACAAGTTTGGTGAGTCCAACCAATGTGAGTATCTGACTCTTCATAACAAAAACACACAGATATCCTCTTCAATCAAAAATGCTGTGGCAATACAATACAGCAATCCTATGCAACTAACACAACTATGTAGTGACGAGGCAAGCAGGCCTGCTTTTGTCCCACCCGGCTCCCATGCGGCTAGCTTTTCACCCAAAATAACAAAACACAAATTGTATTCATTTAAACACTGCCTGGCCCATTATCTCCAGCCTCTTATTGACTAACTCTCACATATTGATTAATCCATATCTAATAATCTATATGCCACCACAAGATCGTGACTTACTGAGAGGATTCTAACCCACGTCCATCTTGGGCAGAAGAAACATGGTATCTGCCTCACTTCCCTTCTTTCCAGCATTCTGTTTTGTCCACTCCGCCTACCTATGTTCTGACCTATCAGACCAAGCAGTTTCTTTATTAATTAACCAATGAAAGCAACACATAGAAAGAAGACCCACCTACATCATTTCCCCTTTTTCTGTATAAATATCACAACTATAAACAATTTTGAGATACAAACTGAAGGATTATCTCCAGTTTATCAAGATCATGTATTAACATGGCAGAGAAAGTATTAAAACATGATTTCATAATCTAAAGCACAAAATTTTTCTTCTAGTAAAAATCATTTTGCCAGCTATGTAGTCCAGGCATGTAAGAAGTCAGTACGGTATCTCTGTAGAAGTCAAATAGGTTTCTGGTCTGTCTTGCTTTCCCATTGAGTTGGATTTTGGCTCAGTCATCAGCATGGCTCATCCTTTCCCAGAGTTTCATTCACTATTGATAGGGTACTGTCTAAGGAAAATAACCACCATGTCAGCTGTTGTCTTACTCATGCCCTGGTTGTACTTTCTCACCTGGGAACTTCAGTGTTTGACGCTCTGTTGTGCAATATTAGTTTAAAATGTGTTACATTTGTTTATGCTGTGAAATAGTTACTTAATGATGCAAACACGTGTTTCATTCTTTTATGTTGCATTTGTTTAACTTTGTAAGGCTGGGTTACTTTACCTGTTTAAAGCATCTGATTGAGCTAATAAAGAGTTGAACATCCAATAGCTACGCAGGGGAGAGAAAGAGGCAGGGCTGATGGGCAGAGAATAAATAGGAGAAATCTAGGGAAGAGAACAAGGAGCAAGAAAAGAAGAAGTAGATGAGGATGCCAGTGGCCAGCTACCCAGTCACACCATCAGCCACGGAGTAAAAAGGAAAGAAAGATGTATGGAATAAAAAAAAAAAAGCTCAGAGACAAAAATAGTCAAAGAGAAATGGGAGAATTTAAGTTAGAAAAGTTGACTATAAACAAGCCAAGCTAGGCTGAACATTCATAAGAAAGAATAAGTGTCCATGTATTTATTTGGAAGCTGGGTGGTGGACCCTCGAAAGTAAAAAGCAAACTACACAGCTCTGCCGGATTGTGCCTTCTCCTATACTTAGCTTTGCCCAGTGTCTAAGGTTATATGGGGCTGGGCCTGCTCCTGCACGTAGCTTTGTATCCACATCTTATCTTACTCGGGTACAGGTGATTTTTCATCATCACCCTGGAGTCACAGCCTTATTTATGCTTGTTTCCACAGGTTTTAGTAGAAATAAACAGCCCTGGGGTGTTCATGTGGTCCTCAGGGCATAGAAACATATTTGGTCTAAAGACCCATATTTATACCTGTATAGAGTAACTGAAGACTCTCATAATAGTGACCTTGAACCTTCAATGGACAATGGAATTTGTTAATTCTATCCTTTAAAGAAATAATTTTCTTTGGAAGAAGCATGTTATTAGAATAATTGAAATATAATTATAAACATGATTATATGTTTATAATAATTTATAAGGATAATTTTATAATATTCTATATTATATCATATTTTGTATATTGCAATTATATATTATATGTAATTATTCAATTTTAGTAAATACTATTACAAGTAATGTTATATATTAGATTGTAAATATGTATGATATTATAATATAATCATATTGTACTAATATAAATGTAACTGTAATAAAAGATAATTTTGATGCTTAAAAGTCACCATTGTATACTATCATAGTCTAAGATAATGACAGAAGTTTAGATACATGACTAGATCTCTGTGTACAAATCAACTTAAGCTTTCTTAACAAAACAAAGTTGTGAAGTCGTGGAAAGTTTTCATTAATAACACTACTGAATTCCATAAAATCTTGCATAAATTATTCATAATCTTTATTTAATTTCAATCTTGGCTTGAGTAAAGCCCTAGATGTAATGCTCTGATTCTGTGGGGTAGCCACTAAACCAGAACAGAACACTATCAAGGCTGACGGTGTCATCTGACCTCTTGGTGACTCTGTGACCTAATTTGTAAATTGAAATGTATTGCCACACTGCTGGGAGTATGATCATGTAATTGGTTCTACAATTCCCCAGGGAACCTTCCAATCAGAGTATGAAAGATGCCTGGACTATATTATCGGAAAAATAGCAGTGGGAAGTGTGCCTCTGACATGAATAGCTAAAATTATCTAGGGATCTAGCAGCTATACAGAGGTTAACTTGAATAGCATGTCTAAACAATGGCCCACCTCTTTCTATACAGATATATTCTTCTGACATACTCATATTACATCACATCAATATTTTCTTCCCTCAAATTTGAACATAAGAAGAAATGTTGAGATCTTTCGTAAGTAAGTTAATTATTGTCCTGCAAAACAACCTTTCTTTCAGAGGATCTTCAATATTTTATTTCAAGGTGAAAGAGAATGCTACATCTACAGATAATTTCATCTATGTTAGAGTAATGGTATTATTCATTAGCCTTTGCAAACATAAATAAATATATATCCAAAATCAGATGTCCATAAACCCATTAAACCCTTAGAATGACTGGATTTACTTGGATTTTTATTTGTCTAAAGCATTAAATATGCACGAAAGAATACATTAGCAGAACAGCTTAATCGAATCTTAGCTTCTTGTTACAGGAATGCCAAGAAGAGCTGGAAAGACAATTCTGAACGGTTCCCAAGCTCTTTGACTTTTATTTGAATTGTTCTTGTTAGCCATTCAACTCCTTAACTCACTTTCAAGGGCTCAAGGGTAGTTTAATTTTAATGATTTGGACCCCTAATGTGATGATTTAAGAGAGAAGCCTCTGGAACCTGATGATTTTGCCACTACTCTCTTTTGAAGTCTGGAAACTGACAGACAATTTTGGAGTTTGATCAGACAAAGATGAAGCTGATAGAATTTAGCAAGCAGTGTCTTTACTAGATGAATAAAGCCAAGCGTATTGTTTGTTCACAATTAGCTAGTGTGATTTTTTACATTCAGTGTTACCAGGCTGTTCCAAAGCAGGTAATAGCCTACAACTTCTTACAGTTGCAGCATGATTCAATTCATTCTTAACAAGTCACAGCACATAATTCAGTTGCTCTGTAAAAGTTAATCAACAAGGTAAGGACACATCAGAATAATAATCTTAAGACAGAAGGCCTTACAAAAATATTTCAAACTGTTTTCTTTTCCCCTTTTCCCACTGCAAACTAAAAATATCTGATTGAAAGTTAAAGAAAAAGACACAAAGCACAAATGCTTAACTTCAGGAAGTGCTTGGCAATTGCTACCTGGTGGTGAGAAGGATAATGCATTTTAATTGTGCAGCTGGTGCTTTGGGATTTAGAGCTCCAAAGAGTAGTTCTTATTCACAAGCTGTAGAAAATTAAGACAAAGTGACCTTTGCATGACTATTTATTATTACAGATTTCTATTTCCCTTCAGGGTTGTGGTCATGGTGGGAAGAACAACTCAACAGTTGGCAAATTTTTCAATCTCAAAGATCCTCAAGCAAACTGAGAGGAGAGCTGTCACTTGATTTCACATGTGGATGACAAATAATGTTAGAATATTTCAAGAGGTAGCCTTGAGGTAGAGTAACAACTTAATAAGGAAGAGCATGTTGAATGTTTAAATTCACATCCTCAAAGTTTTGCTTCCTTACTAAAGACTTTAGGACAAAATCTTACCCTCACTGTACTTGGTCTTACCTCAGTGCCAAGTTTTAGTATGTGGTTGGTTTTTTAGTTGGAGCTGCCATCTCATACCTAATTTAATGTGCATTTGAGCAGTAAGAATGACAGAATGGGAATGCAGCAGTCTCATGACATTGGTATTACCTCTGTCAATCAGGAAGAGATGGGCTGGATGTTTTCATGGAGATGTCTCTTCTGACAATAATGTAAATGACAACTGTAGAACTTGACATTTTGGTAACTTACACAGTGACTCATGTCTTATGGAAAGACAATTCTGAACTGTTCCCAAGTTCTTTGACTTCTGTTTGAATTGTTCTTATGTACTGTCTTATGTCTCTGATGGTTTTGACTGAGCTTTAGTGGGGAGTCAGGTGATTCTTTAAGCAGATGTTCCTGCTGCTGGCTTGCTCTATCCATACTGATCCCTTACACTTAGAACATAGCCTCTCTATGCTCCTCTAAATTATCTTCCTTGTCCAGAGATCCACAGATTCACACAACTTTTCAAGAATATGGAAAACTAACCCTTCATTATTAATAATTTATTTTTATTGATTATTATTGTTGTTACCTGAGTTTTTCAACAGCAAAGGTCATAAATAATCTCTTTAATTATCCAGTTTACTTGTGTAAATTCCTCTAAGGAAGAGATAAACTGTCTGACGACATTAAGAAATACCATTAAATAGCAAACATTTAAATATTCTTTTATTGGGGCAATATCAATCAATCTTTGTTGGGACTTCAGACTCTCAGATCCTGAATTTTCTATGACTCTTTGTCAGCTGGAGTGAACAGCTTGTTTCTCTGTGCTTGCAGCTCTTCTGACCACGAGACCCTCATGAGTTCCTGATGGCAGGGGAGTATTCCAAGAGATAGGGCATGGCCATTAATTAAGGAGAACCCTATATAGGCTGACCTGGAACACAATAAAATCAGCATTCTTGTTTCAAGGATGACCCATGTTTCTGTGTGTGTGTTTCGGTCTCCAGACTCTTGCCCAAGTTGCATACCACCTGTGGGACATGGAAGGTATGGTACAATCTCTTACTAATTAATTAATTTATTTATTTTAAACCTTTTTTTTTCCATTTTACATATAACCATGAGAAGCCTTGCCCTCTTTGAGGAATATATGGGGGAGAAGGTGGAGGAAGTGGGAGGAAGGGAGGGAATGGGAACTGGGATTGATATGGGACACTGTGCATGTCTCTCAGAGGCAACAAGAAGCTCCACTATGCTAGACTGTGTGGAGCAAACAGAAAGTACCACATATACCATAATAATGGTGCAACTTAAGGCTTAGACTGGGCAAGCAATCAGGAACTTCTGTATTTCCCCTAGCAATGGCACAGCTTAAGTTTTGAAGACGCATTTAGCATTTTAAAAATCACTCCTAGACAGTAAAAAAATTACAGATATGCAACAAAGACAAATCCAGATAAGAAAGACCTATAATGGGTCACAGTGTTGGATAAATGTATGTAGGCTTAGGAGAGAGAAGAAAAGAAGTATAGAGAGTTGAAAAAGAAGTAAATAATTTTAAAAAGTAGACTTTAAAGAGACAGAGTACAGTCATAGATTAAAAGGAGTAAAGAAAAATAACACAAAAAATGGAAAATTCACAGAGAATCTGATTATGTATGTTATTGTGTTTTCTTTGAATTTTTTGACTGTGAAGTAGCTAAGTACAGAGAGACATTTCATTGTATGGGCTACTACACTAAACAAGCATGTATGTTATAAAGGTATCATGACTTCCAAATTTGGGCCTAGGGATATGTCGTTTTGAAAAAGAAGTTCATCTCTTGTTTCCACAGAAGAAAAGAACCTGTGAATTGTTTCCAGACCAATATGGTTTCATGGACCAAGGTCCCCTGAAAAGTCACCATGAACATCCTAAAAATACATTCAAAAATTACTTTGCCCAATAAGTAGCAGAAGAAATTTGGAGATAACTTTGCCCATATTCCCAAATATTGCCTATAAATGTTTGCTTACATTTAAAAGGAGATATGCTATAGAAATTTGCATTGGTATAGGTCTTGGTTTATTGACACAAATTTAAGGTATATTTTGTTATATGTATATTTTTCTGCTCTTGATTAAGGTACTGTGATTTTATAGTTCATTTAAAAATGTAATGTAGAATTAAGAAATATAGGTTAATAGATAATAGTCTAATAATAGTATAGTCTATAATAGTCAAGCTGAAGTCATGCTAGTTAGATTTTCTAGATTTATGGAGATATATTTTAGATGGATGGGCATTTTTCAAACCTTTCAAAGACTACACAATATGGCATTTTAAATGTTTAATAGCTTAAGACTTTTCATGAAGGTGAGACACATCTGCTCCTGGCAGCACCAACCTACTTCAAACAGATGATGAGCATCAAAAGGACTCCTTAGCCATTTGGGCAAGAGATTGCTCTTGCTTGAACTGCTTAACTGAACACGCAGAATCTGCAGGACTGCTGAACTTGCCTAAAGGTTAGATGATCATTAAGGGTTTCTGCTTCATGAATGAGTGTTGACAGGGTTTCTGTCTGCCTGGTTCCCCAGCCGCTTAGTCCCAGAGAAATCACACAGAGGTCTACATTAACTATAAACTGATTGGCCCGTTAGCTCAGGCTTCTTATTAACTCTTATAACTTACATTATCCTATTATTCTTATCTGTGTTAGCCACATGGCTCGGTACCTTTTTCAGTGGTGTAGTCACATCTTGTTTCTTATGTGTCTGGACAGGACTTCAGAGGGAGTTTCCCTCTTCCCAGAAAAGAGTCTGTGAGACATTCTGCAGGATCCAGAAGGAAGAAGAAAGTGACTGAACTCTCTTTGAAATTTCCTTCTTCATGAAAAAGTCTGCCAGATACTATGGGATTGTAGGCTAAAGATGGATGCCCCAATGATACAGAAGAACTTTGGGTAACTGTCCAGGCAGCAAGATGTCTGTCATTTTTAGAGTTTTGGAAGTTATTTACAATGTGCTTTCTGTTTACTTAGGTAATATTGTATCCTTCTGGAGTCTTTGATACTATTGAAGAGTAAATAGATAGTTATAGTTGTAGTTTTCTTTAGTTATGATAAAAGATAAATAGAAATATTGTAAGAGTCTGCACTTTCCAGTGGATACCCACGCCCGATTCAGGCTGCGTGCTTTCCCGAACTCGGGCCCACGAGAATGGACGATTGTCCTGAGGGTTAAAAAAGAGACACACACAAAAGAGACCTTTGCTCATTTACCAGAGTACATGGCAACTTTATTAAACTCAAGTCGGCTAGAGGGATCGAAAATGCAAGGCCTCCTCCCATCCAGGAGCAGGAGGAGAAGATTAAAGCTTCCCGGCGCCTTGGGCAGGATCAGTTTGGGGAGGCAGACTATGGGCCCACTGCTGAAACCTTGAATACAAGTGGAATCACCATAACAAAGAGAACCAGGTTCTTGCTAAGTTATCCCCTCAAGCCAGAGCTAGTGCAGAGTCTCCAGGGAGCCGGAGGTCACACGGCCCTGTGAATCGCCAGGAGAAGGGAAAAAACCTTGGTAGCTACAAAATATTGTAATTGTAATTCTTGCTTGTTATCTGTTTTGTTATATGCAGTTTTACTATGTTAAACTTTAAACCTTTTTTATTTAAACAGAAAAGGGAGGTGATTTGGGAGTCCCTTCTGTGTACTGTGATTTTCATTAATGAATAAAGAAACTGCTTTGGCCTCTTGATAGGGCAGAACTTAGGTAGGTGGGGAAGATTGAACTAAATGTTGGGAGATAGAAGGGTGGGGTCAGGGGACACCATTGATCTGCTGCCAGATATAGATGTGTTGAAACTTTTTTGGTAGGCTATAAGTTCATGGTGATATAGATTAATAGAAATGGGTTAAATTAAAATGTAAGAGTTAGCCAATAAAAAGCTAGGGCTAATGGGCCAAACGGTGATTTAATTAATACAGTTTCTCTGTGGTTATTTTGGGTCTGGGAGGCTGGGAAACAAACAAGCGGCCAAGCAGTCTGCTGCTACACTGGTGCATCCTCTAAAGTTAAACTTTCCCAGTGACTTCAGAGCGATTTGCCTTTTATTTACTTCTGACAGTCTGATTTATGCTGCGATAGAAGCCATTTTATTCTGTTTCCACGCTGCCACTAAGAAAAGTCTGTAATGTTCCTAAGCGAGGAGTTAGCTCACATATGCTAAAACGAATTTTGGAAATTATTTTCTTAAGCTGAGATTGGGGAGATTAAAAGTCATTATCTTTGCCAAAGTTGGTTAAGGAAATGGAGCACCTATGTCACCTTAGCTCTCGTGAGAGTTTTTCTGAGAACAGTCTATTCAATTTTCTGGCATTTAACATCAGAGAAAGATGAAGGATAAGAATGTATCTAAATTATGCTGTGCCAACAGCAAAAATCTGTGTCTAATAAGATCCTTGCTCTTGTCTTATCTAGTCCATCAAAGTTTGTATCTTATTACTTGGAAGAACTCTAGAGATAAAAAGGGAATCTGATGGGAAAGATTCCCATAACACAGGGATGATTGTGTAAAGGCCTAGGAAGGTATCAAGCAATACAGAAAGGATTTTGTCATCTGTCTGAGAGCTATGACTATGTTGGGATTAGTAGTAATACTAGTGTCCTTACTGTTGTAACATATTTTCACAGTTCAGTGATTAAAAATAACATTTATTTATTTGTTACACTTCTAGAGATCAACAGTCTCAAACCATGGTGTGAGAATATGACTTTTTGGGGAATAGTGGTGGTGATGCTAGCATTTGTGCTCCTTGGCTGTGCCTGCTTTCTTCACTTTTAGAGATATTGTCAGCACTGTGCCTTCAAATCTCTGTCCTTCCTTTATCTCATGGCCTTCTGTATCTAGGGAATTTTGCTTCTGTAAAAGGATTCTTGAGCTGACCTGGGACAACATGAATAGGACAAGAAAATTCCACATCTTATGTTTTTATATCATTTCTAAAAACCCTATTTTTCCAAGATGACAACAAAATATATTTTTTTAAATTGGGGTTATTTATTGCCAATGTGTAAGGGCATAATTTATTATTTTTGTTACCAATAAAAATAGTCACAAAAGCTTGATTTTCAAATATAATTCCACTTGCAATGAGAGAGAGAGACACATAATGTGAACTGGTCTTAAATTCTGTAACATTATGGTAATGGTATACATCACAGTATGGATGCCTACATACATACATAGATACATATTAAGATGTCTTGCAACATAGCTTCTTTTTTCTTTTAACCATTTTTAAAGACTTATTTTAATAAATTGGATACTTTTTCCAAGTTCTTTAGAAAAACATGAAAACCCTCTTTTAATATCCACATACACTTCATGAACATTTTTGTGATATTGATTACTTTTAACCAAGTAGTTCTTTCTTAAACCATGTTGGCATCTTGTTTCAGAAAGGATTAAGAGATAAGTTACTTGATATTCGTGAAAAATACATATCAGCATTTTATATAATTGGGATAACATTTACATCTGAACATCAATTCAGTAATTGCATGTAAAACTTAGAACTATACTGGCATGAAGAATTAATGTTTTAATAACTTAGTGCTTTTCATGACAATGAGACACGTCTGCTCCTGGCAGCACCAAACTTCTTCAAGAGGAAAATGGGCATTGAAGAGGCTTCTTATGGAGTTGGTTAGTCATTTGGGAAAAAATTGCTCTTGCCTGGACTGTTGCATAAACTGGACACAAAGAAGCCCCAGAGAGAAGACTATTGAACTTGCCTAAAGGTGAGATGATCTTTTGGGATTCTTGATTCTTGAATCTGAGAGATATTCTGCAGGTTACAAAAGAAAGTGACTGAACTGTCTGAATTGTCCTGCTTCATGGAAATGTTTGCTGGATACTATGGGCCTGTAGGCTGAAGATGGATGCCCCAATGATACAGAAAAACTTTGGGTGACTGTCCAGGCAACAGAGATATCTCTGTCATTTCTAGAGTTTTGGAAGTTGCTTACAATGTACTTCCTGTTTACTTAGGTAATATTATAACCTTCTAGAGTCTTTGATGGAGTTGAAGAATGGATGGAAAGTTACAGTTATAGTTTTTCTTTGTTATGATAAAAGACAAAATAGATATAAATATGGCAACTGTAGTTCTTGCATGTTTCCTAATTTTTATATGCAATTTTACTGTGTTAAAGCCTTCCTTTTTTTTTAAACAGAAAAGGTAAAATGATGTAGGAGGTTCTTCTGTCTGTGTTGCTTTCAATGGTTGAATAAAGAAACTGCCTTTGCTTTTTGATAGGGCAGCACTTAGATGGGTAGGGTAGAAGAACAGAATGCTGGGTAAAGGACAGAGAGGCAGATGCCATGGTTCTCCTGCCCGAGACGGATGCTGGTTAGACTCATGCTGGTAAGCCACAGTCAAGTGGCAATACACACTAATGAAAATGGGTTAAACTAATATGTAAGAGTTAGCCAATAAGATGTTAGAAATAATGGGCTAGGTAGTTAATACAATTTCTGTATGATTATTTCGGGGGTTAAGCTAGCCAGGTGGCCAGGATGAAAAGCAGGCCCACTCCTCTTACTACAGAGAAACACGGGTAGAAAGAGACTTAAAATGAATCTACAATGAAAGTTACCTGGTGTGGAGGAAAAGTGGGTGGCACTGGGAATATCAATGACTTCTCTGGGGTGGTAAAAACACTCTTTCTTATCATTCATTGATAATGAATGACTGTTGCATTTAGTTTTTGTTAATTCGCTGAACTATTCACACATGTGTAGCATGTATCTTATGTAGTCTTAAAGAGTTTTAAATGCATATATCTTAAAGAACTTTAAAGAGTTCTTAAAATCAATAAGTGGATAATTTAAATTACTTAAGCCAACAGTTTATGATTAAGTAAATCATGGAATGTGCACTCAGTAGAGTATTACAAAGATGTAACAAAGAAAGAACAGTTTGTGTACTTAAATGAAATTATGTCAAAGATGTATTGTTAAACAGAAACATTATGACATATAATATTATACAGGACAGACTACTGACTGCATAAAAGAGGAGAGAGTAAAATGGGAAAAGGAGAGACGATGAAAAGGTACAACATTCCAGTCAGACCCAGCCTCTATTTCTTTATTTCTAACGTAAGAATAATAAAATCAATCTCATGGGTTTCTGTGAGGACAAAGTAAACACATCTGACTATGTAAATATGTGAAACCTGGACCAGACATGGTAGTAAAATCTTGTAATTATTCAGGAGGTGGATGATAGAGGACCGTAAGGTTTGACAGCCTGGACTATTACCCTAACTTCAGGAATAAACAAAGACTATCTACTTTTAGAATTACTCTTCAACACTATATTTAAAGTCCTGAGCATTGAAATAAAGTGCACAAGTGTGCACACACACTCACGCATTCACAAAAATTAAGGTACTCACATTAGATAGAAAAGAGAGCTGAAAGAATACACAAAAAGTTTCTAGTACATAAAAGTAATTTTGGCAAGGTAAGCACGCAAATACCTATTGTATTTCAAAAGAGTTGCAACAAATGCCCATGAACTGAACATTTTAAGCATCAGCTCCAATAGCTCCAAACGTGAAAGCCTCTGGTATTAGCCTAATAAGACACAAAATTGTGTACTGAAAAATAGAAAGCATTGGTGACACTTCCACTTTTGCAAGGAGAGGCTGCTTGTTCGTCCCAGCTGCCCGGCTAGCTTAGCCCTGAAATAACCACTGCTTTATAGTATGCTGTAAAAAATGGACATACAGAACCCACAGAGAAATGAGTGCTGAATTTGCCTAAAGGGGAGATGTTTCGGGGTTCCTGCTTTATGAAAGAGTCTGCGAGACATTCTGCAGGATACAGAAGAAAATGACTGACAAACTGCCAATCTAGGCAAAACTGTCTTTAAAATTTCTTGCTTCATGGAAAAGTCGGCTGCATACTATGGACCTGTAGGCTGAAGATGGCTGCTCCAATGGTACAGAGAAGAACTTTGGGTGAATGTACAGGTAGCAAGATGTCTCTGTCAATTCTAGTGTTTTAAAAGTTGTAAACTTAGTGCTTATTTAGATAATATTATATCATTCTGGAGTCTTTGATGGAGTTAAAAAATTTACAGTTATATTTTTCCTTAGTTATAACAAAAGATAAAGTAGATATAAATATTATAACTGCAATTCTTGCTTGATAACAGTTTTGTTATATGTAATTTTACAATGATGAAGCCTTCCTTTATTGTTTAAACAAAAAAAGGGAAAGGGTGTAGGAGGTCCTGCTGTCCATGTGCAGCTTTCATTGCTTAATAAATTTAAAAACTGCCCTGGCATGATAGGGCAGAACTTAGGCGGAGAAGAGGAAACTGAATTCTGGGAAGAAGAAAACAGAGTCAGGGAGTCACCATGGATCCACGGCCAGAGTAAGACATGCTGCCAAAACTTAGCCAGTAAGCCACTGCCATACGGTGATTACACAGATCAATAGAAATGGGTTAAACTAAAATGCAAGAGATAGCCAATAAGAAGTTAGAGCTAATGGGCCAAGCAGTGATTTAATTAATATAGTTTCTGTGTGGTTATTTTGGGACTAAGCTAGCCAGGTGGTCTGGACAAACAAGCGAGCCCTCCTTGCAACACTCCACAAGCAATGGAAGTGATTTTCTTGGAACTAAAATTCCTTGATTAGAAGACTCTACTTAACAAAGTATCAATTCTTTTGAAATTTACTTAAAGATTTAACATAAATACTATTAAAATACTAGCAGGACTCTTGTAAACACAGGCAAGCTGGTTATAAAGTTTACTTGAAACAGTGAAGAGCCAGATGAATTGAAACCATCTTGAAAGAGGAGAATGTAACGTGGAAGTTGGAAATACAAATGAACCCTTCCAAATGTGATCAGGTGAGTTCTGTCATGTGAGTGATAGCAATCAAAGGAAAAAGCAAGATGGGAGCTGCTAAGGAGCTCAGGGTGCCTGCCTCCAAGGCTGGGAATCACCTGGGTTGTGTGATCCTTACAACCTACACAGTGGAAGGAAAAAGCCGTCAAGTTGTCCTCTGACCACATCACATGCACTGAGCTGCACACTGCCCATACATACACAATAAACAAACAAACAAATAGATTAATGAATGAAAAAAGAAAGAATAGTCTTCCTTTCAACAAATGGTTGGAATTGGATATCCTTTTATGAACAACTCACCTTGACCTAAATTACATCCTAAATAAAAGTTGATTTAAATTAACTCACAGATCTAAATGTAACACATAAAATATGATTTTTTTTCAAAGAAAAAGACATATAAAACAAAACTGTTGGGTTCTAGAACAAGGTAAACAGCTCTTTAGATATAATATTGAAGGCATGATCTATAACTCAAAAATCAATACATTTGGCTTCATTAAAATTAAATACTTGCTCTGAAAAACAGTGTTAAGAGAATGAAAAGACAGCTGCACTCTGGGAGACAATATTTGCATATCACATATCTACAGAGGAATTATATCCAGAATACATAATAGCTCTCAAAATATAACTGTAAGAAAATAACCCAAAACCCAATTTTTCTTGGAGGAAAAGTAGGCAAAAGACTAGAGCAGAAAATACACAGCAGAAGATATGCAGATGGTAAATAGGCACACACAAAAAATCATTTCAACATCTTTAGCTTTTAGAGAAATATAAAACTATACTGAGAAACACATCTATTGTAAGGGCTAAAACTACATTTTAATTGACAACAGCAAATGAAGAAGGAAATGAGAAGCAAGCAGAATTCTCTCTGTGGGATGCAAAAGGGAATGGCCACACCAATTAAGAGTTGGGCAGGTTCTGACCAAAACCTACACTTACTACACTTATCAATAACTACAATTTCACTCTTATTCACTCTAAAGAATGAAACCTATGCTCACACAGAAACCTCAACACAGAGAGTTATTGCACTTGATTTCAGAGCATCAGGAGCTAAGAAGAAGTCACCAGCCCTTCCAAACCCTTATGAACAAACAGTCACCAATACTCAGAAACAGCAGTCACACATATGAAATGCAGATCATGAACGGATTACAACGACATGCCACCAGAAAGAAAGGCTGCCCCAAACATTACATTAACATATGCTTTCATGTATGTGATATTCCAGGAAACAGAAAATGATAGGAATGGAGAAAACACAACACTAGTTGTCAGAGGCTGATGGCAGAGAGAGGGTTTGACCACAGAGAGGCAACACAAGGAAATTTTGTTACTATGGAACTGCTGTAAATGCTGACTGCGGTGACAGTTACAAAAGACTAGAACTGTACACTTACACACACATACACACACACACACAAAACAGAAAAAACTACAATCATATATATCTTACTTATTATTAGTTACAGGAACACAGAAGTTAAAATACAGCCAATACTTAAAACTGGTAGAATTTATTTCATATAAATTTCTATTTCAATGAAGTTGAATAAGATAGACCTAGTGTACACAGAAAAATGTTATCAAACAACAACAGCAAACAAAGACAACTGACATAAGGAACTGAACCATGGTTAAAATAGGAACAGCCAGTCTTGGACTCTAGCACATCTTCACATAGACAGAGTCAACAAGTCTCTTTTTTGGTAATTTTAAAATAATTACGTCTCATACTATTCTGTTTTTAAAGATTTATTCATGTGTGCAGTGTCTGTGCGGCTGTATGAACATGTGTATACAAGCACATGGAGACCCGAGGAGGACATCAGATAACCATTTCTACCACTCTCTGCCTATTCCTTGAAACTGTGTCTCTTCCTGAACCTGGACTCAGAATGAAGCCTGAAAGCCCCACTGATGGTCCTGTCTCTGCTGACCTTGAAGCCCGGGTTACAGGCACGTGCAAGACTACTAGTTTTACAGGTGATAGAATCCAAAGCAAAGGTTCTTAACCACTGACCCATCCTCTCCATATCCCATCTGCACTATTCTTCTTCACAAACACGGTTTCAGGACTGGATAAATGAACAGCATATTCTAGGTGCAATATACTTTTCAAGCTTTCTACCCTTGCCCTCTTGTTAATAATACTTAAGGCTTCAACTTTGTGACTAATAGAACAGTACAAGAAACAATTGGAAGGTTCATTAAAGCCCCTTTTTAATGTATTAAGAAAATAGAACGTGAAACATTCATTCAAACAAAATTCTACCAGGCCAGATGCTTCCTATAAGAGAAACTTTATTCTATTACTCAGCTACCAATAAAATATTTATGGCAATTGCCTAGAATTCTCCTAACAACACTTGAAAGAATACTTGTCCTATTTATAGAGATTTTTTTAAACAAAAGGGAAAAGAAAATGTGCCTGATTAATGTCAAGTAAATGTCAAAAAGGCCTAAATGAATAAAATTCGACACAAGCATCATTTTTCCGGCCAGCTGACCAGTCAGCTCTCTGTCTAGCATCACTTGCCTCAACTTATCTCTGGCTGATGCCTCCACAACCTCTCTTATCCCCGTCTTAGCAACAGTGCACTGCCACACTGGCCACTCACCTTTAACCCATCATACCTCAGACAGAACATGGCCATCTCATGCATACTTGTTGAAACACAGGAGAGAACTAGAACACGGGCTGGATGCTTGTGTCAAGGAAAAACAGCCTCACTGTCTCCAGTCAGACAGATCTGTTCATGCTCCTCTCCTGCATGAACCTCTCATTGCTTCTTTTGTTTTGTTTTATATTCCTGTTTGTTTTCCCCATCACTATTACATTCAAATATATCCAAAGTGTTGTATGATCTGGCTTCTGCCCACCTTGCCAGACACACACACACTCACACAGGTTTTTCAGAAAATCATGCAAACTACAATACTGCTTTCCTTGTGCATAATTTCCCCCTCTATGAGGAACAAATTCTAGGGAAGAGGGACTTGATGTGGAAAAACTGAAAACTGCTTATCAGGCAAGAGGAATAAGCACTCCAAAACATAAAACCCACCAACTATGACCAGAAAGAGTGCTCAAAAGTAATCTAACACTAGGGCTGCATCAGCCACAGTCCAGCCCTCAGAAGCTCACACTGCTGGGAATGGCAGTCATTTGAAATGAGGGGATCCTATTTGCAAGATCTGCCTCTGAGTGACTCTGGTTCCCTCAGACTCCCACTCTCCATCAAAGCCTTGGTTGGCCAGGAGGTGGCAGAGCATGCATTTAATTCCAGCACCCAGGACGCAGAGGCAAGTGGATCTCTGTGAATTCGAGGCCAATCTGGTCTATAAGAGCTAGTTCCCAGACAATCTCCAAAGTTACAGAGAAATGCTGTCTCAAAAAATAAAACAAACAAACCAAAAAAAAAAAAAAAAAAAAAAGCCTTGGCGGGCTGTAAGCTCCAACCAAAAGGAAAAAAAAAAACCCTAAAAGTCAAAAGTAAAATAATAAAAAAAGATGTCCACCTTAGTAGAAACATAAAGTACCTCCCTCTGACTGTTCCCTGACTTGCCAGACCTTCAAGACCAAAGCCCACTCTACCATGTCATTACTTCAGACCAAGGGCTTTTGGATCGTAGGAACCCACTCTGCTGCTGCTCACGAGTTGTGTGACCTTGGGAAGATTATTTCACATCTCTGAGTCACTTGTTGGCTCATCTATAAAAATCAATTACCTTGAAGGGATGTTGTGACAACTAAATCTGCTAAGCACCTGGCAGAGCCTGGCACTTAGCAATCGGTAAACAGGGCAGAGCTTTTAAAAGGAATCATTTCTCACTGCAGCCTTCCGCAAGCACAGCTTTGGGTTAATATGATTTTTGTATCCTCTTTGCATGTACAAATGATGTCATATCTCACTAAGACATAACAAGCATATGCCCTCTTGTTTCCCAAACTTCATCTCTGCTGAGGAATACTGTGTATAAGAATGTTCTGCCAGGCTGAGGAGTTCTATCCCGAGAGCTGTCCCTATTTCAGTGCTGAGGAGTTCTATCCGGAGAGGTGAGTGGGAGCTAGCCAGGGCGGACTGCCCCAGAAGAGAGCACAGCCCCCCCCAGCTTCTGCAGTAGGGTCTTAGGTGTTCCATGGGACGCTTCCCTGCCCACACTGTCGCCCTTTTGTCTCCTGTGTCCTTGGAA
Source organism: Myodes glareolus (assembly GCF_982192425.1). Lineage (NCBI taxonomy): Eukaryota > Metazoa > Chordata > Mammalia > Rodentia > Cricetidae > Myodes > Myodes glareolus. The sequence continues at coordinate 120,020,887 of NC_142028.1, read as the reverse complement.
TACCAGCTGTCCCTATTTCAGTGCTGAGGAGTTCTATCCAGAGAGGTGAGTGGGTGCTAGCCAGGGCAGACTGTCCTGGAAGAGAGCACAGCCCCGCCCCTCCAGCTTCTGCAGCAGGGTCTTCGGTGTTCCACGAGATGTTTCTCTGCCCCCACTGTCGCCCTTTGGTCTCCTCTGTCCTTGGAATACCAGCTGTCCCTATTTCAGTGCTGAGGAGTCCTATCCAGAGAGGGTCGCCCTTCTGTCTCTGGTGTCCTTGGAGTACCGGCTGTCCCTGCTTCAGTGCTGAAGAGTTCCATCCAGAGAGGAGGAGATGGGCAGGCGCCAATGCAAAAATTCCTCCAACAACCTGAAAGGCAACATGACATCACCAGAATCCAGGGATCACGAAACTAGAAGAATTGAATACCCTACTCCAGAAGAAATAGAAGAAATCGACTCTAAGTGGAACTTTATGAAAATAATAGAGGAACTTAAACAGGAGATAAAAATCTGCCGTAAAGAAATGGAAGAGAACTATAACAAAAAGATTGAAGAATTGAGTAAATCCGTAAATGAAACCCTGGGAAACCAAGAAAAATCAAACAAACAGGTAATGGAAACAGTTCAAGTTTTGAAAACTGAAATGGAGGCAATGAAGAAAACACAAACCGAGAGCCGGCTGGCTGTGGAAAACCTAGGTAACCGAACAGAGACTTCAGAAAAAAGCATAACCAACAGAATACAAGAGATAGAAGAATGAATCTCAGACTCTAAAGACACCATAGAGAAAATAAACGCTCTGACCAAAGAAAACAGCAAACCCAACATATTCTCATCACAAAGCATTCAGGAAATGTGGGACACAATAAAAAAACCAAATCTAAGAATAATAGGGGTAGAAGAAGGAGAAGAATTGCAGACCAAAGACCCAGAAAATATATTCAACAAAATTATAGAAGAAAACTTCCCCAACCTAAAGAATGATATCCCTATGAAGGTTCAAGAAGCATACAGAACACCGAATAGACTGGATCAAAAAAAGAAAAACAAAAAAAATCCCCTCGTCATATAATAATCAAAACACAAAACATTCAGATTAAAGAAAGAATATTAAGAGCTGCAAAGGAAAAAGGTCAAGTAATTTATAAAGGTAAACCTATCAGATTTACACCAGACTTCTCTGTGGAAACCATGAAAGCCAGAAGGTCCTGGATAGAGGTACTGCAGAAACTAAGAGACCATGGATGCAAGCCCAGACTACTACACCCAGTCAAGCTATCATTCACTATCAATGGAGAAAACAAAATATTCCAGGATAAAAACAAATTTAAACAATTCGTAGCCACAAATCCAGCCTTACAGAAAGTATTAGAAGGAAAATCACAACCCAAGGAATGCAACATTGCCAATACTGCCTACAATAACTCAGACATCTAGAGACCCTTCACAAGCACATCTCAAAGAACAGAAACACACAAACTCTACTATCCCCCCCAAAAAGGAAAATATCTGGCGTCAACGACCACTGGTCATTAGTATCACTTAATATCAATGGACTCAATTCACCTATAAAAAGGGAAAGACTTAGAGATTGGATACAAAAACAGGATCCAACATTCTGCTGTTTACAAGAAACACACCTCAACCACAAAGACAGACACCTTCTCAGAGTAAAGGTTTGGGAAAAGGTTTTCCAAGCAAACGGACCTAAAAAACAAGTGGGTGTGGCCATTCTAATATCTAACAAAATTGACTTCAAACTGAAATCAATCAGAAGAGATGGAGATGGACATTTCATACTCATAACAGGAACAATTCATCAGGAGGAAGTCTCAATCCTGAATATCTATTCCCCTAAAATAAAGGCACCCACTTATGTAAAAGAAACACTTCTAGAACTCAAGGCAGTCACCAAACCACACACACTAATAGTAGGAGACTTCAACACACCTCTCTCACCAATGGACAGGCCAATCAGACAGAAACCTAACAGAGAAATAAGAGAATTATTGGAAGTATTGAATCAAATGGACTTAACAGACATCTATAGAACATTCCACCCAAATAGGAAAGAATATACCTTCTTCTCTGCAGCTCATGTAACCTTCTCGAAAATTGACCACATAACTCGGTAACAAAGCAAACTTCCACAGATACAAAAAAAATTTGTAACCACCTGTGTCTTGTCAGATCACCATGGATTAAAGTTAGAATTCAACAACAATGCTACCCCCAGGAAGCCAACAAACTCATGGAAGCTGAACAGTCAACTACTGAATCACCCCTGGGTCAAGGAAGAAATAAAGAAAGAAATTAAAGTCTTCCTTGAATTTAATGAAGATAAAGACACAACATACTCAAACCTATGGGACACTATGAAAGCAGTGCTAAGAGGAAAGTTCATAGCACTAAGTGCCCAATTAAAGAAAACGGAGAAAGCACACATTGGAGACTTAACAGCACACTTGAAAGCTCTAGAAAAAAAAGAAGCTGATTCACCCAGGAGGAATAGAAGATTGGAAATAATCAAACTGAGGACTGAAATCAACAAAATAGAAACACAGAAAACAATCCAAAGAATCAATGAAACAAAAAACTGGTTCTTGGAGAAAATCAACAAGATTGACAAACCCCTATCCAAACTAATCAAACGGCAGAGAGAGAACGTACAAATTAATAAGATCAGAAATGAAAAGGGGGACATAACCACAGACACAGAGGAAATTCAGAGAATCATTAGATCTTACTACAAAAGATCTATATGCCACAAAATTAAAAAATGTAAAAGAAATGGACATTTTTAAAGATAAGTACCATTTACTAAAGTTGAACCAAGACCAGGTGAACAATCTAAATAGACCTGTCAGTCGTGAAGAATTAGAAGCTGTTATTAAAAACCTCCCTACCAAAAAAAAGCCTAGGACCAAATTTTTTCAATGCAGAATTCTACCAGAACTTCCAGGATGACCTAATACCTACACTCCTTAATGTATTTCACAATATAAAAACAGAGGAGTCATTGCCAAACTCTTTTCATGAAGCTACAGTTACCCTGATACCTAAACCACATAAAGACACAACCAAGAAAGAGAATTACAGGCCAATCTCACTCATGAACATTGATGTAAAGATTCTCAATAAAATACTGGCAAACCGAATCCAAGAACACATTAGAAAAATCATCCTTGATGATCAAGTGGGCTTCATTCCAGAGATGCAGGGCTGGTTCAACATACGCAAATCTATCAATGTAATCAATCATATAAATAATTGATTTATTATTTGAAAGAATAATATATGAAAGAAAAAACCATATGATCATTTTATTGGATGCTGAAAAAGCATTTGGCAGAATTCAACACCCCTTTATGATAAAGGTGTTGGAGAGATTGGGGATACAAGGATCATACCTAAATATAATGAAAGCAATATACAGCAAGCCGACAGCTAACATCAAACTGAATGGAGAGAAACTCAAAGCCATCCCACTAAAATCAGGAACACGACAAGGCTGTCCACTCTCCCCATACCTCTTCAATATAGTGCTTGAAGTTCTAGCAATAGCAATAAGACCACATAAGGGGACCAAGGGAATTTGAATTGGAAAGGATGAAGTTAAACATTCGTTATTTTCAGACGATATGATAGTGTACATATGCGACCCCAAAAACTCTACAAAAGAACTCCTACAGCTGATAAACACATTTAGTAATGTGGCAGGATACAAGATCAACTCCAAAAAATCAGTTGCCCTCCTATACACAAAGGATAAAGAAGCAGGGAGGGAAATCAGAGAAACATCACCTTTCACAATAGCCACAAATAGCATAAAATATCTTGGGGTAACTCTAACCAAGGAAGTGAAAGATCTATTTGACAAGAACTTTAAGTCTTTGAAGAAAGAAATTGAGGAGGATACCAGAAAACGGAAAGATCTCCCTTGCTCTTGGATTGGGAGGATCAACATAGTAAAAATGGCAATTCTACCAAAAGCAATCTATAGATTCAATGCAATCCCCATCAAAATCCCATCAAACTTCTTCACAGACCTTGAGAGAACAATAATCAAGTTTATATGGAAAAACAAAAAACCCACGATAGCCAAAACAATCTTATACAATAAAGGAAATCTGGAGGCATTACCATCCCTGACTTCAAACTCTATTACAGAGCTACAGTATGAAAACAGCTTGGTACTGGCATAAGAACAGAGAAGTCGACATATGGAATCAAATAGAAGACCTGGATATTAACCCACAAACCTATGAACACCTGATTTTTGACAAGGGAGCTAAAGGTATACAATTGAAGAAGGAAAGCATCTTTAACAAATGGTGCTGGCATAACTGGATGTCAACCTGTAGAAGAATGAAAGTAGATCCATATCTATCATCATGCACAAAACTCAAGTCCAAATGGATTAAAGACATCAACATTAATCTGATCACTTTGAACCTGAGAGAGGAGAAAGTGGGAAGTAGTCTACAGGATATAGGCACAGGAGACCACTTCCTAAGTAGAACCCCAGTAGCACAGACAATAAGAGAATCAATGAATAAATGGGACCTTCTGAAACTGAGAAGCTTCTGTAAAGCAAAGGACACTGTCAGTAAGACAAAAAGACTACCTTCTGACTGGGAGAAGATCTTCACCAACACCTCAACAGACAAAGGTCTGATCTTCTAAATATACAAAGAACTCAAGAAACTTGACCCCAAAACTCTAATTAACCTAATTAAAAAATGGGGTACTGAACTGAACAGAGAATTCACAACATATGAACTTCGAATGGCCAAAAGACACTTAAGGTCATGCTCAACCTCCTTAGTGATCAGGGAAATGCAAATCAAAACAACTTTGAGATACCATCTTACACCTGTCAGAATAGCTAAACTTAAAAACACCAATGATAGCCTATGCTGGAGAGGATGTGGAGTGAGGGGAACACTCATCCATTGTTGGTGGGAATGCAAACTTGTGCAGCCACTGTGAAATCAGTGTGGCGGTTTCTCAGGAAACTGGGAGTCAACCTCCCTCAGGACCCAGCAGTTCCACTCTCGGGAATATACCCAAGAGATGCCCTATCATACTACAAAAGCATTTGTTCAACTATGTTCATAGCTGCGCTATTTTTAATAACCAGAACAAGGAAACAACCTAGGTGCCCCTCAATAGAAGAATGGTTAAGAAAGTTACACATTAGAGTTTTACTCAGCGGTAAAAAACAATGACATCTTGAATTTTGCATGCAAATGGATGGAAATTGAAAACGCTTTACTGAGTGAGGTAACCCAGACCCAAAAAAAGGAATATGGTATGTACTCACTCATAAGTGGATTCTAGCCATAGTTAAAGGTCTTTGAACCTATAATTTCTGATCCTTGAGAAGCTAAATAAGAAGGTTAACGTGAAGAAAATCATATAGTTTTCCTCCTGGATATTGGAAGTAGACAAGATTGCCAGGAAAACTTGGGTGCACGGGTGGAAGTATGGGGAGATGGTTAGGGAGAAGGGAGAGGGGGAGGATTGGGGATGGTTTGGGGGAATGAGATGGGAGGGGAGGAAGGATGGATATGGGAGCAGGGATGTATATAGCTCAACTAAGGGAGCCATTTTAGGGTTTGCAAGAGACTTGATTCTGGAGGGATTCTCAGGCCCAAGGAGAGGTCCCCAGATTGTTCCCTGGGCAGCAGAGGAGAGGGTGCCTGAACTGGCCTTGGCCCATAACCATACTGATGAATATTTTGCATATCACCATAGAACCTTCATCTGGCGATGGATGGAGACAGAGACAGAGACACATATTGGAACACTGGACTTAACTCCCTAGGTCCAAATGAGAAGCGGAAGGAGGGAAAATGTGAGCAAGATAGGCAGGACCAGAGGGAACCTTCATCCGATGATGGATTGCGATCGAGATGGAGACCCACATTGGAGCACTGGACTGAGCCTCCAAGGTTCAAATGAGGAGCAGAAGGAGGGAGAACATGAAAAAGGAAATCAGGACCGCGAGGGGTGCGCTCACCCTCTGATACAAGGGGACTGATTGAATGAGAGCTCACCAAGGCCAGCTGGACTGGGACTGAAGGAGCATGTGATCAAACCGGCTTTTCTGAATGTGTCTGACATGGGGGCTGACTGAGAAGCCATTTACAATGGCACTGGGTCTTGTTTCGTCTGCATGTACTGGCTTTTTGGGATCCTAGTCTGTTTGGATGCTCACCTTCCTAGACCTGGAAGGAGAGGGGAGGAACTTGGACTTCCCACGGGGCATGACCCCCTGACTGCTCTTAGGATTGGAGAGGGAGGAGGAGAGGGAGTGGGGGGGGAGGAGAGGGAGTGGGGGGAATGGGAGGGTATGGGGAGGAGGGGAGGAAGTGGAAATTTTTATATACAAATAAATAAAGAAAGAAAAGAAAAAAAAAAGAAGGATTCTTAAAAGAAATCCCACAGTAGTTCAGAGTTGAATATAATAGAGGGTTATTTATTTAGGGGTAGACTCACAGGTCGCAATGCTCTTCTTGAACAGGAAACGGCAACCAAATGCCACACCTGGAAAAGAGACCTTGAATGCACACTTTACATCACCATATATAGTATTTGAGGCCCCACCCAAGAGGGCAGGTAACTTAAAGTCTACTGGCTGCAGAAATTACTACAGTACTGGTAACGCTACAATTTTCTCTCTACCCACACACACTGCTAGGATACATAGGCATGAAACATAATTCATTAAATGTGGTATATAGTAGCTGAAACACAATATGTCGGAATGACGGAATAAAACAATAAAGATTGAATACCAGAAATGGAAGAAAGTTGTATATACTTAACTACTCAGATCTTTCAGTTGAAGTACTAGCTTCAGGCCCCACATTAAAGCTTTGAAATGCTCCAGGCTCCAGCATTACTTCACTAGTCACAAGCAGTGGTCAGAACTCTTGACCAGATATAATGGTGGACCCAGAATAATGGTGGACATTCTCCAATTCCTAGTTATCATAATTTCCTGTGAAATAAACTGTTCCTCATGTATGTATCTGTATCTAAAAAGAAATCTACTGTAATTTAGAAAATTCCAAATCCAAATGTCTGTTTTCTTTTTCATATTCTTCCTATTCTTTCTATTAGAAACTCACTTTATTTTTTTGTTTTTCCCCACTTGTTTGTTTGTTTAATAAATCCTTTAAAATTTCTAGAGAATGAACATCTATGACTTCATTCTATGAATTTTTATTATAATGACAAATGTATAAATAGAAGCATGATAAGTAAAAACATCACAAAATAAGCATACATAATATTAAGTGCAAAGTCTCTCAAATACCAGCAAATTAAAACAGAAAAAGTACCATTACCTTTGACCAAGTGATATTTCTTCCAATAATGTAATTATTAGTTAATAAACTAATAACAATAAATAAACTAATGTGAAGTCACTTTATTTTTAGAATATTTTTTAAAGATATGTTTTATTTTTATTTTATAAATCTGAATGCTTTGCCTGCATTCATATATATGCACTACATGCATGCTTGGTGTCCAATGAGGTCAGAAGACATGAAATCACCTGGAACTGAGGTTAGGGAAACTATGAATTGCTATATGAGCAATAGGAACTGAATTCAGCAATAAGTGCTGAACAATATTCTCTGATCCCAATCTTAGTGGTTTTAATAATATCCAGAAGTCCAAGTTTAAAATCCCTTTTTATGCACAGGGTGACCTTTTAGATGTGGTCCCCTGGTGCAGACCCAAGTCAGCCCTGTGTTTGGTGCTTTAGTTTCCATGAGTTCATATGAACCTTGTTTAGTTGATTCAGAGGACCATGCTTTCCTGATGTTCTCCATCTCCTCTGACTCTTATACTCTTTCACCTCCTCTTCTGCAGAGTTTCCTGAGCTCTGGGGTGAGGGATTTGATGAGACATCTATTTAAAGCTGTGTTTTGCAAAGACTGTCTCAGCATAATGTCTGACTATGAGTCTCCGCATCTGCCCCCTTTTGCTGAAGGAGGAAGCTTCTCTGATGATGGTAGGATAAGGCACTGATCTACGAATATAGCAGAATATAATTAGGAGTCATTTTACTGATAGCTGTTTTGATGACCATGAGTATTTGGTTTTACTTTAGGTCTCTGGACTATGTAGTATATGGTTCTTGGCTACCCATACCATGTCTGGGTTCCATCTTGTGGAGTGGGCTTTAAGTCAAATCAGTTATTTGTTGGTTACTATCAAAAGTTCTGTGCCAAGCTTACCTTAACATATTCTGCAAACGTAACAGATTTTAGTTCAAAGGTTTTGGTAGTCTGCAGAGTACCTTCCTGCACCAAAAACACTAGAAGTTAGCATTTGATCAGACAGTTAAGAATGCATTATTCTGAGCTCACTTTTTGTAATTTGTAATTGCTGAACATTTCTGGCTTAAGTGACAGAGAAAAATGACAGAAATGAAACTGGAAAGGGTAGGGAAAAGATTGATTACACTGCACACAAATATAAATAACTAAAGTGTCAAGATACAGAACCACTGTCAGACATGGGCAATGACATTGATGAGCAGGAATTACCACTGGGAAAAAATAATGCACTAATAAAAAGAGAAATATAGTTCAGGTATTTGGAGAAGAGACCTGCATCAATGTACTTTGATATTAAGGTACATAATGAAGGCATGCCAGTCAAAGAACATTTGTCTTTTGACATCTGCTTCTCCCATACCCCAGTCATCTCTGAAAATGCTGTTGTTCTACAGCATAGAACTATGCTATGTTTTTCCATGACTTGCTGTCATAGAAAGAAAGGTTACTGTTTTTTAGAAGCATACCATTTATTATAGCAAAAATATGAATGACACATTTTAGAGAGATTGTAATAGCTCAAATGAATCACTATGGACCCTGGTGACAGTACTCTTCTGGTATCACCTTTTCAAACAATAAATTATTTATTCATGGAAACATCTGTACACACACTCACAGCATTTTGATCATATCCATCCACCATTACCTGCCTTAAACTCTGTAGGTTGCCCCGTGTCTCCTTTCAAACTCCATATATTCTATTATTTTCCTTTAAAAGCAATATTTGTATATTATTTATTTCTTTGTTTTAATCCCAACTTCAGATTCCCTGTTGGGCCCAGAGCAGCCTGGCTATACTTGTGGGGCCCAGGGCAGCCTGGCCCCACATGGGGCCCAGGTCTCACAGTTGCCATAGCAGGTAGCACCAGGTTCTAGAAAAAGCCATAAGCCTGTACCACCCAGGAACAGATCATCCAAAGAAAACTTTTAACATTTCAACCATTGTATATAGGATCACCTGCCAGCACACACCCATTGTTTTTCACCAGGACACCTATAGATAAATGTCAGCCAACCGGGGTCCTGAAACTTAGAAATCCCTCACCCCTGCTTTTGCTATTATAAAAACCCAACCCCAACTAAGCTGGGGGCTTTCCAGTCACTTCAATACGTTGAACTCATGGAGAGTTCGAATTTGCAAACGTGTGTAAAAATAAAGGCCCCTTGATTTTACATGCAGAACTCTGTCCCTAGTTGGTATTGGGGGGAATCTGTGATCTGGGTGTAACAATCCGTCCCTCTTCTCCTCTCACTCCTTCCACCCAAACTCTCTTCTCCACCCTCCCCCAAATTCTCTCCTCTTCCATTTCTATTCAGAAAAGGACAGGTCTCTCATGGATATCAACAAAACATGGCATATCAAGTTGCAGGGCTGTTATGACCTGCTACTGACTTGTCCCTTTAGGAGACAAGCCCCGACCAGACTCCACTGGGGCTTCCAGCCTGCTTGCTTCTCTCTCTCTCTCTCTCTCTCTCTCTCTCTCTCTCTCTCTCTCTCTCTCTCTCTCTCTCTCTCTCTCTGCCCTGTCTCTTCTTTGGAAGAGGTGGCTGCTTCCACCTCTCCTCACCTTCCCCCTCCCTTCCCTTTTACTGAATAAACTATATCCAAACTTGCTCTACATGGCATGCCTATTTGTCTCTGTGTCTCACCCACCATAGCTCCTTGTGGGACCTGCTGGCTGGGGTCTCTCACCTGCTGCCTTCCACCCACCTGGGACCCAAAGAGGCCTCGCTTGACTCCCTGCCTGGAACCCAGCTTCCGCTCATGGCCCACTGCTGCCCCTTGGGAACTGCACATTTTATCTAAACCATTACATGGGCAAGGTGATCCAATATGAGGAGTAGGGTCCCAAAAGCCAGGAAAAGCCAGGAAAAGCCAGGAAAAGCCAGGAAAAGCCAGGAAAAGCCAGGAAAAGCAATCCTTTGGAGAGAGAGAGAGAGAGAGAGAGAGAGAGAGAGAGAGAGAGAGAGAGAGAGAGAGAGAGAGAGAGAGCAGTGTATTCCAAGGACGAGCTGAAGTTTAGAGAACCACTTGTGATCAGTTCTCTCCTTCTACCATGCGTATTTCAGGGATGGCACTCAGGTTGACAGGTTTGGCAACAAGTTCTGATGGCCTGAATGGCCTCTGGTCCAGCGGGGGGTTGCTGCCCAAGTGTGGGACTGAAGTTCTGGCTACATATGCACATGGCCTCTAATCTGGCTTGGCGTCTTCTGGGGTTCAGATGCTGGCCTGGCTTCTGGTGAGGTAGGAGGTTTCTGCCTGGTGTTCAGGGAGTTGACCTAGTCTCTGGGGTTCAGGATGCTGGTCTGCTCTCTGGGGACCAGGATTCTGAACTGGTCTGTGGTTGGGTGGAAGGCTTTGCCACAGATGTTGGTGAAGTTATGGTGATGAGGAGAGGTGGTGCAGTTGGAGTTATGCTGGGTGAGTGCAGGGGATATGGAGGATTACCTGGGATTCAGGATGCCGACCTGACCTCTGGGGGAAATGGAGGCTTCTATCACAGGTATGGGCCTGGATGTGGTGACAAGGAGAGGAGAGGCAGTTGGGTTTATGCTGAGTAGAGGTGGGATGGGCAGCAGTATCATTTGGGTTCAAGATCATGGACTGACCTCTGGGGGAAGAGGAGGCTTCTGCCAGAGGTGTAGGCTAGAAGATGGTTTCTACCTTATGTTTTGCGACAGGGTTTCTCACTTAACTTAGTGCTCACTATTTTGTGTAGCCTGGCTGACAAGCAAACTTGAAGTATTCACTTCTCTCCACCTCCCCACCACAAATATTCAAAATACATGCTACCATACCCAGTTGGGATTCAAACCAAGGTCTCATGCTTGCATAGTAAGACTTGTACTAATGAGAAAAAATAAGTCCCACGTTGATTAAAAATATAAACACCTACTCAGTTCTTCCTTTGTCTTCTTGTTTTTCAATTATATTTTTATTATTTAAAAGAAAATTTAAATGTAAATATATTTTCATTATATTCTTCCCCAAGTCATTCCAAATTCTCTTTCCTTCCCTATCTACCCAACTTTAAGCTTTCTCAGAAAACAAAAACCCAACATAACAGCAAAATCTTGTAAACCAAGAAACATAATAGAACCTCACCCAACAGGAAAACAACAACAACCCCACCCACAAACTCCAAACTGTAACCAAACAGAAACACACAAAAAGACTGTGAAGTCCATTGTAGGTAGGTCAACTACTCACTTGAGGACTGTTCTGGAGTGGTTGATATACCCAGTGTCACTCTATTGAAGTAAACTGATTTTCCTCTCCCAGCAGGTATAAGTGACAATTCAATTGTTAACCTTTACCTACTCTGGGTTTTCATTCATTAAATAATTAATTTATTCACATATTTATTTCAAATAAAACAGCAAAATATATGATAAAACAAAGGCTATCACACAAGACAAAAGAATCAGAGACCCATTTATTTACACTCAGAAATCCCATAACAACAGTTACTCAAGTTTTATACTCTCTGTGTTTGCTTTTTCTTTCTAATGTTTTGATGACAAAAGACCTATATAAATACACAAATCAAAGGAAGTACACCTATTTTTCTCACATTTGAGAATAGATTTGATATTAAATTTCACATATATTCTTCTGGTTCAATAAATATGTGAACAGGTCATTTACATTCACTTATCATAGTCTTATACAACTAAGGTTTAAAAACTTTAATAAGTTATGTTACTAGATTCCTATAATGTGAAAACACATGTCTAAGTACACTTAGAAAAAGTTATTTAATATAATGTCTCTGCATCCTATAGACTGACATTCTATTAAATGACCCAAGTAGCATTACTAGTTTACTTTCAGCTTGGAACAAACACTAACAATGCTACAAGTGAGTCATCGTCATTTTGAAAGAAAGATGGACACTGGCAAATTTGAATGGCAGTTTAGATCTTGACACTGTTCTTGTTGTTCTTTTTATGAATTCATTCTCAAATAGTAGATAAATGATAAAAAATATTATAACAATTGTTTTGCTCCTAGTAGCTGGGTTAAGGTTCAACTTAATTTTTACTCATGGAAAACCATCTTCCTTTTTATTAGAAGCAATTGTGTCCCCACTGGATGCTGGAGCACTGGCCACACAAGTGTAATGATGATGAGTGTGGCTCTAGAAAGGTCATGCAGGGACACCGCACCACATTAGCCAAAGGGACGCAGCAACTAGGAAGAACCACACCCGAGAGTCTCTCTGGACAGTACCAGCTTTACTCGGTGGTTCTGATCTGAAGTTAATATTGGTCCACAGAACTAAACAAGCAGTGGCTTCTTCTCTGCCTGCATCATTAATGTTTTGTTTGATTTAGAGTATGTTTCTTAAGTAGCCACTGTCTGCTGTTTCTCTAAAATGACTTAATAACATCAATCTAGAAGTTTGACAGAATTAAATAAACAATATTTAAAGCCTTTGTTTTAGTATCTGACACCTAATGGTTTTCAGTAAATTTATTTCTCCTTTTCTGCACTTTCTCTAGCTTTTAGATTGATGAGGTCTCAGTTACGAAAGCTGTGCACTGAGTAAAACATATCAGAATGTTGATGCTTAGCAAAATCCCAGAGTATATTAGCAACACGTAGGATGCTGCTGCTTTAGCTGGCCAGTATTCCTGAGTGAGTTGATGGAGCAGGAGCATTGTCACAGTACTTTTGGGTGCAGATTCTTTTAAGGACTACTGTTTGAGGTGCTGTCTGGCAATGGATTCAGAGGAAATTTTATGTTAATAGTAAGAACTGAATGTTAATTTTTCTTTGTAGCTGAAAAATTTTAGGAAGATTTACATAAAATATTAGAAAGAAGTCACCCATAGACAAAATATGTCCCAGGTGAAGTCTTAGTGTCTTATGTCAAAAAAATGCAGGGCTGGAGGGATGCACTGATCTAGGCTACCGGTTGACTAAGGTAGGCCAGAGGGAGTCCATTGTGAATTTTGCAATTCAGACCTGTAGCCCTCTGGAGAAGGGAATTCTCACTGAGTGGTGCTCAGTCTTATAAAGAATCTCCCTAAACAAGGGTCCTTGCTTTGCATCAAAAGTATATACCCCCATAAAATCAGTCAGCAGCAGGCTGTCTATGCTCAGCTTAGGATTTCTCAGTCAAAGTCTTTACATGATTCCTAGGATTATCTGAACCATTTTCAATCAAAGATAGATCACAAAGGATAAAATCCCACTCTACTAAGACAAAAACTGCAATTAGAGCTGATCCTGCAAGTCTTTTTGTACATGAAATTGGTCTGAGTAACTAATCTGCACGAATTCTGCTACACTCCATGACTTCATACATGCTTTCTGGGATCAGTCCCACTCTGCTGAAGTATCAAGAATGGCGAGCCTACCTACAACAAATATAAGTTGAAATTACCGGTGATTGGAGACGTTTAAACTGCCTTGTCAAAAGGGAGAGGAAAAGCTAGAGAGAGCTTAAGTAACTCACTTTCCACAGTTTGATAGTTCATGTCTGCTATTTTGTGCATGAATTCCTTTTTTAGGTACTCCATCACTTAGTTACATCACAATTTAAAGCAACCCTAGTAGTCCTGTGAGTTTACAATCCATACCAAATAAAGATGTATTAGGAATGATGAAAATATTTAAGATTAAAAGAAAATTACAAACTCATGTCCAGTATAAAAGTCACTGTTCTTTTGTAAATAATTTAATTTAAATTAATTAAAATTAGATAAATAAAATTTTAGTACATAGGGAGACCTAACATCATGTCAAATGTTCATTAGCAAAACAGTGCAGGTTTAGAACATGTCTGCTATTGCAGATCCACTGAATGACATAGTTTGACTATGAATAGTGGGTAATCATTTTACAGACTTGGTAAAAAGTCTGTTCTTTTTAGGTTTCAGTCAGATAATGGTGATGACTCACTCAACCAAGCTGGGGGTTCTAAGCTGGGTGTATACTATATTGGGTGATGTAGTCATTTGAAAGAAAATGGTCCCCATAGACTCATAAGGAGTGGCACTATCAGGAGGTGTGAGCTCGTTGGAGTAGGCATGTCTTGTTGGAGAAAGTGTATTTCATTCACTTCCTGCTGCCTGCCCATTCATAGGTAGAACTCTTAGCTCTTTCGCCAGCACTGTGTCTGACTGCATGCTGTCATGTTTCCTGCCATGATGATAATGGACTGAACCTCTGAAACTGTAAGCCAGTCCCAGTTAAATGTTTTTCTTTATGAGTTGCCATGGTCATGGTGTCTACTCACAGCAACAAGAGAGGGAGAAAAGGAGAAAGGAAATACAGAAGGAAAAAGGGAGAAAGAGAGTAGACAAGATGGACCGCTAGGTAAAAGTGCTTGTTTTCAAACCTGATGACCTGAGTTTTATCCCTGTGAGTTACATAGTAGGGAGAACCGACTCCTACTGACTGCCTTCTAACTTAAACAGTGCATCATGGGATACTTTCTGGTTTATAATTGCACATGATCCCACACATTCACACACACATATACACACACAGAAAGAGAGAGAGAAAGTTAATGAGGGAGGGAGGGAGAGAGAGAGAGAGAGAGAGAGAGAGAGAGAGAGAGAGAGAGAGAAAATTTCAGAGAAAAGGAAGAAAGGAGGCTGCTTCTTGTGTGCAGGGCTTTTGTCCATAGAATACTGAACTGAAATGTCATCACAATGACAGCTCCTTTACACCACAGCATTATGTACCCTTCACTTGGATTGAACTGTCTTAGCTGCTACTGTGCAACCACATCAAAAGAACAAAAGGAGAGTATTTTACCATGTAAAATTTTATAACCATGCCAAGGACAGTGATATTGCATTATAACTTAGATTATGTTAAGACAGTCAATTGATAGAGTGAAAGTTTTCACACTTTTTGTTATTACATAGACAATATCTAAATAGACATAGGTATCTCATTGCATGTTGAAACATAGGCTTGGTTTGAATTAACAGCCCAGGGAAACTCATCAAGTATCTCCTGGTAAGCTTCTAACCTTCAGAGCTATAGAGGACACAGCCTTCTACCATAATTAATTTCCTTTACTTCAGTTTTTTATATCCAAATAATTACCCTACAATCTTAATGAACCTGAGGTTAAAGATCTGTTTTTCAGGACTTGAGACAATATTAGAAGACATAAAAATTCGTAGTACATTCAGGTGTGCTGTGCATAAACTACAAAGCAAAAATATGTAAAATATTGCTGCTTAAAGTGTTGATAGGTGGCTTGCTCATGAGTAATAGTTACATCAGGGACAAATTTTAAGGGAAATGAATTTATTCTTGGTTGATTCTTTTCTAATTCCTTTAATCTCTTTTGCTGTTCCTAACCATAGCAAATTTCTCCAGCTTCCTAGTAGTGATATAGAGTTTTTATATCTCTGTCCTACTCCATGAACACTGCCTGAGATTTGGGGACTTCAGTAGATAAGGTTTATCCTTCCATATAATACTTGAATACCAGCATTTATCTTGAATCCTAAGATATAATAAGAATTTTAGAATTATAAGATATTGTTGGGGCCTTTTCTACTCTGAATGTGTTTGTGTCATGGATTTTTTTTATCACTATTGAGTTATGGTACATAGTGAATTACCATAAGACTAATCCTTCAAGTTTACAACTTGTGAGTTTTAATATATTTAAAAAGGTTTAGAACCGTCTCTATTGTTCTTGTTTTTGTTTTGTTTTGTTTGTCGAGACAGAGTTTCTCTGTAGGTTTGGAGCCTGTCCTGGAACTACCTCTTGTAGACCAGGCTGGTCTTGAACTCATAGAGATCAGCCTGCCTCTGCCTCCCAAGTGCTGGGATTAAAGGCGTGCGCCACCCCCCCCCCCCCCAGCTCTATCTCGACTGTTTTAGTTTGGAAGAGTTATATCACCCTGAAAAGCCCATTACAAATTTGCTATTCTCATCTCTTTTCATTCCTTAGCAACCACCAATCTACATATTTTTGCAAGTATTTTCTATTTTAGACAATTCATATAAATAGAGTCATATATCATGTGGTACTTTGTGTCTGTCATGTACCGTCTCCAATGCTGTATCCATCTCCACAACTTTGTCTACAATTTACTCTTTATTGTAGCTGAGCAGTGCTGCATTTGCACTAATGCCATCCTCTCACCGCTTGTCCTTCTAGTTGTTTCTAGTTTAGCTACTATGGACAACATGTCATATGTAATTACATATGTTACATACGTAACACAGTGTCCAGTTATTGGGGTATATTCCCAGGAATTACACTTCTGGATCATGTAGTAACGTTTGTTTACATTTTTAGGAACATCTCAACTATTTTAAGAGCATTTGGATTGCTCAATATGTCTACATACTTAAAGGTTTATATTGTCCTTTAAATTCATATGAACATAGAGGTGCTGAAAGAGTAAGCAAGGCAGTATAAAAGCTTTTAAGGAATGAAATTTCAAAACTGTATTGGTGGCAATGACTCTTCCCTCCTTTAAGTTAAAAAGAAAAAAACAAAAATCACTCTCCCCCAAATTTACGACAATATTCCTCAAAGCAGTCAGCTTTCTGGCCAACAAAACAAGCTGCTGAAACCAGCAGAAAGTGAGTTTGGCGCCAAATCACAGACCTGTGCAGCTACCCAGACCACTCTGCTCTGGGAGCTCCATGTGAAAACACAGGTCTCATTTCCCAGGCCCCTCCTTTCACTACTGGTGTAACACATGCTTTATCTCTGACTAAAACAAGAAATGTATGTATGATTTATTTATTAAACTAAAAAATGTTTTGGTTTGCACCAGTGGTAGGCATAAAATCCCACTTCCTTAAGTGTTTATTTTCATTAAGCTGATGATATTGAGCATTGTTTTCAGGTGTTTGTTGATCCCTTGCATATCTTCTGTAGAGCAATATTAACAACACTAATCAAAAACTGTTATTCTGTTAGGTTGCTTGAATGCCCTGTATCAAATGAAACAATATTTTAAGATGAACTTTGTATCCAGCATTTCAAATATAGATTCTAAGTGAAACAGAAAAGGTATTCCATGCAAATAGAAACAAAAAGAGAGCAGGGTGGCTAAATCAGATGAAATAGATTCTTAATATAAGTTTACAAAACACAATAAGCTTTGCACACTAATAAAAGGTTTAATTTTAATTTTTATATAAATATTATATAAAATTTTAAATTGCAAACATTTATACATGTAATATCATACCATCAAAATCAGAAGCAAAACCTAGAATTGCAAGGATAAATATATAATCTTACAAAATCATTGGAAACTTCAATACCTCATTCTCAAAAATGTTTAGAAATACTTGGCAAAAAATAAGGTGAGAAATTAGGGAGCTTAAAACTCCAAGGTGCTAACCAGATCCAAGAGACAAGTTCAGGACATACTTTACAATGGCAGTAGTATTCTCATCATTCTCAATCCTCCTGGGCAGTCTATAAGAGCACTACAAAACTATTCCACTTTAATAGAACTAAAAAGGTAAATTCTACAGAAATACCTTCTTTAAGCACAACATGATGTAGTTAGAAATAAATAACAACATAAAACTGTAATTTTTGTAAAGTTATAGGAATTAAACTTTACATTGACCAAAGAATAGTGAGAGAAATTAGAGAATTTTTAGAGACCGATACAAATGAATATACCAATATTTGTGAGATACAACAAAAACAATGTTAAAACTAATAGATCAATGTTTTGTATCATAAACAAAACAAGAACATCAACTTCAAATTTCTACCTTAATAAACTTAAAAATTAGAAAAGAAACACAAAATTCTGAACTCAAAGTTGGAAGAAGAAAGAAAATGCGATTATAGTAGAAATAAATTGTATAGAGGGTAAAAATTATATAGAAAATAAAAAGAAGTCCTTGAGGTAAACAAAATTGAAAACATTTAGCAGAAAAATTGAAAAAATTAGAAAGTACTTATATCAATAAAGTAAGAAATAAAAACAGAGACATTATTTTCAATTCTAAATCAATTTAATTGGCTACTGTGAATAGCTACAAAGAAATAATTAGACAATCTTTAAGAAACAGACGAAATTGAAAACATATGATCTGCCCAAACTAAATGAAAAATAATAGAAAACTAAATAGCTTTTAATTTGTAAAGACATTGAATTATTGTAATAATAACAACAACAAAATTTTCAAAAGAAGAGAAACTCTGTATGTGATGGGTTCAGATAGGAATTCCACAAAATACTTTTGGAAGTAGTTTAAGTTTATTTTCAAACTTGCCTACAGCAAAAGTGAAGGAATAGATTATAGTAATATGAAGAGTTCTACCTTTAAATAGACCAGAAACAAAAAATAAAGATAGGGTTCATCTTTTATGGATTTTGAGTAAAATGCTGGCAAGCCACACCCAGGAGCAAGTGAAACAGATATTATACACTAAGATGGACTTATTCCTGAGATGCAAAGATAGTTCAGTGTAGGAAAATGGATCAATATGGTGGACACATCAACAATTTAGAAATTCAATCAGGTAACAATTATATCAATTAACTATTCAAAGCAATACAACTTACAATGACATAAAAAAATAAAATACTAGGCACTTAATTAACCAAGAGGTTAAAGTCTTATACAATGAACACTATAAAACATTCCTTTTTTTAAAAAATCACATTATAAACTTTTAATCATAGAAATAAGAGGGTTTTGGTTGAGGAATAGGGAGAGCAACAGGAATTTTCAAAGAGCTCAAAAATAAACCCATTTGAAGGCACACACAAGATTAAAGCAGATATTCTGAACCAATGATAAAAGCTGACCCAATCAATACTGCCTTGAAGGCTGGCCAACCATTTGGTAACAGTAAACTTGGGTTCCTACCACTTTCTTATATATGAATGAATTCAGGCAGAAAACCAAGTATCATACTACACACAGATATGATGAACTCTTCCATGAATGTATAAAACGTCAGCAGATTTCACAATGAAAGAGGCACAGTTTGTGTTTTCTGTCAGAACAGCAGGGATTTGAATGATATAAATGCTACCAGTGCCCAGTGGTGACTGAGGCTTTATAAAAAGTTGATGGTGGTCTGATAGTATCTGTCTTCATTAAAATCCAACAATTCTTTAAATTAGTAATTCTCCTTCAACAGTTTAATTTTATTGATAAACTGGAACAAGTGTCCTAAAATTTTTCTACAACAAATACATTGTGTCGTTGTTCGTAATAGCAAAAATCTGAATTAACCTAAGTATTTTTGGTATGCAAATGAATAATACTTCATGGTAAGTAACGTCAATCATATTCAATTAACAGATCCCAGAGCTCACTGACTAGCCTGCTTTGACAAATCAGTATGTCCTGGTTCAATGAGAGAACTTGTCCTAAAGATAAAGTAGGTGGAAAGCAATTCTTGTAAGAAATTACAAAGACACAGAAAAGTATCTCATGCTCACTAATTAGAATACTTAAAAATGTTAAGCTATAAGAATCACCAAAAATAAATCCTCTGATGCATTTTTTAGAATAAGAAATAATATTCAAATGAAATATCAATGGATTCAGGAAGTAACTATTAAATTATAAAGTAGAAGCATCAGAATCAATGGGATGAGGTTAGCGACATAGTTCCGTGTTATCACCTGCAGAAGCCTGAAGAGTTTCGCAGACTTCCATATTGTACTCTTGACTACATTGCAGAAAAGAATTCTATTAAGAGATTTTAAAATAGACTTCAGCATGGGTTTACTAGCAGTACAGGTACCTGTACACCCTGTGCAGGTATGAGCTTCCCAATAAACTCAAGCTCAAGATCTCAGCAATGCCTGAAGAAAGAGGTTTGGAGGATTAGGAAGTTTTTCAGGGATCATCCTCTATTTATCTCTTGATCTCTTTTCCTTAGGGATGGTTTTGTTGCCTGATAATGTAAGCTATGGGTCTTAAGAGTTCCTCAACATTTCATTGCAGGGTGTGACCATCTTAATGAAATCACTCTCTCTAGTTTATGACACAGAAAGCGCCTGACTTGTTGAACTATTATTTACATTTTGCAACACTATACAAAATTTCCACATTTTCTCAAATTTATTCCTAAATATTTAATCTTTTTTTGCTATTATAAGTAGAATTGTTTCTTGATTTTATTTTTGCTTTGTCAATTGTTAGTTTATATTTGTGCAATGATTATGTATGTAGATTTTGTATCCTGCACCTGTTTATTTGTGCTAATTAACTTCTACTAATGCATGTTTGTCACTATGTATTTGGAAGTAGCACAATGGGGCTATAATAGTCATCTGATTAACAAGAGACATAAAATACCGTTGTAACTTCAGTAAATCTATATTATAACTACAACAATCACAATATAAGTCTGAGTGGTCAAGTTCATTGAGTTCTTATGTAAAATAAATCAATCCACAATGGCAACCTGGGTGTGGATTTCTCTCACCAACATCTTTACCTCCTCCAGGCTCCAACAGAAAAGTTCTGAAAACAGCACATTCTGGATTAGAGCATATTCTGTTGTAATTCTCCATTACTCTGCTAGTTCAATAGTGACACGATGCATTATTCTTTTGAATAGTTTAATAATATTTTAATGACTGACAAATCAGAAAGAAGAAGTGGGGCTAATCCCATTAATCTTCAGTTCCAGGATGCTGCTGAAAATTGAGTTTCAACTTTCTTTGGACTAACCTACTGTTTTTAGGAGGAACAAGTTGCCCTAGTGCTTGGGCAGGAGGTACAGCTTACATACCTACTGTGTAAAATTCTCGTTTTCAACTCTCTGTAACACCTTCAATACGTTTTGGACTAATACATGCTGTACAAACTGCCATGAATACCTACCAGAAGCGAAGAGTTCAAATGCTGTCTATGAACGATTGGACACTTTCTTTCTTAGAATTGTATTCACTATTATTACTTCCGTTGTACTTCTCCTGTCCATTCTGAACAACAAAAGTCATGGTTTTGTTAAAGCTATGGAATTTTTACCTATGCAACAAAAACACAAATAGATTTCTGACTTCAATCTTTGCTAATATGTGTTCCCTATGTACGGATATTACATTCATGTTTAATTCTAAAATTAGTTCAGCCTGAGACATAAATTGACTACATTTCCTCCTTTTGTCTGCCATGCTAATTACCACCAATCTTTCTAGATGAGACTAGTCAAACATTCAAACAGCTGTGCTAAACAGACGAATACACACACACACACACACACACACACACACACACGAGGAGGGGGGAAGACTAGGGAGAAAGGCTCATAGATTCAGCTCAGGGATTGTGTTTTGGTTTCACAATATTACAGGACTACTGAATGGAAATGATACAGGCACTTTCAATTTTGCATGTTCAAATCATTAGAATGCCAAATCTCTAATTTCTACAGCATTATCCAAGAATACTTATACAGTTGTGTGTTTAGATATAATCTGACATTTCCTGATAGCAAGTCAATTAGAGAAACTCAAAAAGACTACAAAGTGATTGCCTGAGAATCCTGTTCTGGAGTTTTGTTACTTCTCATCGTGGCTCCTTCATTTCCTAGGGCAAGCCTGTTTTTTTCTTCACAGATCCATTTCCCATATGTAGAACTGAAGCAGTAAGTGCAATTTTAGCTCATTTCTTCTGAGAAGGTACCATGAGAATTAATGAGATTATTAGTCAGTAGACCCTCAGGTTGTTTCCAGTGCACAGATTTCATTATTGACCTCTAGTGAAAGAAATCTAGGGGAAGGCTAGTAGGACCCTTGATCAACTGGGAAGAGCTTGGTAATCCAGTGAGGTGAGACATTTACCTTTGGAAACTTGATAAAGAGAATGAATGAACAGGACAAGGAATATCTCTTAAACCACTCTCACCCTAATACATACCAGCAAACCCGAATTCCACATTACTTAGCTGATCTGACCCCTGAGGAAAACAGGGTACCAGTCTAACTGCCATAACTTCTATTCCAGAGGCCGTAGCTTAGCCACTTGAGTAAAGACCCACCTGATGAATGAGTCCCCATGGAATCAGGGCAGCCTGATGAGCCATACTTCATACTGGCAACTGCAACATACTACTGCTGTCTACAAGAGAACATGCTACTTGTCAGCCAGCTACAGCAAATGGATGCCCCCATCCCAGAACAACGTAAGAGCTCACTGTGTAACTTGCCACTGTGTAACTTGACATACATTTAACACTGGCTTGCTGTTTAGCCTGGGCATGAAAGGTGTAGCATAGATAACGATGCTGTCTGGACCTTTAGGATAGCCCTATATGGAGAAGCACTGTCCTAGCTTTAGGCAGAAAAGCACAATGCGTTAGAAGCACTGCTGCTCAGCATGTTTGCATGAGCAATCAAGACAGGTGATGATGCCACTTGGCCTTTCTTAGAAGTTGCTGTGTTTCTATTCACTTTCATTCTCTGCTGATGGCTCTTGGGACTTTCTCTTGATGGATCTTGTGCTACAAGCCCAGCTGGAATTTGTTAGCAGATGAGCTTCTTACACAGTCTCCCGGGTTATTTGCCTCCTAAATTTATCTCCTTGTTTTAAAGTGTGAATAGTTGGGTTTCACAAGCTCCCTCCAGGTACTTTTTCACAGTGGCTTGACACCATCCTACAGAGACCTGTTTACATGTGTTTCCTGGGTCCCTGTATCATTAATCACAGGAGGCTGTTAATGTGCATTTCTTGGCCAGTTACACAGTACTATTTAAAAGATATTGTAGGGTTTCATTTTCTCCAGTAAGCCATGGAGTAGAGAGTAAGTTCAGGAATTATCTGTCCTCTGAACACACGATGGAACAAGTTCCACACTGTGTGATTCTGATAGGGCTAAATATATATACTTCTATTTGGAAAGAAGTAAGTTCTTGTTGTGGAATAAACTTGACCTCAGTGATATTTCTGCAACAGGATATCAACATCAGGAAAGGCTTGAATCCAAGGATCAGTCACTCATTTGCTTAAATCACCCAACTGTGGAACCTTATTTTTTTGTGATGATAGTGAAACAGGAAGAACATCTTTCAACATTAAGTTGAAATTGATGTTAAAAACAAAGGCATTCATTACTAATTCTGAATTAGTAGTTTGCTAATTGGATAAGTCCATATGTTGGATGCTACAGATCTGTTAACCATTAACCAGCTAGTGACATAGGCCACTAAACTTGCTTCCTCCATTTTTTTTGTTTTAAATTTATTCTTAAATACAAAGCATTCTAATTATTTTTAACCAAAATACACACATGAAATAGGGAAAGCACCTTCATTTTTATATCTAAGCCTAATTTCTACCTCAGTATTCGGACTTCATTTAAACATATTACCCACTTTACCACTTTCTCCACAGTGAGATGACAAACAGTAAAACTATCTTGTTTTCCAAAGACTTAAATCCAAATGCCAAGATATGTCAAGTGGTCACAAGTGGTGTCCTGTGCCCCACGGTTTGATAATTGTGTCTCTATCAGAGTATGTGGGAAACTCATTCCAAAAAGTGTGGAGAAGGAGGCCAGGTTCCAATCATATAATGCTTTAAGTGTTTGGACTGTTTATGTAGTTTGCAAAGTGGATGATTTTGGATTGCCTGGCTCCTCTGAGGAGACTGTGGAGATGGTTGCAAGCTGCTGCCTGGGCCAAAAGCTGAAGTAGTGGTTCCTGGGCCTGCATCCAGTCCAAGCTGTTTCCCACTCTCAAGTTTCTGGCCAGAATCCAACAAGATATTTTTCTGCGTACATTGCTGATTATCTGGATTTCTCCATTGTTCCTCTTTTAGACCTGATCATCACTGTAACTCACAGGCAGTAAAGGATCTCTCAGAAATGGCGTCAACTTTTAAACTGCCTTTCAGTTAACTCAGGTAAAATAGTAAAGATTGTATAAATTTGAAATACCAAGAAATCTGAAAGCAATTTAAAAACACCTGTTATTGTAATTTTACTACTATAAAAATAGCAAAAAGAAACATGATACATATTTTTCTTTAAGGTATGAAAAGTTCTTAACTTGTAGGAGCATAAAATCATAAAATAGAGCACTTGTTTCCAAAACAAAAAGAGAGCAGAACATTTTCAACAAAAGGGCTCTGCTTTACTTTCTGTTTCAAAATTCCCTGGCTTTTGCTATCATTTTTTTTTAAATGCAGTGCTTGTGCTGGAGAGATGGCTTAGCAGGTAAAGAGTTTTTTCCCTATGCATGAGGACTAGAGTTTAGATCTCCAATCCTTGGAGCAGTTGGACAGCCAGACTAGCTGAATAAGTCACAATGAGTTCAGCATGAAGCTCTGGCTCAATATATAAGGTAGAAAGTA
Source organism: Myodes glareolus (assembly GCF_982192425.1). Taxonomy (NCBI): domain Eukaryota; kingdom Metazoa; phylum Chordata; class Mammalia; order Rodentia; family Cricetidae; genus Myodes; species Myodes glareolus. Next base: position 119,996,257 of record NC_142028.1, on the reverse strand, counting down.
ACCAAGAGCGACAATTGACATTAACATAGGTCCTCAGCTAGAATGTACACACATGTACACATGCATGTGCATATGCACCTACACATACCTATGCACATACACAAGAAAACGTACATACATATGTAAACTGTTAAATCTAAATATAATTTGTAAAACCTATTCAAACTCATACCACACAAAACTGCTAATGCTTTTGAAGAACTTAAGGGAAGCTTTTGTAAGTTCTTAGTTTTGTTGGTTAATAAAATCATCCTAAAATGTCTTCAGCTTGGGGACCATTTGATAGAATTTGAAAAAAATGATGGGGCAGGCAGACTGTAGGCCCTAATAGTTGCAAATTGGAGAACTATGAATAAGAGGGAAAGAGAGATAGCTATGATTTGAATTAGAGTCCAAAAAAATTGCAGGCAAAGTTAGAAATGGAGATCAGCAAGCAGTTCCATGTGAGAGGGTTCTTCAGAGATACAGTAAGACCAGAATGTCAGTAAAAATACAGCTATTATTTTGGTTGGTATCCAAAGATGAGCTGGTAAGTAGGAAAAGGAAACATCATGTGCTTTTTTTTTGTTAGAAAAATAAAGAAAAGTAAGCCAGCAGGCTTCATAGTAAAGCAAACAACTATCATGAAGGAGGATTACCAGGATGTATGTATAATTTATTATGTCATTAAGGTCATTCCTCTGATTTCCTTACTATATCTTTACTTGAGTCAGTTTTCCTGAGGGGTGGTCTTCTGACCAGAAGATTGACAGGAAGCAAGTTCATAGCATTAAGTGTCTACATTAAAAAAATTGGAGAGATTCCATATTAGCAACTAAGTAGCACACATGCCACTCTAGAAAAAAAAAAGAAGAAGGAGGAGGAAGAGGAGAAGGAGGATGAAGAGGAGGAGGAGGAGAAGGAGAGGGAGGAGGAGGAGAAGGAGGAGGAGGAGGAGGAGGAGGAGGAGGAGAAGGAGGAGGAGGAGAAGGAGGAGGAGAAATAACACCCCAAAAGGAATAGCCTTTGAGAAATAACTGAACTCAGGGATAAAAATCAATAAAATAGAAACAGCAACAAAAACATTACAAAGAATCAATGAAATGAAAAGTTGATTCTTTGAGAAAATCAATTATATTGATAAACCCTTAGCAAAATTAACTAAAATACAGTGAAGATATTAATTAGTAAAATTAGAGATGAAAATGGGAATATCACAACAGACATTGAGGAAATTCAGAGAATCATAAGTATTTACTTTAAAAATCTGCAGTCCACCAAATTGGAAAACCTAAAAGAAGTGGACAAATTTCTTGATATATAGCATGATCAAAGTTAAATTATGATTGGATAATTAATTTAAACAGACCAATAAACATTCAGTGAAATAGAAGCAGTAATACACTAATTAAAAGTTTCCCAACAACAGCAAAAATAGCAATAAAAAAGCAGCTCAGTGATAAATGGATTCAGCAAAAATTCTACAGAATCTACAAAAAGAATTAATGTCAATACTTTTCAAATTATTCCTCAAAATAAAACCTGGAGGAACAATTACGTCATTCTTTTTATGGCACTACGACAGCAACAACACCTGAACTATGTGAAGACCCAACAAAGAAAGAACATAGACGAAAAATTCTTAATAAAATATTTGCAAACTGAAAGCAAGACCACAACAAAAAAAATTTTAATCCACCATAATCAAGTAGGCTTCATCCTACAGAGGCATGGATGGTTAAAGAAGGTAAACCAATAAATGTATCCACCAAATAAACAGACTGAAAGACAAAACAAAAACAAAGACCAAAGGATATACAACGCATGATCCGTTCAATAGATGTAAAACATACATGGAATAACAGAATTTTAAAATTCCATGGTTAAAGGAATACTATAGGTATCCGGACAAGGTTCTAGATTAAGCTCCCAGAGTAGGGATAAAACCAGTCCCTGTGTTCTTCAAGGCAGAGGCTACCACCCTATGGAGTCTCACAGGTCATGGGTCTTCAGTCTCCAGAGGATGGCATTTCATTAACTATATATAGGGACACATTAAATTAGGAGCCGAACAGTCTTTGTTAATGAGAAGCATTTTTAGAATGTTTTGTTTTAAGTGTACTCTGTGTAGTTTGTAAAGTTCCATAGCAATAGTGGAAACAGCTATGCCAGGTCCTTCATGCTCTTCAATTTTGCATCTGCAAAGTGAACTGTGGCTTGAGAATACTGAAAAAAGAAATGCAAGGTGAATTTTCTTTACATTTCCTAAACAGTACAGAATAACACCTATTTAAATTGATGGGCATTTCATTGTGAGAAAGCTAGAGATGGCTTAAAGTATACTAGTGAGTATGCATGTTTCATGCAAACATAGCACCATATAACACAAAGGACTGGAGCACCCATAGGTTTTAGTATCTGGTGAATTTCTGCACCTAAAAATCTGAAAGCCCTGCAACTGAACTTGAGCTCTGCCTGGTACTTTCAGTTTACATCATATATTCAAACCCTTGCCTCCCCACCTAGTCACTAATGAAGACAATTACATCATCATATAAGCTCTTTTGAGAATAAAAACAATATCCATGTGGAGGTCGCACTATCTGGTTAGTGATGAGTGCCAAACAAGTATTTTTCTCTGTCCTCTATACTCATATTCCAGACTTAACTTTTTTCTGTACATAGCTAGGTGATATTAGGTAATAATTTCTGGATCACAAATATAATATACTGCTATGTGTAGGTTTGAAGTAACCATTCACCTTATTTCTAGTCTCTATAGATTAAAAAATGAGTGAGAAATTTTTTAAGAGTCTTTGTGCTCCCTTAGGTACTAATGAAATGTTTAAGTTAGGTACAGAAATGTTTCATATGAGAACATTTCAAGGATTTGATTCACATGACTAGTGTGATATTGGTAGTTCTTACAAACTTAGCTTCCTACACATGGATGTATATGTGACTAGAGAAACAAAATTTTATGTTCCTTCCCAACTGCTTAGTTTCTTTTGTTTTATACCAAATTAACAGAGATTTAGCAGTTGAAAATAATATAAATTTACTGATCCACAGTATCTGTAGATTAACATCTGGATTGCAAAGAAGACTTAGATTCACTAAGCTAAATTCCCCTCTTAGTTGGTGCTCATCTGGAGCTCAAGATTTTCTTCTAAGGCTGCTACTTATTGGCCAAAGCAGTTCCTTGTAGCTTATGACTGAGAGCCTCACGATATTACTAGCTGCGACCAGGTCACCATCACACAGCCGCCAGAACTGACTACAGTTTAACACATGCCACACTGAGCAGCTTCAGTTCATGGATATTTTCTTTTCTTCTGAAACATGAATACATCTCTTGCATGCTCTCTTCTGTGACCAGTCAGAGAAAATGCTTTGCTTCTTGGAGGGCTGACATTATTTGATCAGGCTCCCCTAGCATACTATGTCTTTTACCACAGAACACCATGTATCCAGACCTCAGCATACCTCCAGCCACAAACACTCACAAGAGTTACAAAGAGTGTGTACACGCGAGAAGATGAAAATCCTTGGACGTAGTTTAGGAATACATCCAATAGATCCTCATAACAAAGAGGGCACTCAAGTATAGAGTGAAACAAAGTGGTGGTTTGTAAGACAAAAGTCCTGAATAGGCTCAGGCATTAGAATGTTTCATTTCCTGCTGATGTACTGTTTGGAAAGGCTTAGGAGGTGCAGCCTTGCTGAAGGAAGTACATCAGTGAAGACAGGACTTTAAGCTTCAAAAGCCCACACAATTTCTAATTAGTGCTCTCTCTCTCTCTCTCTCTCTCTCTCTCTCTCTCTCTCTCTCTCTCTCTCCTTCTTGTTTGTGGATATAATGTATGTTCTTATCTTCTGCTCCAGTACTACGCCTGATTGCCTGCAGCCATACTTTCTGTCATCATAGACTCTACTACCCACTGGAATGATATCAAAATTAATTGCTTTGTTTTATAAATTGTGGTGGTCCTGATGTCTCTTCTCAGCAAGAGAAAAGAATCTAAGAAGTTGGTGCCTGGAGTGGACCTATAACTATGAAAGGCCTAATAGTGCTTTTGGGGGTGGGGGCTGTGGGAGACTTTGGAAGAATATTCTTAAACACTGTAAGTGAGGTTTAATATATCATCCTAGTAGTAGCCTGAAAGAAAGTAGGGTTAAGAACAATGTGGACTATGTATTTGGTCTCCCAATCAGGTCCTTTATCCAAGGTTGGATATTTATACAAAAGCTCCCATTTTCTCAGAGACTTGAAGAAAATTCCTAATTACTAAAAAGGGAATTAGTCTCTTTAACTCTAGCTTGAGGTCTTGTGGCTCTTCCATTAATATATGACTGTGCTGCCTATTAACTTATCCAGGTCAATGTTAGCATCCAGGCTCCCTCAGTTCCTCCTCACAACCTGACTGCAGCTCACAAACCCTATTAGTTCAGTACCCATTTAACCCTGGATACTTCAGGAATGTCTTATTTTTAAAATGGAATTCAAAAATACATTATGTTGGGGAAGAGGTTATGCTATTGTTTACATAGGAAATGACAGACTGTGAATTCATTAAACCTTGAAGAGAAACAGGTTTGAAATTCTTGACTACAGACATAAAGAAATAAAAATATAGAAACTACAAAATAGGTGATGCATATTTACCTGATCAAACATAAAACAAAAATATATATTTGTCTGGCTTGTGTGTAATATACAGTCCATACTTTTGTTAATACACATAGGTATATTACCTTTGAAAGTTTGTATTTTTCAGAGTAAGTGGAACACAGTTAAAATGGGTGTCCCAGATGATTCAACCTCTCAGAGTGTCGCTATTACAGTTTCCTCAGAGTTCTCCAACCAGAACAGCTTCAAGACTGTGATCCAGCCTCACAGACTATTCTAACCAGGGTTACAGATAATCTGTATGCTTTCCTATTGCACCGAGACTGGACAAAAATGTATGGCTAGCTCTCCTAGGACTTAATCATTATTCTACTTTTCTCAGGGTCCTCTACATATGTTATTGCACCCAGAAGGCAGAAAGCAGTCTAGAAAGCTTGTTGGAGCTTGGTTTTGTCTTATGCACATTGTGGTTGTGCCATTATCTTCCTTTCTACTTTAAAAGTAGAAAAAGGTGCTTTATTTTTTGCAGATTGCAGGAACATAGATTGAGAAATCTTAAATTTTAGCAAAGAACTTGGAACAGTATCTCTATAAGTATGAAACCTTTCGGGGTTGAAAGTCTTTTTACATGCATAACTGAGGACCAACTGTGTATTGGATGTTTACATTGTGATTCATAAAAGTAGCAAATTTGCAGTTGTGAAAAATAGTTGGGAGTGGTTTTGTGGTTGGTGGGGTCAACACAATATGGGGAGCAGTGTTGAAGGGCTGAAGCATTTGGAAGGTTGAGAACCACTGGCTTAGAGAATGTGTCTCCTTACCTAATATCTATTCATGCTTAATCAAGCATCCTTGTCTTTGCTTAATTTGTTAGGCTTAAGCTATTTTGATAAACTGAGTCGTATAAAAAGCTTTTATATTCTATAATGGTATAGTATAAAATGATTGGGAAATTTCCAAGTTTATCTGTGAACAGTGCTTATGAGTTAAACATTTTATTTTGATACTAAACGGAGCTTAAATTCAGTAATTATCATTTTGAAAGGCTAACTTATTGTAAAGTGTTAAAGATGATTAAGACATAAAAGTTAATAGTCATCTCATAAAGTATCAAATTCGTTAATGCGTTCAGAACCATAATTGTAGTCATGCTAAGCTCTGATACAATTAATTACAAGAAAAATATTTATTTAGCTTCCCTTATGTACTTTTAAGGTTAAGTCTAGGTTTGTTTAGCTCAGATTTACTTAATAAGTGGTAATGTTAACCACTGGGCAAGGATGCCCCAATGCCATATCTGTTGCCAGGACCCATCACAAACTGTGGACAACTGGACACTGGAGAGTTTATTGACCTCCCTCACCTAGACAAAGTAAAATCAGTGTCCCCCTTTTCACCCTACTTAGAAAATCCTATCATCTTGAGGACTTGGTGGCTGAAGACTGATACTTCCCTGGTAGCTCTGCCTCCCCCCCCCACCGCAATTCCATGGAGACCCCAGAGGTCTGGGATGACTAAGTGTGTCTTGGATTAATCTTTGTCATTTTAATTGATAGATAGGCCATTTGGATTATCATTCCTGCCATAATTTTTCCTTCTCAGAGGTCTGATGTTTTGATGGTTAGACTAACCATTGCTTTGTCGACTTAGCAGCAACAGGCAACCAGATTATTTCCTAAGGCTGCAGTCACCTTGTTACCTCATTTCATATGTATGAATTAGGCATGTTCTTTTTCTAGAGCTTCTGGGTATCATGTTGAGAAAGGTCAGATTGATTTGCCTTACTAGCAGGCTTCATATTAAAATATAAGCAGGTCTTAGATATAATTTTCCACTAAAGGAACATGCTCTGCAGTGACAGTTATCAGTAATAACTACTTGTGTCTCTGGTAAATGATTACATTTGAATAGAATGGGTTAAAGTCTATGCAAGTTTTGAGGGTCTAAGAAAATGTTTTAAAATAGATGAATGTGTAAGGATGTGAAAGCTTAAGTCAGTTCTGAGGGTCTCAGAAAATGGTCTAAGATGTATAAAAGCAAGTTGTCAAGATAGAAGTAAGATAGTTGAACATGGGAAATGTTTAAGATTTCTGTCTCCTTTCTATAAAAGTGGTAGAGCACTGATTAATTATTGTTCATTTACAATCTTAAGATTTTAAATTTTCTTTGTTGTTTTCTAAGCATAGTCTGAAAGTTGTTTTTCTTCAGCTCTCTGGACAGAGGAAACAAGGTTCATGCTTTATATCCCAAATCTATAGCTTTTGCTAGGACTTAAAAGTGTGAGTCTACTCCAACTGTTTAACAGACATCTGTTACCTGTGTAGCACAAATTCTAGTTGGTCTTAATAATAAAATCCCAGATTCAGATATAAGAGTTAATGCTGAAGAACAGAGAAGTAGAGAGGGTAGACATTGGAGAGTTCTTTTACCTTTACCTTTGCTCAGACCAAAGGAGCAACTCTGTCCTCAAACTGTATCTCCAGATCCCATCTGTCTCTACCAAACCCCAGACTGCAGCTGTCTCCAACAAACCTTAGACTGTCCTGAGTTTCCTGTCTTCTTTTGCCTTATATTCTTCTTTCCACCCAGCCATATCACTCCTGTCCCTACCTCCTTAGTGCTCAGATTAAAGGCATGTGATCCCAAGTCCTGGAATAACCTTTGGGTGAGCTCTGTTTCTCTTTTAGACATTTTAAATCTTGTGTATCCCAGGGTAGACTAACATAGATCCCTCTGTCTCTATCTTCTGAGTCTGGGGATTAAAGATGTGTACCACTATTCCCTGACCTCTAGTAGCTTAACTCTGCACTTTGATCTTGCTAAAACATAAATAAAATATCACTACATACCTGTTTTTTTCTACAACGTGGATTTCAGTACAGATTGGTAATCTAATATACTTAAAACCTTTATGTCTTTTTGTAAAATAGAAAAAAATCATAAAAGCTTCAGAGAATCTAGGGAGTCATAAGTCTGAGATATATGTTTCACAGAACAAAAGGTGTCCATTTAAGTACAGTCTGTTTCCCCACCTGTCTACACCTATCTATTACTGAGGATGGGAGCTCTCTCTCTCTCTCTCTCGGTCTTAGGACTTCTCCCCTCCCTTGACTACCAGGATAATGAGCCTGAATATTTCAAATGTAATAGTTGCTTTTAAGTTCCTAAATTTTAACTTCTGTCCCTAGTCTATATCTGTCTTGGCAAATTTCCGCTTAATTGACAGACAATATTCAAGCATCAACTGCTGACTACATCTTGCTCCAAATGATTGTGAACCCTGGACTTGCTGAAAGCTGATGTGGACCAGCACAGTCAATGTGATTACTGCTTGCCCCTTCAGCTGGGTCAGCGAACCAGATGCTTCTGGTGAATGTCTCACTGACTGATTTCCCTCCTTAGCTTTGACTAGCATTCTAGCCTACATGGCTCCTAGTTAAATCGGGAAATGATTACAGAGAGAGTACATTGCCTGTTGTGCTCCAACAGGCTGGAATGTTAAATCAAAAGGTAAACCCCTGGCATAGGGAACAAAATGGTTACATATAGTGTTTTTTTGTAATACCAGAAAAGGTACCTGTTAATAACAAATCGACTCAGATTTATCAACAAGTATATTTATTAGGTGAAATAGTCCTATATTATGGTAGAGCACTCAACCTGCTCTATGTAAAACAGTGAGGTTATTGCACAATTTTAAGAGAAAATTGTTGTGACAATGTACTCAAAAGTCATTAGAAATATTCTGACTATACTCAAAAAACCATTGCTAAAAAGGAGACTTGGAATGAAATAAATAACTTGTCCCCATTCGCATTTCCAGGTTCTTTCTGGGTAGTAACTCTGAAACCAGACACCACAGGGCCTTTGGAACTTCTGTTTCTGATAACTGCTGTTGGCTCTTGCATCATTGAGACCTTAATGAAATGATAATTTCTGTTTGGGTACCATTAGGCATACGGTGATTAGATTCCAATATCATAGATACCCATCACAGAGTCAAGAATTTGACTCAGAATACAATTCAAGGGGTGACTGTGAGAGTCGAAGTTACATTTTAAGCTTTGATTACTGTGCCTACATGATCCATGAAATAAAAATTCCCCTGATCCTCAACCCCTTCTCCAAAAGACAGATAGTTCCTGAAATGCTAGGGGCTATTGATTATGGGAGATAAGAACTCACGTTTTCACTCCCCTAGACAAGTTTGTTTGACCCATATGCACTGCATATTCTTGGTCACACATAGGCAGTCTACAGGTACCCTTGCCCCGATTGGATGCAGGCAGGAGGTATGAATGCAGGATGTATGCTCACCCCTGATTGGACATTGTGGGAAACGCAGTGAATTTTGGGTTTTGCCTTCTTAAGCTCCTGAGAAATGTGATTCAGGGCCATTTGGGGGGAAACCAGAGATGGGCCTGGCCAGAAAGTCCATCAACTTGGCCAGTATTTAATTAGAGCATGATTCAAAATTGACTTTAAACATGGTAGTGGTCTTCATGGTAATGGTCTTATTCTTGGTGGGTGGGATTAACAGTACCAGCCCAAGAGAGAGAAAAATGTTTTCCAGTCAGTAAAGCTGGAAGGGCTGATTCAACTAAGCATGTTGATATTAGGAGTTACAGTATTTACAGATTGCCCTGATGGGCCTCAGTTTTTCTTTGATCTAGTATTTCAACACTATGCCCCCGTTTGGAATGAGAATGTTTGTTTCATGTCATTGTATATTGACACTATGTCTTTTATCTTGGGTTACTGTCTTGAGTCTCAGAAGAGATTTGGACCTTTAAACTGTGTTGAGACTGGGAAAGACCATGAGGACTTCTGAAGTTGGTTTTGTATTTAAGTTTCAAATCCAGAACAAATGGCTGGTGTGCCTCTGTAATATACCAAAGCTGTACCTGGCAACCAGAATATCTCAGAATCCACAAGTCCCTATCTGTTATCGGTTATGACTTGCTGACTCCACCTCCTATCCTGAACTCTTCAGCCTAGGGGCTGGGTTGACCTTCTTCCAGAGACTCTTTTCTATATAGTTCAGACATTTGGGTTACCTGTCTTCGAACCTTTGGCCTCTTGGATGCTGTATCTGGTTCATACCTTCTGTCCTTTTTTCCCTTCCCCCCACATATGGCCCAGCTCAGTCTGGTTATGTCCACTCTGGACTCACTCTCCTAGATATCCTTGCCTCTGACTGCTCTCCCACACATTTGTAATAAACTTTTTCCTTCACCATACCAAGGAGCAGTAATTCCTTTCCTTTCCTTTCCTTTCCTTTCCTTTCCTTTCCTTTCCTTTCCTTTCCTTTCCTTTCCTTTCCTTTCCTTTCCTTTCCTTTCCTTTCCTTTCCTTTCTTTTCCTTTCCTTTCCTTCTTCTTCCCTTCCCTTCCCTTCCCTTTCCTTTTTCTTTCTTTTTTTTCTATTCAACATTAGGTTATGGGTACAAGTCTATGGGGGCCATGGATTACAATGTGGTGGTTGAGAAGAGAATGTCCTCCTCATAGGCTCACATGTTTGGATGTTTGATCTGCAGTTGGTGTATCTATTTGGCTTGGTAAGGATTAAGAGGTGCAGCCATGTTGAAGAATGTTCGTCACCGTGGGAGAGCTTTAAGAGTATATAGTTTCTCCACACTTCTAGTTCATTCTGTCTGCTTCGTATTGGAATTTGAGAATGTAAGCAGTATCTTATCTTAGTTGAATATTTTGACCTTGGGCATACAGAAATTTACCAGACTAAGAAGTTAATAACACCAAATCCAAGGTACCAATTATCAGTTTAATTTCATGAGGTTCTCATACATGTTCAAAGATGGTTTGAGGGGGTGGAAAATATTAGCTTTTCCTGAAATTTTACACTTGTTTTAAGTATTTTGTCATCATTATATTTTCTCATTCTAAAAATTTCACTAAGGGATGTATCTTTTAATGACTCAAAAATAGTTTTTGACTATACAGATAACACTTATCGGGATGATTAGTTCTCACTTAATAAATGTAAGATACAAGTAATCAATTTTCAGGGTATTAAGCCACTGTGTAAATAGAGATGAGGATTAGAATATGGCAAGATATGAAGAAACTATCTCAAGGCCATGGTTTATATAGTCAAGAGAACTCTGGCAAATGTCTATGATCAACAATGCTTAGGAGCCCCAGTCATTCTAAGAGCCTCCAGGCTCCATGTCAGCTCTGTGGGCACTTCAAAATGTAGTATACAAATCGTGACGTGGCAGGGTTTAATAAGCATCCTCCCAGATAAAAAATGCAAAGGCCTTTCTTCTCTGGAAAGGCAACATGGTACTTACAGATGGGTGGTCAGAAGATGTGGTGATGAGAAAACAACTCAATAAGCACTTTATATGAAGCTGTTCCTAACAGGCCCCTTTCAGTCACTCTCTACAATCAGCATATTCTTTGCACTTTTATTTCTTTCTGGAAGCCAATAAAGCAGCAGATTCCATTTTCTATACTAACACCTCCTTTTTGACCCCAGGGAATAATTAAATGAATGAAAGAAGAGAGATCATTTGAGTGACTGGTATTTAGAAAAAGCAATTTGCAGATATTGACTTCTTGAAACCAGAGGGGGAAAACTTGAGAGGAAATTGTAATATTTCCTCAGATACAGAATCCATCAGTGGCCTTGCTGTGCATGCTGAAATGCTGGGGCAGGGCTTTATACGGGCACACAATAGGAAAAAGCTAAACCTGGGAAGACAGATAAAATCTATGTAGGTGGCACAATAAGCGATGTGTTTAGAAAGGTGACTCAACCATGCCAACTGGTCTGTGGTTTTCTTGTGGAGGGCCTTATCTGTGTAGTTTTGTCATGTTATAGTAGCTTAAAAATTGAAGAAAGCAGTAGATAAGTAAAAGACTAAAGGAAAAATGTATAGATATAGACACAGTAAACGTGTAAATAGGAGGATTGAGCAGCATTTGTAGGCAGTAAAATTTTGAGGTTCATGTAAAATTGCTTTGTAAAGACTTTATAATAAGGATCTTGAGAGAACAAAAGGTAGAGAAAGGCATCTGTTCTGAGTAAAAGCTGCCAAGCCCTGGATCTTTTTAATTTATATCATGCTTATTCACATTGTCTTTACAATCAATTATATAAGAATTTGAGTCTAGGAAGTTCTTACTTAAGACACGTTTATTAGGTTGCAAAAGCTTGTGGCATCACATTCATAGTATTTTATTTGACTGCTTTAGGATAAATACAAAACTGTCCTCTCTTCCTGTCTGAGGATGAATAATGGCATTTTAAATTCAGGTTGTATTTATGTAAATGCCCTGGGTAAAAACTCTTTAGAGAGTCCTAGAAGCAAGTAGGCCAACTGCATACCTCTATCTCTTCCTCATTACCTCCAAATCTAGTTCTCCAATCTCATGTACAACTCTGGAACAAGCCACCTGTTTCTGTCCCCTTCTTCTCTATCTTCAATATTCAGCAGATCACACAGATTTACTCTTTCAACCCTCTTTCCTCCACCTTCTCTCTTTATTCTAGCCCCCGAACTCCAGCAAGCCATTCTTGTGAACCCATGAGGCAAGTTTGCCACAGAAGAAAGCAGGCCAGTGAAGTAGGTAGGTGAGTTTCAGATCTTAATTCTCTCTCCCCTCCACCATATCCAATCCTACAGACCCATGCCCAACTTTGCAGCAGATTACCTGTTGTGGCTTCTTTTAACTCTTTATCCCCATTCTCAGGGCATTAGGAAAATCATGGAACCCTCTGCTTTCCCCCCCTTATCGCCCACTCCCATTCCAAAGCATCAGTTGCCAAAATCTAGGAACACATTCTACACAAAAACACCAGTAGCCACAGATGACAGGATAGCTGAAGAATTTTCTAACAGGTAACAACTACCACAACCTTATAAGAAACAGAAAGGACAACAGATACCAAGGAATAAAACACCCATCCAAGAAAAACAAGATCAGATAGCAGTACCTAGCATGGCAATATTCCCAAACCCAGATGCTTAGACATTGGTTAAAAAAATACAATCAACAACAGTCAAAAAATATGTCTCTATTAGGGTCAGCAACTGTATTACAGTAGGCCCTGAAAATTTCAACATAGTTGGAACATAAGGCAAGTACCTTATGATGTTCATAGAGGTCTTTAACAAGGGAATTAATAAATCCTTTAAAGAAATCTGTGCAAACACAAACAGGCAATGAAATGAAATGAAAAAAGTTCAAGATCTGAGAGCATAAATAGAATCAATAAGGAAACCCCAAACTGGAGGAAATATAGAAGTGACACTTTAAGAACTTCAACAAGATCAAGCCTCATGTCAAGTCTCCCTAACAGAATACAGAGATGGAAGAGACATTTTCAGACATGGAAGATAATATAGAAGAAATAGATACTTCTGTTCAGTCAATCCCAAAAAAGAAAAGAAAGGAAAGAAAAAGAAAAATGCACCTAAAATTAAAGGCACAAAAAATCCAGGAAATCTGGGAACTAGTAAAAAAGAAATCTAAGATTAAAAGGAATAGAGAAAGGAAAGGGAATCCAGGTCAAAGGCATAGGAAAAATATTTTCAATACAATAATCAAAGATTTCCTAACCTATCAAGGTACAAGAAGGCTAGAAAACGCAAAATAATATTGGATCAGAAAAGAAACTATCCCCATCACATAATAATGAAAATGCTAAATGTACAGAGCAAAAAGAATCTTGAAGCTGCAAGGGAAAAAGACCAAGTAACACATAAAGGAAAGACCTGTTAAAATAACACTTGACTTTTCAATGAAGACTCTAAAAGCTATAAAAGACTGCACAGATGTTCCCCAGACTTGAAGAGACCACAGATACCATCCCAGACTACAATCTCCAGCAAAAGTTTCAATCATGGTAGCTGGACAAAAAAGATATTCCATTATAAAACACAGTTTAAGCAGTATCTGTCTGCAAATGCAGCTCTATAGAAGGTGCTATGAGGAAACATCAACCTGAAGAAAGCAACCATACACAAGAAAACACTAGGAATTAATAATCCCACACTAGCAAATCAAAACAGGAGGGAACACACACACACACACACACACACACACACACACACACACACACAAAACCACCACCACCTCCACCACCACCATCACCCAAACAACAACAAAATAACAGGAATCAACACGCATTGTTCATATACAACACTTAACATAAATAGTCTCAATTTCCCTAATAAAATACTCAGACTAACAGAATGGATATGAAACCTAAAAACACACCTTAACATCAAGGAGAGGCATCATCCTAGGGTAAGTGATAGGAAAGGATATTCCAAGCAAATAAACTTAAGAAGTAAGAGAGGGTAGAGTTTATTTTAGGCATATTTAACTATAGCACAGTTTGGTAAAGAATTTTCTGGTGATAATTAACTCAATCCCATGTATACAACAAAGCTTAAGACATGACTACATTGAAACTCTATGTAAAATACAAGGGATATCTTTCATAAAGTCAGGTTCTATAGATTAAGATTGAGAATATGGTTCAAGATAAAGGTGTAGAGGAGGATCTGGTGTAGCCTGGCCACAACTAGTAACTTTATTTTTTTATTTTTATTTTCCTCCTCTCTCTCTTTTTAAAGTCTTACAGGTCATTTGTATTTTGATGATTTCCATTTTTGTTTCTTTTCTTTTCTTTTTAATGGACTCCTTGAATGTGTGAACAAGTAGGTCTCTATATCTATATCTGTTTATTGGGTCTTTTTCTGGACTATTTTTCTTCTGTTTGTTTTGTCTTATTCTAAAGTGTTTACTTTGTTTTATCTTATAGTTTATTTGACTTTATCATTATCCCTTAGTTGTCTATTTTCTAATGAGAGACTAAAAGCGGTGGCTCTGTATGGAACAGGAGGTGGCAAGTGACTAGGAGGAAGGAGTAGATGGAGGAGAAACTTTAATCAAGATAAACTGTAAAAATAAATCAAATCTATTTTTCAATTTAAAAAAAACTTTAGATAAATGAATAGGGATGAAAAAACTCACTGGTCTTTTATTTGCCCACAAACACCTCTAAATGGCAGGATAAATCTTCGCCTGAAAGAGATTTGAGCATGTGAAATATCTTTGTGTTCTGAGAATGACAGAGGCTTGAAAGGATCTTTATGATTGCCTCAGAGTGAACTGCACCAATTGAGTTAGAGATACGTGCAGGAGCTTTAGATGGATTCATGTCCAATAAATTAAATCTTTAGTGGAACAAGGATCAATGGTCTCTTCAACATTATTCTTAGACTAGGTTTCCATGCTCATGTCTTAAACCAGATTTACATATTAAGTTCTGTTTCTCGTATGTTATCTCCTTATAATTCACTCCTATGGAATCCCCAAAGCAGCCTGTTTCTGGAGTCAGCGTTGTACCTTGGAGAGTGTGCATCTTACTTACTTCTCATTTTACCTATTTCATCACATGTTCAATCTATGTTCTTAATTTCCATTGAAAACAGATGTATTGTAGACTTTTTTCACCTCAATTTATGTTACCCAAGTCTTTATTTTCATGCTGTTGAGCTTGAGAGTTTGGTACATCATAGTATTGCACAGAGTAGATACAAAGCCTGAAAATACTGAGCAGAGAGAACTGCAGAGAATATGTGCCTCACAGTGAAGCACCACTATCTGATGTTGTCTCCTGAAATGCGCAGTCTGGGGTAAAACACCCAGGCAGGAGTTTTCTGGATTTCTCCAAATTGTTCACTTCTTGCTGCGACCAAGTTTGGGGACAAAAGCAACAACAACAGCGAAAGTTGAATACCAAAAAGATAGAATTCACTGATGATATTTCTCAGTGTATACACTAAATTTCAAGAATGATTATACTTAATTTTATGGGTTTTTAAAATTGTTTATTCTATGTCAAAAGAATAACAGAGCCTATGAGAATACCAGGATGGATATCATCAGAAGATAATAAAAGATATTTCCTTTTTAATTATAGTATTTGTAGACTGTATATATATATATATATACATATTTGATTAGTGTCAACAGACTCAATTGAACTTCACAGTGCTCCTTCTCCACCAAGAGTGCAAAATCAGAAAATTCATGTCAGAAATCAATGTCTATTCCAGTGTTAACAATAGTATTAGTAAGAAACATCTTTCAGATATTCTTACTTCCTCCTGAATGTAATCTGGAGCCTGTCATCAACTCAGCTTCTAAGCAAACACAGTGACCTGTGATCTCAACATCAGAAACATTCATTTTTCTGAAGACAGTATCACTTATTGCTGAAATATTTAAAACTGGCTCTGCATCCCAAGAATTGGCAGTAGCACATTTACTCAGCAATGACTCTTTGATGTAGGATGAAGGTTAAAACCCCACTGTTTCCATCTATTCACATGCACCATGTCACTCTTCAATCCCACCCGTGCTGCACAAGAACACTGATCTAAGTGTGAAGTGGATCCCTTTGCTTTATAGTTTTGTATGCAGCTGGGCAGTATTATCACTGCACAGACAGTGATTATTATGTACAGAAGAAGCAGTACTCCAATTGTGCCTTGATTTTAGACATTCCAGAGTAAGAGTCACTTCATCCCTAGTGGGGAAACGACAAACTGGCTCCAGTAGAAACTCTTTCTCACAGTTGCTGCTACCTGCTGCTGCAGGAGATGGCCTGGATGACTTCCTGCTTTTCTGCATATTAGTGGTACTTTTCCTAAATTGTCTTTTTCTGGGATAGTAATCACCATTTATCTGTATTCTTATTATTATATATTTCCCCAATATGTGTGTGCAGTTCCAAGTTGGTCAATGGATCTTTCCCTTTGATTTAACCCAAATACACTGGAGAAGAGATAGACATCATGCTAAATTGAACTGATCTAAAACTCTTCAGGGATACGATATTTACCAGAACTTATCAGATAGTTAAAAATAGTGGAGATCAATCTATAAATTAATACCATTTTTACCAAATTATGATGAAATTTAACTTTCAGTATCCTGTGGTTTGTGTCTGATCTTCTAGATGATGATGACAAGATATCTACCAAGTTCAACTCTGCATGTTGCTCTTATGACATATTTATCACTCAGATAGATAATTGTAAGTGATGAGGAGATGATTCTGAGTGCAAGAGTTCAATGGAAGCATGAGATTTGGGTTAGGATTTCTGGAATCCACATTAAATACCTGGAGATGTAGCCTGAAACCTCAATGTTGAGGGTGATGGAGACATGTGCATTGTGGAGACTTGATGGAAATCATTGCACATGCATGTATACACTGCACAGACAGACAAAAAGACATTTGCATATTTTATAATAATATACAGTCTTAAGAGATTATCTAGTCTTCAGTGTTCCCATTTTATATTAGTTTCTTCAGGCCCAGAATTGCTCCAGTCTTGCCTGAGAACTTGGCTTCTGCTTTAGTTATGTTGATGCTCTAACCATTTGTAAGTCTGGTCTTATCTTATGATGTCATGTAACTGCAGCCTCAGCACCAACAGCCTCTTATCTTCATCTCTCTTTAAAGATTCATTTATTTTTATTTTATGTGTCCAAGTACATTGCCTACATGAAGTATGTGTATGAGTGCCAGATGCCTTGAGAAGCCAGAAGAGGGTGGTGGGTCCCTGAAAATTTGTGTTACAGTCAGTTGTACTCACGTGGGTACTGAGGATTGAACCTGGGTTTTCTGCCAAAGCAAGAAGTACTAAGTTTCTGAGTGATCTCTTCATACCAATTACCTTTGCTTTTTTGTTTTATCTTTTTTTCTTCTACTGAAGTATATGCTATTATTCCATGATTGTGGATTCACTATGGACTTTTAAGGTGGGATGACAACAACTAGCAAGAATGGGAAGCCTGTAACTTATGTAAAAAGAAAACATTTGTAATAAAGTTAACCAAACCTCTTATTCTTTTGGGGAAAGGTTTCAATCCCATCAACTCTACTAAGAAACTTCCTGTGATGATTGTGTGAATGTTGTAGGGACTGTGGGAGAGGAAGGAAAACCTGAAAGGCGAAGACTGTGGTTTACCAAATCAAGTATTTCTTTTCCATGATAACACAGACTTGTTTTTCAAATACACTAAACAGTTTAATATTTTATTATAATTTATTTTTATAATAATATTGTTCACAATAATGGATATTCTAAATTCCTCCAGTGGGGTAATTTATAGCAACAAATATTCCTAATATGAGCGACCATATTTGATTCTGAACACAAAGAGAGTCTAAGTGCAAAATAATCCAGTCATGACAGTATTTGTAATCAATTCTATTAACGTTCAAATACTAAGTCAATGATCCTTGTTTACAGATTTTCAACTTTAGCTTAAGAAAGTTTTGTTCAGCCTTTCTCTACAGTGATTCAAGATATATAAATATCGAGGAATACTCTTTGGAAAAGTTTTTTAGAATGTGAGAGTATGAGATTTGGCCTGAGACTTTGGTACCTGAGGTAGAGACAATACAACAGACCTACAGTGTTCTGATCACACATAAAGGGTGAGTCGAGGATTGATGTACATAGGTTATCAAAACTGTATGAATATGTAGTATTAAAGACATTTTGCCAACAGTCTAAACTCTGTTCAGCCTTCTTTAAAATAGAAAGCTGAAAATGTCCCAAACCTATTAATGAATCTGTAATTACTGATATAGAACAGAATTTAGCACACCTAGGACTCAATGAAATCTCGTCTCTATATGCTATTCCTTTTTAAAAAGTTCTCCTTCTGTACCGTTTTGCTTATCTTTAATGCTTTTCCTTAAAGCAATTCACATTTGTTCATCTTATATGAAACCGTTAACCCATGTATAACTGAAAAACTGTCAACCTCAGTAGTGAGAAGATTGATATAAAACAAATTTCATAGAAACAAGACATATAGATAAATATGCTGGACACAACTATGAGCCTAAAGTTGATCTTAGTGTTTCACAAAGTGGAAGATGAAAGTTTATAGAGTTGTTTACAACACCAAAAACAGACTTGAACTTTCTTCCTTGAAGCCATTAAGACTGAAGGACAATTGGAAAATACCCTCTGTAATTAAGCACAGTATGATCCAAACTAGTCTTTCCCGTGAAAGTTCCACACTGTAAAATATCAGCAAACCCTTGTCACATAGGCCCTTTCTCTAGGTTGGATGTGATGGTTGCCATTTTGAATCAGAGTGACCCTCGCCAGATCAGTCTTATCAATATTACCTGATGGACAGAACAGGGAGGCTATAGTAGTCTGGGCTTGCATCTGTGATCTCTTAGCATCTGCAGCACATGCTGCTGTAATATATCCAGTAAACTTACTAGGTCCTCAAACTTTGATATAATCCCCTCTTCGGCCTATTGGTGCCTTTTCTACCTAGGAAAGAGATGTTTCTTGACTCTGCAGGAGAAGTCCCACAGCAATTGCTTGTAATGTCCACTCTGTCTACTATACTTTGAGTAGTTTGCATATAATAGAACTTCAAGTCTGTTAATTTAAGTAATTTTTAATGTGTTTTCACATTAAACATAATCAGAAGGTATAGTACAGAGATGAGTTTGGTGCTTGAGAAGTCATCAATGACCCTAGGTCTTTCTAACCCTTCACAGTCTTTTTTTCTGTGAAAAAGATATGAAACTCATTCTGCAGAGAGACTTCAATTTCCATCTTATTGCTCAGAATCAGTCACATGCCCACTCTTAGCTGCAAAGAATTCTGGGCAAATAAACATTTTTCCTAGCAGAAGTGTTTTTTGAGTAAAAGTGGGATCCTATTAACAAATATGAAGAAAAGGGATGAAGCAGACTGTCTGTCAGCTCTTATGTCAAACATTTGTCACCAGAATTGCTAATAATCATACTTTATATACCTTGTCATATAACTTCAGGTATCATAAAGAACTTTTCTCAGTTTAGAGACTGAACATATTTCAAAAACAATACAACTAATAAGACATCTGAACTTAATATGTACTTGTAGTTTACCTTGTTTCTTGCTATCTAGGGTTAGTTCACCAGACCTCTCTTCCTAACACCACTCTCTTTTCCTTCAGTCTTAGCATCTGTAAATTATTTTAGAAACTGCTCTTGGGCTTTTTAATTTTTCTAAAAAATCTAAGACCTAATATGTATAATCATTGTGGTTACATTTTATCCAGAAAAGGTACATATGTGTCAAGGTATTAACTTACAAAGTCTACTCTAATTGAATAGATTGCAGAAGAAAAATTATTTGTTTGATAAATCTACATTTTCTGTTGTTGTTAAAATAAACAGAAAACACATACTAAAGTGAAATTTTCTATCACCACATTTGTAGTGCAAGTCTTATGGGTTCAACCTTGTTAGTATAGATCAAACTCAATGTTTATAATAATGGGTATTTGTATTGTGCTTGAAAGATTCAAAGTATTTGAATATAAATAATATTGTGTTAAAGAAGATAAAAATAAGTTATTTCCCACAGTTTGTGATAAAATCCAAAGTGCTTAAATGTCAAGTGTAGAACATATATTCTGCTTGATAGATCACTGGGAATAATTTCCATTTAGTCACTAAAATGCTGACTGAACTATGGTGTGCATTAAAAATGAGCAAGAAATCCCATAGCTTGATGCCTCATTGCAATTTCCCTTAATTGGCTGAATTTTCCAAGATCCTGAATGAGGACAAATTCTTAACTACCCAAAATTTGAGAACAAACCTAATAGGAAGAGGGTTTTTTCCACTATGATTTATGACTTTGAATATATTATTCAATCATTTTTCTCCTACTCTGAAATTTGAAAGTTATTTCCCAAACTCAACTTCAGGATAATATTTCCCTAACTTTTTCAAATTGCTTGATATTTGCATTCATGCAAGCCATGAGGTGGAAATGCAAACTTGGTCGCGTGTGAATGTATGAATGTTTTGGAATCACTTACTAAAGCGTCAGTCTGGTCTGCATCAAGATGTGAAATATTCATGTGATATGAATCTTTATGTTTATTATTGATGCTGCACTTGTCTATATTTGTGTCTAAGTGAGTATTGTCACATTAAGAGGCAGGACAATAGGGCTATAAAATAGATATCCTATTGGTTCATATGTAAAACTATGTGATGTTAAGGAATTTGGGAGCTAGACATAAATATAGGGACTCAGAGAAACTCTAAAGTTGCTACTGTATGACCTTTGTAGGTTTGTGTATTTGTTTTTATTTTTAGGATAAGTCCTTTTCCTGGAAACATACAAGCTTAAACTAGTCACTTTTATCTTTCCATCAGACACACTATTTCTTTGGATATGTGGATTCATTTACTCTGTGTTAAGCTAGTTTTCTATCGTATGAATGATAATGGTAGAGAAGAAGATGGTAACAACAATGGTAATGATGATTATAACAGTTTTAATAATCAATAGTGAGAAATGATCGTTTAAGGTAACAGCAAATGTATCCTGGAAATAACTCCATGAGAGTCTATTCATTTAAGGAACTTGTAACCCTAGATCAGTATATTGTTACCATTGTTTTTAGCTGCCCACCAGAAAGTTGAAGGCAGGACCCTATCGCTGAAGACACCACACACATTGGTAACAAGACACATGGAAATCAAATTGTTATTGACCAGGAGCATTACTCACTGATGACAAGCATTCATAGTATTGGATGATCCTATGTAGGCATTACCAAGAAAAAAGTCATCACTATTCTTACCCAGATGTGTGTCCTGTGAATTGTGATAATGAAGAGTATGGCAAGATGTGCCTACAGATGTAATAGTGACTAGATCACAATGGTTGTAACCAATTGCTTCTTTTTTTTTGCATTTCAAACTTTTTTTTAAACATGGTTTCTTTGTAGCTTTGGAACCTGTCCTAGAACTAGCTCTTGTAGAATAGGTTGGCCTTGAACTCACAGAGATCCACCTGCCTCTACCTCCTGAGTGTTGGGATTAAAGGCATGTGCACCACCACTGCCCTACTGCATTTCAGACTTCTTACAAAGAAACAAATATGCCTGGTGCCTTAAATCGGGCAAGAAGAAAGCTCTCAGGGATCATGGATGAACCTATGACTAATATTTTGTTAAACAGACAGTATCCACCTGTCTTATAAATTTATCTCTGTTGTCATAGCCTTCAGACCTTATAAGAAAAGTTTCGCTGTAGGAGAGGCAACTGTTATTGCAGAAATTTACAACTGATGAACATGCAGTGTCAGAGGAGTATTCAGCCAGAAATGGGTCATGAATATTATATCCAGACATAGGCAGGCTCCTCCCCCCCCTCTCTCTCACACACACACACACAAACAGAGTGAGAGAGAGAGAGAGACAGAGAGACAGAGAAGGAGAAAGGGAGACAGACAGGCCCAGAGAGAGACAGACACACAGAGAAGGAGAAAGGGAGACAGACAGGCCCAGAGAGAGACAGACACACAGAGAAGGAGAAAGGGAGACAGACAGGCCCAGAGAGAGACAGACACACAGAAAGAGACAAAGAGAGACAGAGAAACGTACATAGAGAGAAATAAACAGGGACAT
This sequence comes from Myodes glareolus, assembly GCF_982192425.1. NCBI lineage: Eukaryota > Metazoa > Chordata > Mammalia > Rodentia > Cricetidae > Myodes > Myodes glareolus. Next base: position 119,974,147 of record NC_142028.1, on the reverse strand, counting down.
ACACACACACAGAGTGCTAAGTCTCAGGGACTATTTCAGAAAAGGAGATGCAAAGACTGAAGGCTAGAGGCCACAGAGAAATGAACTGAAACACTAGCTCCTTAAAATGAAAGAAACAAAGCATTCATGAACTTACAGCACAAGATGTGAACAACATCAAAATAGCCATTATTCTAGTATGGATCAGAGAGGAGTTCACAAGTTACTATTCCTAAATGAAGAGCAATGGACTGGTGGCCGCTGAAGGAAGAATAACAGAAATCCTTTAAGGGTGTGACTCCTTCTAGGTTTACCATGCTCCATTGGATAGTCCTTATATAAAACATATGTGCAGCACAAATTGGATTCATTGGGTTATTTAAAAAATAGTAGACAAAGATTTGAAAGAATAGAGAAATGTGGTTGGATCCCGGAGGAGTGAAAGACGACGATCATGAAAACACAGTGTATGAAATTCTCAGAGAGTTAAAAATAAAATATTTTCTTAAATGCCACTGGTCACTCCTGTGGCCATATCTCACAGCCTGAAGAAATCACATCACACTTCGTGTGGCTTTACCCATGGAACAGAGTTTAGAAACCTATGTTGTGTTGTCCTGTTACAGGAGCTAATATATGGCCCTAACTAGTAATTGAGTCCTCCATACTTCGTCATGTATATGAACTTTGTCCTTTTCCCCATAAGATTCAAAAACTTATGAAAATCACCTGTTATTGTGGGATGGCTTCGCTGGCTGCTCTTGCCATTCCAACCGCACCTACTCCCGGCCACAGTTGTGTTGTCCACGATGCTACTCTACTCGCTCTCACTTCCTCTTACTTTAAGCTATCATTCTTTGGAAGCCATTCTCCAGTTGTAAAGAGAAAACTCACTTTTTATGTTAAGGTCCAGTTATACCGCTCCAGTGTAATGCACTGTTTTCTTTATAATGGTTCCTCACCTTAAGACCCATTCTCTTAATAAACCTCATGCTTAATAAACCTTATGCTTCTTTTTGAAATAATGGCTGCTGCTTTATTCATACAGGAAAAAATGATTTAGGTGTTGTTATTTCCATGTCCATTTTAGATGTGAGGAAACAGTAACAAGTAATAACTATTTTCTTTTTTTTTTCTTTTTTTGCTTAAGTGTACACAGCCAGAAATGCTGAACTACACTCTGACAATTGAATGCTGTCTGCAAACCTACCTGCCAAGTGGAGATTGCTCCCTAACAGCTATTAAACTTTGATGTCTGACTGTGATCTTGGCTAATTTTGCTGTTACAGTGTGTAAAAGGGATGCTGATTCTCTTCTTTTAGTTTAGGATGGGTATAGTCAATGTTAGCTTTGCATTGGAAATGTTGATACATTAGAGTCCTGTGACATGCTAATGGATATTTGCATCAAGTTCTCCTTTGAAATTCAATCTAGAATTCAATATGGTGTGATTTTGAACCATGAAACAGAGATCTTTGGGGCATTTGGTGTTTGGTAAAATGAGGCAAAAAGCGCAAGAGTGTTGTGAACCAGTCTTTGGAAATTTAGATCCCTCCCCAACTTGGCAACTAATCCCTGAAACAACAGGGAAGATCCTCAGTGGGATTGGAGGAGCTTTTTCCTGTGTGTCCTGACATTGCAGAATGTTTGAGAACTGGAGTGATATCTGGTTATGTGATAGAAACTGAGTTTTCCTTCAGTAACCAAGGCACAAAAATTGTGTTACAGTTGCCAGGGAAGTTTCCCCTGACTTTTTTTAAATATTTTGTTTTTCTGTCTGGGAAAGAAAACAAAACTTGAAGGTCAACTTTTATTTTTATAATATCCTAATATAATTCCCCTATTAATTTATATAGGATTGAGATACATATGCCCAAAGAAAACGGAAGCACAATAAAGAAAGTGAAATTAACAAGTGGAATAATGACGCCAGCTAGCAACAGCAAAAAAAAAAACCCCACATTTATCTTATTATCAATAATTTCTTGTGTTTTAACATCATGCACTGATCAGTAAGTCATTCTGGACAGTATATATGCAAGCATCATCTTTGTGTTGATGGCAGTGGTCGCTGTTTGTAGAACCATTCTTCATTCCCTATTAACTTTGCACTTCTGTTTTTTTTTTACCTTATAGTACATGTTGTCATTTCTTAAAAATTAATACGTGGTGTGCTGCCTTTTTTATAGAAATAAAACTTACCATCAAAAGATTATTTTTGGAAGAGAGTATATCATTGTACTTGAACTTTATAAGTATAAATAAGGCCAACAATTTTTTTGTTTAACTATTTTAGTTTCAACCATTGAACCATACCAGTGGTTCTCAACCTTTCTAATGCTGTGATCATTTAATACATTTCCTCATATTGTAGTGAACCTCAACCATAAAATTATTTTCTTTGCTATTCCTTAGTTGTAATTTTGCTACTGTTACAATTATAATGCAAATATATGATATGCAGGATATTTGATAGGTGACCCCTGTGAAAGGGTTGTTTGACCCCCAAAGGGCTTGTGACCCACAGGTTGAGGAGCACTGAACCTTACTGTCCTAACACCCTGAGGAATGTATACCTGGGGCCTAACCCTGATTCACATGGTCTTAGGAGTATATTCTGTTCCATTCATTAAATAAAACAGCCAAAACTTTATGACCTTGAGTAGTATTCTTTGAATATCCAAGTGTTAGTTTGCTTTTTCAATTTACGACTAAAGATAAATAAGTTGTTTTTAACTGAAAGCATGTAAGGGTTGACCCAACAACAGAGGTTGTCAGGATGCTGAAGGCTTAATTTCAACATCACCACTCATCATGTAATTAAGTTTCTTTATAAGAAGACACAAATATAAAGAACAAAGAAGATAAATTAGCTCTCAAACTACTTAGAGAAAGGTTTCATTTTTTCTTTGCAATTTTTAGTTATAATTTATTAATGGCAATATTCCAGATTATAAAATCTTTAAAAGTCTGTTTCACGAGTTTTGGAGATTTACAAGAGTTTATGAACATTTCCATTTTGCCTTTACAGCTAATTTCTCTTCTCCTAAAATTTGCTTACACATTGTTCCAGTGTAAGAAAATGACCACAGCATTTTCACAGATTTCTTTTCAAAGCACACAATAATAATACAAGTTTTGCATGGGTTCATCTAGGGATGAATGGATAAAATGAATCTGGTAAAAACATATAATGTCACTAAAACTATCTCCCTAATGCTAAGATAGATGGTCCTGGAGTTGTTTGAATACACAGGACATCCACAGAAAGACATAATCTCACTCATAAGTAGAATTTGCCAGTGAAAGTGAGGGCAAGCAGGCAAAGAACAAAAGTTTCCTTCTTACATAGCCTTTATGTAGGCCCCTACTAGAAAGACCCAGATTTAAGGTGGATCTTCCCACCACCAAAGTTCTAGATTAAAGTTGCATCTTCTCACTTTCTTAATTAAAATAATCTATTTGAGAATAATCCCTCACAGGTGCAGCAAGCCACTTGAGTTTTACTTAATTTTTTAATGTAGTCAAGTTAACAGCCAAGAACAGGCATCACAAATCAACACGGCATACAATCATATCTCTTTATGTAATTTCAAATTGAAATAAAAAGTCAGATCATAGTTACTCTTAAGCTGATATAATGATCCCATGTACAACTATATATGCATTATATATTTTGCCAGGGCATAATTTATTCCTAACATAATATAACTATGAATAGGAGGCAATTTTCTTTGAGGGGCATCATTTTAGTATCTCAAAACTTAAATATTATAACCATTGATAGTATCTCAATTGATATTGTATTGCATGATACAAAAAGAACACACAAATATCTTCACAAACACAAACTCTCTTAACAAAATATGACAGAAACACTCATGTCTCTATTATAATCCTTGTTTCTGCAATTTGTCAAATGATCTTAGCTGGTAATTATAGCAATCTTCCTTACTACACATTCTGCATTTCTTTACCTCAGCAGATCTTAGTTCTTTCTCTGGAGGAGGGACCCATATTGTCATTCCTGAAGGGTCTGTACCCTGTTTTTCATCCTGAATGAATCAGTTTGTTGTAGTATCTCATTGGTACTTCAATCACAGGACATGGTAGTACCAAAGATGCACTAAATGACCCGTAGTTCGGGCATAATCTTTCTTACCCCCATTGTGGAGAAGCAATTCAATTTTCCCTCAGTAATACGGATCAATTACCATGCCTAACACTATTATACCTTTCTTAGACTGTTGGTTTAAGATCATCAGAAGCCCAAAGTGGCCAAGAGGGAAGCTGAGCTGGAGGACCTGGAGGTTCTTAGAATAATTTTATGACTCCTGCCTTTTCTGCATGACCCCTACCATGCCTTTGCCTAGGACCACAACTTCTAGGCCAGCAGAATTTAAGGTTGTGGAAACACAAAGCAAACATTTTCTTAGTTGATGTGGGAAGTCCTTCTGTATAAGTGATGCTTTTATTGGTTAATGAATAAAGAAGCTGCTTAAGCCTACAGCAGGGCAGAATAAAGCTGGCAGGAAAACTAAACTGAATGCTGGGAGAAAGTAGGTGAAGTCAGAGAGATGTCACATAGTTGCTAAAGTAGACAAATGCCAGACCCTTGCTGATAAACTGTGAGCCTTATGATAAAATATAGTTTAGTGGTAATGAATTAATTTAATGTGTAAGAGTTAGTTAATAAGAAGTCAAAGCTAATGGGCCAAGCAATGTTATAATTAATACAATTTCTGTATGATTATTTTGGGTCCTGGCATCTGGGAATGAAAAAGCAGTCTCTGTCTACAACTAGTGGGTCACTATGAGAGACAGTAAGTAGAACTATTCCCTTTTATACCCCTTGATTTCTGGACACATGGATCCCATCTATGGGAGGAAGCATAGATTTTGGATGCTGATTCTGTGCATCCTTGACCTTCTGGAGAATCCTACTCTAGCCCTTCAGGGCTATAGTAATTTATGATTGTCACTGTAAATGTATATTCAAAATGCCATTCCAGTTTTCCATCAGGACAGTTGTTTCAGGGTGGTGAGGGAAATTGTAAGATCAGTAGATTATATGTGCTAGGACTCATTGTCACATATCTTTGGTTATGAAAAGAGTTCCTTAGTCAGAAGCAATACTATGTGAAATACTGTGGTGTTGGATAAAGTGTTCGGTAAGTCCACAGATGGTAGTTTAGGAGAAGCATTATGTACAGGAAATACAAATCTATAATAAGAAGAATTATCTACTTCAGTAAGGACAAAGTATTGTCTTCACCATGGAAAAGGTGGTCTAACGTCATCACTCTGCCACCAGGTCCCACTTAGGGAATATGGAAGGGTCACCTGTAGGGAATATGTCGTTTGTGGGGCTCAGTGTTGGTCTCTGCTATTGGCAGATCTGGCACTCAGTAGCATCTGTAGCCAATTCAGCCTCAGTGAGTGAAATACACATTGTTGAGCCCATGCAAATTATCATCAATGCATCATGACCTCTTTGCACATGAACCCATTGAAAAAAGACAGGGATGGCTTGGGAAAGAAGTGAATGTCCACAGAATGCATCATTCTATCTACCTGCTTACTGAGCTCCTCCTCTGCTAAAGTTACCTTTTGATAAGCATTTACACGCAATACAATTATCTTCATATTCTTTGCCCATCTGAAGAGATTATATCTACATATTTCTTCTCCATATCTCTTTCTCTCTAATCTTTCAGTCATGCTTCTTCCAAGTCCCTAACCATCCTGTCAGTCCATTGAATCAGTGAACAATTGCATATCTGGCCATTTCTTCCTCTAACCAATATATTAGAAAAAATAATAACTTGTTCAAGGTCAGAATATGAACAGGCGGTAGAATCAACCTCTATACATTATAGTCTTTCAGCTCTATCACAATGTTCTAAGTACAAAGTTGCCAAGTAAAATATGAAGCTCTTTTCTGTGGTCATAGTTTCTATAACAATCATTATATCATCATCAATAGTAGCATTATTATTATTTATTTTTGTTTTTGACATCCTATTTATGTATATGTTATCCCTATCTGTAACTAGAGCTAGATCAGGTGATTATCAGGCATGACCTCTAACCCTCTGCATAATTCTGTTGTCTACTTATCATTTGCTGATCATTTCTTATCTTCAAATATGGGGATATATGTTTCTAAGTTAAATACAAATGTTCACCATTTTTGATGGACTATCCCCTATAAACCAGGCATCAATTAAAACTATCATAAATGATTAACTTAATTCACTAACTTACTGATCCACAAATCAGTATATGCTGTGGTCATTTCTTCTTGTGGTCATGAATTGATTGTGAGTAGCTAGAGTAAAAAACACCTGTATTCAAAACTATAAATACAGACCTAGGCCCTATACACCCACAGTCAGGCACCACTATGATGAACAAATATGTGATGGAGGGGTGGGAAAAGTAGAAAAATGGAGCAGTACTTGCACTGTGGAAAGAGGCAGAACTGGAGACACGACAGTGGTGGCAGGTTTGAGAGGACTGAGGTTAACCGTGGAACATGTTGTTGGCCAGTAAGGGCAGAGGGGTGGTGTGTAGCATCCAGGACACTGACTTAGCACCCAAGCACATTGACCTACTATGGCATCATCCTGGCTTTGGGCAACAATTGAAAAATCAGTCAGTCGTTAATGCAATGAACATTCCTGAGCAACTGAAGCAAAAAGTAAACTTTGGAGAGATTAACATGTTCACAGAGCTTGTAAATAGGCAAGGTATAATAATGTCATCAGTATGGGTATCACATGTTCACTGATAATCTTTCTCTAACATCATTTTATTTGATGACAACAATGGAAATGAAGACATCCTTAGAGATGAAAATGTTTGAGGCTTGAGGCTCACTCTCCTTATTTCACTCAGTTTCTTTCCAACTTTTCACAAGTCTGCAATCCGGTGAGAGCCCCACTCCTTGAATAGTTCACGCATGGGAAATGGAAACTAGAAATCTTTTTATTGGTTTTTATTGAGCTCCACATTTTTCTCTACTCCCCTCCCTTTCTCTCCCTTCCCTTTAACCCTCTCCCAAGGTCCCCATGCTCCCAATTTATTCAGGAGATCTTGCCTTTTTCTACTACCCATGTAGATCAGACCCATGTATGTCTCTCTTAGGGTCCTCATTGTTGTCTAGGTTCTCTGGGATTGTGATTTGTGGGCTGTTTTTGTTTTTTTTGCTTTATGTTTAAAAACCACTTATGAGTGAGTTGTATTTCTGGGTCTGAGTTAGTTACCTCACTCAAAATGATGTTTTCTAGCTCCATCTATTTCCCTCAAAATTCAAGATGGCGTTATTTTTTCTGCTGTGTAGTACTCCATTTTGTAAATGTCTCACACTTTTCTTACCCATTATTTGGTTGAAGGGCATTTAGGTTGTTTCCAGGTTCTGGCTATGACAAACAAAACTGCTATGAACATAGTTTAGCACATGTCCTTGTGGCACAATTGAACATCCTTTGGATATATACCCCAAAATGGTATTACTGGATCATGAGGAAATATCTTTTCATTTGGAATTTGAATTCGGGCATTGTCTCAGTAGCTTGGAGGAGACAAGTTTGCTGGGAATACCTCCTCTATCAAAGGACACACAACAGTGTAAAGATTTGTTAGATGTAGCCACATGTGGCAGAGATGGAGACTGCCGGTAGTAAGGCAGCAGCATGTCATGATAGGAAAACTCTTCACTTTATGGCAGCCAGCAAGCATAGAAACTGAGATCCCAATATCCCTTTTAGAGGAGCATGCTTCCCATTAATGAGCTAAACTCTCACTGGACCCTATATTTTAAGGTCTAGTTCAGCTACAGTTAATACTTCAGTTGGATCACCAAGTCTCCATCACTGGTTATGGGAGACATTACGATCCAAATCATATTGTTCTCCAAAGACTTGCAGAAATGTGAGAGTTAAGGCTTCCCAGTCATATTTGTTCATCTATCTTTGAAACAAAATGTTTGTTCACTTTGCCACTTATGGGTTTTTATGTGTGTTTTAGTTTCCTACTGTTTACTTTTCTACTTTTGGCCTGGTCTCCCTGTGTGACTTAGGCTGGTTTTAAATTTGTGGTCTTAATTTTTAGCTTCCCTTGTGCCTCATCATTGCTTGCAATTTTGTTCTGAAATCCCAATGCTACTAATGGAATGGATAGTTTAAATGGCAATGTGAGGGGACCGCTTTGCACACTTAGTTGATTTCTGCACCCATAGTCACTGTCTATAATGAGGCCAGGCCAAGCAGGTTATCCTTCAATTCTGGGGAAAACGAGAAGAAAAGGTAACTAAATGTTGGTGAGCTTTCCAAGCCATAGGAATGACGAGCCTTGAAGATTGGCCTGTGAGAGTTGACAGCAGTTAGGTTTAATCACTCAAAATAGGCCCATCTGTTTGAAATACACACATCCTGTGCATTTTCACCTGGGCCTCCCCAGTGTGAGGAAAGCTGTATGTCACATCCAAAACACCCTTTTAGATGGCTAGCTCAAATGTGTGAAGAGAGTGACAGATGGTTCCAAGGAGGCCACACCCCCTTCAAGGGTTGCTCTGAAATCATGTAGAGAGAAACGGGATAAAGAACCCTTTACCAAAGCTGATTTGCATAGATTTTTGAGGCTCTTTTCATTGACACAAAAACATGAGGTGTGAAGTTAATTTTTTCAGTCTGTGCCACAGGGGAGAGAAGAAAAAAGACATGAACACCACACGGAGAACAGAAATAAGGAGACAGCTGACAAGCAAAAAGGGCATCACACGTTTACAAGCAACCATTGCTAAAACTTTCCAGGCCCCCAAAGCCTCCATTAATCACTTTCAATCGGACCTAAGTTGGATCATTTCAAGGTTCAGCGAAAATGAAATAATTATTAGTTTCAGGCTTTTTATTGTTGGTATAGAAAGTAGCTGGACAGGAAGGGCTAGTCAGACCTACTGGTTTCAAGTTTCAAAAGATGGCTTAGGGAGGAAAAGATTTTTACTTGATTACAAGAGGAAAGCCACTTCACAGTATAATATTACAATAATTGCAGCCATATATCATAGCATGCCATGAGTTCAGGGCAAAGCTCAGCTGCCTTTCATATGTAGCAACAAAATTGCAAGCAAGTAAATGAATTTCTTTCTCCTTTTTCCACTAGAGAGCAGTGTTCTTTTGTGAAAATCAAGCAAGTTTGTTTTTTATCAAGAACCTTTCAGAAAAGCTGCATCAAGAAGTTTTAAGAAGACAGGAATCTCTCTTGCTTCTGTGAGGCTTTTCTTCTGAATGAAAGGTACAGGTGTGTTTTCAGCATTGTCACTCTTCCTGCTGTGGACGAATCTTGGGGACCTTCTCACCCATGAAAAGAGGTTGACAATTAAAAATACAGAATGAAAACTAGAGTTTCCATCCCATAGTGTACTCTTAAGGAAGGTTAGCATTCTGCCAAAATGTGCACTATAAATCAACCATTAATGATTTTTATAGAATAAATAATATTAGCAATAATAGTCCTCAGTTTACACCTAAAGTGACTCAGAGGCAATAGTCAATTTAAGACTATTTAGTTATTTCATTTCTTTTTATAATTTATACCTTAAATGATCAGAGATAACAGCCAATGATGTCAGAAACATAACTAAATGCAGATAAAAGAAAAATAGAAAGAAAGGTTATAAGTAAGCTCTGATGAGTTTTTTTTTTTTTGATTCCTCTCTAACTTATTATCCCATTAGTTCCTTTACTGCTATTGCTGAGATCAGCGAGTTTGTATGGTAGATGTTTGCCTGTTTCCCTAAAAGAAAATATTCGGTCTTAGGCAATTTGGGTAGAACTCTTTGATTGCTTAGTTGTTATTCCAAGATGTTCAAGGCCTTCCTAACAAGAGCTGAAGGGTGTCTCTTTCTTTCATGTTGACAAATGGATTTCTAACCCTTTAGTTTTGAGCACTTGGATATAGACAAAACAAAATTAGTGAGTCTATGTGTATGTGTGCCTGAGTTATTGCTTTTCTTGTTTAATATGAATTGAATTTCTGAATAGGACAAAGCAAACAAATATTTTCTTTCCTTTCTTCCCCATCTTTAGATGCCTATCTGTTTTATAACAATAGAGGACAAGGAGGAGTATCGACTTGGGTGAATGGGGAAATAAAGAGGATCTAGGAAGAGTTGGGGCCTGGAAACGCAAAATAAGAATATATAAACTCAAAATAAGAATTAAAAGAAAAAAAAAAACTATTTTTAAGTAAAATAAAAAATTAAAATTCCCGGGTAATTTTTTTTGTTCTCATAGCAGGAAATGAATACACATGTCTGTATTTAGCAGCACAGGAGCTTTGGAACCATCCTGGTTCAAATTTATGTGTCCCAGCATGTAGTGTGCTTGTGAACATACCCTACCTCTCTCCATGTGCTTGCCTTGTCTTTTATACATTCTACACCTTACTATTCTTAAATACACTCAGCAATGAGACCACAACAAAACGTCTTAGGAGCAAAATAAACAAAAGAAGGCTCTTCAGATCATTGGACATGCTGTTTCTGAGACATCGGAGTACAGAAAAAAGTTGGATATCAGCTGATCCTGAAATTTTTTGAGGGAGAAGCTTATCTTCATTTTTGCCTACATGGTGAATTTCCTAAGATGGTATTTGTTGGGGAATGCAAGCTTCTTTGACAAAATAATTGATTTTCTGACTTTTCTACTAGGTACTGTGAAGGACAGTGTTTCCCTCAAAAGCTGGCACATGGACAAGACTGAGTAAGGAGGGATGAAATCATGATGAGCAAGTGGAGAAAGGAAGCCAGAAGTCGGTAGAGTTCAGTTTGCTTTGATACCATATATTTAGGGTTTAGCTATAACATGAGCTGCTCTAGGACTCAAACTCTGTTAAACAGACCTCAAGGACAGTACAGAGAACTTTCCAGGGCCTCTATAGCAGAACCAAGATTTGAATCTCAGTTCTATGCATGTCTCATATTACTCATCACAGAAAGCCTGAGCCTTATTTTAAGCATTTATACAACCAAGCTTTGAGAGTCCCTCCTTTCCAAAATCACATGGATACCACTAATTTTTCCTTTCCTTGTTTAAAACACATGCTTAGAAATAGATTAAACCATTTCTTGGTGTATCCCTGCCCAGGCATAGTAACTGACCTTAAATGATTCCAGAGTGCTGGGCTCGCAGGTACATGCCACCATACACCACTGCATGAAGTCTTTTGGTACAGTCCCTTTGTAATAATCCAGAAGAAACACTAAAATTTTGGGAGTTTTCCACTGCTTATTATGTATCCTGTGTGAAAATACGTCAGGTACACAATTCTCTAAGCGAGGCATTTTACTTGGAATTTCTTTAATATCTAAGACTGGATGAAGTACTAAGAATATCAGCTTTTTTCTTTTTAGATAAAAAAATTCAATGCTTTGAAAAGCATTAAAGAAATGGTAAATGTACATGCCTATTTTGAAGGCTAGCTGACTGTGTATTCAAAAGCTTTGAAATATTCATAAACTCTGAGGTAGTAAATTCAAGAAATCTAGCACAGAGAAATTACTATCAGAAGCACATCATCAAAAGCTTGTATATAAGACTGATTTGTAATCTTTTCACAGTAGTGAAAAAAGGAAATTCAATTTAAATACTTGACAATAGGATATTAATTGACTATGTTGTGGCATTTTCTTATAGCACTCTTTTATGAGCCTATTAAAACTACATTTTCAAAGAATATTTGACATACTCAAATATAACATTATATAAGATTTAAAACAAATTTACAATATGGTGTCAATTTGATAAAATAGAGTTTCTAATAATTATTTAGCAAAGGTCAAGTTGCCAATAGAACATTGTTGAAGTAAAACCTGAGTAAAGAATAATGAATTGAAAACCCAGGAGTAAACATTGTTCCATTTCTTTACTCTGTTTTCAAGTTCAGATTAATAATTGTAAGTGCACAATAGTATATTACTCTGGGTATAATTCTGTAAGGTAATATGAAATAAAATATATTTATCAAATGACTATAATTTGCTTACTTCTTCAAGTACTTTGTAGTTCCCCAAATTCTGACATTAAACTTAAATAAAATTGTTATCAAAATAACCAGTAATTTAACTACAGAGAGGCAGTAATCAATTTAACTTAATTTAACTCACTGATAATTTCAACATGCATACTATGTAAAATGATCATATTCACCTCTCATTTTCCTCTTTTATCCTTCTCATGATGACTTTAATTCTCAACTAGTACCCCTCCTATTTTCATGTTGTGTGTGTTTATGTATATGTTTATATATAATATATAATATATAATATCATATGCATTATATCTATATAACACACACATATATTATATATTATATAATGTATATATGCTATACATATCCCATTTATGAGTGAGCACTCAACAGACACTTATTCTCAGCACTCTGGAAAAGTATGAGCCTCTGAATCAAATCATCACCCAAAGAAAACATGTTTCTCCGACAAGGCCGACAGTGACAATCTACGCATATAAACACAAATGTGTAGAAGGTGATTTGATATTATATCTGAGTACTAAAATAAAAGTAGTAGACTTTACCCCAATGCTTATGACTTCCGCACAGACTTTGGACCAGATTTACAGTACAAGTCATAAATTCCTTCTGTGAAGTAATCCTAAAATCTAGAGAGAAAGATTGGTTAACCTATTAATAGTCATTACACCACTGTACTGATTGACATATACTTTCTGGAAGGTCAGTATTATTAGCATTTATGACATACAACTGGATATGGTCATTATTAACTTTTCTCTTCCAGATGCTTGTATAAGCAGCAATGAAACTTGCAGCTCAGTTCAAGCTTGATTCTCTGTAACCTGTTTCCAAAATGTCTGAGGCCTTCAGCAGTAGTTTCTTACTGTCTAGTTCTGGTGGGTGACCAACAGTAATGGCAAGAATAGATTTATTATTTTGGGAGCTCTGGGACTCTGGTCAACACTGCTATGGAGTACAGAATTATGTAGTGAGAGCTCAGCACATGCTTCAGGGTCAGCTCATCAGAGATGCTTATCTCATGGAGGACATACCTCATTTAGCAAGGCTAGCAGGAATATTGTCACCAGAGATGCACATCTCATCAACCTTACCTGAAAGACAATAAGGAATACTGTGTTAAGTGAAGATCTCTTTCACTCTGATTACAGCTTAGGGATTCTTCCCACAACACTACAGTGTATTAATCATTTACTGGGCACAATTTCTGTTATGCATCGGTTTACTGGATGCCTTTCCCAGCAGTGAGTGATTCTGGCATGAAAATAATCACAATCAATACCCTTACTCTTTCAACTAAGTCTTTGAATAAACTTTGAAGTCTGCCCTTCTGCAGTTATCTTTTTTGAAGAGATCTCATTTGAGACATTCACAGATGCCCAAGGACAAGGGTTATGGCATTTCTGCACGTGTTGCGCCATAGCTCTCAGAGAGATGGAGAACAAGTATTTCCTGATTCACTCTTTCAGCAGATAGGAAAGTGCTGTCCCATGCTAACCTCACATTATCCTTAAAGCATGCCTATTCTTCACTTGTCAGTCTACTAACAATAGATCTTTGTCTCAAAGTTTTCACTGGGTATTGTACTCCTCTATCACAGGTATTACTCCAATGCCCTTGGACTTTGGTGTTGCCATAGCAAGTGGTTCAACTCCTTATCAGTTCAAGGCTCCTGCTGGGGAAGAGTTTTGAGGACAGAAGAAGCTAGAAGAAACATTGAGAAGTTAGGAGTAGAACAGGGTTATCAGAGTAGAAACCAAACAATAAAGAACACATAAACGAAGAGCATGACCCACAGGTTTTGTGTGAAGTTACTATAGAATTTTTTAATCCTTCCTTTGTTCCTGAGAAGCATTTCACTTTTGGGACCCTGGGTAGAGACTGAAGCTGAACTCTTAGCCCTTATACAATAGATCATAAAATCCTATATCTGGTATTAGAATTTTTCTTACCTGTGACTTCCTGGAACAATTAACACTTTTATTTTGCAATGTATCTTAATTCATATCCGCTACTGTGATTTGTCACCGTACCTGGTAATATAGAGAGACTAAAACTTTGATTCTCATAGTTTTGGGTGGCAGATTCAGAGATCAAGGTGTGAACTGATTTGGTGTCTGATGACCAATGTCAGTTTCCAAGATGGCACTTCTTTCTATATCTTACATACTCAAAAATGCCAACAACTCTCTGCACATCTTCTAAAAGACACCAATCCTCATTCACAAAAGCAAAAACGGTCTCCACAACTTTTTAAGATCCCACTTCTAGTACTCTTAAACTGATGATTAAATGTCAATACAGAGACATAGGCACACCACATTTCCATGGGAATTTGGGTATGATCGGCAAAGATTTGGGTAAGCCTAAATCTTCAGAACAGTAAAAGAATATAAAGACGAAATTTACTTAAACCATCTGACTGACTCAAGACAGAAATTAATATGCAAGGAGACCACATAAAATCTACTCTGCCATAATGGAATAATAAAAATGAATGGATTCAAATAGCTTAATCACCTACAGAGAAGAGGCTATCTCCATTTTTTTGAATGGAAAGCTATCTAGGGACAAAGAGTTTAGGTAAAATCTGGGCATGTTGTTCCCTAAACTCTGAAACATATTTAGTCTCAAATAATATTTGTGACTGCAACAGTAGACTTTATAGTAAATAGAAAAGTCAAGCTTCTTATTTTCCTTTCTCTATAGCACTGATACCTGGGAGATTTATAGGTATTATCTGTTTTTAAAAATCCAGGGCCCTGTCTTATCAAGTATGAGCACTCTGTCCTTGCTCCAACAACTGTGGAAAGAACATTGCTGTTTGTAACAGTAGCACTGGGAAGCACTATGCATTCCTGAATGCTATCCTGGACACGGGCGAGCATCCAGAAGCATCTCCTGCTTGCAATGTGCAAAGATCTGATTTGTTTTCAGTGACAGTTTTTGAGATAGAAAGAAAATACAGAGCTTTAGTCCTATTTCCCTGGAAAGAGGAAGGAAGCAATACCATAATTAAATTGTAATCTCAAAAAAATCATTGTAAATGGTAACTATAAATGTAAAATTACATTGTGGTTCAAATTACAGAACAAATATGATATCATCAAAATTAAGGGTCATCAAAGGTTTAAAACACA
Source organism: Myodes glareolus (assembly GCF_982192425.1). Taxonomy (NCBI): domain Eukaryota; kingdom Metazoa; phylum Chordata; class Mammalia; order Rodentia; family Cricetidae; genus Myodes; species Myodes glareolus. Next base: position 119,958,974 of record NC_142028.1, on the reverse strand, counting down.
GACTTAAGTGTTGCATTTCAATGAAGCAAGTTCACTTAAAAAAAGAAGAAAAAAACAAGTCTGAATGGCAAATAAGGCTCTGTAGATGTTTAATTGAGAACTGGAAACTGCATTTTAGCATATCCTTCCGTGAGTGTAGTTGCATCAGAGTGTGTTGTTGGCCATTGTAAACACCAACAACAATGAAATCAGAAATAAACATGAAATAGGATTTAAGTTTGCTATGTTCAAGCTTTTATTAAAATTTCCAATTTATTTTTGCTGACTTTTTGTTCTTATTGCTACAAAATTTTTGTTAAATAATTGAAAATACAAACCAAGAAAGAAAGAACAGAGAACACAGTGGCCACAGTCAGGATCAGTGGCTACGTTTCTGCACACAGGGAGTCTATGGCAGGGATACTGGAAATAGGCTCATGAACTAGCTTCTAAGTGTGATGTTGAACTGGAGCATCTTAGGGGATAGCTCTGAACATTACTTAAAACAAGTAACATGCACTGAGAAGAAAAATAAGGAACCCACATTACAATTATGTATATGGTGTTAGTATCATAAGAAAAATATAGCTTGGTCTTTTTTTTTGGTCTCTGTCTTCTTGATTACACTCCCCACAACTTCCATAATTTAATATCAATGCCAAACTACTACAGGAACATTTAAATGTCTGTGATCATCACATTGCAATTATACAAAAGGGGAAAAGATACTGCTATCTTTCAAGGAAATCCCGATTGTTGAACCATTCCTGAAGATTTTTCAACTGAAGGAACTTATATATCTTTAAAGGAAAGTCTGAATAAAGAATTTTTACTATAATATCAGCTTCAACTGAAGGAACTTATATGTCTTTAAAGGAAAGTCTGAATAAAGATTTTTACTATAATATCAGCCAACTTGGAGGACATCTTTTTATAATGACTTTTGCATATTGCTATTTTAATATCCATAAAATTATTGACATTTACTATGTCCCAGACACTAAGAGATGACCTTCTACTCTGAAACAGGATGATGCAAATGGTAGAACATGTAAATTCCAGGTGAACAATAAAGAGAACAACAAAAAGGAATAAAAGATCCTGAGTATACAGATGAGACAAGCGAGAGAAACTCAATGTAGCCTGTCTTTGAACCTAAATTTTGCAGCATCCCCAATGATTTTTCTTATTTCATAAATAAGCAAATATGACTTGTTTACTCTGTGCAATATCTGGAATGCCTATCATAAATTTAATTTTCTTATGAGTTATTACTACCTCATTTCCTAGAGTTTGTGCCAGCACAGACTTTGGTGGACCAGCTATGTTAGAGTTATGTTTTTTCTTGAGATTAACCTTTTGCCCAAGCAAATCAATATTTCTTGCCAATGGCCCAAATCTCAATCCAAAGGGGGCCATACAAAAAGTGAAAGAATTTTTTTTTCTTCAGATCAGCTACCAAGGTACTTTATCTACATTCAAATAGACAACAAATTTCCATTCCTTTAAGTACCAAACTAAAACATTTATCTTCCTTTCATGTTCTAGATCATAACTTGGACTGAGTCTGTTATGAGTTTATATATATATGAAATTATATATATATATAGAATATGAAATATATACATATGTAAAACTTTATATATATGGACACACACACACACACACACACACATATATATATATATATAAAATGTTCTTTTTAAAGTATGTCTTCACATGTTCTGATAACTTCTTGTATAGCTTCTTTTTCTAGGAAATCTTCCCCCCCCTTCTTAATCTGTCCCTTCTTCAGCCACCCTTTAGATACCATGCCTTTAGATACCACGTATTCATGTATTCAGATTAAACAATGATTTACTTTTAAACTAAGCTTTAAACATATGCTCACAGCACAGAAATTTATTCTCCATTCTGATCATGTTGAAAAGGACTGGCAACTGGTTGGGTCTGTGAGTAATTTCACAAAAACAAAACAAGACAAACAAACAAAAAACCATTTAGCTAATCCTGTCAAGGATGTCTAACGCTCTGGTCTTACCTCACTGATGCAAGTTCTTGAGTTACTTACAGGTCTGATCTGCACCAGCTGTGAGTACCTCATTGTCACAAAATGAAGAAGAAAAACTAGTCTATTCTAGGAAAGGCAAAACAACATGCTAACACCGCAGATCAACACTAAGATAGGCTTTCATGTTGCTTGGTTTCTTTCTGTTCAGGGGAACTGACTGTATGTGTTGTTGCTTAAAATCACTCACTATTGCATGCTGCTCAAGTCAGAAAGAGAGGTATATCTTTAAAATATGACAAGCAGTTTTCATTTAAAATTTATTTTATCATTACAAATATTGTTCCAAACTTTTCATGGGCTCTGAGGGAGAAAATAAAACAATTTAAGAGAGATTATATGTCATAATTTCTTTTGAGAATAATAAGAAATCTATCCCAGACAAGTTAAATACTTTAAAAGGTGTAACTTTTTTCATTTGCTTTTAGAGAATATCAGGTTGGTAAAGAAGGGAGTACTCAGTACAGACTACATGTGACTTTAAATTATAAAGTTGTGATGCTGTTAAATCTATATACAAATCAATATTAAATATTTTTATCTAATTGTCTCTAACATAAATTTGTGAGTCAAAGCTCACAAATATCTAAGCATATCACATTTGTGGTTGAGGACTTCAGAATAGTCATTGAAAACTGTGTTGAGGGTAGGAAGTTAAGGCCTACCAGATGGAGAGATGAGCCAACACCTGGAGTCTTCCTGGTGCTGCCAGAGGAACTGATCATGCCTAGCCAATGAGGGCTGACCATGAAACGCTGCCTGAGGGTCTGGCAACAGACTCTGTCAGAGGTCATGATTGTGCCTAGCCAATGAGGGGCAACTATAAAATGTTAATGGATCAGAACACGTGGGTACTGGTAGAGTCTATCAGGGTCTATTAGGTTTTCTTCATTACTAAATAAACAAGTCTACCCTACCACTTTCACCAGACTCCTGTCATCTGTGTTCATTGCTGTCACAGCTTTTCACCCCTCCCCTGTGGAAGATATTATGGCCCAGCTACGGTTGAGAAAGCCACCCTTTCTGAGGACTGGATGAGGAGGTGGGATGGGCGGAAGGTTGAAGAAGCAACAAGAAGGGAGTGAATGGGAATGGGGATAGCTATGTAAAATGTGTAAAGATTGTTTTAAAAATTCCTAATACAAAAGAAAAAATAGTTCGTGATTAAACATCCTTCATAGAAGATGAAAAAGAAGCATTATTACTTGTCATAGCTAAAAAGTGGATACAAAGCACATACCCCAGGACTGGGAATGCAATTCCTTGGTAAAGTGCTTTCATAGCACACTGGAAGCCCTGTGTTCAGTTATCCACCCTGCAAAAAACATGGTTATTGGGAAAGCCCGAGGTCCCAGCTCTCAGGAAGCAGAGCCTGGAGGACCATAAGTTCAGTGTTATTCTTATCTGATTATATTTTTGAGGACAGCTACATGATACCCCAACATAGAAAAAAAGCTGTTTTCTTCATTGTTTTTGAGATTATTTTTGGTCATAGGGAAACATAAAAAATCTTTTCTTGATAATTCCTTTTTTAACATGCTAATTTATGGCCCCATATTGCAAAACTTCTAATTTTTATCTCTTACTTTTTCTAAAGGAATTATCACTATATTTATAATTTCACTTGTATAAAAATCTCTACTCCAGCTTTTTGCTTCATGTGCCTTAAACTGAAAACAACGAGAGTATCAATCCCCAAGAAAATTGATAAACAAAAGATATATAAACCAATGTAAATGACTTTCAAAAATGTGCTGGATGAAAGAAGCTTTAAAATCCTAATGGAAAATATGAAAAATCACTGTAATGCCTACCTGTTCAGCATTAGAACTAACTGGGGGGTTCTGGAAGACAACCTTATAATACCAAGAAATTTCTTATTATGTGATGCCCTCCTATATCATAGGAGACAGACACCGACCTAGATGATGTGAAGTCGTCATATATCCTCACTTTCTCATGTATCCAAACAGTCTATAGATTTGGTAACACAAAATGTAGAGGTTACCACCAGCATTGTACAACATGCTAATTACAGTTAACTATTTTTTTTTATAAACAGGAGTATACTCGAAACGTCAATAGAAAGTATAGTGCAGTTAGTGCATGAATTAGTAAGATAGCTGTTCATTGTGATCTAGTATTGCTATACTATATTCATATGTGCTATGCTGTTACATGACCAGAGGCATGGGAGATTGTTCACACCACCACTACAGTGTGCTGCCTGAGCACATAACTACCTCCACGTCACTGGACTGTAGCCTAAGCAGTTGTTCAGCTATATTGGAAACTTAACAGATGATGGTCTTGTAAAGTCTGTCACAACAGTTCTATGTTATGTGTAAATAAGTGTGCATATGTATGTACATGAGTATTTGACTAAAAACATCAGATTGAATGCTTACATTCTTTGCATTATATTCTCTTTAAATTTTGTCTTCAAGCTGATGACTAAAAGAAGTAATATGATATGTAACAGTCTTGTGATAATTAAAGATGAAATAGGAGCAGTGACCTTAGAGTACAATAGGAAAGAAATATTATGTGTTTGAGTGAACCAAACCCGAGTCTCAACAAGGACAACAAATACATGGTATATCTCCCGGCATTTTCTTCCACAAATGGTTAACATATTAATTATTTTAACACCCTTTTTATGCTTTTGTTTTATTTTCAAAAACACTTCCACTTAATTATTACCAATAAATAATATTCATAATAATTATTAATATTATTCTCCATTAATACCTTCAATAGCCATAGGTTAAGTTGCTCAGGGAACTCATTTGCATCTGTCTTAGGTCACATTCAATCTACACTTAAGTCCTGTCAGTGGTGTGTAAAGATTATATTTACATTCCCATTACATGCTTCCTCCTCAGACAGCAACATCCTAGCTTGCCGTCTCATTACTTGACTGGGCTATTGCTCCCTAGGTGCTCAGCTTTCTAACCTTTCTATTCTACCCTTTATGTAAGAGCAGAAAGGGTCCTTGTAAGCATGTCAGCTATAAAGGCTACACAGCCTTCTCTCAATGTCCTCTTGGACCTGCCTCGCACTATCTCTTTTACCGTTGTCTGTGCTGTGCAGAAGTTTGATCTCTCCTCCAGAGCCAGGCTAGGTTGCTTGTTCCTTAAATGCATCATGCATTATTTTGATCCCCTGCTTTTATACCCATCATCTTCTTTTCTGAAAATACATCCATGTTATCATGAGTTGTCACTTCAAATTTTTCAAAGATCTACTCAAAGATCAAGAAGCATTTCCAGACTGAACCAGCTAAAATATTACATTGTTTTCTAGGCCCTGTGCACAATATAACTTTTATTGCCTGATTTTTCTTAGGCACCCCCTCTCTCAGATACACACACACACACACACACACACACACACACACACACAAACATGTGCATGCCTGCATGCATATGCACACAAAACACCCATAGGGACGCACAACATTATACAGTATTTTGCTTCTTTCCTTGAAGACAAGTGCATGTAGATAGAAAGCCTCTCTCTGTTCACTTTCTGCCTCCTTTCCCTAGTTACTTATTACAAGTCTAGATGTGGCATGAAGTAGCAATTTCATACATATTAGTGAAATTAATCTACTCAAGGAATTGTTTTTGCTTGGGGGGGAATACTTCTACATCACTTTGTCCTTCTCTGAATCACACATATCAACATATAGAAAAAACTCTTGCTATTCTATTATTTTTGTTTTTAAAATCTGTTTCAGATTTTATGAGTTTTATTGAATTAAATGTTTAATCAAATACAAATTCGTTGATAATTTATCCCAGTGTACCAATCTAATCATAAGACCATCTGTAAAATAAAAAATTTCAAATATTTTAATTCTCTATTATATAACATTCTCTTGAATTTAAATGGTTTGTATTTAATTGTATTTAATTAATAATGGTTTGTATTTACTTTTTGCTACATTTTTCATTCTTGTGTTCTTTATTTCTTTAATACATTTATAAGGCTTATTTTAATTCTTCATTCACTTTAGCTGAATAGATATATTTAGTATAAAAACAAAACAAACAACATTGAACTTGTCTCAACTTTAAACCTGAAAGCATGTACAACGGAGTCACTGGGTTCTGGGTTAAATGCCCTTTTCCTGTCTAGTAAAGGCCCTATCTGCTAGAATAGTGATTCTAGCAGGCACATATGAATACTTACGTTTCCACTTCAATTCGCTCTCTGTGTTTCTGTCTTACGACCAGAGAGAGTAGCAGGAAGAGGGTGGTCCAGATTACGAAGAGTGAATTCACATCACACACATGGAGAGTCAAGAGTTGGTTTGAGTGTTTTGTTTTTGGCTGTTAGGAATGTACTGACCATTTCTCTCCCCCCCCACTCTCTCTCTCTCTCATCATCATCATCATCTATTTCCCTATCATCCCTCTGGCATATATCTATAACTATCTATCATCTACATACCTACATATCAGTTTTGGCCTTCCAGCTATACTTTTTTAACCACAAGGCTCATATAAATAACACTTAGCTAATTATTTCCTATCATATTCACTTTTGAAAAATGATTTAGAAATGTCTATAAGGAAAAGAAATGTTTAAAGTAGGAAAACTTACTGGCAATAGTCAGAAAAACATATCTGAAGAGGAAGGAAATATATTGTCATCCTTTCAATTAAATTAATGAAGATCAAATAAAAAGGGTTTAAAATCTGTAATGGGGAACTTTTTAAGAGATATCTTCTCATGAAAAACTATAGAAAACTTATTTAATTCTTTTGAAATCTCTGAGTCCTAGAAACACTGAATCATGTCTTGATAAACTCAGGAAAGCCATTATTTCTTTTCATTGTCTTTGCTAACAGTAGTAAAGAAATCAATAATCTTTCTGGCTATGGGCAGAATAGATCAGATAAAATGTCTCTTGAAATTTTATGTTGTAGTAGATATTATAGTAGAGGAACAGAGTTTTATAAACTGTGTCCTACCTTTGAGAGCAAAAAATGAAACTCAATCCAGTTAAATGACTTGGCTTTTTATTCTGAAATTTGTGCAGTGCTATAAAATATCTAATATATTCCACATGCTAACCCATAATAGAACCTACATATGTGACTATTAAGTGTAGAAAAATGACTAGATTAATTTTGGGTTATTATTAGCTATTATGTAGATTCATAAATAAAAGAATTACTTATCAAATGATCTCAAGACTAATAATATTTATGTGTATCTGTGGATCAAAAGGCAAACACAAAAGTCCAGCTGAAAGCCTTCCAGAGCTTAAAGAAACCTGTTACCTTTGGAAACCCACTTCACTAGGCCTTTACCTATCCCAGAGGCCAATTTTATGTGCTACTACAAAGAAATCCCGAAAGTGTAAGTTAGAAATTATTATTTAAAATGATGAGAAAAAGAAGCTGCTTGTTTTTCATAGTTTTAATATTAAGAGCTCCTTGAGAAAGAATGGGAAACTACATATTTCTGACAAAGGAATTATTTATTTACCCAGTCATCTCAAGCCTATGATTACTGCATCATCAAATAGCTAGAGGGCAGACAGGAGAGTGGATCACACAGCTCACTGAACTATGAAGTTCAGCTGAGCAGCTTGCACACCCAGTAAAGCTCTTCCTGGGATTATGAATCTGACACGTGGGGTTTCCTAATTAAGAAACTTTTGGAAGAAACAAACAAAAATGAAGACACAAACATAAAATTAATTTTTTCATTATACTATAAAAACTGACTTCTAACACTTGTATCTCTTCTCAACCTATAAAATTTACTAAGGCAGGATGCATGAAAACCAGTTTATCTCTTCATTAAAAATATTTTTAATTTATCTTTATAGATTAGAATAAGGCAGTTTTCATTATTGCACCACTATGCAAATCTCATTACACTTTGTTCACATATACCCTTTTCCCACTGTTCCTCATGTCTTTTATCCCTTCCAGTGGGTTCCCTAAGAAAACCATTTTCTACAACTATTTTGAGCTTCTGAATCAAATGGGAACTAAAAGCTTAGTGTGTGGTAATTACAGAAAACACAGTAAGGCATATTTCAAAGCTAGAAGACAGGACTTTGAACATTTTCACTATGGGGAGATATTACATACTAAGGGAAATAAATAGGTTTAACTTATTGAAACATCTCACACTGTGCACATACATAAAACATCACACTACCCATGTTACATGTATAACTTTTATGTTTTTCTTGTTAAATGAATTTAAGAAAAAAATTAAGAACATGAAATATAAGGCTGGATTTTTACTAAAGCATGAAGTAGTAAGATAGGAAGCAATGTTTTTTTTTTAACCAACATTGCTTGGAAAACAATAATTTCTTTATATTGTCCAGGTATAGTAGTGAAAGTCTACACAAATGTTTTAATTATGGACATCTTTAAAAATAAAATATGATATTCTATAAGCACAATACAAATAAATAAACCATACTTTATAAATAAAAAGCACAAATAAATAAATTTTATGCCTGTTTATATATTTGTAAATGTGATAGAATAGTAGACAAGAATAAAAACAACTAAAGTAAACACAAAACAAAAATAATGACCCATGTTTTCGATATACACTCTACAGAGAACCTCAATAATCATTTTACTGCTGAGTGGAATGTATCAGATGAAATTACCCTTTGACATTCTCAGATACTAAATTTTCTAATAGCATATCTTGTAAAGAAAAGTAGAAACAATTTTCTCCTATTAACAGCTTGAAATTTTACACTATCAAAACAAAAAATAAAATGATGTTAAAGAGAAAGCTAATTAGAATTTGGAGGTTTCTTGGGTTTATGTCTAGATGTTGGAGACCTGGGTTTAACAATTTATATACCTTGCAGTTAGCCTTAAAGATTGACCTACACTTAAACAACTTGATAGGTAAACCCCTGTGTTTCTCAGCATGTTGTATACCCACAATGCATTGCCAAGGGAGTGAATTGCAGAAACAAACTGATACAAAAAGTAGTCTTTTTGCATCCTATGTAGTGAGGAGATACTCAACATTAGAAGAAGGCAAAAACTTGTTAAAAAGAGGACTGTAGTTATGCCAATACCAAGCTGTTTTCAATACTGTTGCTCTGTAATACAGTTTGAAGTCAGGGATGGTAAAGCCTCCAGAGGTTCCTTTATTGTATAAGATTGTTTTGGCTATCCTGGGTTTTTTGTTTTGCCATATAAACTTGATTATTGTTCTCTCAATATCTGTAAAGAAGTTTGATGGGATTTTGATGGGAATTGCATTGAATCTATAGATTGCTTTTGGTAGAATTGCCATTTTTACTATGTTGATTCTCCCTATCCAAGAGCAGGGAAGGTCTTTCCATTTTCTGGTATCCTCCTCAATGTCTTTCTTCAAAGTCTTAAAGTTCTTGTCAAGTAGGTCTTTCACTTCCTTGGTTAGAGTTACCCCAAGATATTTTATGCTATCTGTGGCTATCATGAAAGGTGATGTTTCTCTGATTTCCCTCTCTGCTTCTTTATCCTTTGTGTATAGGAGGGCTACCGAATTTTTGGAGTTGATCTTGTATCCTGCCACATTACTAAAGGTGTTTATCAACTGTAGGAGTTCTTTGGTAGAGTTTTTGGGGTCGCTGATGTACACTATCATATCGTCTGCAAATAACGAAAGTTTAACTTCATCTTTTCCAATTCGAATCCCCTTGATCCCCTTATGTTGTCTTATTGCTATTGCTAGAACTTCAAGCACTATATTGAAGAGGAATGGTGAGAGTGGACAGCCTTGTCGTGTTCCTGATTTTAGTGGAAAGGCTTTGAGTTTCTCTCCATTCAATTTGATGTTAGCTGACGGTTTGCTGTATATTGCTTTTATTATATTTAGGTATGATCCTTGTATCCCCATTCTCTCCAACACCTTTATCATAAATGGGTGTTGAATTTTGTCAAATGCTTTTTCAGCATCCAATGAAATGATCATATGGTTTTTTTCTTTCAGTTTATTTATATGATGAATTACATTGATAGATTTGCATATGTTGAACCAGCCCTGCATCTCTGGGATGAAGCCCACTTGATCATAATGGATAATTTTTCTAATGTATTCTTGGATTCGGTTTGCCAGTATTTTATTGAGTATTTTTGCATCAATGTTCATGAGTGATATTGGTCTGTAATTCTCTTTCCTGGTTGTGTCTTTGTGTGGTTTTGGTATCAGGGTAACTGTAGCTTCATAAAAAGAGTTTGGCAGTGATTCTTCTGTTTCTATATTGTGAAATACATTAAGGAGTATAGGTATTAGCTCTTCCTGGAAGTTCCGGTAGAATTCTGCATTGAAACCATCTGGTCCTGGGCTTTTTTTGGTAGGGAGATTTTTAATAACAGCTTCTAATTCTTCGCGACTAACAGGTCTATTTAGATTGTTCGCCTGTTCTTGGTTCAACTTTGGTATATGGTACCTTCTGACTGGGAAAAGATCTTCACAAACCCTGCAACAGATAAAGGTCTGATCTCCAAAATATACAAAGAACTCAAGAAACTAGACACTAAAACTCTAATTAACCCAATTAAAAAATGGGGTACTGAACTGAACAGAGAATTCACAACAGATGAACTTCGAATGGCCATCTTAAGGTCATGCTCAACCTCCTTAGCGATCAGGGAAATGCAAATCAAAACAACTTTGAGATATCATCTTACACCTGTCAGAATAGCCAAACTCAAAAACACCAATGATAGCCTATGCTGGAGAGGATGTGGAATGAGGGGAACACTCATTCATTGTTGGTGGGAATGCAAACTTGTGCAGCCACTGTGGAAATCAGTGTGGCGGTTTCTCAGGAAACTGGGAGTCAACCTCCCTCAGGACCCAGCAATTCCACTCTTGGGAATATACCCTAGAGATTCCCTAACATACTACAAAAGCATTTGTTCTACTATGTTCATAGCAGCACTATTTGTAATAGCCAGAACCTGGAAACAGCCTAGGTGCCCCTCAATAGAAGAATGGTTAAAAAAGGTGTGGAACATATACACATTAGAGTTTTACTCAGCGGTAAAAAACAATGACATCTTGAATTTTGCATGCAAATGGATGGAAATAGAAAACGCTTTACTGAGTGAGGTAAGCCAGTCCCAAAAAGAGGAACATGGTATGTATTCACTCATAAGTGGATTCTAACCATAATTAAAGGTCTTTGAGCCTATTATTCGTGATCCTAGAGAAGCTAAATAAGAAGATGAACCTGATGAAGATTATTTAGCTATCCGCCAGGAGGTAGGAAATAGACAAGAGTCCCAGGTAACCTCGGGTGCATGGGGGGGTGGGAGGGTTGTCAGAAAGGGAGAGGGTTAGAGAGAAGGGAGTAGGGGAGGAATGGGGAAAGATCGGGGGACTAGGATGGGAGGGAGGGAGGAAGGATGGATATGGGATCAGGCAAGTATATACCTCAACTAAGGGAATCATTTTAGGGTTTACAAGAGACTTGATTATAAAGGGAATCCCCGGTCCAAGGAGAGATCCCCAGATGGTTCTCTGGACAGAGGAGAGGGTGCCTGAACCGGCCTTGGCCCACAACCATACTGATGATTATTTTGCATGTCACCATAGAACCCTCATCTGGCGATGGATGGAGATGGAGGCGGAGAACCACGTTGGAACATGGGACCTAGCTCCCTAGGTCCAAATAAGAGGCAGAAGGAAAGAGAACGTGAGCAAAGAAGACAAGGGCAGAGGAAACCTTCATCCGACGTTGGATGGCGATACAGATGGAGACCCATATTGGAACACCGAACTAAGCACTCCACGGTCCAAATGAGGAACAGAAAGATGAAGAAAATAAAAAAAGTAACCAGGACTGCGAGGGATGCGAGCACCCACTGATACAAGGGAACTGATATAATGAGAGTTCACCAAGGCCTGTTGGACTGGGACTGAACGAGGTCGTGATCCAACCAGATTCTCTGAATGTGGCTGGCCCGGAGCCTTTTTGAAAAGCCATTGATAATGACACTGGGACTTGCCTCCTCTGCATATACTGGATTTTGGCGCTCCAGTCTGTTTGGACTCTCACCTTTCCTGGACCTGAAGGGAGGGGGGAGGAACTTGAACTTACCACAGGGCAGGAAACCCTGACTGCTCTAGGGGATGGAGAGGGAGGAGGAGAGGGAGTGGGGGGAGTGGGAGGGTGTTGGGAGGAGGGGCTGAAATGGAAACTTTTATAATTTAATAAAAAAAAATCAAAAAAAAAAGAGGACTGTATATTGAAGAATGGTCACTCACGGTACAGCTTCTCAGAACTACAGAATAGCTTGTCAATGTTCATAGCTAACAAATAAAAAACCACACAGCATGTTCAAAGATTCTTGTTAATATAAAAATAAAATCATATAAACAAAATAGACAAAAATGCAAAGAAGTGAAATAGGCAAACCAAAGTGAATGAGCCCAATATATTTAACAAGCTAAGAGACAATCCAAACCAAAATAAAAATATAAGAATTGGCACACATAAGAGTAGTAACAACTTTCTGGGCTCCTGCTGCTATGTAACTGCTGTTCATAAGCCAGAAACATGGATTTCATGTAGCACCAAAAATGTAAGTACTCCCCTGTTCTTGTTAGAATCACTACTCAGAACTATATCAGCAAAAGAGCCATTACTGTCTTTATAGAATGGAAGAAGCATTTAACCCAAAAGTCAATGTTCAAGGCTTTCAGATTTAAAATGAGACCATATCAGGATCATCTTTCTTTCTTCCATTTTTGTGCCAAATTATGATTTTAAAATAGTTTATGGCTTGAACAGCAAAGTATTCTCTTCTGACATGTCTATTACATTAAACATCACAAAAGTCACATATGCACCTATAATCTAATAGCAAGTGTGTTTACTTGCACAGGACCTGAATGAGATCAATCCAGTTAAAATTCCAGAAAGTATGGAGAAGGAAATTACAAGTCCAGGCCTCTAACTGAGGATCCACTGGCAATTTATAGCTGCTACGAGATGAAGAATCATTCTCTCTTTGCAGATATGGCCACTGTTAGGATCTCCTGCTCCAGTGACTGTCCTCATAAGTATATATATATAAACAGCACTAACTAGACTTAGTGGATTTTTAAAGAAAAGAAGAGGACATAAAATAGGGATGGGGTGTTGGCAATCCTGGGAATTGAAGAATCGAGGAGTAGATATAAAAACATTTTATTGTATGCATATATAAAATACCCAATAATAATTTTAAATGAAGCTTCTTCAAATATTTCTAGTTTATGTAATTTGATTTTTATTGCTACTATTATTATTATTTGTTTATAAACAAAATTAAGTTACATTATGCTATATACACTGGCCACTTTGTGTTGCATTTTGAATATTTATTTTATTTTATGTGCTTTGGTGTTTTGCCTGCATGTTTCTATGTGTGAGGTTGTTGGATTCTTAAAACTTGAGTTACAGACAGTTGTCAGCCTCCATGTGGGTGCTTGGAATCGAACCTGCATCCTCTGGAAGTGCTGCAAGTACTCTTAACTGCTGAGTCATCTTCAGCCCCTTTGTTGTAAATTTAAGAGAGTTAATACTATTTTAGAAAAGGATTGAAATTAATCTTCTGAATAAAAACTAAGCATGGCTGTTTGTTTTCTGTGTCTAACACAAATAATTCTCTGAAACCATTTTCAGATGCATTGATTATATGAAATAGTCACTGTAGGCCCAGAAGAAACACTATGGACATATATTACTAATTTCTCATTTCTAATTGTTCAAAAGTCTTCAACTATTTGCTACCCCAAATAATTCTATTTAAAGAAATCTAAACGCAGTGATTGCTCTCCTAATCAGAATGAAAAAATTCAACTACCTCATTGAAAAAGAAAGACAAAACCGGTGAGCTTTCATTTCCTGGCTGCAGAAATATGTACAGTGCATCCAAGCTGTTTACAAGCATAATGACTGTGCCAACTTGACCCAAATAAGATTTATCTGCGTGGAGAGAATCACATTTGAGAAGTTTCCTCCATCAGATTGGCCTGTAAGCAAGCCGATGGACATTTTCTTGGTTAAATGCTTGAAGTAAGAGGTCTGAGGCCACTGTGGGTGTTGCTACCTCTATGCAGGATATCTTGGGCTTTATTAAGTTGAGCTAACCATTGAGAAACCAGTAAGCAAAATTGTTCCATGGTCTCTGCCTCTGTTCTTGACTCCAGGCTTTTGCCTTGAGCTTCTCCTTACCCTCAACAGTTGACTCTAACTTAGGGTAAGAGAAAATAAGCCTTTTCCTCCCCAAGTTGCTTTATGTCATGGTGTTTATTACTCAATAGAATCAATCCCAGACAGAAACTGATAAGAGGCTCATGAGCCATTGCTGTTATAGACTTAACAATGTTGTTTGGAGAGGATCGTGGAAGGATCTTATAAAATTGGACTATAAAAGCTGTTGCGAACTTAAATCTTAGTATGTTGTTTTGTAAGAACTTGGAAGACAAAACTGCTGAGTTAATATAGTCAATGGCAGACCAGTTTGCAAAGTTTCAGAGGGAAGGAAACTTTATTTGAGAGTTTCTTTGATATTTGAATTGAGAATCTGGTTTCTATTCATCTGTGACTAAAGAATTAGCTGGGATTAACAAAGAACCAGTATTACTGAACAAAAACTTTTCTTTACTGAGGAAATCAATGCTGGTTAACTAGGGCTGAAAAATAGGATGTAAGATGATACCAACATCACTAAGGTAAAATCTTCTAGAAGTGTTTTCTCAGGGTTATCACAAAGAATCTTTGGTTCATGTAGAACTACTCATTCATTCCCAGATGCCCAGATACTGTATTATCAGATAGAAACTTATTATGCTTAACCTATTAGTTTAGGTTCTTATTAACTAACTCTTACATTTTAAATTACCCACGCCTACTATTTTATATTTTACCATGAGCCCCATGGTTTACCAGTAAGGTTCCTGGAGAATCTGTCTCCTTTGGTAGCTACATTGGGTCTCTTTGATTCTGGCTACTTTCTCCCAGCATTAAGTTTAGTTTTCCCACCTAGCTCTATTCTGCCCTGCCACAGGCCCAAGAAGTTTCTTTATTAATTAACCAATAAAAGCAATATATATATATATATATATATATATATATATATATATATATACACACACACACACACACACACAGAAAGACTTCCCACACCATTTCCCCCTTTCTGTCTAAATAAAAAGGAAGGTTTTAACTTCAACATAAGAAAATTACAAATCACAAAAAAAGGAATCAAACAAGAATTACAGTTTATTTAGATCTACTTTATCTTTTATTATAACTAAGGAAAACTATAACTATATATTCTTCAACTCCGTCAAAGACTCGAGAAGGTTATAATATTGTCTAAGTAAATAGGAAGCACATTGTAAGCAACTTCCAAAACTCTAGTATTAACAGAGACATCTTGCTAACTAGACAGTCACCCAAAGTTCTTCTGTAACCTTGGGGCATCCATCTTCAGCCTACAGGTCCATGGTATCTGAAAGACTTTTCCAAGAGGCAGGAAATTTCAAAAACAGTTCCACCTATATTGGCAATTTGTCAGTCACTTTCTTCTGTGTCCTGTAGACAACAATTCTTTCATGAATCAGGAACCCAGAAGCAGTGTCTCACCTTCTTTAGGCAACTTCAGCAGTCATTTTTCTATGGGTCCTGCTTATTCAGTTCATAAAATATACTATCAAGAAGTCCAGGCAAGAGAAATTTCTTAACAAATGGCTAAAAAAAAAACTCCATAAGGAGCTTCTTTGATGCCCATCATCCTCTTGAAGCAGATTGGTGTTGAGCAATGTCTCATTGTCATGAAAAGTTCTAAATTAACAAAACATTTAAATGCTATATTTTGTAGGTCTTTGAAAGGTTTGAAGAATACCTATTCATCTGAAATATATCTCTGCACATCTAAAAAACCTAACTAACATGACTACAAGCTTGACTATTACAGATGACTATCTATTAACTTGTATTTTTAATTATACATTACATTTTAAATGAGCTGCACAAACACAATACCTTAATCAAAAGTAGAAATATGCATATAACAAAATTGACCTTAAGTTTGTATAAATAAACCCAAATCCAAACAAATTCAAAGTTCATCTCTATATCACATCCCCCTTTAAATGTAAACAAACATTTAGAAAAAAATATTTGGGAATTTGGGCATAGTTCTCTTCAAACTGCTTCCTGCTTTTTGTTGGGCAAAGTAAATATTTGGGTTTCATGATGACCTTTCAGGGGGTCTTGTGCCTTCATACCACATTAGTCTGGAAGGAATCCACTGGTTCTCATTCTCTGTGGAAACAAAAGCAGAACCACTTTCCCAAAGCTATATATCCTTAGACCCAAATTTGAAGTCAAGATTCCTTTAATGTATATATGTTGGTTTAGTTTAGAAGCCTTACAATGAAATGTTTCTCTGTACTTATCTCAGTCACAGTCAAAAAATACAAAGAAAACACAATAATACACAATCCAGACTCTCTGTGTATTTTCAACTTTACATGGCTTATTATTTTTACTTCTTTAATCTATGATTAGAACTCTCTAATCACATCTCTGAACTCTCTTTAAATACTTTGTTTTGTTTTTTAAAAGAGTTTACTTCTTTTAAATTCTTTTTCTTCTCTCTCCCAAGCCTACATACATTCTTTAAACACACTGTGTCTCATTTAGAGGTCTTTTATGTCTAAATCTGTCCTTTGTGAACCTGAAATCCTTTTCTGACAGAGAACATTTTAAAATGGGAAGCAGTATGGTTGCCACAGCTCTGAATTCTGGCTCCTCCTCTCTTGGCCTTTCAATATGGCAGCGGTCTGGGACTACTGGGTAGAAGTCATGCTAATCACCTTAATGCTGGAAAGCACCAAGCAGTACATAAACCCTTTATGTCTGAGTAAAAGCTAAATCTGCCATGCAGTATGCTGTGTGGTCTGGAAATGTCTCTGCGTAGCATGGTGGCAGGAATCTGTAATGCTTTCCTGCCTCTGCACACCTAGCAGACCTAATTCAGCTATTTTCTCAGGTGGTGTTCCTGAGCTGCAGGCATACTCTCATACTTTCCTCCTAACCCCAAGCAGACATACAAGCACCTGGACTTGATGTATGTGGCTGACCCCAAGTGTATGGGTGTCATTCTGGTCCAGAAGGGTCAAAGGCTGCATCTCATTTTGACAGTCAAACTTTTTAATATGTAAGAAGTCTTCCACATGGTACTGGTTTTGGTGCCCTGAAAGCTACAGGATAAATAGGACCATAGAAAACAACTAAGATTTTGAAGTGTGATCTTATCTAGTCTTAATAATAAAAACCCAGAGTCAGATATTGAGGTAAAAGCTGAAAGATCAGAGAAGCAAAAAAGCAGCCACAGTCACATCTTACCTCTCTGACTTCTCAGATCTAAAGGGCTGTTATCCTGTCTCTGCTCCTTCTTATCACATTCTGTCTGTCTGTACACACCTATCCAGACCTCTATGGTTAACTAGTAGCTAGCTCCACCCTCTGATCTCCAGGAAAGCTGTATTAGTAAGATCACAAATAAATGATCACAGCAAGACTTGGCACAGTGAGTGTCCAGCAGAGGTCATTTGTAAAGGTGTAGCTTCAGTTGCACCAGAGACCCCAAGATATTGGAAATGCCAGAAATGTGAGATGACCAGCAAGAATAGTGGAAGGTATGGAGTAGAGTTGGCCTGACCCTATGAGATTAGCTATATGTACTGTGGGTGACATGTAACATGAGGGGCTGACTTGTTGACAT
Source organism: Myodes glareolus (assembly GCF_982192425.1). NCBI lineage: Eukaryota > Metazoa > Chordata > Mammalia > Rodentia > Cricetidae > Myodes > Myodes glareolus. Next base: position 119,941,148 of record NC_142028.1, on the reverse strand, counting down.
TTCTGTCCCACCCGGTACCCCACAGCTGGCAAGCCCCAAGAAAATCACACAGAGATCTCGTTAAGTTATAAAGCTGATTGGCCCATTAAGTCAGGCTACTTATTAGCTCTTATAACTTTTGTTACCCCATTATCCTTATCTATGTTAGCCACACGGCTCAGTACCTTTCTCAGCTGGGCAGCATACATCTTTCCTCTCCAGTGGTCTGGGCAGAACTGGTAGAGGGAGCTTCCTGCTTCCTAGAATACTCCCAGTCTCTTTGCTCCACCTCTACTTCCTGTCTGGTTTTCCCACCTATATTTCCTGCCTGGTCAATCAGCATTTTATTAAAATACATGATTGACAGAATATAGATAATTCTCCCACACCATTTCCCTCTTTTTTTTCAAAGTTTATTAAATTATGAAAGTTTCCATTTCCGCCCCTCCTCCCAACACCCTCCCACTCCCCCCTCCCCCTCCTCCTCCCTCTCCATCCCTAAGAGCAGTCAGGGCTTCCAGCCCTGTGGGAAGTTCAAGTTCCTCCCCCCTCCCTCCAGGTCCAGGAAGGTGAGTATCCAAACAGACTGGATCCCAAAAATCCAGTATATGCAGAGGAAACAAGTCCCAGTGTCATTGTCAATGGCTTTTCAGAAAGGCTCCAGGCTAGCCACATTCAGAGAATCCGACCACATTCAGAAAATCTGGTTGGATCACGTGCTCATTCAGTCCTAGTTAAAGAAGGTGTGGAATATATATACACTGGAGTTTTACTCAGCGGTAAAAAACAATGACATCTTGAATTTTGCATGCAAATGGATGGACATAGAAAATGCTTTACTAAGTGAGGTAAGCCAGACCCAAAAAGAGGAATATGGTATGTATTCACTCATAAGTGGATTCTAGCCAAATTAAAGGTCTTTGAGCCTAATATTCAAGATCCTAGAGAAGCTAAATAAGAAGGTGAACCTGAAGAAAATCATGTACTTATCCTCCTGGAGATTGGAAATAGACAAGAGTCCCAGGTAACCTCGGGTGCATGGGGGGGTGGGTGGGAGGGTTGTTGGAAGGGAAGAGGGTTAGAGAGAAGGGTGTAGGGGAGGAATGGGGAAAACTCGGGGGACTGAGATGGGGGGAGGGAGGAAGGATGGATATGGGATCAGGGAAGAATATATCTCAACTAAGGGAGTCATTTTAGGGTTTATAGGAGACTTGATTATAAATGGGATCCCAGGTCCAAGGAGAGATCCCCAGATTGTTCTCTGGACATTTCCCTCTTTTTTTAAACAAAGGAAAATATCCATTGTCCATTTTTTGGGAATGTGGGCATAGTATTTCAGGCTACTTCTGGCTGGTTGGGGGCACTGATAATCTTATGGGGACCTAAAGAAAATTTAGAGTTATAATCAAGTTCTGACTGGAGTATCCTGTTAGTCTTGATCATCTCAGGCAGAAGTCTTTAATCTGTTCTGAATGAAGAACTCAGACATCTGGGCCATCTGTTCCTGTTGGAGATTTCTCAGGTGGCCTCCCTTGATCAAAGCTGATTTTTCTTAACTCAGAATGAATCCATAGCCTCTCGTTTTCTGTGGAAACAAAAGCAAAATTTCTTCTCCAAAGTAACATACCTTTTGACTTCAGTTTTTAAAGCCAAGGTATTTTCAAAATGCCTATCTTGGGTTAGTTCAGCAGCATTTATAAACAAAAGTCTTTTAGCAGCTGTTTCTCCTTCCTCAGCATTCAAACAATTCAAAGAGCGCATAATAATATACAGTATCAAGATTCTTTGTATATTTTCCATCTTTACTTTAACCTCTATTTCTTCTATTTTTACTTTTATTTTTTGAGACAGGATCTCTGTATATCTTTGTCCTGGAATAACTCTGTAGACCAGGCTGTCCTTGAACTCACAGAGATCCTTCTGTCTCTGCCTCCCCAGTGCTGGGATTAAAGGTGTGTGCTACCACACCTTAAAGTCACAGAGGCCAACCTACCTCTGCCTCCCAGGCATTGGGATTAAAGGTGTGTACCACCACACCCAACTACTCCCTTTTTCTTTCTTTACTTTAAGAACTTTAACTGTTTTTTCAAGCCTGCATATATTTTTAACACATTGTAAACCATTTAGAGGTTTTCTTCCTCTTTGAATCTCTCTTTACTGTATATCTCTCTTTTTCTGACCACATAAGCCTTTAATTTACTAAGCAATATGGAGAGCTGTGGCTTTGACTGCTAGATCTAGCCTATTCCTTAGCTTTCTAGCTTCATGGCAGAGGTACTGCCAGAGCCATTTTTAACGTCACAACTCTACAGTGTTTCAAGGTCCTTGCCATCAAGCAAGTTGCAGCATTCTGCTCACAGACCACACTCAGTCAGACTGCCTGCCTGAAAGAGTCAGAGTTTGCCCTGGCAGGACGGCCCAGAAAGTTGGCATTTTAAAACAGCACAGCTTTTTTCCTGTTATGGCTGAAAACCCGAAAAGCATGCATTCAGCTTTTCAACACCGTTTAAGTGTTTTGTGGCAAGACCTCTTAAAAGAGCTACAAGGTTTTGCAGCTAAAGCTGAGTCAGGAAGCCTCTCTTAGATGACAGCCTTGCTTGCCTCTAGCAAGCAAAGTAGACCCGAGAAATTGCTGCTACCAAGAAAACATGCTTTACTCTATTCTTTCCCAAGCTTTCTCAAGCTTTCTGTGAATTCAGTTATCCATGTGGGCGCCATATGTAACATAAAGATGGGCCTTCTGTTATGTAAAAATATAGGTTGTTAATGGATAATCATCGATAATAGTCAAGCTTGTAGTAATGTTAGTTTGATTTTCTAGATGTGCATAGATATATTTCAGATAGGCATTCTTCATATCTTTCAAAGACTACAGAACATGGCATTTAATGTTTGAATAACTTAGGGCTTTTCATGACAATGAGACATGTCTGCTCCTGGCAGCACCAATCTACTTCAAGAGGAAGATGGGCATCGAAGAGGCTCCTTATGGAGTTGGCTAGACATTTGGGCAGGAAACTGCTCTTGCCTGGACTGTTGCATGAACTGGACACAGAGAACCCGCAGAGAGAGGACTGCTGAACTCTCCTAAAGGTGAGATGATCTTTCGGGGTTCCTGATTCATGAAAGAGTCTGTGAGATATTCTGCAGGACACAGCAGATAGTGACTGAACTGCCTTTGAAATTTCCTGCTTCATGGAAATGTCTGCTGGACACTATGGGCCTGAAGGCTGAAGATGGATGTCCCAATGGTACAGAAGAACTTTGGGTGACTGTCCAGGCAGCAAAATGTCTCTGTCATTTCTGGAGTTTTGGAAGTTGCTTACTTCTTGTTTACTTAGGTAATATTATATCCTTCTGGAGTCTTTGATGGAATTGAAGAATGGTTAGTTACAGTTATAGTTTTACATTATTATGATAACGATAAAATAGTTATAAATATTGTAACTGTAATTCTTACTCATAACTGTTTTGTTATATGTAATTTTATTATGTTAAAGTGAAAGTCTTTCTTTTTGTTTAAATAGAAAAAGGGGAAATGATGTAAGTGGGCTTTCTGTTATGTGTTATTTTCATTGGTTAATAAAGAGACTGCCTTGACCCTTTGATAGGACAGAAAATTAAGTAGGTGGAGTAAACAGAACAGAATGCTGGGAAGAGGATAATGAGGCAGATGCCATGGAGCCAGCCACCAGGTCAGACATGCTGAATCTTTTCCAGTAAGCCACCACCTCGTGGTGCTACACAGATTATTAGAAATGGGGTAATCAAGATGTGAGAGTTAGTCAGTAACTAACTCTCTACAGATAATGGGCCCGGCAGTCTTTAAAAGAATACAGTTTCTGTGCAATTATTTTGGGTAAAGCTAGCTGGACTGGCAGTGGGAAGCAGCCTGCTGCTCCACACTACAGTGACAGAGCTGGAGAAGTAGATTCTCACAAGCCTTTTGGAGCCCAGAAGATCACAAGTGAGTCCTAGATATCAGACACTGAATTACTCTACTGTAGGATTTTTTTTAACTCTTACATTTTATTTTATTTTTTAAAATTTATTTATTAAAAATTTCCACCTCCTCCCTGCCTCCTTTTTCCCTCCCCTTCCCCACCTTGCCCTCCCTCTCTGGTCTTAAGAGCAGTCAGGGTTCCCTGCCCCGTAGGAAGTCCAAGGTCCTCCCCTCTCCATCCAGGTCTATAAAGGTGAGCATCCAAACAAACCAGGCTCCCACAAAGTCAGTCCATGCAGTAGAATAAAAACTCAGTGCCATTGTCCTTGGCTTCTAGGTCAGCCTTCATTGCCAGCCATGTTCAGAGTGTCCATTTTGATCACATGCTCCATCACTCCCAGTCCTGCTGGCCTTGGTGAGCTCCCATTAGATTGGTTTCACCCTCTCAGTGGATGGACGCACCCCTCGTGATCCTGACTTCCTTCATGTTCTCCCTCCTTCTGCTCCTCATTTGGACCTTGGGAGCTATGTCCAGTGCGCCAATGTGGGTCTCTGTCTCTATCTCCATCCATGGCCAGATGAAGGTTCTATGGAGATACGCAAGATATTCATCCGTGTGGCTATGGGACAAGGCCAGTTCAGGCACTCTCTCCTCTGCTGCCCAAGGAACAATCTGGGGACCTCTCCTTGGACCTGGGAACCCCTCTAGAATCAAGTCTCTTGCAAAATGGCTAAATGGCTAATGGCTCCCTTAATTAAGATATTTACTTCCCTACTCCCAAATCTACCCTTTCTCTATCCCACCCATCCCATTCCCCCAAGCTTTCCCCAATCCTCCCCTTCTCCCCTCTCTCTACCCACCTTACGTCCACCCTCCAACCCCCCCATGCACCCAAGTTTTGCCTGGAAATATTGTCTACTTCCAATATCCAGGCGGATAACTACATGATTTTCTTTTGGTTCACCTTCTTATTTAGCTTCTCTAGAATCACGAATTATAGGCTCGAAGTCCTTTATTTATGGCTAGAATCCACTTATGAGTGAATACATACCATATTCCTCTTTTTGGGTCTGGGTTACCTCACTCAGTAAAGCGTTTTCTGTTTCCATCCATTTGCATGCAAAATTCAAGATGTCATTGTTTTTTTACCGCTGAGTAAAACTCTAATGTGTATATGCTCCACACCTTGTTTAACCATTCTTCTATTGAGGGGCACCTCTGTAGGATATTTTTTTTAAAAAAATTATAGTTTCAGAATGCATGATTTTTTAAAAAAAAAATTGTATAGGTACTCTATGTGTACTTATGTCCATGGAGACCATAAGAAGATATCACATCCCCTTGAAATGGAGCTATCAATGGTTGTGAGCCACTATGTGGCTGTTGAGACTTGAACTCAGGTACTTTGGAAGAGGCATTAGTATTCTTTCTTTTCCAGTTAGTTTTCTTAATCACTGATCCATTTTGGTATCCCTGTGTTGGAATTTTGTAAAGTCTGTGGAACTTTTAATGTTATATTATGCTTTATATTTAGATATTGATATAATTTCTTGGAGATAACAAAAAAACAGATCATGGTTTAATAGTGGTATGCTTTTGTGTCAAATTGACAAGCAGGTCATATGTACTGATTAGTTTTTTGTCAACTTGACACAAGCTAGAGACAGATGGGAACACAAAACTTCATTTGAGATGGTGCTTCTGTTAGATTAACCTGTAGGCAAGTCTGTGGGACAATTTCTTGTTTAATCTTTGGTGTTGGAAAGCCCAACTCCTTTTGGGTGGTATTGACTCTGAGTTGTTCTGGGCTCCATTAAAAGAAAATTGAGCTAGTTATAGAGCACACCTATAAGAGGCATTCCTTCATAATCTCTTTTCTAGTTCCTTCCAATGATGTTCTTCAATAATAAGCATCCTGAAAGTTGTAATGTGAAATAATCCCTTTCTTCTTTCAAGTTGCTTTTGGTTATTGGTATTTATCATAGATGTAGAAATACAACTAAGAGAATACCCTATTTATTTTAACTTAAAAGTAAGTTTAAGATTATGGAAAGTTTGTGATATTATTCTATTTTGTATTTTTGACAATTCCATATATGCATATGCTGATTTTGGGTCATTACTATTCTTTATTTCTCTACCTCACACCCCATTGTTTCTGCCTAAATTCCTCCTCTTCTTCACATTAAACTCATCCTATTTCCTTGTGTTTTTTTTTAACTCTCTGAGTTTTATTGTGGTTGGTATGTGAGAAGAGGTGATTATCACTAGGCAAATTGTCAGTAACTGTAATGCTGAAGAAAATGACACTCAAACGTCAGCTCCATTTAACTTCTCATAATGATCCAAATGGGGCCCTCGCTATGCCTGATGGAATGATGAGGGCACCAATATTGTACAGAACTGGTTAAGTAACCACAGCTTTGGTAAATCCATGAGCATGATGGCCATGCCAAATCCAGAAGTCTATTTCACAGCACTCTTCCCTAACTTTTGCTTTTACATTCTTCCTGTCTTACCATTTATGATATTCTCTGAGTCTTGGAGGGAGTGATGGGGATGTCCTATCTAGAGCCAAACTCTTCTTTATATCACATATTCTCCACACTTGGACAAGTTATGAATCTCTGCATTAACTGCCATCCACTTCACAAAGAAATTTCTTAAATGAAAGTTGAGAGCATTTCTAATTCATGGATATAAACATAAGTATTAAAAAGACAATTTGACACCATCTCAATTTAGTGGAACAACTAGCAAGTTCTTCCTTAGGACCTATGAGTTCCTCAGATACAGGTTCATGATCAGGTTTACATTACCAGGTGTCTTAGTTAAGGGTTCTGTTGCTGTGAAGAGACATGATGACAGTAGCAACTCTTATAGGGAAAATACTTAACTGGAGAGGGGCTTGCTTACAGTTTCAGAGGTTCAGTCCTTTATCATCATGAATAAAGGTATGGTAGTGTGTAGGCAGGTGGTGTTGGAGAAATAGCTTAGAGTCCTACACCTGTAGTTAGCAGGAAGTCATCTGACAGTCACACCAAGGGAAATTTGAGCAAAAGAGACTCCAAAGCTCATCCCTAGACTGACATATTTCCTCGAATAAGGCCATACCTCCTAACAGTGCCACTTCCTTTGAGGGTCATTTTCTTTCAAAACAGTAGGCATGAGCTATGTCTTGTAAAGTGACCTCAAATCCAAACAGAAAGTGATTATTCCCATAACAGTCATGCCACTATATTCAAGTTTTGAGTTTATTTTGTCAATGAGATATTATTTGAGGTCCTGGAGCAAATAGCTGTGTAGAGTACTGCTAGCTCCTCTCTGCACTCAGCATCTGTAGTGCTTTATAGCACTATGAAAGCTAGCCAAGCAGGAAGAAAGCTTCCAACTCAGATTCAGCTTGGTTTTTTAAAACTTTCTTTTTATTTATTCTTTGTTTCTTTTCCTTCATGTGTCTTGATCCTATTCATTCCTTGTCCCTTCACATCCACTGTCTGCCCTTACAGGTTCACCGTAAAAGAAAACACAATAAACTTAAGAGAAAAAAGAAAATTAAAAAAGGAAAAATCATCTTATTTTGGAAGTCATATTTTGCTACAGTGAGTCATACAGTAAATGTTTTTATTTATATTTTACTTGCAAGTGTTCATTACAAAGAGTCATTAGTCTAGTTTGAGGTCTCTGGCTTCTCCTACACTATTGATGCTGGACTCTCACTGTGACCCATCTTGGATATCCTTCTGTTGTTTTGTGTCATGGAGATTCTGCAGCTTTGAGTCTGTTGGCCAGGTTCCTGAATGTGCTCCAGTAGATCACAGATCAGGCTGATTGACATTGGAGTATGTCAAAAACAACCCTGGCTCTGGGCCTGGGTAGTTGTAGGGTTGGTCAGCTTACTGGCTCTCATCTGTCTTCACTACCATGGGAAATTCTCTATCATTGCCATGGCTAGTTCACCCCTTGTGTCAATGAGCAAGGGAAGTGGGGAGTCTCCTGCTTTCGTGCCCTCACCGACACCATACTCTACTACACCAGCTCTACTCTGTATCCAGAAGAGGTCTGGGGGTCACTCTCCTGAATGCTGCAACTGATGAGGGGCTGGGATAGCTCTCACACTGCTCTGACCTCAGGACCACCTCTCTCATCTTCCATAGTGGCAAGTGGGGGAAGGAAGTCTCTTCCCAACCCAAGCATCCATCTGGAAAATGAGGGCTGGGAACATATCTTTCATACTTTGGCCAGCTCACTCCTGACACTGTCAACACAATCAGCTCTGCTGTGCTGCCCAGCTGAGGTGCAGGGCCTACTTTCCTGAGTATTGTAGCTGGTAAAATCGGGGTGGGGGGTCAGCACTGTCACCAGCAAGAAGGACATCTTTCCCTCACTTCCCACAAGTACACCAGGGATGAAGGAAAAAGTACCAGTTATGCCTCTCAAGCCCTCAGGGTTGGCTCACCTGTTGTGTCCCTGTCTTCAGGATAAACACTATTATGGTGCAGGGCCAATTCTTCCAAGTGCTACAGTTGCGGAGGGGTTGGGTCAGGTGCAGTGGCGAGGGGTGAGGGAAGCAATTTTCCTTCACTATGTGGTAGGCATGACCTACCATCCCATTTTCATGCCCTCGGGACCAGCAAATAGTGTCTATTCTACTGTGCTGCCCAGGTGAAAGGTTTGGGACTTCTCTCCTGAGGTGTTTAGTGTGTGTCTTGGGCAGGACCAGTTCTCACTAGTGTTGGAGTCCATGAGGGGGCAGGGCCAAAGCTGCAAAGCCTTATCCTCTAGGACTTCAGTGGTATCAGGACCCACAGACATCAACACAGACCATAGCTGAAACAGGGCCATGGACCAAGATGTGAACCCCAGCAGCACTTCAGACCAGGTATCACCATGGCCCTGGATGGCAATCAAAAGACCCATATCAGTCTGCTCTTCACCCTTTTCACCTCTTAATATATTCCTTTGTCCACAGGACATGAGCCATTCTCTCTCTCTTTCTCACCATACGTTTTCTCACCATAATAGTGCCCGTCTATTCGGAGGCACAAGGCACAATGTGGGCCCATATTTTCTCCTTAGAACCCAGGGAAGACCTCCCTGGGCCTAGATGTAGGTCTCATTGTCCTGTGGTCTCATTGTCCTGCTCAGTCCACATGGTGCTGGACAGTCTGTGCCAGAGTCTTGATAAGGGACTACTCAAAGAGTTGGGCAGAGCTGTTGTCATTGTGCTAGTCATCCACACCCCAGCAGTTGTTGATACTGCTGTACTGCTGAATCTCAATGTTGTCATAGTCTGTGACTTCTGTGGTTGTCATCTTGAACTGTCTCAGGTGTTCTTCTACAACAGATCCTTCTTAGCATCCACAGTAGTGCTCAGCTTCCTGGCACCACAAGTCACGAGGAAGCCCGTGTTTTCTCTCTGCTTGATTTTTTTTAAACGAACTGAAACTCAAGTCTTTGATCTCTTTAGCAACATGGTCTTAAAATCTAATTTTGGTGAACAACCAAGGTTGTTGACAATAGTCTGCAGTGTTTGGGGAGGCTTTTTCAACCCTCATGATAAGCTTCTTATAGAGAAGGTTTCCCAAATCTGACATGATATGGGATTCCCCTCCGTGTGTTCTGATTATCATTGGTTAATAAAGAACTGTTTTGAGCCTATGGCAGGGCAGAACAGAACTAGGTGGAGAGAGCTAGGCTGAATGCTGGGAAAAGAAGGCAGAGTCAGAGAAAAACCATGGAACAGCTGCCAAAGACAGACATGCTGAAACTTTGCTGGTAAGCCATAGCCGTGGGGCAAAGCACAGATTAATGGAGATGGGTTAGTTTAGGATGTAAGAGTTAGCCAGAAATACACTTAAGATATTGGCTAAACAGTATTGCAAATAATATAGTTTCTGTGTGGCTTTTTTGGGTCTGAGCATCCGAGAACAAATGAGCCACCTCCATACAACACTGACACTAGGAATTTTATTTAATAATCTCAGCCTGCTGGAAAGAACATTATACACCAATATAGAGTGCTGCTATTCAAACTTTTAAAATTTGTTTTAGTGTTTTTGAAATTCCTTTGAAAGAAGATTTATTTTATTTGTATGTATATATGCATGTATATATGTGCATGTGTACACACCTAGGTGTCCTAGGAGGTTAGAGGATGATATTGAATTTTCTGCACCTGAAGTTATAGATGATTTTCAGACAATTTATTTGGATGTTGGGAACAAACCTGGTCATCTGCAAGAGTATTAAATGCTCTTAACTGTTAAATGGAGATCCATGTTTCCAGTCCCTTCTTTTTTTTTAAAAAAAAAAAGTTTGTTTGTTTGTTTGTTTGAGACAGGGTTTCTCTGTGTAGCCCTTCCGGTTCTAGAATTCACTCTAGACCAGGCTGGCCTCAAATTCAGAGATACACCTACCTCTGCCTCTTTCTAGTCCCTTCTTATGTAATATACAACCTAAAAAATATTTCTTAAAATATTTCCAACACAATTTTCATTGTAACTATATCACTATACAATCATAGTAATAGCGAGTAAATATTTCTCCTTTTCCCTCTGTGGGCCAGCAGCAGCCAGGCCTGTGTTGATATCCATGGCACCTGTTATCACTGAAGGCTCTGTGGTTGCCCAGGGCCTAGGCTGCCACTTGGTGCTATTTTGGAGTACAAGAACATGCTGCTGCCAGGATCATGCCAATCTGGGAGACTTGCACTGTTACTCAGGGCCTTGGTGACATCTGGGCCCAAGGGGCTGCTCTGGCCCATGGTCCTGCTGTAGTTGGGGTCCGTGTTGATGTCTGTTGCCCGTGTTACTGTAGGGGCCCAGGTGCATCATATTTTGAAGTATTAGGGTTATGATGAATTGACTGTACCCCTCACTGGCTCAGGGAGAGCCACCCACCCCACCAGAGACTTTGTTGATCCTGCCTTGCTGGCCATGGGATATCAGACTTACAATTATCCTGGATCAGGAGGGCTGGCCCTACCCTTCATAGGAGAGCTGACCCCTACACTTAGGAAATCTGGTCCCATCACTCACCATGGGCATGAGAGAGCTAGCTCTGCTCTTCATCTGAGGCATATGGTCTCAGTGGCCCAAACTGATCAACTAAGCTACTACTTAGGCATATGTCCAGGGTTTTGAGTTGGCACTTTTCAACATCTATCTCATCCATAATTTGATGGAATGCATGAAGGGATTGGTACCGAAAAACCATAGCCTAAGGATTTCCACGACTCTGGAAAACAAGAGGATATCTAAGAGGAGATTCAGTGTACCAGAAACCAGAGGTCTTGGACCTGACCAATATCACATTGCACAATGAATATTTCCAAGTAAAATTGTTTGGAAGGAAGGGCATACTGCAGGATACACAGCATCTCCCAACACTATCAAGATGAATGAAGAGGCAATGGAGAGGTGGGAAAGACAGAGGAGCAAAGTGGTTTATTTGTTTGGCATTTTGGTGCTGTTTGTTTTTGCTTTTGTTTTAATATTTGTATTTGTATTTTTGCTTTTTATTTCTTATTTTTATTTTATTATTATTTCTTTTTATGTTTGCCTATTGGGGGATCTAAAAGGGTGGAGGGCAGATGAAGAGGACTGGGAAATGGTGGGATTTGGGTACAAGATGTGGAATTCTCAAAGAATCAATAAAAATTGTGTTTAAAAAATATTTCTTGGTTTCCTAAACTTGATCATAGTGGATGATACTTTTTTATGTTTATATGTATTTGCTTTACTAGTATTTTAGTATTTTTTAATTTAACTTCATTAGGAATATTGGCATGTAGTTTTTATTTTTTTGCTTTATAACAATAATGTCTTTGCCCTTTTTAATTATAATAATATTGGCTTCATAGGAGTCTGGACATGATTCATCTGATTCCATTTTTTGAATAATTTAAAAAGTCTTGGTTATATGTATATATTTTCATATATGTTCTTTGAAAATATGGTGGAATTCCACTGCGAATCCATCTGGGACTGGGTTTTTTGTTGTTGGAAGGCTTTCAAGAAACTTTCAATCTTGCCATTGATGATGGGTCTGTTAATATTGTTTAATCTCTTCTTGTTATAACTTTGGTAGTTTAGCTGAATCTAGAAATACATCAATTTCGTTTAGGTTCTCCAACTTAAGGGAGTGTTGGTTTTTCAAGTATCTCTTTATAATATTCTCAATCATTTTGTCATCTATAGTAATATTTCCCTGTTCATTCCTGTGAGTCCTTCCTTTTTTTCTTTTCCATAGTTGAGCTAAGGGCCTGTTAATTTTGTTTATATTCTCAAAAGACTAGCTCTTAGACATGTTTTAAAATATTGTATATTTTGTTTCTGTTTCTTTAATTTCTGCTCTAATTTTTTATTATTTCTCCAACTGCTGGATTGGGGTTTGATTTTTTTTCTTCTTTTTCCAAATTTTTGAGTTGTATCACTAAGTAATTTTTTCATGTTCTTCTGGACTTTTTAGTGTAGGTACATAGAGCTACAAATTTCCATGTAGGACTGCTTTTAATATGTACAAGAAGTTTTGTTGTATTGTGTTTTCATTTTCATTCATTTGCAAGAATTATTTTTTTCTCCTTTTTTTCTTCTTTGACCCTGCCGAAATTCAGTAGTGAGTTGTTCAATCTTTGTGATTGAGTTTGTGCACCATATTGATGAGGGTTTGTTAAAATCACAAAGTAATTTAAATTTTCATTTCCCCCACAGCTAAAGATGTTGAATATTCTTTTAAATGTTTCTCATCAAGTTATATTTCCTCTTTTAATTATTCTCAGCTTTTCTCAATGACCAAGTTTTATTTTTAAACTATGCTGTTTGTTGTCTTGATGTTTACTTTTACTTGTTTTTTTATTATTTTAATTCTTTGCATATTCTTGATACATACTCTTTATCAGATGATCAGATGTACAGCTGCTAAAGATTTTTTTTTTACCATTTTCTAGGTTTCTTCTTCCCTTGGTTGATAATGTTCTTTGTTGTACAGAAGTCTTTTTGTTTCATATGGATCCATCTGTCTATTATTGGTCTTAAAGCTAATAGGATGCTATCTAGAAAGTCATTTTCTGTGTCTAAAAGTTCAAAGAGACTCCCTTTGTTCTCCTCAGAGTATCAGGTTTTATATTGGGGTTTTATAAAGATTCATTTAGAGCTGAGCTCTATGTAGGGTGAGAGAAAAGGTTCAAACTTTGTTCTTGTACCAGTTCAAACATATCCATTTGTCTTTTCTCCAGTGTGTAATTTGGCCTTTTTTATTGGTCAAAGTCCAAGTTAATGGAGACTGGGTTCTCAATTATATTTCACTAATAAATGTGCCATTTTATCGCAGTATCATGTTGCCAAATATTATTCAGATGCTGCGGGAGTACCTTCGGCTCCTTCAGCCAATAGTCGCTGAAGTACGAGCCCACAATGTTGCGTGAGCGCCTTCCGCTTCTTCAGCCAATAGCCGCTGAAATACCAGCTCACTGGGGCATGGTATATTTCCCTTTAAAAAAGAGTGGCAAGCCTCGGCTAGCCCTCTTGGTTCCGGTGCTTGGTTCTGGCTCCTGCTCCAGTGACTAGGCTCCTTTCCTGACGGTTTGTGCGTATGTAAGTTTTACCCCCCAAAATAAATACCCCGTTAAAACCTAACTGGTGTGGGATTGATTCGCCATTATCTGGCGCCCAGTGTTTGGTTTAAGAACCACCCCACACCCCCCATCCCCTGGCTCAGCTGCCGGCCTCTGGCTTGGCTGCCTGCTGCCAGTTTGGCTTGGCCAGCTAGGCTTGGCACGAGCCCTCCCTCAGCCATAACCTCCACGCCTCCCAGGATACACAGGTTCGGACAGTCTCTGTCGACCTACTTTGATCTGTTCTGCACGGATTTATTAATTTTTCCTTGCAACGTGAGTCAAAGAGCTCATAGCGCAAGCTCCCTTTGAGGTTCCAGCAACTCTCTTTGAAATCCCCGCCATCCACCATAACTGGTTGGGGGCGCTGCAAGCAGCTTAACCCTTAATCCCAGCACAGGGACACAGGGCCCAAAGCAGTAGGCCTCTTTAGCAACAGCACAGTGGCTGTGTCATGACCCTCTGCATCGGGTTGAAAAGAGCGGCAGGGCAGGAGAGCCTGGCCAGGGTAGGCCAGGCTGCCTTTTTTATTGGCCACTAGAAGCTCTCTGACCTTTTGTGCTCTGTGCCTGACCTCTGGATTTTCTCTCTGTGTACATCTGACCTCTCAATTGACTCATTTTCTCCAGTTTTTAAACAAATAACGGAGCAGATTTTAAAACAGGATTTGTCGTGAGGCCTACAGTGGTTCTAGTCACGACTCAGAGACATCCCCATCTGGTGGCTGACAGGTAAAATGGCAGGTTTCTTTTTTTAATGAGACTCTAGCTACAGTTTTTGCTGCCACTTTGGTAGAAATCACAAGTGGCCTATATGCCTATGGAGGTAGCTCTATTTACTGGTTATTAGGTTTTAGTTTCCTTCTTAATGTTATATCATTGTGGAAATATGTGGCATTAATTAATAGGATTAATACCATGATAGGCAAAATTGACTCCTTATCTAAGGGTACTAGGAAATTACCTGAAAGGATCCAAGCTGTTGAATTTGACTTTGAAAAGTTATTACAGAGCTTTGATAAGGTAACAGACAGAATATACCTCCAGGGTGGCAATTTACATGATGTCCAGGGGCAGTTCAAGGAGGAGATATTATCTTTAAAAGGAACCATTAAGACCTTGGAATCACAAGTGCAGAAGGGGGACCAAAAAATTGATATCTTAGTGAAATAACTAGAAACACATGCAGGTCAGGAGATTCAGAATTTAAGGGAGACAAAGATACAAAGATTTGAAATGATTGAAAAATTATTGGACCTGATGAACTGGGTGAGAAGATACAAGGGCAGGATACAATGCTGCCACCACCACCGGTTAGAACTGGCTTACCCAGGGTTTTAGCAACATACCCTGTAATTTATTCTGACAAAGCATCAACTTTTAAAGGCTCAAAGGGAGCCAGAGAATCTAGATAGATGCCAGTAGGAATGAATAACCTAAAGGAAATTAAGCAAGCTGTTGTTAATTATGGCTTGCACTCTACATTTGTTAAGGAAATGATAAGGACTTGGGCTTCTAATGTCAGGGCTATTCCCCACGATTTCTCAAGTTAGCTTCAGCGGTCCCCGAAGATGGACCTTCCTTGATGTTTGGAGTTTATTTCAAGGAAGAATCCAAACATATGGAACAGCAAGGAAGAGCAAAAGGTGTGGAGGTTTCACAGGATCAAATTCTTGGCATAGGAGCTTACGCTGATCCACAAGTCCAAGCTCTTTATGATGATGAAGTATTGTCTCTATGCCACAAGGCAGCTTTAAATGCCTGGGGTAGATTACCAGAGCTAGGAAGAAAGGTAGAGTTGTATACTAGGGTTAGGCAGGGACAGGGAGAACCCTATACTGACTTTTTACAAAGATTAATTAAGGCTCTGAACACAGGAATAACAGACCCAGAAGCTAGACAACTAATTCTTGAATCACTGGCTTTTGAAAATGCAAACGTAGACTGCAAAAAGATAATTGGGTCTTTAAGGTCTAGATCAGCACCTATGGATGAATGGATCCAGCATACCATGAATTTTCAGACCTTCAATTACGATGACGAATCTTGGGTAGGAGAAGCGATTTTTAAAGCAATGAGGGGACATCAACCTGCCAAATGTTTTAATTGTGGTAAATTTGGACATCTAAAAAGGGATTGCAAGCAAGGTATTTCTAGGAATAACACTTCATCTGGGAATGGCAGGAATAGGAAACTTCGGCCTTCAGGTATATGTAGGAAGTGTGGTAAAGGAAGACATTGGACGAATGAATGCAGATCAACAACAGACAAGGCAACCCGATACCATCGGGAAACTCCCTGAGGGGCCTCTCGCAGACCCCCAAGCCAAAAGTGGCCCAGTCATTCCCAGTAACCGTGGAGGACATGTCACACCAGGAAAATTAAAAACTCTAGAAGCTTCTGTACAAGATCATAAGATTCTAAATGATGCAAATTTGGAGGATAACTCAGAAATTCAATTAGGAAATAAGAAACGTATATTTTGGCAAACTTCTATAAATGATCAGAGACCAAAGCTGAGAGTATGTATAAATGGAATTGTGGTTGTTGTCTTGATAGACACAAAAGCAGATGTGAGTATCATCACTCCAGAATCTTGGCATCCAAATTGGCCTCTTCAAGAGGCAGATGTTCAATTACTAGGAATTGGAATCATATCTCGAGTTAAATAAAGCACAAGATGGGTTCACTGTATTGGGCCAGAGGGTCAAAGAGGAAAGTTAAGGCCATATGTAGCCGATATTGCAATAAATTTTTGGGGCCGTGACCTGCTACAACAATGGAATACCCAGATTAACATTCCTGCTGTCTCAGGAAGTCATAATTTTGGGAAGGATGTAATAAAGTACTATGCACAAAGGACACCAACCATTCAGGCTGTACAAGAACATAAAACAACTAACAAACTTTTAGAGGTACCTACAGCCCTACCTTTAAAATGGCTAACTGAAAAGCCAATATGGATTAAACAATGGCCTTTAGCTGAGGAAAAATTGCAGGCTTTAGAACAATTGGTACGGGAGCAATTAGATGCTCGATATATTGAGGAGTCCACTAGCCCTTGGAATTCTCCTGTGTTTGTTGTAAAAAAGAAATCTGGCAAATGGAGAATGGTGACAGATCTAAGGGCTGTCAACAAGGTAATTCAATCTATGGATCTTCTACAGTCTGGACTTCCTCTGCCTTCTCTGTTACCCAAAGGATGGCCTCTTATAGATATTGACTTGAAGGATTGCTTCTTTACCATACCATTACAAGAAAAGGATAGAGAAAAATTTGCCTTTACAGTGCCTACTTATAATAACTCCCACCCTACTAGGAGATACCAGTGGACTGTCCTCCCACAGAGAATGCTCAGTAGCCCCAGCCTGTGTCAATACTTTGTAAGTCAGTCATTGGAAATAATATGTAAGCAATTCCCTAAATCTATAATAAACCATTACATGGATGACATTTTGCTATCTGATTCAAACATAGATACATTAGAAAGAATGTTTGAGGAAGTAAAGATAATTTTGCCTAAATGGGGATTACAAATTGCTCCTGAAAAGATTCAAAGAGGAGATTCTGTTAATTACCTAGGTTACAGAATAGGTTTACAGAAAATTAGGACACAAAAGGCACAAATTAGGAGACACCGGTTACAGACTCTTAATGATTTTCAGAGATTGTTAGGAGACATTTCCAGTCTATGACCAGCTGTTGGGATAACACCTGATCTAATAATTAATTTAAACAAAACCTTAGATGGTGACAAAGATTTGAATAGTCCCAGAGAATTAACAGCTGAAGCCGAAAAGGAACTGATGGTGGTTGAGGAAAAATTACAGGAGGAACATGTAGATAGGGTGGATTCAAATCTTAGTTGGATTCTCGTCATATTGCCTTCCAGATTTTTTCCTACGGGAATTTTAATGCAGAGGGAAGATACTATTTTAGAATGGATCTTTTTACCACACAAACCAAGTAAAAAATTGAAAACTTATGTAGAAAAGGTCTCTGAATTAATTATAAAAGGTAAACTGAGACTTTGTAAACTAGCAGGTATAGACCCCGCAGAAATTATAGTGCCTTTCACTACTGATGAAATAAAAAAGTTATGGGAAGACAATGAACCATGGCAAAGAGCTTTTGCTTTTTTGGAAGAAATTAATAGCAACTATACAAAAAGCGGTAGACTTAACCTTATAAAGAGAACTTCTTGGATTCTTCCTCGAATTGTACATGATGCTCCAATAACTGAAGCCCGTATATTTTATACTGATGCTAATAAATCAGGGAAGGCTGGTTACAAATCAGATGAATTGAGTAAAGTGGAACAAAGCCCTTATACTTCTGTCCAGAAGGCAGAATTATATGCCATTCTTATGTTGCTAAGGGATTTTAAAGAACCTCTTAATATTGTTACAGATTCACAATATGCAGAAAGAGCTATCTTGCATATTGAAACTGCTGAATTTATACCAGCGGCAGAAAGACATTGGATAATGGAAAGGTCTGCTGAACTAAATCAACTGGTTTATATCAAGGATGTGCTGACCACTCAATGGAAGCCAGGAGATGTACTACATTGGGGAAGGGGTTTTGCTTTTGTTTCCACAGGAGAAGAAAAATTGTGGATACCATCAAAATTAATAAAGGTAGATTTGAAGAGAAGAAACCTCTTGGAAAGGAGAAATGACAGCATCTACAATGATGATAACCATACAGGTGGTAAGAAAAACATAGAATGGGGGCAGGGTTCTGTTCTTGTCTCCACAGGAAAACACTCATCTTTGAAAAATTCAAGGGACCCTGGATGTTTGAATACTGACAGATGGAAAAATAACTACCCAATATGGATTATCAAGAAAACTGAATAGGTTCTGTGAGTATGAAGCTCTGGAATATACTAAATCATATATCTGAATTTATAGAGCTGGTTTTGGAGTTGAACTCTTGGCTTGGTCCCTCTCTAATTCCAAGCCTGTTGTTGAGAGAAAAGCCCAGAGTTTCTGGAGTTTCTGTCTTATGTCAAGAGCCATGATATGAGACAGAAAGAAATATGAGTTTAGAAAACATCTTTGCTTTTCTTCCTATCTATCATATTTTTCATTGAATATGTCTCTCATGCCTTTCATTGTATATATGTTTGTATATGTCTATATAATTAATGTTTAAGTTTTCCACAATGAACAATGAGTGTTTCCTGCACTGACATTTGAAGTTTCCAGGAAGAGATGGGACCCCCATAAAAACAACTCTACTCGGTTGATATGACGTCATGATACTGATAGTACTACTACAAGTCCTGTTTCAGGTATCAGCTGCACAGATGATTCCAACTTGGTTAGCTGAAATGGTGCACATCTTGTACAGCATTCTGGTCAGACCTCCACAAAATACTCAGAGACTGTTTGCAATTTTAAAAGACATTGATCTTGAAATTTAACTATCATTTTGCTTTCACAGGATCCTCTAGAAAGAATCTCACCCCCATGACAGCTGGAAGTAATTCTAGAGGACAATATCCCATCACTCAGCAAAGTTTGTCCTCAGGTTTAGGAACAATATTTAGGGATTGATTATAATTAGTATATGGTTGAGAGTTGGGAAAGGAATTTTATAAGCTCAGGGATCTTTTTGAAAAAAAAAGAGGGAAAATTGGATAGATAATAATGGTATTTGTGAGTTATTGTTTATAATTACATTGGCATTGATTTTTGTATATGGATACAAAGTTAAATTATATTGAATATTTATGTTTGCATGCTTCTACCTGTTTAAAACATTTTTTATGTATTGATATATATTGTATTAATATATGTATACCTATTGCAGTGTACATTTCTACCTCTGATTAAGATACTTATATATTGTTTATGTATTGATATTTATTGTTTACATTTGGAGGTCATTGTCCTCATTTATTGCACAGTTGTTTATTCTCTTAGTCTTTAAGTTAGACACATGTTAAGAATTGTAGATCAATAGCTATCTATGTTTATCATATTTATGGTTAGACTAATCAGGTTCTTTAGATACATAGAGATTATATTCTGTATAAATAGTCTTCAACCTCTTCAAAGAGCTGTAGAAAATGGCATTTAATTTAATCTTAGAGTTCTGTGTAGTGAGACATAATCACTCCTGGCAATACCGACCTATTCCCGAGAGGTTGTTGAGCACCAAAGACACTCCACTTGGAGCTTGTCTTCTTGACAAAACCGGCCTCTGGGCAAGGAACTGCCCATACCTCAACTACTGACAAATACACGGTACCTGGAAATGGATAAGCATAACTGTCAAATCTTACCAAGACAGGGTAAGACGGTTTTGAAAAATCTCTTGCCTGTTAAAATCTGGAAATGGATAAAATCCGGAAATGGATAAACAGAACTGTTAAATCTTGCCAAGACAGGGTAAGATGGTTTTGAAAAATCTCTTGCCTGTTAAAAATAATCTGTCAGTTATTCTAGGCCTTAGTCAAAGTTGGTTGCTTCAACGCTACAAACAGGTCTTTGGTGATTGCCCAGGTAGCCAGTTGTCTCTGTGATTTGTTGCATGTTTTGGAAGTTCTTTGATTGAACTTCCTAATTACTCAGGTAACATTATTTCCCTTCTCGGATCTTCTATGGGGTTGATAAATGTAGCTACTTTCCTCTCATAACTTGGCCAAGTTACTTATTATTATACAAGAATTAAGCTAGTTAGAATAGGATATTTGTACTTATTGTATATAATTTTGTAGGTTTGTACTTACTGTATATAATTTTGTAGTAGGCTTAGAACTCTCTTACTTAAACAAAAGGGGGAGATGCTGCGGGAGTACCTTTCGCTCCTTCAGCCAATAGTCGCTGAAGAACGAGCCCACAAGGCTGTGGGAACGCCGTCCACTCCTTCAGCCAATAGCCGCTGAAATACCAGCCCACTGGAGCATGGTATATTTCTCTTTAAAAAAGAACAGCAAGCCTCAGCTTGCCCTTTTGGTTCCGGCGCTTGGTTCCGGCTCCTGCTCCAGTGACTAGGCTCCTTTCCTGATGGTTTGTGTGTATGTAAGTTTTACCCCCCAAAATAAGTACCCCTTTAAAACCTAACTGGTGTGGGATTGGTTTGCCATTATTCAGATTTTAAGAAAAATGAAATTATAAAATTCATAGGGAAATGGATAGAACTGGAAAAAGTCATTACAGTGAGGTAATTTAGACTTATAAAGACAAATATTACATGCTTTCTCTTATATGTGAATGCTAGTCTTGATTCATTACATATGCATGTTATTTTGGAGTATCTAGAGAAGTTAGGAAATTAGTAAGGGGTCATGGAGGATGAAGTATTTAAGGGAGGAGAAATAGGATACAGTGGTATAAAAGGGGGAGAATAATAGAATAAATAGGATTGAATCAATAGAGGATGTGAGGGTAGGAGGAAGTAACATGAGGAGGGAAAACTGATTCCAAAGTTCTTTTGAAAATGTCATATGGAAACATTCTACTGTTTAAGTTTTCTAAAATATATACATATACATACACAAAAATCACTTAGCTAGTGTTACCCTATAACAAGGACAATTCTTTGACTAGATACTACAGACAAGAAAAAGAAAAGCCCAGTACTGAGATTGTTATCTTTTTTTGGAGTAACTGGCCCATGAGGTTGGGCATGAAATCTATCCCTTAGCTGAAGGGATCTGTTGTCACTTGATGGTTAAAGAGAGAGTCAGAACTGGTTTTCTTTAAGAATGTGACCATTCATATGAGATTGATAACACTACAGGGTAGACATTGATCCCCAAAATACCCAAGGAACAGAAATTACACCTCATAAGTTAGAAAGAGGAACATGGGTAGGTAGGGATAAACAGGTAGATTTGGAAGCAGTCAGAGGAAGGAGATAAATATGATTGAAATACACTGTATGAAATTCTCAGGTAATAAAAGTATTATTTTTAAAATAAAAATTAAAGATACCTAACATCTAACAGTCTATCATCACATGAAATGAATGCATGCGTTGCATGTAAATCGCTTTATAGTAGTTAAAACACATAATACAAAATGGTGCAAAACATTGTTACTGGGTACAAACTTCTGTTATCGTAACAAATATTTAGATGCCAGAAAAATCTGTGGAAGAGTCAATAAAAATATATAGTTACAAGTGCACAAGTCACAAGTCTATCAAAGTTACCTATTATACAAAACAGTTGTTAAATGTCTAGACTAGCTAGGCAGTGATCATGCAATTCTTTAATCCCAGCACTCAGGAGGTAGAGGCAAGTGGATCCCTATGAGTTGGAGGTCAACTTGTTCTATAGGGCAAGTTCCAGAACAGAATCCAAAGCTACACAAAGAAACCCTGTCTCATAAAGGACAATAAGTAAATAAATAAATAAATAAATGTCTACAGTAGACTAGAATTGGTCATTAGACTCTCTCTTCCTCTTTCCCTTTCTCATTTCCCCCTCTCTCTTTCTCTCTCTGCCTGTGTGTGTACATGTGTGTGCGCGCGCACGCGTGTGTGTGTGTGTGTGTGTGTGTGTATTTAGGCATGAGTGAGTGGGTACATTCTTACCTTATTTTATTTTATTGAGATAAAGTCTGTTACTAAACCTTGGGCTTGCTATATTTAGCCTAAACTGGCTGGTCAGCAAAATCCTGGGAAAATTTACCTTTCTAGCACTAGGGTAATAGATGTATGTTCCTAACCAGACTTTTTTTTATAGCTGTTGGAACTTCAAAATTAAGTCTTTATCCATATACAGCAAGTGGTTTATCCTATGAGCCATCTTACCAGAATCACTGAAGCCAGGTTAAGGAATTAACTCAAGATAAAATAGTTTCTATATAAATCATAATTTGAGGAAAAGATAAACAAAAAGAAGATAATTTTTCAGTTAAGTTCTACAGACCTTGGCAAAGTGTTTGCAATAAGGGGATATTGAAGTGGGCACAATTCCCTCATGTTTTCTTCCTTCCCCCTACTCACAGACACACAATTCATGTTGGCAATAACAAAGATACACAATATATTTGCACACATCAGTAGCTGTTTCAAGCTTATTTTTTCATATAACTGCTTAACAACCTTTGTATATTTAGACCACACTGTACCCCTACGTCAGTTTTTGGTTGTTCTCTTTCAGGGTTTAGAGTTTCCACAAATGATTAAAATGAATATGCATGCAATGTATGTTTTTAAAAATCAAGAAAAAGAAGACCTGTGACACAGATGGGATGGCGATGTGCCCTATGAGTTGTTCATGTGTAATTTCCATGTGGTAGAAAGCCAAACTAAATTCTTAGGTCTGTGATGTGCTGCTTCATTTGTTCTCTCCATATGTTTGCCTTTGCAACCCTAAATGATAAGGCTGTGGAATGATGGCAGGTGCTGAGGAGCACGCGCACGGACAGGGGGACTGTCAGGCTGCAACGCCTTAGGGAGCTAAATCCTAGCCCTGAGCTAGGTAAAAGGAAACAACAGCCATGGTTTCTGAAAAAGGTATGTGTGGATGAAAGAGGTAAAACCAAGGAGGAATCTCTAGTGGCTGATGAAAATCCCTCCAAACAGTTTTTGGATAGAAAAAGAGAAATGAAAAATAGAGGTCTGATGACATCCAATCTAAAATCAGTGCAAAGTTCCAGTTTCTTTGAATAGTATCCAAAACACAGATCACTTCTTGCAGCTATCGATCAGTCCCACAATAGAAACAGATCTGAGTCCCCCTACTTTACTAGATTCTGAGAGTGGACACCTGAAGATACAGCTGCACTGGTTGAGAACTCAGCTCCAAGACTTCCAAATCACTTCAGTGGCCAATAACAAGTATTAGATTGTTTTATTTTTGTTTTTGCATGATCAAATTTGAGTATATATTTGAGTAAATTAAAAAAATTAAAAAAAAACTTCTTCCTGTGATTTGATTAATTTGCTAAAGTAGTTCACAAAACTCATGATAATCTTATTTCCAGTAGCCTATTTAAAAGACTATTCAGTTAATATTCTTATTAGCATTATTTGTTCTTGAGTATGAAGCAAGATCTTTGTTAAATGGGATCATACCTGCCATTCTCAGAAAAGAGATGCAAAGATATCTTTCTCACCAACTCCAAGGATTGTGAGGGAATTAGCGCCTGTAATACCTGTTTTAGGAAAAAGAAAGTCTAGTTTCTTGTCTTGCCTTATGAATGCAGATAAAAGTTTAACAAAGCAGGACATCATATATACATATACATACATACATATATATACATCAGATAAATATCAGTATGCACAGATACATTATACATCCATCATAGAAGACTAGACAGAGATAGAGGCAGGCAGAAAAAGCTGAGGCCCTTGATGCCATGATGCTAGCAAGTTACTTCAGAATCTTCTAGCATGATGTGAGCTATGAGTATGTGTATCAGCAGTTCCACTTACTATCACTGTTATTCCATCTTTTGTTCTAAAAAACTTTGCCTATGCATGGTCAGCTAATGTTACATAATAAGTCATATTTCACAGTATTCTTTGTGACCAGCTTCAATTCTCTATATATTTAGTAAAACATCAAACAAATAACTAATTCTCATAATTAATGTGATAATGTATTTTCATTGGTGAATTGAATGGCTCATATAATTATGTTAAAGATGGATTCAAGTAATATGAATTGGTTAAAGTATCTTAGAGAACTGCTCAGTTCACATGAAATGATTAGTATCTAGGCGAAGTGTCTACTATACAGTTTGGGATGATACACAAAGTTAGAGAGCTAAGAGATTGATGCTGAATCTAGAACTAGAGTGAAAGAATTTCATAGTGGCTGATAACTTTAAAAATATACAAAATATGTTCATCAGATAACACATCTACCACTTGAATATTGTTGTTTGTCTCTAATGAGTCATTCCATGTGAAAAGCATGTAGTTTGGTCATCTAAAAGACAATAGACCAGGTCTTTACAAAACTTACATAACATTTTATTAATTTTGGGGTTCTGGCTATGCATACATGTTGAATTAATATATGTTTGAGCAGAGACTCTCTTTGGTCTGAAACTTAATTTTCTTGTATCTGGTAACAAGGTTTGCACATAAAGAACAGCAAAAACTCATCCATATCAAAATGTTCAGCTTTTTCTATTAAAAGAACCTCTGATTTG
The DNA here is from genome assembly GCF_982192425.1 of Myodes glareolus. Lineage (NCBI taxonomy): Eukaryota > Metazoa > Chordata > Mammalia > Rodentia > Cricetidae > Myodes > Myodes glareolus. The sequence goes on along the minus strand of NC_142028.1, from coordinate 119,916,481 downwards.
TGGAGATTCAAATTGGTTTGCATCATTTCAGAAAAACCTTTGCAATAATGTGCCACCGTGAAAGAAATATGTTCTTATCTGGTGTTGTAGTACTCTGAACAGTGTCAGACACATATTGTTCACTAAGTAGGCCTTGAAATTCTAATGATATTTTTGCATGAACTTAATATACATGCTATTATTCCTGTTTAGTGAGGAATACATCAGAGGCTAAGCAAGTTAATCAGCCTGTTCATAACTAAAAATGAGATAAGAATGTATAAAATAGCTAATTCCAAATTTTCCCTCTTCCATTTTTTTTTCATTTTTAAGAAACCCACATAGACCTAAGATGTCTTATCATCCTGTTTTAGCTTTTTAGGTGCTAAGATCACAGGCATGTGTCACCATATCAAGCTTAAATATCTAACTTCTTACTATTGCATCAGTTTTTATAAGTCAAGGTGCTATATTTTAAGACAAAAGAAATGGCATTTGTTGTAGAAGGCCGCAGCCACATTCTCCATTATCAAGATGGCGCTGACATCCGGCTTCACCGCCAGGTGAACGCACATGTGCTCGGTAATTTCCCACTGAGTCCCCGCCTACTCCCGAGGCATTCACCTGGGATTATGGACAATGGACCAATCCAAGAGTGACACGTCCGAAGCAGGGTCTGTTTCCTTTATAAGGGATGGGTTCCATCTTATCTGGGTCTCCGCCATGCTGGCTGATGCCCGCTCTCCCAAGGGGCATTAAAGCTTTACTGCAGAAGTATCCTATGTGTACCGCGTGGTTCTTGCTGGCGAGACGGTAGCGCGGGACAATTTGTCAAAAAAATAACAATGACACATTTTTTTTCGTGTGTTGAACCATCCCTGCATATCTGGGATGAAGTCAACTTGAATATGGTGGATGATTTTTCTGAAGTATACTTGGATTATATTTGCTAGTATTTTATTGAGTGTTTTTGCATCAAAGTTCATGAGTAAGACTGGTCTCTAATTCTCTTTCTCAGTAATATCTTTATGTGTTTTAGGCATCAGGGTAATTGTAGCCTCATAAAAAGAGTTTGGCAATGTTCCTTCTGTTTCTATTGTGTGAAACAATTTGAGGAGTATTGTTGCAAGGAGAGCCTGCTTTTTCATTCCAGCCACTTGGCTAACTTAGCCCCAAAATAACCACACAGGAACTGTATTCATTAAATCACTTTTTGGTACATTAGCTGTAGCTTCTTATATTAATTTAACTCATTTCTAGTAATCTGTACATTGCCACATGGCAGTGGCTTACCAGGTAAAATTTCCAGCGTCTGTCTCCGGTGGCTCCATGATATCTCTCTGACTCCACGCTTCTTTCTCCCAGCATTCAGTTCTGTCTTCCCTGCCTACCTAAGTTCTGCCAACAGGCCAAGGCAGTTTCTTTATTCATTAATTGTAATGACAGCACACAGAGGAGACTCTCACATCACTTCCCATTTTCTGTTTAAATAAAAAGGAAGGCTTTAACTTTAACATAGTAAAATTACATATAACTAAACAGGTATCAAATAAAAATTATAGTGATAATATTTATATCTACTTTATCTTTTATCATAACTAAGAAAAACTATAGCTATCTATCTATTCTTCAACTCCAGAAGGTTATAATATTACCTAAGTAAACAGGAAGTGCATTGTAAGCAACTTCCAAAACTCTAGAATTAACAGAGACATCTCTCTGCCTGGACAGTCACCCAACTATTGGTATTAGTTTTTTTTTGAAAATCTTGAAGAATTCTGAGCTGAAACCATTTGATCCTGGGTTCTTTTTGGTTGGGAGACTTTTGATGACTGTTTCTACTTTTTTTTTTTTTTTAGCCATTATTGATCTATTTAATTTGCTTATTTGGTCTTGATTTAATTTTGGTAAGTGATATTTATCCAGAAAGTTATCCATATCCTTTAAGTTTTCCAATTTTGTGTAGCACAGGTTTTTGTAGTATGACCTAATGATTCTCTGAATTTCCTCCATGTCTGTTATATCCCCAGATTTCTGATTTTGGTAATTTGCATATTCTCTCTCTGCCTTATGGTTAGTTTGGATAACTCACTCAACAGTGGCTTTTAAACATAAAGCAAAGAAAACCAGCCCACAGATCACAATCCCAGAGAATCTATAGAACAATGAGGATGTTAAGAGAGACATACATGGATTTGATCTATATGGGAAGTAGAAAAAGACAACATCTGAGTAAATTGAGAGCATGGGAACCAATGGAAAAGGTAGCGGGGTAGGGGAGAGGAAGAGAGAGGAGCAGAGAAAAATTTGTAGCTCAACAAAATCAATAAAAGATTTAAAAAGATGAAACAGAAAAATAGTAGCAAAAAGGAAAGTTTTTCAAGAAAGAAAGATAGAGATAATTGATTTATTTCCCTAGTGTTTAGAGTCTGCAATAAAATAGTCTCTGTAGAAATGTCAACTATTGTGTGATATTATATGTAATATTAAGTGATATTTAGAAAGTGCTCAATAATTATCAGCTCATCCACTTTTTGTTCTTATAGAAATTTGAGTTTAGAAACTGAGGAGATGGCTCAGTGGTTAAGAGTATATGATGCTCTTGCAGAGATCCCTGAATTGGGTTGAAGACCTACTGTGGCACAAAACCATATTTAACTCTAGTTTCAGGAGATCTCACATCCTCTCTGGCCTCTATAGCCACTGCACTGCATGTGATACATGGCCATGTGTGCTGACAAAATGATCATAGACACAAAACAAAAATAAAAAAGTCTTTCTTTATTATCTTGAAATTGGGAAGAAAAACTTTCTTTTTCAGGAACTGTTATGAAAAGGCGTGTAAATGGAATAAATATACTTGAAAATTATAGTCAAAATTGTGTTTCCGGGTGTTGGCAATATACATGCCTAAGCAAAATATTGACTTATCAAATCATATTTCTAACAGGGTAAACTACTCTACACAGATAACTCATATTTAATTAGAACTGACTTTGAAGACCAAACTTACTCACTCTCATATATGCACCATACATATTCACCATATTCATATACACACAGAAAATTATGGACCATAGAATCTTAGCTACATTCAACTTTTATTAAATAGAATGGCCAAAATCAATAAAACAAATTACAGTTCATACTGATGAGAAAGTGCAAATTTACACAGCCACTGTAGAAACCAATGTAGAGGTTCCTTAGGAAGCTGAGAATAGATTTACCTTAAGATTTATCTATACTACTCTTGGGCATATATCCAAAGGGTTCTGCATCATACTACAGAGATACTTGTTCCCCCATATTTATTGCTGTTTCATTTGTAGTAGCCAGAACTTGAAAATAGCCTAAATTTCCATCAACTGATGAAAGCTAAAGAAAATATTGCACTTTTACCCAATTGAATATTATTCAACTGTCCAAAAAACAAACTATAAATTTGTAGGCAAATGGATGGAGATAGAAAAATTTACCTTGAGTGATTCAAGCAAGACAGAGAAAGACAAATTTTTTTTTACATATGAATATTAGCCTTTAAGATTTCGATCGGCATGTTACAATCCATGTTTCTACTGAGGTTAGGTATCAAGTAAAGGACTACCTTTACTAGAGAGGGAAAATAGAAATATATAATATGGGACAGTTATAAACAGAGGGAGAATAGATTGCAAGGATTAAATGGGAAGGGAAATGAAAGACTCTGTGATCTACAGCAATGACCTACCTGCATGCTACACTCATGTAATGGTGGCACAAATGTTGCGGGAGTAAACAACTACTTCCCGGTTGGATTTATGGCCCAGTCCATGAGATGGAACCCATGCCTAAGACTGCTGAATGGCTATGAACCTCAGACTGGATTGGTTATTTGGGTCTAAGAGGAAATCAAACTTTATTGTTCTGCTAAATTAATATAACAATAAAATTACCCCTAATTCCATTCTGCTTATTGATCAGCGCTTTGTTAAGCTATCATCAAAAAAGAGTCCTATTGTTGAACATAGTAATGAGTATAGAGACCCACAACTGAATAATGTGAAAAAAAAGAGATTTTGGAGCACGCAGTCATAAATTGGATATATACATCAATACTTCCCCCTCACCCCAAAACCAGTTAAGAGTCAGAGAGTATGTGTAAGGGATAGAAAGCTTTTAACAGCTAAGTGGGAAAAGATAACATCAAAGAAACAGTGTCTTCCACCCACAATGGGACTGGTACAAGATGGGGCAAGTTCTGAGAGGGGATCTGGATATGGCTTCCCATTCCTAACCAAGAACTATAACCAATACCCACTTACAAAGGAAAAATTATCTTTCTCCAATTTAATCCCATTGAATGCACTAACTACACTTAAGGTAGGCACCAAGCCCAGCAGTGGATGGGCAACATGAAAAGAACAGAACTTTTGTAGACTTTGTTTCATATTGCTTTGTCTGGCTACTTTTGTTCTGATCTCTTTTTGGTCTATTTTTACTTCTGATACTGTCTTTTTATGGTTTGTTGTTGTTGTGTGTGCTGTTTCTTCTCTTCTTTTAATTTTTTGAAAACTTTTTGTTTGTTTTATTAAGAGAGAGAAAAAGAAAGGGAATGGAAGTAGAATTGGTTAAGTGAAGAGGTCGGTAAGACCTGGGAGGAGTTGGGGGAAAAATATGATCACAACATATTGTATAAAAATTTTTATTTCAATGAAGAAGAGAATATACTTAATTATTATTTAAAAATAAATAACATGTTGCTTCATCAAAATTTTGCTTTCAACTCTGTGAAGAACAAGATTCACCATCCCTTCTAAGAAGTAAACAGGTCAAGATATTTGGAAAAGGATTTTTCCCTTTCCAGCTCTTAACAACCTATTCTACCTAGGATTCCCTGTCCTTAGAAAAGTACCTTCCAGTACACAAGATTGTTAGTAAAAATTTGGAGCCTTGGGGGTGGGGTGGGAATAAGGGGAGTTGGATAGAGAGAAGTGAGAAGGAGAGGATTCAGGAAAGCTTGGGGGAATGGGATGGTTGGGATGGAGGAAGAGTGGATATGGGAGCAGGGAAGTATAGATCTTAATTAAGGGAGCCATTTTAGGGTTGGCAAGAGACTGGACTCTAGAGGGGTTCCCAGATGCCCAAGGAGATGTCCCCAGCTTGTTCCTTGAGCAGCTGAGAAGAGGGCACATGAACCGGCCCTTTCCTATAGCCACACTGATCAATATCTTGCATATCACCATAGAACCCTCATCTGGCGATGGATGGAGATAGAGACAGAGACCCACATTGAAGCACTGTACTGAGCTCCCAAGGTCCTTATGAGGAGCAGAAGGAGAGAGAACATGAGCAAGGAAGTCCGGACCACGAGAGGTGCATCCACCCACTGAGATGGTGGGGCTGATCTAATGGGAACCCACCAAGGTCAGCTGGACTGGGACTGATGGAGCATGTGATCAAACCGGACTCTCTGAACGTGGCTGACAAGGAGGGCTGACTGAGAAGCCAAGGACAATGGCACTGGGCTTTGATTCTACTGCATGTACTGATTTTGGGAGAACCTAGTCTGTTTGGATATTCACCTTCCTAGAACTGGATGGGAGGGGGGACCTTGGGCTTCCCACAGGGTAAGGAACCCTGACTGCTCTTTGGACTGGAAAGGGAGGGGGAGGGGGGTTGGAGGGAGAGGGAGGAAAATTGGAGGAGGGGAGGAGGTAAAAATTTTTAATAATAATAATAATAATAACCTGAAAAAGAAAAGAACCTTCCAGGACAGACTTGCAACATAGCTCACAGCTCTTTCAGAGGCAGAACGAGATCTTGCAGACACTAAGAATGCTGTTAAGAGGCCTCAGTGCTGCATAAATAAAGATAACAGAACCAGCCACTTCAAACAGATAAAATCACATTAATGTCTCAACATTTGTCCTTGGTAGTATGTGCATCTGAAACAACGAAGGCAAAGACAAATTAGATGAATGCTGCCTTCAGAGCTAAATGAGTGCTCCAAGAGAAGGGCTCTGAAAATCATACATTTGAAGAGTCTAGAGAGCAATTTATAGAAAACAAATTGGGTGTCCGTTTTATTGAAAAAAAAGGTAGAAATAGGAAAAAATATTCTGATGCTTTGTTGTGCATTCTACACATATATGCATATACAGTGTATTTTATATGTGAGTCGAACACCTGAGAAAGGATTATTGATTCTAGGCATTCCATTTAAAGGGTTAGTTCCCAAACTAAAAATCTATCTAATAACCTTATCCACATTAAATACCTTTTTATTTTCATATTGTTTATATGAGCAAGGTTTATGTTATCCAAAGTAAAGGTGTTTTAAAATTAAAAATAGAGAAAAATGGAATATCTGACAAGATTACAACAAATTCACTAAATTTACAATCATCAAACATGAGATTTCCATTAAATATCATTCTCTGAATGGGATCCACTTTCCTGTGGAGGTGGGTCCTTAGTGACTAACCAGAAAAGCTGTTTCTGTGCCTTCATCAAGACACCAGCTCTCAGGGACAAAGATCTACTATCCTAGTGAACAGCAAAGGGGACATGGGTCAATCATGATTCCTGATGGAAGAGTGGAACTGATCTTCAAGGACAACTTGATTCTTGTTACCTTTTCTCAAGGAAGAACATTTTGTCTTTATGAAGATGAGATAGTTATCTATGAAGAAGTCCAGGCTCAGCAAAATTAGAATATATAAAGAATTTTGAAAATACCATGAGGTTTGACTGTGGATAGAGTCTTCCTTGACTTTTTAACTTTACTTCTTGAAAGGATCTCATTTTGTTTTCAGGGCATATCTGAAAACAAATACCAGGTTCACAAATGTTGGTATTGACTGATGAGTCCCTGAAGGGAAGAGCATAAGCACTGGTTGGGCACTTGCAATGATCTAATGGCACATTTGATGGTAGCAGGATCCCCTGTGAAGGTTTTTACCACTAAGACAGTAAGTTGAATTTTGCAAGGCTTACTTTTTGGGGCTTGTTCAGATTTTTATTTTACCTAATGGCAATGCATTCGTGAAAGAAGAAGTGGAAGGATTTTTTTTTTTTTTTTTTCTGAGACAGTAGATGTACCCGTGCTAGCATGCTAGTGAGCCTTGTTAAATGGAGCGAGGGATTTTTGTTTTGGTTGTTTTTTGGTTTTATGACTGGCAGTGTGATTGGTTAGTTTGGGGGGTAGTTATTCAAGAGCCATTCCTACAAGCACTGACATGCGTATACACATGCACACACTATATATTGGCATATCAACCCACAACAGAACACACATGCTGATACCATAGGTCATAAAGGACATGAAACATTTCTATCATGTAGCACACTATAGCCATTATAGCATTGCTCAACAGCATCTCTAAGAAATCCATGAATGTAGTCAAATTCCTTCACTACAAATCCCCATTATGCAGTCAGTGAACTGCTGGACTCCTTCACTCTTGCAGGAAGGCGGCTTGTTCTTCCCAGCTGCGCATCTAGCTTAGCCCCAAATTAACCACACAGAAACTGTATTAATTAAAGCACTGCTTGTCCCATTATCTCTAGCTTCTTATTGGCTAACTCTTACATCCTAACTTAATCCATTTCTATTAATCTGTGTATCACCACGAGGTCATGACCTACCAGCAAAGTTCCAGCACATTTACCTCCGGCTACGGATCCATGGCGTCTCTCTGACTCTTTCCTTTTCCCGGCACTTCACCATTCCTCCTTTCCTGGAGATTCACAAGGTCTGTACTTCTCCCGGGCAGTTGTTATCGTTTATGGATGTGTTTCAGGACATGCTGCTGCCTGGAATAGCAAGTGGTAATTTTTTACTATCACTCCTCCTACTCCTGGCCCCTGTCTAGCTCATTTCCCAACCTGGGATGAGGCTGCGTCTTTACCAGATTCCCACATGGAAAACCTTTCTCTTGCTGTTACTTTATTATCAAACTCTTCTCTGCAACCTTAAGAATGTATCTCATGAGAATATGTCAGGGAATGCACTAGGAGTCTCACCCAACCTAAGATGTTGGATCTCCTATGTAGGAGCTGAAGATGTAAACCAGTGTCGGTCCTTTGCCATTTCAGGCCAGTGCCATATCACACATGTGCTTTTCTGCTGTTATGAGGGGGAGCTGAGTAAGACTTTCTAACTCTACTGAGAATACGTCCAGTTTTCTTACTGCAATCTCATGCTTTCTGATTTGTTTTGTGTTGAACAGTTAGAATTCATTACAGGAATTAGTGGTTTTCCATAAGGTTCTTAATTCCAGTAGAAGGCATTTTAAAAAAATAACATATTAGTGATTTTTCTTACCTGAAATAAAACAAATATCAAAGAAACAGTCTAGAAGCAAATTTTAACTCATATTTTAGTCATTTGTATTCTGGTATTAAGTTTAAATAATTTAATGCATTCAGTAACTATTTCAAAAGTGTGACTAATTGATGTGAACTAGCAATTAAGGATGTAGGTTCTGAGACCTGTAGTAGTTGGAAAATTTGAGGACACTATTAAAATATCTGTTCCAGAGACTGCCTGCTGTTCTGTCTAAAATGAATATGTAATAATAAATTGTGTCCAAAATAGTATACTGATTTCTTCAGGGAAAGGGGTTTTATTATTAACTGGTTCAAGCCCATTTGCAAGATATCTCTTTAACTCCCATGAGGACCAACTTAATGCAAAGTAGGCAAAATGTAAAATATTGGAGTTGATTTTCCTTTATTAGATCCACATGCAGCTCAAGAAAATTAAGGCTGACTTTCATAATGTGTCACATTAAGTTTAAAGGATAAATGCTCAGGGTAGATAACTTCTAAAATTATTACTGACAATGTCATTTGGGATATAACCTTATAACAATGCTCCAATATCATAAAATTAAAATGACTTTCTTCACTTCAATTAGTATTGTAATAATTTTAACCACACTACCAACAGGCAATTGTAGGTTAAATAATCACATAGGCTTCCTTTCAGTGGTTGAATGAGTTTCATGACTGACAGGTCTACACTGCCTTACTTACAGTAGTGATTCTCAACTTGTTTTCCTCAACCCATTTGGTGGGTGTTGAACGACTTTTTCACAGGGATTGTATATCAATCAGATATTTACACTACAATACCTAACAGTAAAAAACTACACTTATGAGTAGCATCCAAATAATTTTATGGTTGAGGGTCATCACAACCTGAGGATCTGTATAAAAGTGTCATAGTATAAGGAATATTGAGAACCAGTGGCTTAGAACAATAGTAAACAGGTAAAAATAAGGGCTGATTTTTATTTATAGCAAATTAACACCTTCATTGAAATTCATTGGACAAGCAATTGGACTTCCTTTCAAGAGAAAAATAAACTGTTCCCATACAGTTATTGTAGATTACACAGCAGAGTTGTTAGTCTGTGATTTGAGAGCACTTTCTCAACACCAACTTCTAGTTAGAAAGTTGGTAGATGTAGATCAACACCAAGAAATATTGCTAAACCTTCATTAGTGAACCATGGTTAATTATTGTTTTCAAGATTTGTGCTTGTAAACTGGGCTAGGTATAAAGGCAAGTGTCAATCAGCTATGGATATTGATCTTACTGTGAAGATTTTAACTTCTACAAATCAGGTGACTATAGAGATCGCTCTTGATAAAGTCTATGAAATCCATCAATTCAATTAAGACCATAAACAAAAATTCTGATTTCCAAAAGAAGAAAACCTACCTCAGGGTTGTTGTTTAGATCTAGCCTACTCCTAGGCAGCCAGTCTGGGGAGATTAAATATATGTTGCTCTCTGGAACTCTGCGATAGGCCAACAGGAAAAATGTATGTTAATGTGGAGAGCCCTACTTTATACAGAGGCTTTAAATTAAATTTTGCTCCATTGAATTGTACATACACTATAAACCTACATACCAGGATAGAGGTTAACACCGGCAATTGTTGTAAGTTTCATTAGCTTTTGTGCTTTTGGGTGGATAATACAATATTAAATATTCCTTATATTTTGCTTCATTTCTTCCATGCTGTCTGCATTCTTTTAGGTGAGGCTGTAATAAGGGCCTTCCCATTTTGAATTCATATCACATGGACTTAAGAAATATTGATATATTCACCATTTTGCCCCTTTTTCTCTTCAAGTAAATTTATTTTTTGTTTAAATTAAATATACCGAGAAGAGATAATAAGATTTTTATATATGTAAATATATTAATCACTATTTGCATGTTGTCACATATTAGCACAAATACATAGAACTGGATGAAGTAGATATAGAAGCTATTTATTTTATATACAGAGCTATGAGTAAATGGGGAAATAGTTTAATGAATGGGAGTAGTTTTCAAAATCTCTTTCTCTCTCTCTCTTTCTCTTTCTGTTTCTCTCTCTCTCTCTCTCTCTTACACACACACATACAGACACACACACACACACACACACACACACACACACACACACACACACACTGTCTTCCTGATATCCATTGGTCTTCTTTTTTTAAAAACAAAAATTCATGTTTTAAGAATGTAACAGCAGCTTTATTCTGCAGAAGAGTGACTACTAATCTTCTTCATGCCATGACCCTTTAGTACAGTTCCTCATGTTGTGGTGACTCAAGTCATAAAATTATTTTTGTTACTACTTCATAACTGTGATTTTGCTACTACTATGAAGACCATCTGATATGCAGATAGTGTTAGGCAATCCTCCAAGAGGTCATGACCTATAGGTTGAAAACTGATGTGGGAGAACTACAGGTATCTGTATGGCCTGGTTGGGTTTCGTAGCTGAACCTAATACTAGATGGCATCTATATTACTATTTGGCTTCAGTTTCAGTCAAAGCTGCCGAGATGCCATGGCCCATTGCTGAACAGAAACATGTTGCTCTGTATGTGACAGACTCAGCTATGCCAAACAACCAATGAGCAGCAGGCCCAGATTCTGTAACTCCTAGGCTAATATCCTTTTTTACTTCATTACAGAAATCTATTGAGTGATTTTCTCACTTGAGTAAAGCCACAGAAACAATAGTATTGGGCCCATTACTATTACCAAAAGATGTTGTGAAACCTCCCTTCTCTTACACACAAACACACACACACACACACACACACACACACACACACACACACAGAGAGAGAGAGAGAGAGAGAGAGAGAGAGAGAGAGAGAGAGAGAGAACCTATACTTAAGAGTAAAGGACAAACATTCTTTGTCCTTAAATGGAATTCCCTTGAGTTTCTTCTATTGACAGTGTCTTGCAAATTCAATTAACCACCACACTTCTTCCTTCCCTTAGCTCCCCAACAGTCTTGTGAAAATTCAATCTTTTCAAGATAATAAATTTAATAATCCTCTGAGGTGCCTTGTCATTAGAGGTCCAATATTTTTCCTTGTCAATTATCAACTTCCAACCCTGCTTGTCTATTTTGAGCACAGCAGGGAATGTCCTCAGTGCAATGAACCCAGGTTAGGTTCAAGTAAGACACAGAGGAATAGCAGCTGAGTAGCAAGTTCCTTTCCCTCCTATTTCCGAGTCTTGGAAGGGTTTTGACAGTAGTATGCCCTTAGGTTGTCTTTGTCCTTTTGGATTCTCCTTTGTGCAAATACTAATGTGCCATCATATACAGAGGATCCCAGAGACTATGCTATTTTCTACCAATGTCTCTCCTCACCCAGCAATTGAGAGGTTAGAGTTTCTTACTGAAAACAAAGAACACACAATAGGAGAAAGTAAATATTATCTTGGTAACAACTATTCCCTGGACACTCTTCACTTTCTGATGTATAACACGATAGGTGGAATAGGCAGAGCAGCAAATAAAATGCACTTGGCATCACAGCACAGGAATAATGTGCAGTGACTGTAGGACATGAACTGTTAAGGGGTTTTACTATTTTTTTGCAAAAGAAATGTGTGATACAATTTATACTGGTTACTGATTTTTTTCCTGTAACTTAATCAAGTCTGAATATCAGAAATAGCTTTACCAAAGACCACAGTGTGAAATTGTTTTATTTTTGTATTTATTATATCCTTTACTTCTAGCTTTTTACAAATTCAGAAAATACAAATTATTTCACTATGCCAGAGACACACTGTAGTTGGAGGCCCTTGGATAGTTATAATAGACTCTGCCAGTATTCCAGTGTACAGGGGGTTTTATTATAACTTCAGCATTTGTAAAATTGTCATGAGTGAATAAACACTGGCCTGCTACTGTGTGAAAACTGTCCCTGCTACCTCTATAGATTTTAGTCTCTACAAGAGAAACTTAAAAGTAACAACTGACATGGTAAAAATCAGAAATAAAGACAAAATATGTAGAAATATTTCAATATGAGAAATGGTTTAGAAATATTAAAGAGTGTCTTTCTGTGATTTCTTTAAAATAATAGAGCAAAATAAGGGTTCTTGCTGTAGGCTGAATATAGTTTGTATCTTCTAAGGGAATTAGTGATTATGGGCTTGGCTTCTAGTGTGGCACTAACAGAAGGTAGTGGGACCATTGGGAGGTGGGACCTAGTAGCAAGTTCTTGTTCACTGAGCTTTCTCTCAGACAGCACTTTAAGATGGCAATCTCTTTGTCTGCTTTCTAGCTTTTGATGTAACTTGGTGCTATAAAACCTACTCCTATCATGGATGTCTTCTGTTTATCATTAGGCTTTAACTAATGCATTACCTCATTTATTGTGAAATAAACAAGACCCTGTTCTTCATATAGTTTGTATCCTTGGTTGTTTTTTTATAGTGACAAAAATATGACTATTAGTATATTGCTACACAAACTTTTGGATTTTTGTGTTCCTCCTATTGAAAATTAATAGCATATTTTTTTACTTTTTTAAATTATATTTCTATTAAAAATTTTCACCTCCTCTTCTCCCATTTTACTCCCTCTCTCCCCTCCCCCTCTCCCTCTCCAGTCCTAAGAGAAGGCAGGGTACCCTGCTCTGTTTGAAGTCCAAGGCCACCCCCCCTCCATCCAGGTCTAGAAAGGTGTCTTAATTCTTTATTTAGTAGCTATAATGTCATTTTAAAGTAACTGGAAGGTGGTAGATTTGACTTTATAATTTATAAAAATCATGTATTATATCAAAATAAGAGTGCTGAGTAGTAGATTCCATACAGTCAAAGAAGCCACATGCCCTTTACCAGAAACATAAACAGACTTACAATGAAACCACATAACAACCTAAACCAAACTTTCCAGAGTATAGAGGTTAGTCATACAGTCTCACAGCAGCCCAGCAGTGATGATTCAGGATTTCCACCTCAAAATCGTCCTTCACTACCATGATGAGTAAGTTAAGGAATCCTCTGCTTCCAAATTAAAATTTAAGAAATGCAACACAGTGGGGCTTGCAGATATGAGGCAAAGGCTTAGGTTCTCCAAAGAACCTTTTGGTTTTTGCAACTGCCATAGATCAGCGCCTACGACTGGACAGAGAATGATTCAAAGTTGTGTGGATTTGTTATGTTGTTATCTAAGAAAATCCAATTCTGCATTAGATAAAATTTAGTCTGGGCAAGTAGGATCAGAAGTACTGTCAATCATAGCAGCATTTTGTAGTCATGGAAAGAAATGGAGAATGGACATAAAATGCAAAGGAGGGAGGAAGCTATTGCAGATGAAGGATATTCTAATGGATAATTACTTAAATTAGAGCTATAGATGTATCATGGTAACTGTTTGCAATTGCTCATTTTTCTTTTTCCTTTAGCTTAACCAAACATTGTTCTGACATCTTTCCTTTCCAGTATGCCCAGGACACCACATCAGCTTGCTCTAAACTCAGAGCCACTCAGAAGTGCAGCATACCTTGGCTTAGATGAACATCTTATCCTAAGAGTCAGCTCATCATAGACAGAATACTTCAATATGAGACTTCCCCATCAGGATCTCTGCTTGATCCCTTTTGAGGTGCTTGTACTTGAGACTGGCACATTCTCCTTCTTGTAAGTATTTTTGGATGCAAGTTATCTTTGTCTAAATCTAGATTATGTGTGACAAGAGTTTATTCAATAAGGAAACAAATTGGGTGCTGGTGGTAAATGCCTTGAATCCTGGCACTTGAGAGTCAAGCACATCTCTATGAATTCAAGGCCAGCCTGGTCTACAAGAGCTAGTTCCAGGACAGGCGCCAAAGCTACAGAGAAACCTTATCTCAAAATACCAAAAAATAAAAAAAATTAAAAACCCAAACAAACAAACAAAAAAACCTTGTCTCAATAAGTAAACAATCCTACCTAGTTCAGATTTAATTCTGTTAATGCCTTTTCAATCTCTCTGGTTTTGTAATGTCAGAGTCTGACTTCTCTTCTACTTTCTAGTGATTATCATTGTTTCATTTTTCAACTTTAAGTTTTTAAAATTTATTTTAAAAAACTTATTTTTTCTCATTTTACATGCCAAATCCATTTCCCACTCCCTTCCCTCCTTCTGCTCCCTCTGCCTTCCCCCATACCATCCTCCATCCCACCCCTACCATCCACTCCTCAGAGAGGGTAAGTCTTCCCATGGGGAGTCAACAAAGCTTAGCACTTTGCTTTGAAGCAGGACCAAAGCCTCTTTGCCCATATCTAGACTGAGCATGGTACCTCTCCAGGGAGAATAGGTTCCAAAAATGCAGAATAAGTAGCAGGGATAAATCCTGGTCTCACTGCCAGTGGCTCCACAGTCTGCCCCAGCCATACAACTGTCACCCACAATCAGAGGGTCTAGTTTGGTCCTATGCTGGTTCCCTTTGCTGTCAGGCTTGAAAGTTTCCATTAGCTCAGGTAAGCTGTTTCAGTGGGTATCTCCATCATGGTCTTGACCTCTTTGCTCATATTCTTACTCCTCCCTCTCTGGGAAAGGACTTTGGGAGCTCAGTTCAATGCTCCTCTGTTATTCTTTGAATCTGCTTCCATCAATTGCTAGATGTAGGTTCTCTGTGTGCAGCTCCATCACTGTTTCTTTGTCTTACTTTGTGTATTTGTCAGGATTCAGTCTTCCCACCTCAAGATTTGGATTCAAAATGGATCTTCCTACTTCAAAGTAAGAAAAATAATTTTTCACAAGTATGCCCTCCATTTGTTGGATTTAGGTAATTCAGGATATAGTCAAGGTGGCAATCAAAAGTAGCCATCACAAGTACACTCCTTCAGTCATAAGTACTTATGTCATGATTAATTTCCACATAAAAGAACAACCAGATCATAATGATGCCTACACATAATATAACTTACTATTACAAAAGCAATATATATTTAATTAGATAATAATTATGCCTCATATATTATAATAATCCTTTGTACTGAAATACCCCCGATTTGGGGAGACTCTCACTCGAGCCTCGGGAAGACGCGACTCCCCCCCCCCCCCCAGTAACTCACGAGAGACAGTCCTTGCTGCAATCACACGAGGTTTAATGACAAGATGACAAGATGGGGACCAGTGCACTGGGGCTGAGACTCATAACCCACGCAGGGGAAGAGTTCGACCTCAAGTGACTGGAAGAAGTAGGTTTTATAGGAAGAAACCACATAGCCCAGTAATCCGAAAGGGGGGGCAGGGAGGATGTCACAGAAGATTCCGAAAATTCCAGTGATGATTACAAAGGGGCAATTCCCTGCCTCTCAAGATCATTCTCAAAGGTTGTAATCAGCTAGTTCCTATTCTGGTGATAATTACTAGGGGGTGACAATTACTAGGGGGGATCTCTTTGTCTCTCAAGATTACTCTCAAGATTACAATCCACCTTTATCTTCAGCTAGTACCTGGAACCCTGGAACTGGTTAACCTTAGATTTCTGATTCTTCTCTTCCTGCTAGATTTTTGGCTCTATTTTCCTGCTAGGGGGATCTGGATTTATCCAGGTCTTTCAGTACAACCACAAGTGCATTATAAATTTAGAAAATATGGCAAAGTCTCTTAAAAGACATCCTTTTAATTACTCCAACTTAAATATGATAACATTTGATAGTCACCTAATCAATGTTATGCCACACAATAAAGAAACTAAGGAAGAAAAACACAATTATCTGTCCACATACATTCTTAACAAAATATGATAGAATACTCATGTCAACTTATGTTTTCATTTCTGTATGTGATCATGTGACCTTTGCTGGTATTTAGAAGCAGCTTTCTCTACTACTAATTCTGTATTTCATCTACCCTTGGCATGAACCTTAGCAGATTCTAGCTTTTTTTTTTTTTTGGAGAAATGACCTTTATCTTCATTCCTGATGTATCTATTTCCTTTGTTATCCTGCCTGGATGGTGCTGTTGTAGTTTATCATTTATTTAGTTACAAGACTTGGTAGCACCAAGAGATATCCTAAAGGATCTCCAGCACTCAAGACATAATCTTTCTTACTTCCACTGTGGAGAAGTAATCCAACTTCCCCATGATAATCTAGATCAATCACCCCTCCTAATATTCTTATTCCTTTCTTAGTCAAAATCCCAAAGTATACTGTAGGGCCCTGTCTTCCCTGTTCCTTGAGGCCAAAGCACAGGATGCAAGAATTGTTTACACTAACCAGTTTAGCTTCCCCTGCTCATTCTGCCAGCCAGAGGGAATTAGCTAAAAGCCTTGTTTCTGTCATTGCTATGATAATTTCTCCTGCTAAGAAGATCCTCACGGGCGCCCTAAATCTCCTCCCATCTGTCTGTCAGGGTTCCCAGCTCGATACCCCCTACATGGAGGCTCAGGCTGCTGGCGCCAGGTGGTCAACACTACGATCTCACTCCCAGGTGGGAGGGGGGCTCTTATCCTCTTGCCTCCAAGTATATAAGCCTATGTGTGCTGAATAAAGACTGACATTTACCCTTTGGGTGAATGATCCGATCTCTTTGTGTGTGTGTGTCTGTTCAACTCCTAGGATAATGATCCAGAGTCCTGGCCAGTACAGGAGGCACGCCCTGTATTGGAGAGTGAGGTTTCACAGAAAGTGTAAGCAGCAGTATACAGGGGAGAGGATGAGCCTCCAAGTTCAGTAGTATGTTTGTTATGGCTTCTGGTAGAACACCCCACTTCTGGTACCTAAATCTGTATTTAGTTAGGGCTCTCTAGAGCAGTTGTTCTCCACTTATTTGGGAGTCAAACAAATCTTTCACAGGGGGCATATATTAGGTTTTCCTCATATCAGATATTTACATTATGATTTATGCCAGTAGCAAAATTGCAGTTATGAAGTAGCAATGAAATAATTTTATGGTTGGGGGTCATTACAACAAAAGAAACAGTACTATAGAGTCACAGCTTTAGGAAGATTGAGAAGCACTGTTCTAGAGAAACAAACTTATAGAATAAATATCATCATAAATATTCATATATATATATGAATATTAGAATGATTTGCATATAGTCTGTGATCCAGCTAATCCAACACCAGATGGCCATTAAAGCAAAGCCCAAGAATCCAGAAGTATCTCAGTCCATAAAGCTCTATTTGTCAATTAGTCTTTAGTAGATGCTTGAAACTTGAAGAAGTAGGATCTAATGTCAGAAAGGAATAGATTTGCTAGCAAGGTAAGACCAAACAGGCAAAAACCCAAAAGCGTCTGTCTTTCATGTCCATATATAGCTTCCTAGAGTGTTTTAATGCTTCAAGATCTGGATTGAAGGCATGTCTTCCTGTCTCAAGATTTGGATTTGAAAGAGATCTTTCTACTTCAAATTAAGGAAAAAAGAAAAAGAAACACAATAAAAATCCCTAACAGGTGTACTCTCCACTTTAGAATTTAATTAATTCCATATGTAGTCAAGTTGACAATCACACTACATTCTTAAACTGATATAGTCTTCTTCTCGTGAACCTGACCATTCCCTTGGTTGACTGACTATAGAAACCAGGGTCATAAGCCAATAGTGAAGAGGGTGCTTGAACTGGTCTTCCCCTGTTTCTATTATATGGAACACTTATAGGAGTAAAGGCATTAGCTCTTCTTGGAAGTTCTCATAGAATTTTGCACTAAAACCATGTGGCCCCGGGCTTTTTTTGTTTGGGAGGTGTTTGATGACAGCTTCTATATCATTGCAGTTTATAGGTTTATTTAAATTGCTCACCTGGTCTTGATTTAATTTTGGTATATGATATCTATCTAGAAAATTGTCCATTTCCTTTACATTTTCCAATTTTGTAGAGTACAGATTTTTGTAGTATGACCTAATGATTCTCTGAATTTCCTCAGTATCTGTTGTTGTGTCCCCCTTTTCATATCTGATTTTGTTAATTTAGATGTTCTCTCTCTGTCGTTTGATTAGTTTGGATAAGGATTTATCTATCTTGTTGATTTTCTCAAAGAACCAGCTCTTTGTTTCATTGATTCTTTGTGTTGTTTTCTTTGTTTCTATTTTGTTGATTTCAGCACTCAGTTTTATTATTTCCTGTCATCTATTCCTCCTGGGTGAGTTTGCTTCTTTTTGTTCTAGAGCTTTCAAGTGTGCTGTTATGTCAATATTGTGAGTTTTCTCCCTTTACTTCATGTGGGCACTTAGTGCTATGAACTTTCCTCTTAGCACTGCTTTCAGAGTGTTTCATAATTTGAGATACATTGTGCCTTCATTTTTGTTGAATTCTAGGAAGTCTTTAATTTCTCTCTTATTTCTTCCTTGACCCAGGGCTGGTTCAGTAGTCCACTGTTCATCTTCCATAAGCTTGTAGGCTTTCTAAGAGTAGTATTGTTGTTAAATTCTACTTAAATCCCTGGTGACCTGATAAAACACAGGGGGTTACTCCAATTTTTTGTATCTGTGGAGGTTTGCTTTCTTACTGAGTATGTGGTCGATTTCAGAGAAGGTTCCATGAGGTGCTGAGAAGGTACATTCTTTTGTGTTTGGGTGGAATGTCCTATAGATGTCTGCTAAGTCCATTTTATCCATGACATCTGGTAGTTCTTTTATTTTTCTGTCAAATTTCTGTCTGATTGACATATTCCATTGGTGAGAGTGGAACATTGAAATCTACTACTATTAGTGTGTGTGTGATTTGATGTGTAATTAAGTTTTAGTAATGTTTCTTTTACATATGTGAGTGCTCTTGTATTATGGGCATGGATGTTCAGGATTCATACTACATCTTTATGGATTGTTCCTGTTATGAGTAAAGACAAAAAGACAGCCTACTGAATGGGAAAAATCCTCACCAATCCCACATCAGACAAAAGATTTACCTTCAAAATATTTAAAGAACTCAAGAAATTAGACACCAAAATTCTAAATAATGCAATTGAAAAATGGGGTACAGAACTAAACAGAAAATTCCCAACAGAAGAATCTCAAATGGCTAAAATATACTTAAGAAAATGTTCAACATCCTTAGTCATCAGGGAAATACAAATGAAAACAACTCTGAAATACCATCTTACACCTGTCAGAACGGCTAAGATCAAAAGCACCAATGATAGCTTATGCTGGAGAGGATGTGGAGTAAGGAGAATACTCATCCATTGCTGGTAGGAATGCAAATTTCTACAACCACTTTGGAAATCAGTATGGTGGTTGTCCAGAAACCTGAGAATCTACCTACCTCAGGATCCAGTAATACCACTCTTGGGCAAAATGTACCCCAAAGATGCTTAATTATACTACAAAGGTATTTGTTCATCTATGTTCATTGCAGAATTATTTGTAGTAGCTAGAACCTGGAAAAAAACTAGATGTCCCTCAACCAAAAAATAGATCAAGAAAATGTGGCACATTACACATTAGAATAATACTCAGCAGTTTAATAAAATGGCATCTTGAATTTTTTATGCAAATGGATGGAATTAGAAAACACTATCCTGAGTGAAGTAACCCAGACTCAAAAAGACAAATATGGTATATACTCACTCATAAGTGGATACTAGGTATAAACAAAGATATTGAGCCTATAGTTCATGATCCTAGAGAAGCTAAGTAATAAGGTATATTATATATATAATATATATGTTATATATATGTGTATATATATATACATATATATAGCATATATAGATCCACCTGGAAAGTGGAAACAGAAAAGATTCCCTTACAAAATTGGAATTATGGGGGTTGGGGGAGAAGGGAAATTAGAAGAGGAAGAGAAAGGGAGAAGGAGAGGGGTAGGAAAACTTGAGGCAATGGGCTAGTCAAGATAGAGGAAGGACAGAGACGAGAGCAAGGAATGCAATATCTTAATTGACGGAGCCATTACAGGGTTAACAAGAAACCTGGTTCTAAGGAAATTCCCAGGAATCCACAAAGATGACCCCAGCTAAGACCCTAAGCAATAGAGGAGAGGAGGTTTGATTTGGCTTGCCCTGTAGTCAGACTTATGTATATCTTTAATAAATCACCCACCATAGAACCTTCATCCAGTAACTAATAAAAATAGAGGCAGAGACCCACATAAGAGCACAAGAGTAAGCTCCCAAAGTCCATTTGAAGAGTGGGAATAATGAGAATATGAGCAAAGAGGTCAAGAGCATGATGGGGAAACCCACTGAAGCAGTCTACCTGAGCTAATGGGAGATCACGAACTCCAGCCAGACAGGGAAGGACAAGCATAAAACCAAACTAGTCCCTCTGAATGTGACTGACAGTTGCATGGCTAGGACAGACTGAGGGGCCACTGGCAACTGCACCAGGATTTGTCCCTACAGCATGTACAGGCTTTTTGTGAACCTATTCTCTTTGGATGATACCTTGCTCAGCCTAGATACAGTAAGGATGGATGGCCTTGCACCTTCCCAAAAGCAATGTGCCTTAGTCTCTCTGAGGATTGAATGGGGGTGGGGTTGGAGGGTTTGTGGAAGGAATGAAAGAAGGCAAGGGAGTTGGAACTTAGATTGGTATAAAAAATAGTTTGTTTTCTTTTTTTAAAATAAGATTTTTTTAAAAAGTCGCTTTATTTCTTAGTAAACTTGCTTGGTATAAGCTGTCAGCTTATGGAAGAACTCCTGGTTCCAACTTTCTTGTTTTCTTTATTTGTCTCCTCCTCAGAAACTTCTCTGTGAAGAATGGCCTGCTCATTTATGTCAGAGACTATCTCTATGCTTTGCATTTTTTTTCTGGCTAACCTGACATACATATCACCATGTCTCAGAGCTTCTCCAGCACTGACAGAAATAATGAATTCGTTCAGGCCCATTGATCCACCTTCTTGAATATCATTCTTGGTGGTCCCCACTTTCTCCTCACTCTCAGCTTCTGACCAGTTCATCCTGTGAGCGGTTGATGCACATAGTCTGAGTCTATTTTCTCTTCTGGAAGAGTGGGCTTAGATTATCCTTCAAAAACAGCCAGGGCTTACTCAGGCTCTCTGCCCTGAAACTGAAGTACAAGCATGTGTCCCTGACACTTGACTGATTGTTTATGATGGCTTTGTATGGCCCTAACCTGTGCCAAAGGGGAAGAGAAAGAAGGCATGTGCAGAAGAGAAAGAGCCCATGAGACAGCCTCTCCTACAACAGCCAACTTTTGCTCTCATTCAGACCATCCCATATCAGGGGTCATTTAAACAAGAGATAGTTCACTAATTTATGTAAACCATCTCTTGCTTAAAGTTCCTACACAGTCCTACTGAAGGAAGAAGATCCCAACTCATGAAATTCTAGGGATTATGGAGAACCAGAAGATATATTCGCCTTTTCAGCTTGCAGGATTTGATCAGATAAGTCACTGGTGTGACAATTTGAATGAGAAATTACTCCAATCGGCTAACACGTTTTAACATGTGGTCCCTTGCTAGTGTTTCTTTTTGGGTAGTTTATGGAACACTTAGAAAACAGAACCTAAGTAGATCACTGAGGGGCCAGCTTTGAGAGTTCAAGTCTTGACCCTCTTCCTGTTTGCTCTGTGCTCAGTGTTTGTAGTTGACTATGTGATCTCCTACCCTATACCACCATGACTAGTGCTTGTTGCCGTACCTCCTTGCCATGGTAGATTGGTCCGTCCGAAACCTTAAGCTTAAATTAACTCATTAAACTATTTCATCTGTAAGTTACTTTGGGTCAGGACATTTTATTATGGCAATAAAAAGCAACTAATATCCAAGTCAATGTTTTCTGTGTCCTCATTTATAATGTAAAAACTGGAAGTTGAAAAGTAATCACCTGTAATATCAGAAAGGATTCTAAAAGGTCACTTTGATTTATTTATAGAGACATTGCAAATAAATGAGAAAAGTTGCTTTATATATTTTCTATAATCTGATTCTCTGATAATTTAAAAGAAATATACAGCTTATAGACTATGCTGTGCAATTTCTTAGTCTCACAAATACTTAAGCTTCTGCACAATGGATCATATTCCTTGTTGGCAAGCAAGGAGACAAGGCAAGAAACACTGTTGTGCAGATGGCATATGCATGTGGTGTCAAACATCTGGGTATTTAGAAACACCGACTGAATTTTCTACTTTTCACCTGGGTTTTTGGCACTGTGTAAATAGAGCAAATGACAAGCAGGCACCTTGGCAAAACACACACTGAAACATATGAATGTGGGTGGTGATATCTTAGTAGTCAAGCTGTTTGCCACAGAAAGAAAAGTTCACAGTGGCATTTTGATAAAAATTCTGCCATGTGCCATTAATGGGACTTTTTCTCTGAGAGAACATCTGAGCCATTTTGGGGTCACAATAAATCTGGATGCCTTTTATATGTCTTCATAACTCTCAATTCTACACCACTTAACCTCTTCCAGGAGAGATGGCTTTACACCAGGAGAGGCTCAGCAACTCCCTGGGCACACTGAGTTGGTTTGTTAAGAGACTTGTTCTTACCTTGCTTCCCCTGAGTTTTGGCCCTGTGTTTTGGCCTTCGTTTTTCTCTGACTAAATCACTGTAATTATTCATTAAGGCTGATTGAACCTCATACCTGGGCTTCTGCTAACTAGTCTATTTCATCTCCCCTGACCACATTCTACAATGAATCCCCTAAGCTGGTGTGTTAATCTCCTACTGAGGATGAGCTACACAACTCCACAACTCCCATAGCTTAAACAACAAAATTTTCATATTTACAGTATTTCTTGTAAGTGTTTGGAACTTATAAGAAAAACACTAAGAAGGATGCTGGTATTGGCAGAAGTTAAGATACACATTTGGGGTGCAGTTTGATTACTTTCAGTTTTTCTACAAAACTCAATGAGGTTAACTGAAAAGCAGTAACCAACTAGAAAGCTGATGTTCACAAATAATAAAGTTCTGAGGAGAAGTGGTTCTTATAGGAGAAAAAGGGTCCAAGAATTTGAGACAGAGCAAGAAAGTACATTGGAGGAATTAGAGGGCAGAAAATGGTAATATATATATATATATATATATATATATATATATATATATAATATTCAATATATATTGAAAAAGACTATTCTTTCATATAATAGATTATTCTTTTCTTATAATAAGAAAATAGATTCTTCTTTCATATAATAGATTAAACTTTCATATAAAGTTTTCTGTCCCTCCACTCCTCCCTGGTTCCTCTTATTTTGTTCAGTCCCAAATCCACTCCCCTCTATTTTCTCTTAAAAAGTATATGAACCTATGGGTGTGATCATTCTCACTTAAACCAACACAACTACTATACTATGAAAATATTAGTATGGGGAAAAATGATGATAAAAATGGATACATACTCAGGAAGGACTCATTGTCCTGAATGTTTTCTGCCATAGATTCATGTATTTGAATGCTTGGTTATGAGGGAAAGGTGCTACTTGACAGGGACTAGGAAGTGTGGTCTTGTTAGAGCAGGTGTGGCCTTGTTGGAAAAAATGTGTCATTTGGGGTGGGCTTTGGGCTTTCAAATGCTTAAGTCATACCAAGTGTGTCTCTTCTTGTTGCCTCCAGATGTGGATGCAGAACTCTCAGTTACTCTCCAACATTATGTCTGCCTATGTGTCTCTGTGCTTCTTGACATGAAGATAGTGAAATAGACATCTAAAACTGTGAGAAAGCTTCAATTAAGTGTTTTTCTTTATAAAAGTTGCTGTGTTCATGGTGTTTCTTTGTAGCTATAGAATACTGGCTAAGGCAGTAGTTTTAATAGTGATAATAAATAATCTGACAATATTTTAAGTAAATGAGAGGTTGTATATAAGTTCTATTCAAATAGTGAGTCATTTTATAAATGGACGTTAGCATTTAGAGATTTGGGTACTAGTAGGGATCTCTAAAGTTACTTAACATACATCAATAATAGATGACCATATATCCTGTGATAAACTTATTTTATTGTTTCAAGCTTTCTATGTGTTTCCCTGTATGACTGTGTGAGTGACTACCAGAGAACAATGTTAGGTGTCTTTCTCTTCATTCCTCACATGATTTTGAGATAGGGTTTGTCTCTGAACCTTAGCCCATTGGTTTGGCTAGACCGACTGAATACCATGTCCCAGAAAATGCTATTTTCTGGTACAGAGTTGGAATGTATGTGCTGCCACACTCAGCTTTTATGAGATTGGGGATCTGAGCTATGATCCTCATACTTTGGCAGCAAGTCTTCTCTAAAATTTATTAACAGAGACACCTCTGAAATCCTGTTTCTAAACCTCTATCTTTCATTCTTTTCAAATTTTTTAAATGACAACTATTATCTCATAGTTGAGAGCTTTTAGGGTCACTTCACAGAGCTATGCTTATGGTTACTTCACATGAACCTGTCAAAGGCTCATCTCTTGGTCACACATGAACTTTTATCATAGAGCCATCCTTAAGATAATGTTATGTAAACATGCAGTAGAGCTGTCTTTATGCTGTAGTTCTATCATGGGGTTTAGTCCAGCTCTTTATACTTACTGTCAGCTGATTCATTAACAAACATTTCTTTCTTTCTTTCTTTCTTTCTTTCTTTCTTTCTTTCTTTCTTTCTTTCTTTCTTTCTTTCTTTCTTTCTTTCTTTTTTGATTTTTAAAGACAGGATTTCTCTGTAGCTTTGGAGCCTGTCTTGGAACTAGCTCTTATAGACCAGGCTGGCTTTGAACTCACAGAGATCTACCTGCCTCTGCTTCCCGAGTCCTGGGATTAAAGGCATATGCTACCACTGCCCGGTTTAACACACATTTCTGTTCTAGAACATGCTATATTTTGTCTTTACCCCAGGCATGAGTACATACTGATCAATGCTTTCTATTTTTCTGTATTTGACCAATTTCTATCAATTATTTAGATATTAAGATTGGTTATTTCAAGGAAGTCTATTATCTTTTGCCAAACATCAGGCCCCTTGATGGGCAAACTACTGTCATTTCATGACATTTTCACAATCTGCTGTAGTATTTTCTTTTCTGATGTATTTCTCATGTCAACATAAAGTATCTGTAGGAACAAATGTCTGTGCCCTTTCAACTATATATACCGGTCATCTACCATGATATCTTAAGCATGGTAAATGCTTAATAATTTATTGACATGTATATTTTCACATTTATCTATCCTCAGTGATACAATGGAGTGACAAGTAATATACGCTAATTTCCACTGCTAGTATTGAAGTTTACAGGAAGAATTAGAATGTCTAAAAGTTATCATTTTAATATACTTGATGTATAAAAGACCAGGTAAGCATTTGAAAGAGGCTAAAGAAGCTGAAGGGATATGGGGATCTTGTGAGATGTTTCAACAGGTAAAGGTGTTTGCCATCAAGGTTGATCATCTGTGTTTGATCTCTGGAACTGACACGATGGAATGAGAAAACCAATATCCACATATTGTTTATTGTCCTCTGACCTCTGTATGTAGCTTTTGTATACATGTATGTATACGTGTATACAATATAATTAAGAACTCTTATAAAACAGTTGAAGAACTCAAAGGCAGACACCAGAGCTTGTAACATGTAGTAATACACTGCTAGTAGTATTTTGTATAGATTACTGTCCAAGTTAGGGTTTCTATTGCTGCGAAAGAACACCATGACTATGGCAGCCCTTATAAAGGAAATATTTCATTGGGTCTGGTTTCCAGGTTCAAAGTATTAGTCCATTATCATCATGGCAGGACACATGGCGGTGCATAGGCAGACTTGGTGCTGGAGGAAGACTGAGAGTTCTGCATCTGTGTTTGCAGGCTCCAGGAAGAGAACTGCTTGCCTGGATCTAAGCTGTTCTTTAATTCCTTTTTCACAGGTTGGAAGCTTAGCTGGATGGAGTCTTACCCTGAGGTCAGCACTATTTTTATTTTATTTTATTTTATTGTTATTATATTCTATTTACATCAAGAAGTTTCTTAAAATTTTTCCTGGTGCTCCTTCTCTCTGCATACTATATATTTTGTCTTTTTTCTTCCTCAGCTTGCTTCTTTTCATAACATATCTGCATAATATCAACCACTAATAACCAAGCAAAACAGTCAATGCTAGGTTATTTTGAGATGCCTCCTACCAAATCTATTAATCCATAATTCATCAGCATAACCTGAGACAATTTTTTTTTGGATAAGTGACAACAGTCACAACATTTTTCAGCAAAATGTCACAAGAATGGTCTCTGGGAAATATTTTAATTAATATGCTTCTCCTTTGAAACCTCTTGAGCTGAGCCCCTGAAGTTCAAATTATCTTCAGTCCCACTGTCTTCCACACTCCTACTAGTATGCTCACTAAGTCACACTTAAAGCATCCTACTGCTTTCCTAACCCAAAGTCCCAATTTCCACATTCCTACAAACAAAAACATAGTCTGGCCTATCATAACACCCCTGTCACAGGTACAAACTTCTTAGTTAGGGCTTCTGTTGCTGTGAAGAGACACCAAAAACACAGCAATTCTCATACAGGAAAACATTTGATTGAGGTTGGATTATAGGTTCAGAAGTATATTCCATTATCATTGTTATAAAATTGCCTGTGGGTTTCAAGCAGCTTGAGGCAGGGTCCTGGTGCCTGGTCCCAAGGAGCGGGACCTGGCAGCAGGTACCGAGACCCACTAGCCCCAGGCAGGATCCAGCCATGCAACAGTAGGCTGGTCCTGGTGCACCAGGAGGTGTGAGTAGGTGGAGGGTAGGAGGCACAGACACATCGTATAGAATAGAATTGGATATTTAATAGTTGAGTTATAAAATGGGAAGGAAAAATGTGAGAAGGGGGAAGAGAGGAGAGAGAGAGAGAGAAAGGGAAGAAGAAGAAGAGAGAAGAAGGGGAGCGTGAGGGGCCAAAGGGAACAGAGAGAATCAAGTCTGAAATGAGATGTAATGAACAATTATTATACACAGAAAAAATGAACAGGAATTGGGCAAAGTAGATGCTTTTGGTGGGCCCTACCAAAAGCATGCCACTGTGCAAAACACATGTAACAGAGTCAACAAGAGGAATTTAGTGAAAACCGGAGGACAAGGCAGGATAAAAATGGGAGAGCTTGGTCACCAGACCTGTCTCTCAGCTAAGATGGTGGCGAAGTCACCTGACCATAGTCAAAATGGCGGCAGACACGTGTTGAATGAAAAAAGCCACAATTTTTTGAGATGTAAGGATTTTTAAGCTTAATAAGAGGGACCTAAAGGTGTGATCTGCCCTGTCACTGAGCCGCCATGCCACACCACAAGGCGCAGAGGGGAGCAAAAGGCTGCAACTGAAAAAAAAAAAACTGCACCATGCCACAACTGGAATTTAAAAAAGCCGGGGAGCTGCCATGGACGGTTGCTATCCACAGCCAAAATCATGAAAACCTGCAAAACAGAGGCACCTCAAGGCCTGTAAGGGAATATCTTCCCATATAGGTGGGGTGCAAATCAGTGAAAATACCCAGGACTCATGGGCGAGCGTCCTCTGATCACGAGTGGGGTGTTATGGCCTAGCTGGATCTGGTCGGGTGACTCAGAAACCAGAGTTCTGGGGCCACTCCAAGTGGCATTTTATGACGAAGGAAGGAAAAAGAACAGAGAAAAAATGAATAAAAATGATGAAGAATCTGGAGGACCCTGGGTCTCCAGTCAAATACACTGTATGGGGAATGTACAATGCTAAAACGTGGGCTGACTGACCCCAGGTCAGTCCAAACACGATTCCAGTTAAGGGAAGTAACTGTAGCAGAACTGGGGAGATTCACTGACTGAAGCCAGCAAGCCGGTGGTGGGAGTAGGGAAAAAACCCTGGTTCAGGATCCTGACCCTGAAAGAGGAGTTCTGGGCAGGAGCGTCTATCCAAGTCATGGCACCAATGTTATGAAATTGCCTGCAGGTCCCGAGCAGCTTTGTACTGAGCAGTGGGGTCCTGGCAGCGGGTATCGAGAGCTGCTAGCCCCGGGCAGGGCCCAGCCATGCAGCAGCTGGCTGGTCCCGGGGTACCCAGTGGTGTAAGCAGGCAGCGGGTAGGAGGCACAGACACATTGTATAGAAAAGAACTGGATATTGATTAGTTATAAACTGGGAAAGAAAAAAAGGAGAAGTGGGGGTAGAGAGGAGAGAGAGAGAGAGAGAAAGGGAAGAGAAAAAGAGGACAGAGAGAGAAAAGAAGAGGCAAGAAGGGGAGCAGGTGGGGCCAAAGGGAACAGAGAGAATCAAGATAGTGAAGGAGGAGAGGGGCCACAGGTAGTGGGCATGGCTTGTCTCTTAAAGTGACGAACAATCATAACAATCATCATGGCAGGAAATCTGGTGGTATGCAGACAGACATGTTGTTGGAGATGGAACTGAGAGTTCTACACTTAAGTCTGCAGGCAACAGGAAATGAAAGAGATCCGCTAGGCCTAGCTTGAATTTCTGAAATCTCAAAGCCCTCTTCTCTGTGACACACTTTCTCCAACAAGGTCATGCCAACTCTAACAAGTCCACACTTCCTAATAGCGCCGTTTCTTATGGATTTATGGTTGCTTTTTTTATTCACTACAATTACTGTTTTATGAGGGCATATTTTACTTTGGAATTTTGATGAGGCTTTTTAATATCAATCAGTTTGTAGTTATTCTACTAATCCCAAAGATTTAAGAAGACCATGGACCCAATGATCATGGCCAAATTAGTTAAAGCAAGCTTACTTTATTTGTGTATGGATACTGCTTCTCCTTAAGGAGGGGTTCAGGAGAGCAGCACTGGGCATAGGGATTTCATGATGGGAGGTTTCCAAATGGATGATTTGGAAGACAAATAGGTAGGGACACAGAAGCAGAATATAATTATCACAAGTTGGTCATAACAACCTCTTATGAAACAAAGACATGGTTGTGAGGTGGTCATAACAACTTTTTGAAACAAAAACACGGTTGCAGTCTCATGGAACAAGTAGTGCAGAATTACTTGTAGTTAAAATTATAGGAAGGGCAGAGACAATTCTTGAGAAAATTGTTTAACCACATAAAGGAATGTCTTTCCTATGAGATGTCTTTTAAACCTAAGATGGAGGCAGACTGGTTTATCAATTCATAGTATCAAAAATTGACTTATGTAACTTAGATATTGAATTAAGACACTACTTTGCTAAGCAGAATTTGGACAGTCATAATTTTATGCTTTAGGTATGTTTTCTTTGTTCTTAAGATAGTCAAGACTTCTTTATAACACACCTATAACAATAGTTATTTCTCTGAATTAACATTATCAACACCTTTGTCCTTGACTTCATAATTAAAATATTCTATATTTAGTGCTAATCACTTTGAAAAGTTGTTTGTTTGTACCTTCTTCTTCTTCTTCTTCTTCTTCTTCTTCTTCTTCTTCTTCTTCTTCTTCTTCTTCTTCTTCTTCTTCTTCTTCTTCTTCCTGTATTTTTTGAGGCAGAGTTTCTTTGTGTAGTCTTGTCTGTCTTAGAACTAGTTCTGTAGACCAGTCTGGCCTCAAACTCAGAGCGAGCTGTTTACCTCTGCCTCCTGAGTATTAAGATTAAAGGCATGTGCCACCACTCATTAACTTGTTTGGATTTATTTATGTAACAAAATTTTGAATCTAGTGTTAGAATGTAATCTTCATTTTATAAAATAATCATGATACTGAAGCTTAGTTAGTTCATTGTGTCCACAACACTCCATCTAGTGAATGAAGATAGAATTAAACCACAGGATTTAAATCAGTATATTCTTGCTGCTGAAGTACAGAAAAATTAGAAAATGTAGTCAGCATAAATAGGCTTAATCCTGCTGTCTTGAAGATCTATTGTGAACACATTGTCACATTTTAGAAAGCTTTTGCCTGTGTGTCTCTTAAAACAGGTAAGAAAGTTGTACATATTTATTCATTCCCTTTCAATTTTCATCTTATTCACTTGCATTATTTGTATGGAAGAATTTATATCATCTCTACTTACCAAATGCTAATAAAGGATATGAATAGGTCACTATTTTTTAAAAAAATGTTTATTTCCTTATTATATATGTTATCACTTTAATGATTTATACAGAGATGGATATGTAAAATTAATAATATTTTAAATGCTAGTTTTTAAAGATCATGGGAAATAGTACTTAATGTTCTCATCAGAATTTAATATAGAGAGCATTATAATGAGTGCATACTTTAAAACCTATATTTACTTTGTAATTCTTACTGAGAACCTTGATGTTAGTTCTAGCACATGTTCTTTTTTTCAGTGATCTCTATAGGAAAATTTTCATTTACAATGAGAAGTATGTGCCTGGCATTTCCTTTGGAGTCAAGGCTATCCTATGTTTGCAAGCCTATCTTTTTTGAATGCTCTAGATTATAAATTCTAAAATGGCAGGTTGCAATCCCATGTGGTTGAATAATTGAAGGTTTGTGTCACAAAAAATTTGCAAGAGTACAAGGTTCTTAATGTCTAAGGTTGATAAGTTAATTCAAACTCAAACATGAAGTTAATCAAGCTGCAGTTTCTCACTGTGCTTGCCAGTGCTAATTGCAGAAAGCATAAAATTTTCATATTTTCCTATCATTATCTCTTAGAATTTGTCAAGTTAGTATATCTTTGGATTATATTGTTTTACCATATATGGTTTTAAAAATTGCTGTTTGGTTGCTGACTTTCATAAAAAACAAAACAAATCTTTAAATGTACTTTGGCTTGAAATTAGGACAGAATCTGAATAGTTTCTAAAAACATCCTATATATATTTTTACACTTTTGTGTTCTAAATTCATGCAAAATGATTGTATCAGCATTGGTGATTACAGAATCAAAACACTATGACTCTGGAAAACATTGAGGATGTCCTAAATCCTGCAGAATCAAATATTCAGCCACAATTTCATTCTTTATGTAAAAATATTCATATCTACTTCACTATATATAAATATGCCTTGTCTTTAATAGCTGCTAAATTATATGTATGAACATGAATTTCAAAGTTTGTTTCCTTGTGATTTATTATCAATAAATATTTGATATATATACTTAGATAACAATATATATAAGATAATTTAAAAGTTGAATGAAAGAATAAAAAATTTAAGGCATCCTGTTTGAAAATATTTTGATCACATATCTATGTGTGCGCAATTTGTGCATATGTATTTTATATATACATTTATAGTATTTTTATTACATTCCTATCAACATCATCTGTTAAATCTTGACCTATAAAGGGATCAGTAATAAATAATTTGCCCAGTATATATTAGATAAATAAAAATAAAACAAAATAAAATTATATTAATAATAAATAAAATAACTAAATATATATTCTATTTTAGTCTTTTCAAGTGCAAACAAAGATATAACTGTTCAAGTAACTATATGTCATACTTAATTATGTAACATGCACATAGGCATATTATTATTGACAATGTATTAGTTCTACCAGCATTTTTCTTTTGGTAATTTCTCTTCAAGAGTCAGTAAAGATTTTATTGACTTTTAAGCCAACACAATGAATTGGGAACATCTGTTCCTTGTTAATTAAGTGCAGTTAATGTAAGTCCAAACTGATTTGATTCTTTCCAGCTCTCAAGGTATTTTTCCATTTACCTCTTCAATGTGTAAAACTTGGAGACATTTGAAACCAGACTTGTAATTGCACGATTGACATCAGATTTGTGGAGACTTAAGGGAGGTTTAAAGAGGCTTTGAATCCTGATTGACCATCTTAGGGGACGGGTGAGACATGTTATACCAGCAAAGCTGACAACATTAGGAATGCTTGTGTGGCATTATCTGTAATTCCAATTCCAAAGGCATCTGGAGATTTTTAGGAAAATCACACAGAAAAAAACATGTGCTCATTTTTAGTAAATAATATGGAATTCCTTGCTTTATGACAAAGGATTTGTCTGAGGCAATGTTTACTAATGCATTTTTTTTCCATTTTCATGGCCCTGGTAATGTTACTTCATAAATTCCTCTCTCTCTGTCTCTGTCTCTCTCTGTCTCTCTCTCTCTGTCTCTCTCTCTTTGTGTGAGTGTGTGTGTGTGTGTGTGTGTGTGTGTGTGTGTGTGTGAGTATTGGTATGCATGTTGTTAGAGAGTAAATCCAGGGTTTCACTCATGCTAGGCTCATTTTACCACTAATCTCACAACCCCAGTCTGAGTTTTGCCTTTGCCTCTATTAGAAAACGGTTGGTTGAATATATATCCTATTTATTCTGGATCTTCAGTACCCTGTCCTTACTGCAGCCTTACCTGTTACATAATCTCTGTGAAAAGATGCTTTTTCAATTTCAAGATGGCCCACTAAGGTCCAGGTAATAACCTATGAAATTCCACACATGGTTATAGAAAGGATGTACAGAAAAGGAATGAAAATTTACCTACATCAAGGAGAATTCACTGTAAAAGAATGTTTGCAGAAATGGGCAACCATTTCTGGTAAAAGCTATATATACAAAGAGTAGGGACTGGCAAGCATGGGATGTTACTGAGGAGCTGAACAAGGAATGGCTGTTACAATTTAGAGACTGAGAGAAGAGAGGGCTGGGGAGTGATGTTCATGAAGAAGATGATGATGATACAAGAGTCTATAAGGGTTAAGTATTTCCATTCACTATTGCAGGGAGAAACTCCTGATAAGAAATTCATGTCAAGTTTGATTATACAACTAGAAAGGTTGGAGAAAGGAAAAGCCAACTGTTTCAAAAAGCTTGTTAAAGATAACAGATAACTCTATCAAAAATATTTTGATAAAAGACAAATTTCTATCTATTCAAAAACTCTAGCTCTCTTTACCACAGTGTCACTTGTGTCCAAGGCATGTTTAGTCCTAAAGCAATGTACTTCAAAAACATAAAAAATTAATTCTGTAATTTCTTTCTCAATGCGTTCTATTGGCAGATATTTCTTGGGAGCCGTAACTCTCTTCATGTTTAAAAAAGTAGTTGTTGCTGAAGCTACCAACAGACAACTCTTTATAAAAAAAGAATAAGATTAATTTTCTTTTTTCATAGTGATAAAATTTTATAATCATAAAAAATAATAATACTACCATCCTTCTCTTAGATTCCTTACTCTCAGATGTAAGGATTGCTACAATAATAAATAATAACTGTTAATCAGTTTGTAATTATAGAATAGTATATAATGTATGTAATACTATATATAATTATATAATTATAATTAATATAATATAATAGTATAATGATTATAAAATAGTAACCATTTTGTTCATGGAAATTCTTTCCCTGGAGGAAATGCAGAAAATAAACGAAATGAACTTCAGGAGATGGGTATATAAGCTGTTGTTACCACATAGCAGCCTTGGATCAGATTATTTTTTTCTACAGAAATCTAACAATTTTAATAAAATAATAGCTTAATTACTGGTGAATGGATAGCACACAAGGAATCATGCACTTGAAAATAGAAAGAGAAAAGTTCCTAATAAAATTAAAGTTGATGGACCTAGTGTTAAATCAAGTGAGAAGTGGAGGCAGAGGACCACGGGTTCAAGGACAGGCTTGACTCTATAAAAAAAATTGGAGGCCAGCCTAGACTATTAGAAATGTTGTCTCAAAATATCAGCTAAAAAGAAAAAGAAAAAGAATTTTGAAATTATTGATAACCTTCTTAAGAGTCACTGGATCCATTACCACAAAGAATGTGCTGTTTCCTAATCATGGCTGGTAATATGCACTCCAGCCAAACTTAGGTGACAATGCCTTAGAGTCTCTTGTTTCAGGAATTTATCTTTTCTCTGCATTACATATATTCTTATACTTCATGCTTAATTTAACTTGACTCTTCTTGGCTAAATTAAGGAATTTTTCACATTCTCTGAAAGATTGACAAGAAGACTTCAGGTGGTCCTAGAAAGTGAATCAGAAGAAAAGCCAGAATTAAGCCTAGGAAGGAGCCCACAGAAGATGAGAGCCCACCTGAGAGAATAGAAAAAGTGGAATTATCTTTTCTGAACACTGGAGCTGCTCCTCTTTCCGGGCCTCTGCCCAGCATATTATTTTCACATGAAGAGAGGTTTGATTTTTTCACGATTTGCTCATAAACAGGAAGTTAAACCCTGCAGGATGAGTGTGTTTCTGTTAACAGTATGTGTGTGTGTGTGTGTGTGTGTGTGTGTGTAAATGTTAACAGTCATGTGGCTTTAGCACAGGGGTCACATGCTATATAACAATTTTCATATTTTTATAAGTTATCATACAATTAAATTAGTGTAAATAGAATATTTTATTATGAATATTTCTTCTAATTAAATGGGCAAAGGTGAGATTAATATTTAAAACCTATAAATTAGATGTTTACTCATTTATAATTGACCATAAAATTAGTTACAACATAATCTCACTATTTCTACAAAGGGCATTTATCTCAGGCATATATAAAGTGGATAAATAATTGGTTTTATGATTTCTGAAAATCTCAGAGCTCAATGTCAAAGAAAGACTTGCAGCAAAATGCACTTAGCATCCAATTGAATCGTGCAGCTTTCAAAAAGATTCAGAGCAGCTGTATAGTAATTATATATACTAATGGATCAGAATGGTGTCATCAGTAACAGTAGCCAAGGTAGTTTGTACACTTTCTCACTTATCTTGGAATGCCAATGTGTGAACCTGTGTCCCTAAGGATAGATAGGCTTCAGTACTTTGTCTCAAAGTCCATATTCAAAATAAAAAAAAGCAGATTTTAATTCTTTGTCCTTTACTTTTTTTTCCAGAAAATGGTGTAATTACTATTAAATTTGTGCTTTAACATAATTCTACACAGCAGCATCTATCAGATGGCACCATGGCCATGTTATCTAGCCAATATTACTATAGTCCCCATGATATTCTCTATTAGCATTGCTACCCATGAACTACGTGTAACATTTCCTGAGGACGTGTGTACAAGCTTCCATTACTTTCTAATAGGGAACCAATGACAGACTAAATTAACAATCCCTTCAAAGTACAAATTGGAGAACCCATAAGTCTATGGGTGTTATTTTCAAGAGTATGGGTAAAGGATTACCTACAGAGGCAGGAATGTGTCAAAGTTACTTATATCACCTTCATAGCCCTACCACAGCCTAAGTGACAGTTCATGAAAGCTCTGTTCTTGCATACTTAGTTTGACTTGCCAGCAGCTTGATGGATCAGGAAGTCTCCTTTCTCTAGTTGCCCTGATTAAGTTTATACCACCTTGGAGAGAGCACTTGTGAATCTTGCTAGTTCTGGAAACTGCCTTCGGCTTGGGAGTTGTTTAGTTCCTGAGCACTGTAAGCTTTACTTACATCCTTAGTTTTAAGGATACTCCCTTCAGGATGTAATGTATTATTTAGAAGAAATTATTATTTTTAGTGGGTATACACAAGGCAGTTTTATTCTTACAAAAAGACAAAACCGTGCTGTTTGCAGGAAAATAGGCAGAGCTGCAAATTACTGCATTAAACAAAATGAGCTAGACTCAGACAAATATGGCACATTTTCCTTAATATCTATATAGCTATATACATAATACAATTTTATATATATAAAACATATATTTTTTATGAAAAAGAGCTATTTGCTAAGAAGGGGCTGGTGAGATGAGGTTTCAAGAGGGTAATGGTGGATGATCAAAGTATATTACACACATGTATGAAAATGTCATAATGAAACTAACCATTCATACAGTTACACACATGCGAACTCAACATCTTGAGTTCACAACTCAACATCTTGGTTCTTCCAATTCAGATTCTGATGCCTGTCATCTCCTATGTCTGGGGGGAAAGATCCCCTGTTCTAGCACCCCGCATCCCCACACTCCACACAGATACCACTCACTGGCTGGCTCAGTTCCCTTTTGTCTCCCAGGTTGCCTACCTTATAAGGCACAGCTCAGGGCTTCTACCCCTTTCCCCCTGGACACAAAACCTTGAGATTTTCCTCAAGGCTTTGGTTTCTCACTAACTTCAGGAAAGCCAAGTTAACTGAATTACATGGGCAGGTTTCAAGCAATGGGAAAGTTCTTCTCATGGAAGATGAATGATATAAACAATGTGGTCATTTCTCAGAAAACTGTGAGTCAATGTACCCCAAGATCCAGGTATCCTGGTGTAGGAGGTCCTTCTTTCTATGTGTTGCTTTCATTGGTTGAATTAAGAGACTTCCTTGGCCTTTTGGTAGGACAGCCCTGGAGTAGATAGAATTGAATGTTGGGAGAAAGAAGGCAGAGTCAGAGAGAGCCGAGTCACCATAAAGCTACCAGGTTAGACAAGCTGAATCTTTCCTGGTAAGCCATGATCTCGTGGTGACATACAGATTATTAGAAATGGGTTGAATCAAGATGTGAGAGTTAGCCAATAAGAGGCTAGAGCTAATGGGCCAGGCAGTGATTTAATTAATATAGATCTCTGTGTGATTATTTTGGGCATAAAATAGTTAGCTAGGACAACAAGCAGCCTTCCAGTCCAGGTGTAAGTCATCCTGGTGATGAGACATAGCCCACTCCTCCTTACTACAGTATCCTACTCTTGGACATATAAACAAAGGATTCTATTTTCTACTGCAGACACATTTGTTCAACCATGGTTACTGCAGTTTTATTAATAGTAGCCAGAAATTGTGAACAGCCTAGAAAATGAATATAGAAAATATGTACATTGATACAATGGAATGATTCTCAGTTTTTAAAAGAAACGAAAAGGATGAAATTTGCAATTAAATGATGAAGCTACATAAAAAAATCATACTGATGTAACCCGCACTTCCCCAAACAAATATATTATGTATTGGTTATATGTACATATTAGCTGTTATATCTTCGATAAGCAGGCTAAATTCCATGTAATCACAGGTTATGTATAGGGTAAGGCACTAGAGGAAAAGGGAAGATATTGCTAGGATGGGGAAATAGTGTAGATAGTTATGGATAAACAAGGTGAAGGGGACTAGACTGGGAGGATCAAACAGGAAGAGAAAGGGAAGAAAGAGGTAAGAGAGGGTATAAGGGGAGGGCTAGATAAAACTAAAGACCCTCTGAGACATCATATGGAAAGTTAATACAGCATAAACCTATTTTTTATACCTGCATACATCTTTCTTTTATTGATTTTATTGAGCTATACATTTTTCTCTGTTCACCCCCTTCCTCTCTATTCCCTTTCAACCCTATTCCATGATCCCCATACTCCCAATTTGCTTAGAAGGTCTTGTCTTTTTCTACTTCCCATGTAGCTTAGATCCATGTATGTCTCTCTTAGGGTTATCATTGTTGTCTAGGTTCTCTGGGATTGTGTAGGCTGGTTTTCTTTGCTTTATGTCTAAAAGTCACTTATGAGTGAGTACATTTGATAATTGTCTTTCTGGATCTGGGTTACCTCACTCAATATGACATTTTCTAGATCCATCAATTTGCCTGCAAGTTTCAAGATATCATTATTTCTTCCTGTTGTGTAGTACTCCATTGTGCAAATGTACCATACCACATTTTTCTTATCCATTCTGTGGTTGAGGGTCATTTAGATTGTTTTCAGGATCTGGCAATGACAAACAATGCTGCTATGAACATAGATGAGCACATTTTCTCATGGCATGATTGACCATCCTTTGGGTCTATACCAAGAAGTCGTATTTCTGTGTCTTGAGGAAGATTTCTTTTCTATTTTTCTGAGAAACCAACATACTTATATTCAAAGGGGTTGTATCAGTTTGCACTCCCATCAGCAATGCAGGAGTGTTCCCTTTACACCACAACCTCTGTAGCATAAGTTGTCATCAGTGTTTTTGAACTTGGCCATTCTTGTAGGTGTAAAATGGAATCTCAGAGTTGTTTTGATTTGAATTTCTCTGATGGCTAAGGATATTGAGCATTTCCTTAAGTGTCTTTCAGCCATTTTAGATTCCTCTGTTGAGAGTTCTTTGTTTAGGTCTGTGCTTCATTTTTTATTGGATTATTTATTATGTTGATGACCAATTTTTTGAGTTCTTTGTATATGTTGGTGATCAGTCCTCTGTCTGATGTGGGGTTGATGAAGATCTTTTCCCATTCTGTAGGCTGCTGTTTTGTCTTGTTGACCATATCGGTTGCTTTACAAAAGCTTTTCAGTTTCAGGAGGTCCCATTTATTAATTGTTTCTCACAATGCATGTACTACTGGGGTTATATTTAGGTAGTGGTCTCCTGTGCCAATGTGTTCAAGTGTATTTCCCACTTTCTCTTCTATGAGGTTCAGTGTGGTAGGCTTTATGTTGAGATCTTTTATACATTTGGAGTTGGGTTTTGTGCATGGTGGTAGATATGGATCTATTTTCATTCTTCTACATGTTGATATCAAGTTATGAC
Organism: Myodes glareolus; assembly: GCF_982192425.1. Lineage (NCBI taxonomy): Eukaryota > Metazoa > Chordata > Mammalia > Rodentia > Cricetidae > Myodes > Myodes glareolus. The sequence continues at coordinate 119,877,961 of NC_142028.1, read as the reverse complement.
AAAAACATTTGTTGAATATGTTGTCTTTTTTCCATTTTATATTTCTTGCTTCTTTGTCAAAAATCAGGTGTTTGCAGGTGTATGGATTAATAACATTCAGTTCCATTGGTCCTTTTGACAATACCAGGCTGTTTTCAGCACTGTAGCTCTGTAGTAGAGTTTGAAGTCAGGAATTGTAGTGCCTCCAGAAGTTCCTTCATTGTACAAGACTGTTTTGGCTATTCTGAGGATGTTTTGCTTTTCCATATGAAGTTGAGTACTGTTCTTTCAAGGTCTGTGAAGACTTTTTCCTGGGATTTTGATGGGCATTGCATTGAATCTGTAGATGACTTTTGGTAAGATTGCCATTTTTACTATGTTAATTCTACATACCCAAGAGCATGGGAGATCTTTCTATTTTCTGGTGTCCCCTTCAAGTTTTTTCTTCAAAGATTGAAAGTTTTTGTCATAAGAGGGAGGAGGAGAGGGAGGGGGGGAGTGGGAGGGCGTTGGGAGGAGGGGCGTAAATGGAAACTTTTTATAATTTAATAAAATTACTAAAAGAAAAAAAAATAAATAAACTCCATGCCTCCCGGGAAAAAAAAAAAAAAAAGAAAGTTTTTGTCATACAGGTCTTCCACTTGTTTAGTTAGAATTACTCAGAGGTGTTTTATACTATTTGTGGCTATCATGAAGGGTGATGTTTCTCTGATTTCTTTCCCCGCCCTTTTATCATCTGTGTAAAGGAGAGTTATTGACGTTTTTGAGTTCATCTTGTATCCTTCTACATTCCTGAAAGTGTTTATGAGTTGTAGAAGTTCCTTGGTAGAATTTTTGGGGTCGCTTATGTAAACTATAATATCATCAACAGATAGTGAGAGTTTGACTTCTCCTTTTCCAATTTATGTCCCTTTGATTTCCTTTTGTTGTTTTATTATTTTAGTTAGAATCTCAAGAACTATATTGAATAGATATGGAGAGATTGGACAACCTTGTCTTGTTCATGGTTTCAGTAGGACCACTGAGAGTTTCTATCCATTTAGTTTGATGTTAGTTGTTGGTTTGTTGCATATTTCCTTTATTATGTTTAGGTATGTTTCTTGCACCCCTGCTTTCTTCAAGACCTTTATCATGAAGGGATGTTGTATTTTGTTGAAGGCTTTTTCAGCATCTAATGAATCTTGTGGTTTTTATTTTTCAGTTTGTTTATATGGTGAATTACATTGACAGATTTTCATATGTTGAACCATCCATGCATCTCTTGGATAAAGCTGATTTTATTATGGTGGATGATTTTTCTGATATGCTTTTGGATTTGGTTTGCCAATATTTTTTTGAGTATTTTTGCATCAATGTCCATGAGTGAGATATGTCTGTAATTCTCTTTCTTAGTAATGTCTTTCTGTGGTTTGGGTATCAGGGTAATTGTGGCCTCATAAAAAGAGCTTGGCAATGTTCCTTCTATTTCTATTGTGTGCAACAATTTGAGTAGTATTGGTATTAGTTTTTTTATTTGAAAATCTTGTAGAATTCTGAACTGACTGAAACCTTCTGGTCCTGGACTTTTTTCTTTTTTTTTTTTTTTTTTGCTTATCTGGTCTTGACGTGATATTAATCCTGAAAGTTGTCTATTTCCTTTAAGTTTTCCAATTTTGTGAAGTACAGGTTTTTGTAGTATGACCTAATGATTCTCTGGATTTCCTCCATGTCTGTTATGTCCCCTTTTTATTTATGATTTTGTTAATTTGGATATTATCTTTCTGCATTTTGGTTAGTTTGGATAAAGGTTTGTCTATTTTGTTGATTTTCTTGAAGACCCAACATTTTCTCTCATTGATTTTTTGTTTTGTATTGTTTTCTTTTTTTCTATTTTGCTGATTTCTACTCTCCATTTTATTATTTCTTGCCATCTAGTTCTCCTGGGTGAGTTGATTCTTTTTGATCTAGAGTTTTCAAATGTTGTGTTAATTCACTAATGTGGGCTTTATCCGGCTTCTTTATTTAGGCATTTGTGCCTTTCCTCTTATAATACTGTTTATATTGTGTCCCATAAATTTGGGTATATTGTGTGGTTATTTTCATTAAATTTTAGGAAGTCTTTGATTTCTTCCTTTATTTTTTTGTTAACTCATTGATGCTTCAGATGAGCATTGTTTAATTTCCATGTGTTTGTGGGCTTTCTGGAATTAATGTTGCAGTTGAATTCTAATTTTAAGCCTGGTGATCGAATAAGATACATGGGGTTATTCAAATTTTTTAATATCTGGTGAGGCTTGTTTTCTTACTTAGTATATGTTTTTGAGAAGCTTTTATGAGGTGCTGAGAAGAAGGTATATTCTTTTATGTTTGGATGGAATGATCTATAGGTGTCTGCTAATTTCATTTGAGTCATAACATCTGTTAGTTCCCTTATTTCTTTGCTAATTTTTTGTCTGACAGACCTGTCCAGTTGTGAGAGAGAAGTGCTGAAGTATCCCACTATTAGTGTGTGGGGTTTAATGTATTATTTAAGCTTTAAAAGTGTTTCTTTTACATATGAGGGTGCCCTTGTATCCGGGGCATAGATGTTCAGTTTTGAGATTTTGTTTTGATGGATTTTTTCTCTGATTAATATAAACCGTCCTTCTTTGTCTCTTTTGATTGATTTTAGTTTAAGTCTATTTTGTTAAATATCAGGACAGTTATGCCACCTTGTTTCTTAGGTTCATTTGATTTGAAAAAATTCCCAATCTTTTATTCTGAGGCGATGTCTGTCTTTTAGGTTGAAGTGTGTTTCTTGTATGGAGCTGGAGGATGGATTCTGTTTTCAGATCCAATCTGTTAGCCTGTATCTCTTTCTAGGTGAGTTGAGTCCATTTATGTTATGGGATATTAATGACTCTTTTTCAGAGACCTTCAGAATATGACATTTAAATGTTTTAAAAACTTAGGGCTTTCATGACAATGAGACACATCTGCTCCTGGCAGCACCACTCTACTTCAAGAGGAAGATGTGCATTGAAGAGGCTTATTATGGAGTTGGTTAGCCATTTGGGCAAGAAACTGACCTTGCCTGGACTGCTTGACTGGACAAGCAGGACCTGCAGAGAAATGACTGCTGAACTTGTCTAAAGGTGATATGGTCCTTTAGAGTTTCTGCTTCATAAAAGACTCTACTAGACATTCTGCAGGATACAAAAGAAACTGACTGGCAAACTGCCAATATAGGAGGAATTGTCTTTGAAATTTCCTGCTTTGTGGAAAAGTCTGTTGGATTCTATGGGTCTGTAGGCTGAAAATGAATGCCCCAAAGATACAGAAGAACTCTGAGTGACTTTGGGTGACTGTCCAGACAGTGAGATGTCTCGGTCATATCTAGAGTTTTGAAAGTTGCTTACAACACACTTCCTGTTAACTTAGGTAATATGATTATTTCAGGGCTAAGTGATCGGGAACCAACAAGCAGCCTCCCTTTACAGCTGGTGATAGTAATCATGGCATCACCTAACTTGGATTAAAAGGCATTCCCCTATCATAAGACTTCTTAATGGCAGCAGGGTTCTATAGCAAAGCTGGTAACATGATGCCTAACCTTTTGGACAGCAGAGGAAAAGCTCTAGCAGGGAAATATGTCAAGGTCAAACTAGAGATATTTCAGGTTACTGGGCTTAGGAAGAGCTTTCAGATAAGGTCAGGTCTCTGGACCTAGAGACATTCTCCAAATAAGGGCAGGTAGAGAGTAGTAGGAAGTCTTCACTGCGGGGAGGCCTCCATGGCACCAAGCTTTGAGAGAGCTGTCATGCCATGAGACTACAAGCTTTGATCAGCATGGGATCCCAACAATATGAAAACAATTATTTTCAATTAAAAAATCAGTTTAACAACAAGAGCACACAAATATTGGTCAAATATCTCAACCAAAATATTTTTGATTCTATACGGAAATAGAAAAATAATTACACGCTGGATTTGAGCATAGAACAACCACATAACACACAGCAGCTTCTGTTAATTTGTGTTGCAGTGTTTAAGAAGTGTTTGGCTCTAGAATCAGGTTACCTATATTCAATTCCAGGAAAGCAACTTCCTAGCTGTCTTAGCAGTCAAGTGAAAAAAATGTTAATCTCTGCGTGTTTGTGTGTGTGTGTGTGTGTGTGCACATAAATGATGCATACACATGCACACATATCTTAAAAATAGTCACAACTCAGACTTGTGTATAAGTTACATGTTTTATTACACATCACGTATACTCTTAGTAATGTTTTCCACATTAGTTCATATATGATTGCATACTATGCATTAATTGCTCTCATGAATGTTATATATTCTTTAAGTGTTTCATTGTATGTATGTATATATATATATCTTTATATTTTTCAAAGCATTCTGATCAAATGCATCAATAAAGTTAATTAAGTAGAACTTACTTATATAATTTCTACATAACATATTTTAAAGGAACATTCTAAACACTAGAAGAGAGAAGTCCCCAAAACATGGACAAAAAATGATCTAAGAAAAAATGTCAGAATCTAGAATATTAAACATATGCTATGTATCTTAGGTAAGAAATTTCCCCTAAATGGTGTTCTGTTAAAGGCCTGGTCCTATGGGTGTATTGGAAAGCAATGGAAGTTTTACAAAACAAACACACATAAGCATGTCTGCATATAAATTCTTTCTCAATAGAACTGGATATTTTCAAACAAATGAAATTCCAAACTTGATATAGAGATTGCCAGGTGAATATAGACCATGAATATAGCATACAGATTGTGTCTTATCATCATGGAAAGATGAGTTACAAACACATATAGAAACAACAAAAAATATTAGCAGGATGAAGTGTATTTCAAATTAAGGGAACATTAGTTATAAATCTTGAAGCCTGAATGACAGGTTCAAAGAATGCAAAGGGTGGTATATTTCCAGGTAAATAACAAGGACACATTAAAGACTCCCGCCTTTACCTGAGGAATAGAGAGGAATATTGAGAGATCCATAGTAAGTGTACATCAGGGAAAGATTCAACAGACTGAGTGTGGGAAATGGGTAGGTTATGTACAAACTGTTGAAATTGTTCTTTATTTTCACACACAAGAGAGACGAATCTTTCAGCGAAGTGATCATTATCTAGTTGAGGTACTATATAGGTTGTTGAGAAAATTAATATTTTTTTGCTTCTGGTATTATTCTAGGAAAAACTAAATGATTGTGTAGAATAAGTGGAGTTTATTTCCCTAAATATACTCAAGTGGAGGCCAAATGTTTGAATTACAATTTGCATAAGTGTTATGATTTGAACCTAAAATGTTTCCTTGTCATTATTATTCTTAATTGTCAATTTGTCACAGTCTGGAATCACTTGAAAATGGGTCTTAATTGAGAACTTTTCATTATCAGGCTGGTCTGTGACGTGTCTATGAGGGATGGTTTTAATTGCTTATTGATGCAGTAGAACCTAACCCACTGTGGGTGGTCCCATTTACTGGGCAGGTGATTCTGGGCTATATAAGGAGTCTAGCTGAGCATGAGTGTCAGCAAACAGTTAACACTGATCCCCCAGTCTCTTCTTCAAGTTCCTGTTTGCATTACAGCGCTGTGGTGGTTTGAGTGAAAATAGCCTTCTTAGTCTCTGGTATTACACATGGTTCACAGCTGCTGGTAAAATTTTTGAAAGTTTAGATGGTTCAGCCTTGCTGAAGTATGCCACCTTCAGTTTTCCCTGTTTTCTTTGTGCTTGCTATTAAAAGATGTGATCTCTCAGCTTCCTGTTCCTTCCTTTGTCAGTTGTTTATTGCTGTTTTTTTCCTGCAGTGTTTATCCTTCTGGAACTATAAAACAAAACACACTCTCTCTACCTTAAGCTGGTTTTACTACTTCTTTTCGTATTCACAGAAAAGGAACACAGAAAAGCCCTAATGTCCTTCAATGATGGACTTGTGAACTAAATGTGTAAGCTAAATCCTTCCCTCACTACGTTGCTCTTACAAAGTTTCATCACAGCAAAGAGTGAAAAACGTTCCCACAAAACTCATATCCTGAGTGCTTATTTCTCATTTATGACTTAAGTGTGGACTCCTGAGTATCTCTGGGGTGGTAGGATTTGGCCAGGGTGAGGACCAGCCAACTCCCTATTTCTACTGTTTCTCTGCTTTTACATGAGCAGCCATTTCATGATTTTACCACTTAAGAGAGGTGTTGCTCTCGCTGCTGTGTCTTCCTGATCTTCCTAAACTGAAATCTTTCTGATCCAAAATTTGCCTTTCTTACCAGAAGTATCATACATCATATAGCCTAGTTACAGAGATGGGGAAGTAACTAACCCAGCAGAGCATGTGAATGATTGAAGTAGAGCATAAGGAACTCTCAAGTTCCTTAAAATTGTGTTTCTTCAGTGTTCCACCTCATCCACACTGCATGAAATAAAATTAAGAGAACAAGCTTGACAATCTGTCATTAAAACCAGTTTTTGATGATGCCCTTTCCATCCCAAATATGACAAAAATTAAAACTAACAATAAAACAAGAGGGGAAAATTGACCCTGGTGACATTTGATTTTGCCAAGAGGGCCAGCTGGGAAAATCCAAACACAGATGAAGTACCTCAGTTTGTGAGAGAATTAGACTGGAAAATAAATTAAAATGACCTGGGCTTGAATTCCCTTTGTCCACTTTGGAGATGCTTGATATTGAGAAACATGAAACTCCCTTAAAACCCATTATTTTTATCTGTAACTGGGGAAATGAGTAGAGTTAAACTATGATGGCATAAAATACATACCACATTACCATCAAGTACTTTTAGCATTTGAAATTAAGAGAGTTATGATAAGTATCCTTCCAAAGGAAATAAATGCAATAAAGTTTTATGGACCATAAGTATATTAAGAAACTTAACATAAATGTATATATTTTGACTCTTTAAGTGAGACAATTAGTGGAAATACACATTCCAAAAGTCATTTACAAAATATTTTGCAATATTGCTATCTAGAATAAAGGCCAGAGTGCAAGCATTCTTACTTTTTACTAGACTGTTTTTGTGACATGGGTGTTACTTGAGAAAATTTTTGGTGACTGAACTATAGCCTTCTGAGGTAAATGAATTTCAGCCTGTCTATGTCCCTTCTGGTTAGGATGCCTCCTTTATCTTTTTACTAAGTGGACAAAAGTCAGAAAGTAAAAGAAAAAAACTAATTAAAGTTCAATATATAATATATATTTTAATAAAAATTAGATAATAATAAAATAAAAGATAGCTAGAATATGCCTATGTTTAAAACATTGTGCATGTATATATACGTAAAGATATTTTAGTAACAACTTATAATAGCATTGCTTAACAAAAACCCTACTCCAATATTTTTGAATAATTGTTGAATAATAAATATATATAATTTATCATAATTCCTCGGGGTACACAGGGATAAAATGTTCCTTTGTAGTAAAATAGAGAGTGTAGACAGATCAATTCACACGTGAGAACTTTGTATTTAATGGAAGAAATGAAGAAAGAAATGTGAAAGAGTACTGTCTCTCCATGTGGAAAAAGCAAATCAATTCTTTATATAACAACAGAGAAAAATAAGATTCTACAGAATACTAAGGGGATATTGGAAATAGTAGAAGTGTACATGTCAGAGACCCAACTTTGACAAAAATACCATTTATCAGGGTAGAGGCATGGGGTTAGAAAAATAATAAAGAGTACGAAGACGTGATTGAAAATAATAAAACAGAAAATAAAGGACAGTACCGAGAGGGAGTTCCAGTGAATATTGAAACCCTCTACATTTAGTTTTTCATATACTTTTATACCCCCAATACAACAGGGGGGAGAAGACAAATGACCGCTTTAACATGATACAAAGAACAACTAGAACAGTTACTTGCTTCAATATTTTGAGCCATCAAGCAATTAATCCATGGGAAAAGTATTCTGCTGTTTAGGCAGTGAGCCTACCCTAGACCAAATATCCTGAAGACAGCCACTCCCAAGGTCAAACCTCCTATTTAAAAAGAAGAAACAGAAGTGTGCTTGATTATCCTGAGTCATTGGTTCAGGTGAAATGAATCTACCTGTATGGGCCATCTTAATTTCAAAAAGACCAAGTAACCACACCCTAGGGCAGGATGTGTAGCCATATTCTTTGTCAACAACTTTGAGCAAGCTAAAACTCTCTGACCTTCAGATAAGGTGAAAATAGGCTCACAATTTTGGGCCTCCACATGAACATATGAAAATTTCTTTAGAACCTAGATTTGGGAAATAATGCCTCTATAATGAAAAAGGAGAAACACATACAGTATTGTCAAAGCTAAATCATTTGATTCAGTCCAGAGCATCACCGAGAAGCAACAGGTATCACATATTAGAAGACAATATTTATGTGTTTAACAGATCATTAAATTTAGAATTTATAATAACAATGCAATGAGGTAATTCTCATAAGAAATCCATATTGATAATAACAATATTGAGTAGTGCTCAGTGTGAATGAGTACATATTTATTTGTGTGGAATAATGGGTAATGAAAGAGACATTGGAAGAGGAAGGGGAATAGAGAGTGGGAGAGAAAGAGAATGATAAAAAGCAACGAATAGCAAAAGACATAAATGTAGTTGGATCCATTATTTGATAAGAGGTTGATAAAAGGATAATGATTGATAAGAGCCAGTGGGAGCCTAGAGAAACAGGAACTCTTCAGCATAGATATTTAGTTCATTGTTAGTTTTACAACCTGTGATCACATGTCCTTTATTCCAGAAGGTACAGAAAAGTTTGCCTCCCCCTCATTCACTTGTGCGATAAAGTATGCTCACCAATTGAGGTATTGAAAATTGGATGAAAACCTGAGTATTTGTCCTTTGCAAATGTGTGCTATGAAACATTCATCAAAAGTTAGAAGCAACAAAAGCCACTTACATGTCCAGAGACACCAGAGCATGTGTAGCACTTTTGTATACTTATGTATATATTTAAATGCATAAATAGATACCTTTAACTTGCTGTATGTTGTTTGTGTATGCTTTCAGGGCTGACCGACCACTTTGTATTGGATAACCGATTAGGGAGGTACTCCTTGGAGAAGACTACTTCTCTCACTCTCAGCATTCCTTACTTATGTGAAGTTCTTTGTCTAGGTTTAGGTTCCAGTAGGAGCATTCCTTTTCCATGTTAGCATGTCTACTGGTGTTGTACTAGTTAACATCTTGATTGCACAAACGTATTGTTGAGGTATTATGAATGTAACTTCCCTGACATTTCTAGGAAACCAAATCTCAACAGCAGATGTCCTGATAATCTGGCTTTTTCAATCAATCTTTCTACCTGCTCTGTGATATTCCCTCAGCTTTGGGGGCAGGAGTGATTTTTTTGCATATATAGCCATTGAGACTGAACACCCCATGATCAGTTGTTCCCTGCGTTATGGCCAGTTGTAGTTTTCTGTAATGGTCTCAATTACAAAGAGATGCACTAATGATACTTTTAAAATTTGAGAAGGTAATCTAATTTGATTAAGAAATTTAAAAGTGGCATTATCTCTGGTACTGTTGCTATTGGTCCATGTTCTTTATGGTTACAGATAAATATGCCTCTCTGTTTGCTACATCCTGCACCTGGACTGGGTGAAATGTGGGCATAATTCACAACAAGTGTCACTAATAATCGAATCCTTATTAACAATTCTGTGGGCACATTCCTAGAATATAAAGAGTAACACACCATAATGAAATTTTTCTTCCTGAAAAACAGTTCAGTTCAAATTATTTTTGTATTTTTGAAGTTTCACTGATTATTTCCAACATTCACACACACTTCAAATTATGTAAGCTCACTGCCACTTGAATATCAATGTGTTCTACTTTTTTGATCTATTTATATGTAAAAGACACAATTACCACATATCAACTTATATGTTACACAATTATACATAAAACATTATCTGTTAATAAATATAAAATATGTAAGCTAAATAAAGATACATATACTTCAAAATAGAGAAACCAATACCATTAAGCAGTTTCCAAAAGACTAAGAAATGTAATCTACACATACTCCTCTGTAAGGCCCTGTCTTCCCTGTTCCTCGAGGCCAAGCACAGGATGTGAGAACTGTTTATGCTAACCAGCCTTGCTTCCTCTGCCAGCTGGAGGGTTTAGTTTAGAACCTTGTTTTCGTCTTTGATATGGTAATTTTACCTGCTAAGGAGGGTTCTCACAGGCGCCCTGAATCTCCTCCTATCTGTCTGTCAGGGTTCCCAGCTCGGTACCCCATGCCTGGAAGCTCCTGCCACTTGGCACCAGGTGCTCAACACCGTGATCTCACACCTGGCTGGGAGAAAGTTCTCCACTTCTGGGGCAAAAGTATTTAACCCTGGATTAAGTTAAATAAACGGCATTCTCCTCCTCTGGGGAATGACTCGAACTCTGTATCTGTGTGTGCGTCTTGTGTTTTAACCCCTAAGACATTACTCAGCTCGTGGAAGGTATGAAACTGAGGTCCATACCAGGTGGGTGGTGATACAAACCCCGTGGCAAGGAACATTCGCCACAAATGGAGGCCCCAGCGAGATATGTATCGGAGAAGAAGCACCCACGTTCTGCTCATTTACGGTGCCCGTTTACGAGTTTCTGGGAAGGTAGAAATCCATAGGGGTCACCCTCAAAAATAGGCTGGCCAGCTGTGTATGATAAGGGTGTATTGGGTTTTGGGATGCAAGTATATCTGTTCTTGTTGAAAACAGAGAGGCCAGTTACAGGCCAATTGGCAATGCTTTTAGAGAAGCACCAGCATTTTTAATGTAGACGACACCGACAAGAGAGTTCCTTAAGACAGTTTTCTTTTATGTAGGTAGTAAATGCCTAATTTTTATGAGAGAGCTCAATCCCTGGCTCTACTAGCACAGGGCTTTAATTTTTACTAAAGAGAACAGGCGGGGAACAGCTAGTGCCTGGCAGAAGTTCGTTCCCTAGGCAACAGGGCCCAGCGTAGCTGGCTCCCACACCCTATGACAGCTGCAAGCGGCTGGTCACAGGGACTGCCCACAGGCATGCGGGGCCCTTGGGACAGGGCCAAAAGTTTTCGCCATAGCTAGAAAGACAAATGGGCTGGGCACAAATGCCAGCGGCCAAGGTGCACATAGAGCCAAAGAGAGAGAGAGTTACAAATGGGCCTTAAGGCATGCGGAGCATAGGAGCAAGCAGGGGACACACAGGGACCCTGGGGCAGGGACATGTACTGAGCAGAGAGATGAATATCCTTGGTACACAGGCCCGGGGAACTTGCGCCGGGGGAGCACAGGCTCAGAATTGGCCTACAGCAAGCAGATAGGCAAACAGGGAAAAGGCGCATGGCAAGTCCAAGGCACGCCATAGCTGGGGAGCCGTGTAGGGCTGGGCAGGAGTGCAGGTGACAAGGTTACCCGTATCCTAGGCAACAGAGGCAGATATAGCCTGTGGAGGCGGGCGGGGCGAGCAACGCCATGCTACTAACTCAACAAATTTCCACCTGAATAGAGAGCTGGAGAGATGGCTCTGTCATTAAGAACACTGTCTGCTCTTCCAGAGGTTGTGAGTTCGATTCCCAACAGCCACATGGTGGTTCACAACCATCTGTTTTTAGATCTAATGCTTTTCCTTTTTAAAGGAAGACATTGCTTGTTAAAAGGATAAAAAAAGATGTTAAAAATGATTTTGGGCCCAAAATCACCAAGTTACTGCTGAGATTGAGTAGCCATGTGGTCACAGTAGTCTGCTCTTCCAGAGGTTGTGAGTTCGATTCCCAACAGCCACATGGTGGCTCACAACCATCTGTTTTTAGATCTAATGCTTTTCCTTTTTAAAGGAAGACATTGCTTGTTAAATGGATAAAAAAAGATGTTAAAAATGATTTTGGGCCCAAAATCACCAAGTTACTGCTGAGATTGAGTAGCTATGTGGTCACAGTAGCCAGCTACTGCAGATAAAAGACAAGCAGGGACAAAAATAAATATGAAGAGCAAATTTAACCTCACACAGTTTGTATACAGAGGAGAGGATTCAAAAATTCTCCTAACTTATGATTTACAAGTTAATATAAAAGGATAGTTAAGGATCTGCCTGCCAGAACTCAGGAGGCAGTCTGCAGACGAAATGGGCCTGTGTCCCGCCCCCCTACTGTGCAACATGGCTTCAGCTGAAGGGGAAAGGACAGTTTTGGATTAAGATAGCTCTAAAGATAAACAGGTTAAAAATTATTTTTTTTTCATTCACAATTTTGCTTCTTTGCCAGAAGACTACTGTTTATAGGCAGATAAATTCATATCCAAGTTAAATTGAGTTCAATACTATAACTCTATAATAAAGTTTAAAGTTAGAGATTGTAATGGATTCAAAAGTTCCTTAATTTGCACAGGGTTTTAAGATTGTTTAGGTTATCCTGAAATATATAGCTTAGGCTATATATTGTCTTTTCTCATAAGGTTGAAGATTGTTTTTTCTTTTTTAAAAGTCTAAAAATTTTTGCCATAAATTTAATGGACATTTACTTTAAATTCATAGATTGCTTTCAATGATATTGTCAATTTGGCTATATTGACACTGTCTTTACAAGAAAATAGGAGATCTTTCCATTATCTGATGGCTTAAATTTCTTAAAAAGTTTAAAGTTCATTTACATTTCTCCAATGGTTAGAGACGTTATATTTGAGCATTTTTAAAATGTCTTTCAGTCATTTTAAGTTCATCTACTGAGAGTTTTCAGTTTAGGTCTATTGCATATATTTTTATTTGATTAATTGTTCTTTGGAGGACTAATTTCTGGAGTCCTTATGTTTTTAAAATTTATTAATGACTGGTGAAGATTTTCCAAACCTATAGCCTGATATGTCTTGTTGACTGTCCTTTGCTATACGGAAGCTTCTCAGTTTTAAAGATCCTATTAATTATTTCTCTAAATGTTGACGGGAGGCTATTTGCCCCCATAAAAATGACAATTTGGATAATTCTATCCAGTTGTGTGTGTGAGTGCTCACATACTGGATCAGATAATTATTTCTGCCCCTAGAAAAGTTCCAGGCAGAGCTGATTCTAGGAGTTGTTTTTTTGGGGTTGGCCATTCAGCCCAATTCAAAGGCCTGCTGTAGTGGCATAGGCCAATAGGATTTACTCTTTGGAGCAGAGACCTACAGATCTCTAAGTTCAAGACCAGCCTACACCAGTGCTGGCTGTATTAAATTTTTTTTTATTACTCTTAAGTATTAACTTGGGAGAGGAGTTTGTTTATGTCTCTCCTAGGAATCCAGTCCATTTGGGTACTGCTACATGCTTTGCTGTGCTTTACATGGCTGTGGATTCATTTGTCCAGAGGCCTGAGGACAAATCTTCTGCGGAGCTGGTGGATTCCTCAAAAGGGATCCAGTGCCTGGGTTTACCCCTTTCCAGCTCCCTCCCCATATTCTGTCAATCATTGCTGTGCTGTCATTGCTGTACATTGCTATGCTACTAGATTTTCCCTTATCCTGTCAGCTGATTCTGGGCGCTATGAGTAACTCCTCAACGCAGGCTAAAATGCCATGATCTTTCAAATTGAGCTAAATTTACAATTGGATGCTGCAGTTAATCTTTACGGACTGGGTATGAGTTTTTAACCCCTGCTGGTCACAAAAAAGGCTTTTGCTGTTTTTTTGTCAGACCCCAGAATACAAGATTTACTAATTGGCTGTCATTTAATCTGGCTAGTTATTCCAGTTGCTCCATTCACCGGTGCTGTAGCCCTACTCAAGGGGCTCTATTCTGAGCAGGCTCTTCAGGGATTGTGCAGGAGCAATCTCCTTTAGGAATGCTTAAATATGCTGGAGTGTAACCTTCATGATGCCGGAGTCAGTGACTACTCAGGTCAAGTCCTTTTGGCATTTGCCTCAGAGTATCTTTCAGCATAAATCTGGCTAAACTCAATAATATTGACTAGTGAGCCTATGACAGGTAAGGTTTCTGGCAGGCTTTCCCCAACCTAAGACAGGATTGTGTTGGGCCTGAGCACCCTCCAATGATGGCTAAGGGGTCTGTCTGATGCCATGTCACCTAAGACAGGCCCTAGTCATCATATTTTATATAAAAGGGGGACATGTAAGGCCCTGTCTTCCCTGTTCCTCGAGGCCAAGCACAGGATGCGAGAACTGTTTATGCTAACCAGCCTTGCTTCCTCTGTCAGCTAGAGGGGATTAGTTCAGAACCTTGTTTTCGTCTTTGATATGGTAATTTCACCTGCTAAGGAGGGTTCTCACAGGTGCCCTGAATCTCCTCCTATCTGTCTGTCAGGTTTCCCAGCTCAGTACCCCCTGCCTGGAAGCTCCTGCCACTCAGTGCCAGGCGCTCAACACCATGATCTCACACCTAGCTGGGAGGAAGTTCTCCACTTCTGGGGCCAAAGTATTTAACCCTGGATTAAGTTTGAATAAATGGGCATTCTCCTCCTCTGGGGAATGACTCGAACTCTCTATGTGTTGTGTGCGTCTTGTGTTTTAACCCCTAGGACATTACTCAGCTCGTGGAGGGTATGAAACCGAGGTCCATACCAGGTGGGTGGTGATGCAGACCTCGTGCTGAGGAACATTTGCAACACTCCTCTGTGTCAGGAGGGACAGCTTATATCTTCATATTTCCAAGAGGAGAGGTAGTAGTGGCACACCTTAGGGCTCACTTTTCTTATTAATCCTGGAGTCATTAGGCTCATATCATTGTCTCTTCTCTTTCATTCTCAGAGAAATTATGGACATCACTATTAATAGAGAAACTTCCAAGTATGTGAATTTAATCAAAGGAATGTCTTAATTTCTTAGGATAAAAACTGCAAGTCAGAACCTTGTCATTAATATGATATTGACCATACACAGTCACAACCTATAATGAAAGATTATAGTTACTTTGTTCATTAGTTATGTCTGTGTAATACTAAAACATCAAAAAAGAGACATTTTTTGACAGTACAAGTTGTATTAATGATTCTTAATGAATGTTAAAAAGAAATTATTATTTCTTATGGAATATGTAGAATTCTAAGACTAACTGAAAAGACCTTTCCTACTGTGTCACTTCCTCACATTTTGATATGGAATAAACTTGTGAATATAAAATATCATGTTTTTGATTATATTATATGGTGTATCTGACCACACAAGTACTGGAGCAATTACCTACGTGTACCCAATCTGCTCATATGAACCTATGAAATTTGGAAGTCAGAGGAAAGCATGAAGAGGCTTCTATCCAATACTTATGGCTTTAAGAGACCGTCAGAGAGCATCTACTTCACGTACAGCAAAGAAACTTGGTGTTGGATGATGAATGTAAATGCCACAGGCACGTACATTTGAAGGGCCAGTTATATCAAACTCAAACGGTTGAGACACTAACTGGGATTGTCTTCAGACACGAAAAGACTATCAAAGTGATTTCCACCACTGGATATTTGTAAAAATATGCAAAGGTGACTATTTTTAAGTGAGAACGTGGCATCCTCCTGGCATAAATTAGGTAGCACCTTCTTTCTAATGTTCAAAACTGTGAGAAATATAAGATCTTGCTTCAGTAACTCAATCATGGTAATTTAGTACAACCACCCAATTGGACTAAGACAGCTGGAATTCACAGTGACAATTCCAAGGCACTGGAGTCTATTAACAATTTGAATAAACTTAGAATAAATCTTTCCCAACACTTCCCTTAGCTAAAGGTCCAGATGAGAAACTACCAATATTTTAACCTTTTGAGAACCTACACCTCTGAAAACAAAGCTAAGAGGAAATATGGAAAACTTTTAAAGCTACTGAATTTGTGATAGTGTGTTAGTTGCTGCAGAAATACGAAGCAAGTGCTAATAAGGACATTTACAGATAAATAATCCCCAAACTATGCAGAAATATCAGCATCCAGTGTGGTAAGTGTTAGTTAGGGCTTTAGAGAACAGAACCAACAGAATGAATATGTATTAAAAGGGAATAAGCTTGCCTTACACAATGCACAATTACCGTCTGCCCACTTTGGGTGCTAATCCAGTAATTGGTCATTCTACAAAGCTGTATGCCTCAATACTCCCAATCTGATACTGAAAGCCTGGAGGATGCCTGAAGAATCGCTGATATTCAGCCTTGGTTGGAAGGCCAAAGAAGTTAGACTCTGATGTCAATGGAGGATGACAGCAGCAGTAACAGCATCTGCAACAACTACAACAAGGTAGATGCAGTCATCATCAGTGGGCAAAAAACAGCAGCTTATACAGAGAACCACCCTGTATCTAGCCTAACCATGAAAGATGCCTCCTATTGTGGGGTAGGTTTTTCCTTCTTCGGGTAATCATTACAAACAATAGCCTTATAGTCCTAGCCGCAGGAACATCTCTTACCTGATTCTGTATCCAATCAAGTTTGAAATCAAGACTAATCATCATAATTCTACACCTCATCAACTTAAAACCTGACCACATCTGTGTTCCCTATGTTCCATATCTTTTCCAGCATGAATTGCTACTTGTGTTTTTTGATCTTAGTCATTCTGACAGATGTAAGATGGATTCTCATGGCTGTTTTGATTTGCATTTCCTTGAATGGCTAAGGATGCTGAAAATTTCTTTAAGGAATTCTCAGCCATCTGAGATTCCTGTGTTGAGAATTCTCTGATTAGATCTGTACTCAAATTTTAATTGGATTATTTGCTTTTTTGATGTTTGTTTGTTGATCTCTTTATGTATTTTGGGGATCAGTACTCTGTCATATGTGGAGCTCATGAAATTTTTTTCTGTAGGTTGCCTTTTTTCCTTTGCCTTATAGAAGTTTTTTAATTTTGTAAGACTTCATTTATTAATTGTTGATCTAAGTGTCTGTGCTATTGACATTCTGTTGTCTCCTGCACCAATGGGTTCAAGGCTATTTCCCACTTTCTCTTCTATCAGGTTTTATAGTGAGGTCTTTGATGGACTTGAGTTTGCACATGGTGATAGATATGGATCTATTTGCATTCTTTTGCTCACAGCCGTCCAATTTAACTAGAATCGATTGTTGAGAATGTCTTCTTTTTTCCATTGTCTAAGTTTGACTTCCTTGTCAAAAACCAAGTGATGAAGGTATGAGGATTTACTTTTAGTTCTTTGATTTGATCCCATTGATGAACCTGTCTGTTTTGATGCCAGTACCATTTGGTTTTACTACTATTGCTCTATAGTACAGGTTGAAATCAGGGATGGTGTTACCTCCAGAAGTTCTTTCATTGTACAGAGTTGTTTTTGAGCTATTTGAGGTTTTTACTTTTCCATATGTAGCTTTAAAGAATTTGGTTTTTTTTTCATATGAATTCTGTAAAGAACTGTGTTAGATTTTTTATGACGATTACATTGAATCTGTAGATTTGTTTTACCAAGATGGCAATTTTTACTATGTTAAACTTGCTGATCCATAACACAGAAGATGTTTTTTCAGGTTCTGATATTTTCTCCAGTTTCTTTCTTCCAAGACTTGAAGTTCTTGATATACAAGTTTTTCACTTGCTTGGTAAGAGTTACACCAAGATATTTTATATTATTCCTGATTATTGTAAATGGTGTTGTTCCCCTGGTTTATTTCTCAGCAATATTGTATATAGTAGTGCTAATGATTATTTTGAGTATCTTTCCACTTCACTGAAAATGTTACCAACTATAGAAGTTCATTAGTAGAATTTTTGGGGTTGCTTATGTATATTATCATATAATCTGTAAATAGTGATATTTCAATTTTTTCCTTCCTAATTTCTATCATCTTGTTTTCCTTATGTTGTTTTATTGCTTTAGCTGAAATTCCATGTACTACATTGAACAGATATTGATAGCATGGGCAGTCTTGTCTTGTCCCTGATTTTAGAGGAATTGTTATAACTATTCTTCTATTTAATTTGATGTTGGAAACTGTTTTTCTGTATATTGTCTTTAATATATTTAGGTAAGTCTCCTCAACTATGTTCATAGCAGATTTGTTTGTGATAGCCAGAAACTGGAAATAATCTACATATCCCTCAATCATTGAATGTATAAAGAATATGTGGTACATTTACACAATGAAGTATTACTCAGTTAATAAAAAAATGATATCATAAAATTTGCTTGCAAATAGGTGGAATTAGAAGAGAACATCTTGACTGATGTAACCCAGACCTATAACGACAAACGTGGTATGCAATCATAAGTGAATATTAGCTGTAAAGTAAATGATAACCATGGATAATCCACAGACCCAGAGAAACTAAGAAACAAGGAGGGTTTAACAGGGGATATTGGGATGGTTTAAGAGGGGACATATACAGACCCAAAAAGATAAATATCATATGTATTCACTCATAAGTGGATACTAGTTATAAACAAAAGATATTGAGCCTATAGTTCATGATCTTAGAGAAGCTAAGGAATAAGGTGAACCCTAAGTAAAACATATAAAGATCCACCTGAAAAGTTGAAATAGGGATGAGGAGAGCAAGGAAGGTGGAAGGAGAAGAAAATGGGAAAAATAAAGAGATAAATGAGAAAGTAGACAGAGTCAAGGAGATGCCATGTTGCTGCTGCAGAAAAAAAAAAAGATGCTTGTTGGAAACTTGCCGGCAGGCCACAATCACATGGTGAAGCATAGATAAATAGAGATGGGTTTATCAAAGATGTAAGAGTTAGCTAGAAATATGCCTAAGCTAATAGGCCAACAGTGTTGTAATTAATACAGTTTCTGCATGATTATTTTGGGTCTGACTGTCAAGAAACAAACAAACAGCCACCTCCTACAGAATGGCCTCCAACAAATGCATGGGGCTGATGTCTGCCACCCATTTTAAATCCAGATGCTTGTGTGCCCACTGGGCAGCTCAGCAAACAAACCTTTCAAAGACTGACAGAATATATAAAATGCTTTGGGAATTTAGGACTTTTCATGACAATGAGACTCATATGCTCCTGGAAGCACCAACCTACTTAAAGAGGAAGATAGGCATCAAAGAGGTTCATTATGAAGTTTGTTAGCCATTTGGGAAAGACACTGTTCTTGGCTGGACTTTTTGATGCTGTGCTGTATGAACTGGACATACAGAACCCACAGAAAAATGACTGCTAAACATTCCAAAAGACAAAATGGTCCTTCAGCTTTCCTGCTTCACAGAAGAAACTTTCAGACATTCTACAGGACACAGAAGAAAGCAACTGACAGACTTTGTCATTTTCAGGCAGAAAAGATCTTCAAATTTTCGGCTTCGTGGTAAAGTCTCCTGATACTGTGGGCCTGTAGACTGAAGATGGATGCTCCAATGTTACAGAAGAACTTTGGGTGATTGTACAGGCAGAATTATATTCCTGTCAATTGTAGATTTTTGGAAGTTGATTACAATGCATGTTGTGTTTACTGAGGTAATATTATACCCTTCAAGAGTCTTTGATGGCATTGAAGAAAGATCGTTAAAATTTCAAAAGATAGATTATATATAAAACTTTAGACTCATAAAATAAAAAAGATGATAGAGTGTTTTCCTCAATTTGCCAAATGTAAATAGACTAAATATTGTAACTATAATTCTTGCTTGATAACTGTTTTGTATATGTAATTTTACTATATTATAGTTAAAAACCTTCCTTTTTATTTGCACAAAAAGAGGGAGATGGTGTGGGAAATCCTTGTGTATATAAGTGTTGTTTTTATTGGTTAATGACCGCTTGTACCCATTACAGGGCAGAATAGAGCAAGGTAGAAATTCCATGCAGAGATAGAGGAGAAAGTCGGCAGAGTCAAGGAGATACCATGTAGTTGCCACAAGAAAAACCCGCTTGCTGGAATCTTGCAGGTGGGACATAACTTCATGATGATGCACAGATTAAAAGAGATGGGTTGATTTAAATGTAAGAGTTAGCTAGAAATATACATAAGCTAATAGGCCAAGCAGTGTTGTAATTAATACAGTTTCTATGTGATTATTTTGAGTCTTGGCAGCCAGAAAACAAACAAACAGCTTCCACTTGCAGGTCCCATTTATTTATTGTTGATCTCAGTTTCTGTGCTACTGGCGTTATATTTAGGAAGTGGTCTCCTGTGCCCACGAAGAAACCTGTACTCCACAAATTTAGAAAATGTAGAAGAATTAGATAATTTTCTGTAGAATTACCACATATCAAAGTTAAATCGATGAACAATTTAATTAGACATATAAACTGCAAGGAAATAGAAGCAGTCATCCAACCCCCTCTTCCCCCAAAAAAACGAGGGCCCAATGGTTTCAGAACAAAATTCTACCAGAACTTCACAGAAAAACTAATACCTATACTCCTCAAATTGTTCCACATAACAAAAACAGCAAGAACATTGTCAAACTTTTTAATGAGGTTAAAGTTATCCTGATAATGAAGCCACACAAGAACTCAACCCAGAAAGAGAATTACAGACTAATCTTCCTCATGAACATTGATGCAAAAGTCTCAATAAAATACTGACAAACTGAATCTAAGAACACATCAGAAAAATCATTCACCATGATGAAGTTGGCTTCATCCCAGAGATACAGGGATGGTTCAACACACAAATGTACTGAAAACAAAACCTCATATGATCATCTCATTAGATGATGAAAAACATTTGACATTATCCAAAACTCCTTCATGATAAAGGTATTGGAGAGACAGGGATAGAAGGAACTTATATAAAGATATTAAAAGCAATATACAGCAAGTCAATAGCCAATATCAAACTAAATGGAGAGAAACTCAAAGCAAATCCATTAAAATCAAGAACAAGACAAGGCTGTTTACTCATTTCATATCTATTTAACATAGTTCTCAAAGTTCCAGCAAGAACAATAAGACAACAAAAGAAAATCAAGGAAATAGAAATTGGAAAGGAAGAAGTCAAACTTTTGATATTTACAGATGATACATAAGTATACATAAGTGACACCTAAAATTCTACCAGGGAACTTTTATAACTTATAAACAGCCTCATTAATGTGACAGGATACCAAATCAACTAAAAAAAATCATTAGCCATATATATATAATATGTATATAATATACATATATGTATATGTATAGCCATATATACACATATATAATATGTATATAATATACATATATATGACAAAGAAACTGAGAAAGCAATCATAAAAACACAACATTCACCATAAATAACATAAAATACCTTCTTGTAACACTAATCGAACAGGTGAAATGTGTGTTTGACAAGAACTTTAAGTCTTAGAATCAAAAAATTAAAGAAGATATCAGAAAATGGAAATATTTTTCATACTTTTGGATCAGTAGGATCAACATAAAAATGGCAATCCTGCCAAAAGAAATGTATAAATTCAATGTAATCCCCATCAAAATTTCAACACAATTCTTCACAGACCTTGAAACAACAATATTCAACATCATATGAAAAAAACAAAAAGAAAAAAAAAACAGGATAGCCAAAACAATCCTGTACAATAAAGGGACTTTCAGAGGCATCACCACTCCTGACATCAAAATCTTTAATAGAGCTATAGTAATAAAATAAAAGCTTAGTATTAGCATAAAACGAGACAGGTTGACCAATGGGATCAAACTGAAGACCTGAATATTAAACCACACTTTAATTACAGTTTCTATAGCTATTTCAGAATATCTAAATTAACTTGCTATTTAATGCAATCAACTCATGTGTTTAAACATTTGGATATTTGTATTTTAGTATACAAATTTCCATTTCTGTATGTTTGTGTCCATGCACATGTGTGTTATTCAGGTGCTGATCCACATTTGTTCTCGTGAATATAGAGGGAAGAGAAAGCTTTAGGTGTTGTTTCTCAAGCACTCTGTGTCTTTTTCTGTTTTAAGAAATGTTTTCTTACTAGTCTGGAGCTAGGTAAGTAGGCTCTGCTTGATACCAGAAAGAGTCAAAGACCCATCTCTCTTTATCCCCCCAACAGTGACCTTACAGCATATACCACCACACCCATCATGTTTTAAAAGTTTGAGTTCAAAATAAAGATCGATAGACTGAGCTATCTCCCTAGCCTTAGTTGTCCTTTTAATTCTCTACATCTTATACATGTAAAAAATATAGTTTGTGATGCCTACAACTTGATAAAATAATCTATTTTACAAGAAAAGTTGGTAATTTCTGATGTAGTCTAAGTGCCCTTATCTAAAACCTTACCCATTTAGTTGACAATTGTCTTCTTAATTTTCCTCTCTACATTCTTGCTTCCCATACCATCCTCTTTGTATTCAACTACCAAGGGTGTCTTTGTAATACATAAACTACTGTTTATACTCAAAATCATCTTATGGTTTCTGAAACAAATAATTTCAAAGTAAAATTCCACAGCCCAATCGCCACGCCAATCACCTTGCTCCTCCCAGTTCCTCTGCCATTGTCCATAGCTCATGCTTTTCTCTCCTTCCACAGTCTATTTGTTTTTCATGCTGTCACACTGTGATAAACACAGCTGAAGGCCTTTGGTTTGGCTTTGGCTCTAAGCAGGCTGAAATTTCGTCCTCTAGCCATGGTCCCACATTTGTCTTTGTATGATTTGTTTACTTTTTCTGTTTCACTCAAAGAACACTGCCTGAACTTTTCACTGTATGCCCAGACTAATAGAATTCTTTTCTCCAGAGTTACTATCAGGGAATCTTGTATACTTGCTTAAGAATTCTTTCCATTACCTAATATTACCTCAGTAACATACTTATTTACATGCTTATTATCTGTTCTTATTCTATCAAATAAATTCCACAAGGGCAAATACTTTGTTTAGTTCATTGTTCTTAATTCTATGGCACATAGTAGGAAGTATATAAATATTTCTGAGTGAGTAAATCACCCTTATCATTTTAGTGGTAAGAAAAATAGATTGCAGTATACACAATAAATCTCTTTCTTGGCCATTAAGTGATATAAATGTTCAAAACACTTATGATAAAACACTCAATGGCCTGAGAGCATTTTAATTTTGTATAGTATTGACAGTTCTTGTGGGCGGACTCTGTATTCAGAGTTTACTTAAGCACAGACAGAAACTGGGGGAAAATGCCCTGTTTCTGCACAAGGGCATCACAGAATCCTTGCCATGTTTGCGCCGAATCAATGTTACATAGGCACTGTCTACAGAGAATTACACAGCGTTATAGTGTAGATGTTGATGAAGTACCTCAAGGAATGTGCCCTGAAAATGCTGTGC
Source organism: Myodes glareolus (assembly GCF_982192425.1). Taxonomy (NCBI): domain Eukaryota; kingdom Metazoa; phylum Chordata; class Mammalia; order Rodentia; family Cricetidae; genus Myodes; species Myodes glareolus. Next base: position 119,854,803 of record NC_142028.1, on the reverse strand, counting down.
TACTTTCTACAGTGTGAGAGTTCGGCACAGCTATAGACTGAGATACCTGGAGAAAGGGGTTCTTAGAATCCGTCTCCAGCAGACATTGAGAGACAAACAGCTCAACAAATCATCTATAATTTAAAAATAGAACTCTTTGATATTAAGACATTTGTCAAATAAACTCGTAACAGATAAGAAATTTCTAATCAGAAAAGTAATTTTAGAGTGATTTTAGTTAGTTTTCCTTAAAATTTCTCTACAAGGGAAGTCTCAGTTTTAAAAATTGTAGTTTCTCAAGTATCTGTTTAGAGATTGAGGGATGTATTTTAGACTAACATTGCCTCTATATTCATTTGACATGGGATATCTCATGAGACACTTTGTGGAAAATATTTAAGTTCCATTAACTGTTTTAGTAAGCCTATGACTAAATAAATATTAGAATCATACACTATAGTCAATAATATCAAGATTATTGATGTTTAGTTGGCAAGTTTTTGGATATATGTATATATATTTCATTATCTTTCAATTCATTGAGATTTACAAAATTTAATTTTGTCTACAACAGAAACAATGTACTCTGGTAGATCTTGTCTATTTTCATGTTATGGTTGAGCTTCCACTGGCACAAATAAATAATCTAGTTGTCATCAGTACCCTGACTGAACTTGGAGTGGATGACCTAATAAACCAATGAGTCATACCTGTTCTTTCAGGAGCATGCTCCCTGCAATGTGACTAACTTTCATCAATAATCTCTCTGTATAGAATTTGCAAACATGAATCAACCAAATCATTAGAAAAATCTGTATTATGAAAAGGAACAAACCAATCATCTAAGAGCGAGCACTCATTCATAGACTCACTATATTCCAGAAACTTGTTGCTGAGCTTGGTGATATGATCAAAATCAGAAAACACAGAATGAGCAGTAAAAATCCCAGGCAGGTATGCACAATCGTCAGGGACACAGTAGTGACTATTTTTCCTGTTATGGAGTAGCCAGTTGATCTGGATGGTAAAAACTGGGTCACGTGAGTGCATATGATTCAGCTCTGTGTATGCTTGTTGGGAATTCTTCCTTTGTTCTTCTCAGAGCCACATGACTTTTTAGTGGATTTTCTTTGCTTATATAATAATCACCAGAGATGTGATTAACCACATTTAGTTTTGTTATTTCATTACATCAAAAGTACTGTAAAATAGCTTTTCCCTTGACTAGAAAGCTGAATTTGGTGTTTAAGAATGTACTAGACATCAAAGAGCTCTATTGTCCAGACGATATGGATGCAGGCCAACAGCCATGAATTCTTTCCTCTCCTGTGCCTTCTTTTAAGTGGAGTCATCACCCACTAGACTAGAGAGAAGGAAATGGTTTCCTTAACCGTCCACTCTTGCACTCTTTATCCACATAGGAGGAATTGTGACCAGCTGTGCTGTATTTCCATGAAAGACAGATAAAAGGGGAAGCATATTCATAATATATAATAAAAATACCACGGTGTGACACTAGAGAAAGAATGGAAGACACTCTAATTTCACTGCTTACGGAGAGCCTGTTGTGCATTATAACAAGGATGTTCAGCTTCTCTTTGAGAAGCTATGAAGGCGTTGAAAGTTGGAAAACTTACTAGCAAAATTCCTGAAGTTTTAAATATTTGGTTATATATACTTAAAATAAGTGCATGAGAGATATACAGACAACAGCCCCAGGAAAATTCAATGAGAACATAAATATGTTATATTGTACCTTGGGAGTGCCAATGAAAATAGGTACTTAATGAACTTGTGCTAGACTATTATGCTAATTGCAAATTTTACATTTTTGTCTTAGGGTTATAATAATTTAGTTTCTTTGGAATCAGATTCTGAGATTAACATTTATGTCAGCAATTTGTTAGGAAATTTTCCCTGAAATAACTGGTGGGCTGTGTGAAAATAGGGAGCCAAACGGAAAGGGTCCATGCCAGATTCTTAGAGCAGGAAAAACACTGGAAAATACAACTTGAGTTCAATCATCTAGAGAAGTTAAGATTTGCGGTTCAGAACCTGTTTGGGAACTTACTGGCTAATGCAGAAGCAAAATATAATAGTGGATGAATCCACACTTGGCTGATGCTAGAGGATTGCTCTCCATAAACTGACTGTTGCCAACATCAACCCTGGATAGCCCAGAAACCTAGGGTAAAACCAAACATGAATATGACTGGTCTTAAAAGAAGCAAGAAGAAGAATAAAAGAAAAGAAAAAAGGAAAAAATCAATGCGACTATTCCTAATGATAATCTGCTATACTCGAAGTTCATTTTCATGTCAAATTATCACTGGACAGACTTCCTCTGGCAGCAGATGAAGTAGATGTAGAGATCCACAGACAGACATTATGAAGAAAGGGTGTTTAAATTAAATTGGAAGTCTTCATTGTGTCCCTACCCTTAGTACTTTGGGAATCCCAGGAAAAAGGAGGTTGAAAGATTATGTGAATCAGTGGAGCTGGAGGACACCAGGAAAACATGGCTTAGTGAGTCAGCTAAGCAGGGAGTATATGGACTTACAGAGATTGAAGTGGCATGCATCTCTGCACAATTTGTTATGTATGTTAGCTTGATATTTGTGAGGAATTCCTAACTATAGGAAAGGGTGTGTCTTGGGACTCTTTTCTTTCTATTGGGTTGCCTTGTTCAGCCTTGGTGTGGAGGGTTTTGCCTTCTCTTATTGTATTTAATTTTGTTGTGTTTGGTTGTTGTCTCTTTTCTGAAGGGAGAATGAGGAGGAGTGTATCCAGGGGAAAAGGGGGGTGGAAGGACTTGGGGAAGTGGAAGGAGGAGAAACTGTGATTAGGATGTATTATATGAGAGAAGGGTTTATTTTCAATAAAAAGATGCAGCATAATACAAATGGAATAGTATCCTGTCATTTGGGGCAACAGAAATGAGTGTGGATGGCATTATGTTAAGTGAAATAAGCCAGGTATAGAAAGACAATGACTGAATTCTCTCATTCACTTATGGATTTGAAAGATGAATCTATTATAAGTGGAAAAGGAAGTGATAGAGGAAAGGAAGGGCTCATGAGATGTGAGACAACAAATAAGAATAAGTTCATTGCCTTCTTGCCCAGCAGGGTATTGTAGTTCATATTTATATGTTGGTTTTAAAATAGCAAGAGGAAAGGAATTTGAATATTTTTAATAAGAAACTATTTAACATTTGTGGTCATCGATGTGCTAACTCCTCATATTTGTTCACTGCACTTGCTATACATGTATCAAAATATCACATTGTGTCTCATGCTATAGAGTTAAAATTTTACAAAGTTGAAGAAACCTCATCATCATTGTGACCTGCAAATGATCTATATATTTTTATGTTGTCTATTTATTTTATGTTTCTACTGAGGCCAAAATAGAAAAAAAAGACAATAAATAAATAAGTAAGCCAAACAATCAACGAAACTAACAAAAACAGCAGAAAAGCACATCTTTTGGAGTACACATAGAATCAAAGTTTGATCAACTATAACATTAATCTCCAAAAGGAATTTAGGTGTCATAAAAAATGTTGCTATTTTTATCTTCAACTCTTCTCTCAAGAGGAAAAGGAAAAAAGGCAAAGTGGATCTGGCCTTCCACAAAACAGTTAACTGAAGTGATTTTTACTGTAGCCATTAACATATGTGGACAGCCCCTTATCATCATAGATCTTGAATTTTATTTGTTGTAGTTATCAATTTTCTATTTCATATCAGTATTAAATGTATTTCTGGTTTTTAAATCACATTATAGGGGTTTCATTGAATTTATTTTTATTTATATTTTACAGTTTGAAAATTTAAAACAATAATGCTTATCTTAATAATTCAACCAAAGTAAAATTTTTAGAAATCTTATCTTCCTTTATAAATATTCCTTGAACATCCTTTACCTCTCTGGTGAGGTTGTTCTCACTTTGCTGTTTTTGAGTTTATAGAATTTAGCTCCAATAGGATTTTAGATAGATCTGAAGATTTTATTTTCTGTCAGCACTGGGTTACTGAATTTACCTGTTCAAATATTTCACTTATTTAAGATTATATTCATAGTTTTGAAATAGTATATTTTTAAACCTTTAAAGAAAATATGAATGTGGTATAAATGACGTGAACACATGATGTTTTGCATCATTGTGCTATAGAATTAAAGCTTCATTTCCAAAAGAAGCTTGTTTCAGAAGTGTTTATGTACAGGTTGAGCCCCTGTAACTCCCACTTTTAAACGTGGACTCACTATGTTGCTCAAACTCGTAATCCTCTTGCTTCAGCCTTCCAAATGCTGGGATTAAGGTGGCAATCATCACACTTGTCCCTGGTTGAGTATGTTTTCTCTGAAATGCTTGAGATTAGAAAGATTTCTGAGTAATGATTTTCTGTTTGAGTTATTATTTAAAAATAGTGTAATATAATTTATTTTAATATTAGACTAATTTATGTTCTAATTTTAGTTTTATAGTTTTATTCTGTTTGTGTGTGCTGTGTATACATGTATGTGTGTTTAATTTTGTATATGTGTGCACACATGCATGCATATGCACATGTTTGCCTCTGCATCTGAGACTAGCAGTGGACTTTGGGTGTTTTCTTCAACTATTTTTGGTCTTAGTTTTTCAGTCATAATCTTGCACTAAACCTGTAATTCACAAATTTATCTAGGCTGGATGACTGGTCACCTCTAGATAATCATCTTGTGTTTACATCTGTAGCCCTGAAATTATAGATATATACCAACATACCTGGATTTAATTATTTTAAATTTATTTATTTTATTTAAAGTGTATGACTGTTATGCCTACATGTATTTATGAGCACAAGATGAATGCCTGGTGCCCATAAACATCTGAGGAGAATTTAGATCAACTGGAACTGGAGTTACTGATGGTTGTGAGCCACCATGTGATTCTTGGAACAGAATACTTTTCCTCTGCATGAAAACAAGGCTTTTCACTGCTTAGCAATCTCTTCAACTTCAAACCTGACATTTTACATGGGTGCTGGAGATCTGAACTCAGATTTTCACAGTTTAAACTATTATGATAATATTTTCTTTATACAAATTCCAATCCAGCATACAAAATTTTTGTAGGCTTTATTGAAAAGTTCCCATTTCAATATGAAGAATGAGCTTATCTTACAGATACAGCACATTATCAATGCATCTTACATTGATTTTCATGCTAAAAAATTCTATATGCTGCAAAATTACATTTCTTCCCTGACAATACTGTGTCAAGCACATGCACCTTGGCTTGGCAAGACTGGCACTTTTTAAATTTAATTTACATTTATAGTACAAATAATACAGAGAATTTCACAGTACCCCTAAGAGTTCATATATTTTTTCCCATTTTATATGGGTTACTAATCTAGTAATTGTTAGTGGTGCCAACTAATGAATTGTCAGTGTTGTATAAAATAAACTGAAGTACAACTTTTTCCCCAAAGTAATAATTTTATTTATTATTTGGAAATTTCATACAATGCGCCTTTTCATACCTGCTTCCAAGTACTCCCAGTACTCCCAGTCCTCCACCCTTTTACTTTTGTTGCCTTATCCACTCAAAATAAAGTAAAATAAAATGATAAAATAAATATACCAAGTACCACTTGTGTTGCCCATATACTCAGTGGAACATGGTCAAACTCCTACCCCCTTAAAAATAGCTGAGTCCTTTTCTTTCTCCTTGCCTTAAGCCAGCAACTGTGAAGAGCTATGCTTCAGCATATTTATCACAATGTTTAAGTACTCTCTTCAATATTCAAACAGTCTATACTGGTTTTGGGGGGAGGGTTGTTGCAGAAGGCTTGAATGTCTCTCTCAATTATGTGTCTGAAGTATTGATATGACTGTTCTTTGTATAAAATGTAAGATACATAAAGCTCTAATCTCCCAAGTTGTCATGATGTATTTATTACATAACCTACTTTTATTTTTTCATTGATAAGAAGTTCTATCAATATTATAAATCAATTTATATTACATTATCAATTTATATTACAAGTGATATTACAAATCACTTAATTGCAAATTCTCTAATTTTCTGTTTTACTAATATTACTAGCTGAAACTTTATAATCTACAATATTTCTTAAATTTTCATTTTACCCCTTTAATATGAGGCATTGGACTTCTCTAGGAATGCACATCTTCTTTGGGAGCCCTTCCAAATAAGGGGAGATTTACTCTCACTTTGCTTAGTTGGTCTCCCTCTGTAGAACAGGAATTCTTGGTTTCTTTCTCATTACAGTTTAAACTAGTGGCCCCTATTGTCATGATAGCATTTTAGTGTTGCTTAATGTTGTTCCTGCCTATTGTTACCTACTCAGGCCTCCACAAAATACTGTACAAGACAACTCTCACTCCATGATTTTCTTTCATATTTCCCTAAAACCAGAAGCAATCAAAAATCAATCCTGTATAAGGTCACACTGCCACATCTCTCCTTTATGTCCTTGGTTACCCTGTGACACTGTGGAAAAAGCTCTAACTGTGTTCCCTTTTATGTGTGTAACAACATTCATGGAGAAATTATCCCTTGGTGGTTTCATTCCAAACAATAAAGCTGTTGTTATGAACACACCTTGAAATTCCCCATCTTAAAAAAGAAAATCTCCTTAGATCATACTATTTTTACCCCCATCATGGTATAGGAGGAAGGCAAAGGAGGCATAGCCAACATGAAGAAAGTTTGAAAAGACTGTATGAACACTTACTATTTTATAAGTATCTATCTATCTATCTATCTATCTATCTATCTATCTATCTATCTATCTATCTAATCTATCTCTATCTCTGTGTGTGTGTCTCTCTCTCTCTCACACACACACATACACATGAGATTAAATGGATTTATTCTTCACCAAGAATAATACTACCTCCAGAAGCCATATGTTGCAAAATGAAAACCCTGGCATCAGGTGTGGAATATCTCACTTCGAATTGTAAGGGAGGTCACAGAAAACACTCAAACAATATAGGCTAATGCCATTGCTCTTGATTGTCCACTAGAACTTGATGATAGGATCCTATTATTGAACACAACACAAACTTCACCCATGGGACTTGAAGTAATCAAACTGGTACTGCCCTGGAAGTATCTTTTTTGATAGCTAGTTTTTATAGTATTGTAATATGTCATTTAGACTGCTGAGGAAGAAAAGTCATCAACAATACAGGCAGCTATGGAACCCGTAATCTTCAATAATTACAAGTTGACAAAAGTGGCATGAATATTTTGGGGTGACCAACTACTTAATGATAGAAATATTATAAGAGTCAGAGGTAAGCAAAGACTGTAGTATGACCATTTATTCTGAACTTGACAGGATTGTTGAAATCATGAAGTCATAGTAACTGTGATTGCCTGCATAAGACCTACATGATGACAAGTCAGTTCACATTCCTGTGTGGATGGGATAGGGGCACATTTATCCCCTGGTCACAGCTAAGGAACTATTTGACAGTTAATGACTGCTAGAAGATGAAGAATCAATTATCTTTAAAAGTGTATTCTCTATGAGATTAAACATGATCCAGTAGACAGCTGCATATTTATGTTTATATGGGCAACACTATTGAATGCATTAAACTCAATGGCTTATAAAATAAAGAAAGAACATTCAGTTTGGAAGATAATATGAAGAAGTGATGTGGGAACAATGAATGGTAAATATTGTAAAAGTATATTTCAAGCCTTTGCGGAACTCATAAAGAGTAAATAATATTCTACATAAAAAGACAAATGTATCAAATCACACATTAAATCCCACACACTAATAGTGAGAGACCTCAACAACCTACACTCACCACTGGACAGGTTTTCCAGAAAGAAAATTAACAAAAAAATAAAGGAATTAACAGATGTTATGGCTCAAATGGGCTTAACAGACATCTATAGAACATTACATGTAAGATAAAACAATATACCTTCTTCTCAGCACTTCATGGAACCTTCTCAAAAATTGATCACATAATAGGTAGCAAAGCAAACCTCAACAGAAACAAAATAATTGGAATAACCCCATTTATCTTATTGGATCACCATGGCTTAAAACTAGAATTCAACAGCAAAACTTATTCCAGAAAGTACACAAACATATGAAAATTAAACAATGCTCACCTAAATCATCAATAGGTCAAGTACAAAGTAAAGACAGAAGTTAAAGACTTTCTCAAATTCAAAGAAAATGATCACATAAACATACCTAAATTTTTAAGACACAAAAAAGCAGGGTTAAGAGGAAAGTTCAAAGGACTAAATACCTACAGAAAGAAGCTGGAAAAATCCCACACTAGAGAGTTAATGGAATACCTGAAAGCTCTAGGACAAAAAGAACCAAACTCACCAAGGAGAACTACATGACAGGAAATAATCAAATCAAGAGCTGAAATCAACAAAATAACAACAGATAAAACAATACAAAGAATCAATGAGACAAAGAGCTGGTTGTTTGAGAAAATCAACAAAATAGACAAAACTTTATTAATTCTAATGAAAAGGCAGAGAGAGAATATCCAAATTAACAAAATCAGAAATGAAAAGGGGGATATAACAGACATGGGGAAATCCAGAGAATCATTAAGTCATACTACACAAATCTGTACTTCACAAAATTGGAAAACTTAAAGGAAATGGACAACTTTTTTGGATAAATATCACTTACCTAAATTAAATCAAGACCAGATAAACAAATTAAATAACCTATAACTGTTTAAAAAAACATAGATACACTCATCAAGTCTCCCAACCAAAAGGAGCCCAGGATCAGATGGTTTCAGCTCAGAATTCTACAAGATTTTTAAAGAAAAACTATTACAAATACTCTTCAAATTTTTCCACACAATAGAAACAGAAGGAACATTGCCAAACTCTTTTTATGAGACTACAATTACCCTGATACCCAAACCATGTAAAGACATTATTAAGAAAGAGAATTACAGACCAATCTTACTCATGAACATTGATGCAAAAATACTCAATAAAATACTGGCAAATCAAATCCAGGAACATAACAGAAAAATCATTCTCCAAAATCAAGTTCTAAAATAACCACATAGAGACTGTATTAATTAAATCACTGCTTGGCCCATTAGCTCTAACTGATTATTGGCTAACTCTTACATCATAATTCAACCCATTTCTATTAATTTGTGTATCACCATGAGGCTGTGGCTTACTGAGTAAAGTTCTGGCGTCTGTCTCCAGAGAGGCTACATGACTTCTCCACAGCTCCATCTCCTATCTCCAACATTCAGGTTAGTTTTCCCCTCCTGACTAAGTTACACCTTGCTAGCGAACAAGCCAGTTTCTTTATTCATTAACCAATAAAAGCAATGCATAGACAGAAGCACATCACACATCAGTTCCTAGCTCTCTGCTGCTGCTCATTTCTACACTATTCAGTATGCGACTCTGCAGGATTTAGTCCTTGTTCCTTTCATTCTCTGCAGTTATCTTACCAGTTTCACATGTTTAACTATCATTTCTGTGTTGAAACATTACCACATATTGAGGTATAGCCCAGAATTTCTTTGAATCTATAGTCATACAACAAAGTACTTACATGACACTTGACTTGATTGTCTAATGTGCATCTCAGACTTTACAAACTTCAGAATTCAGTTTTAATCTTTTTCCATGAACTTACTTTACTTGCTCAGAAATCTACTTCTTTTTATACTTCCATTCTTACTGTCCAATATTAAATCATAGTTCACTTGTATTAAAGTAATCTAATGCTATCTATTCCCTTGATTCTTTCTCTTTAAATAATGTATTTACAACATAGAATACTAGAAAGTCTTCTTTATTTTCCCTTGATTATGTCATTATTCTCCTCAATGATTTTCACACGATTCACATAAAAATTTAAAAAAAATTCATGATCATTACAATGTGCTAGAGTACCGGTATGCATGTGTGAATGTGTGTGTGCAGACACACATGTGCCTATGCCTGTGTGTATGTGTACATGTGTAATGAGAGTTTTTGTGTAACATGAAGGAGCTGCTCATGGGGTTTCTGAGCCCAGTCCCCCAGCCATTTAGTCCCAGAGAAAATCACTCAGAAGTTTCCATAAGATTATAAACTGATTGTGCCATTAGCTCAGTCTTCTTATTAGCTCTTGTAGCTTATATTAACCCATCACTCGGATCTATGTTAGCCACATGGCTCAGCATCATTCTCAGACAGCAGGTTACATCTTGCTTCTCGGTGGTCTGGGCAGAAGTGCGGAGAGAGCTTCTTGCTTCTTAGAATACTACTGTTCTCATCGCCCCGCCTTGTCTCTACTTCCTGTCTGTTTGACCCACCTATACTTCCTGCTTGTACAATCAGTGTTTATTTAAAACATGATTGACAGGCTACAGACAATTCTCCTGCACTACTTTTGATTCTCTGACTTCATTGCCTAGCTGTCTCTTAGCATCTCAATTCTTGATTTGGTAACTATGAGAATTTCCCGTTATTATTCTAATATCCTCTCACACATTTCCTGTGCTTAGAAAAAAATGACCAACCTCAAGAAATATTCCCAAATGTGAGAAGGTGGCAATTTTTTTCTTATGGGTAATCAGCATCTGTCTAATTAGACTTAAGGCCTTCCCAGTAGGAAGAATTTCATGTCTGGTAAATCTGGCAGCATGGCTATAACCTCAGAGCTCAACACCACCTACAAACTGGGGCGCTCAAACTACATAGTCACAATCTACTTATTAGGATAAAATAGCAGTTACTTGAATATATAAAAGGACTCCTGGTTTAATATGACCCTAGATTTTTATGTAATTCATACTGCTTTTTATAAAATTATTTACATACAGCATGAATATTCCTGTATCCAAATTCATTTTTCTAATCAAATTTCATAATCATAACCACAATATCTATTTCATTCTTAAGGTCAGTATTAACCTGGATTTTGTTTCATGAGTGGAAAGTTGAGAAGGAATCTTGACACTGTGATGAAACACTTAATTTATACAAAATAATGCAAATAATGAAGATCATATGTACTCAACATAGGACTGAATCCAATAAGAAATAATTGAACATAAAGAAGGTAAAGATAAAGTGGGGAAATTAAGAAATGGTGGAAGAAGAGAAAGAAAGAGGGAGAAGGACGATAATGAGGGAGGGGAGAAGATGGGAGAGGACAAGAAGGCAAATAGAAGAAAGAACAGAGGTAAAGTCAGGTGAGAAAGACAAAGAAAAAGAAAGAGGGTGGATATGATGAGAATCCTGCAACTCTAGCCCTTTTGCTGTGCAGCCCTCTCTTTACTATAAGGGATCAGTCTGATCTTTCTGAACCATGTGCTGAGCAACTTGTGTCTGGAATCATGTGAGTTTTAGAAGTAGTAACAGATGCATACACTTAAAAGTGGGCAGCAGAGAAATATCTGGGAATCATGGCACTCAGGAAATACGTAGGGTCTAGATTCATCATGGCATACCTAATTTTAAATACCAGAAGGCTACTATATAGAGCACTGGAACTTACTGATTTTCAGAATTGAGAGCGTAGAACAGATACCAACACTTCCTTTCTGTCTCAAGAGCTTGTTTCACCTTCAGTTATAAAATATTATTTCAGGATAAAGTAGATACTGTGGTTATAACTATTGAATAAGTACATTTATGAAAAACTAGCATAATATAATAGTTGTGAAGTAAAATTTTTTACTTTGTCCTTAAGCATAAAGAACAAAATAAATCCTCATTTTTGCCAGAGTTAATTTGACTTAACACTTATAAATACAATTATTTCTTATTTAAGAATACATTTCAGTATAACATCAAATATCAAAATTTCTTTACTAATAGTCTCCACAAATTTGTGTCTACCCATAATCTGAGAATATATTCTTGTTTGGAAATACTTTTATAAATTTAATTATTTAAGATGAGTTCCTAATAAATAAAAGATAGTCCTAGGACACCCAATGATCAGAGTCCTTATGAGAAAAGAGGGGCATACTGGGCATAATGTTTTGATGGCACACCAGAGACTGGTAGAATGTAGTGGTTTGTCTATAATCCAAGAAATGTTGAGAACTTGCCCTCTTTCAAAGGCTTCAGAATGAAACAACCTTGCCAATGCCTTGAGTTTGAATTTCTGGCCTTCTAATATTGAAAGAATATATTGCCATTATATTAAATATCCTATTTTGTGATAACTAGCAGCATTTCTAGTTAAATGAAAGTTTCTTCATTTCATATTTAAAATAAAAAATTCATGATGGTACAAAGGAGCACAATCCATTAAATGGTCCCTATGGGTACAAGTGTGTCCAAGTATGAATAAGAATTCATGACCTGAGCTTGACCATAGTAAGAACCCCAGTGCGTCAAACCTGTGGGAATAGCAAATTCCCTGAATAAAGCCCAGGGGAATGACAAGGTCTTTACCTGATTCAAATACAGGTGTTGACAGTGTGTGCAGAAAGTATCAAGAATAGCTGCTCCTTCTTCCCTGATGACTTAAGTCTGTTTTCCTACACAAATCCTCATACCAAAACTCGCTTACTTGACTCCTCAGTCAGTTGCATGTAACAAATGAGCTGAGTTTCTGGACTGTTGGTACATCTCCATCAGAGCACACATCCCACCAGAGTCCATCTTTTCTGTATATACATCTGTTGTTTCTTCATTTCTCCTCACCCTAGTCAGGTCAATCCCTAAGCCATGAAGGTCAAGTCAGGTCACATGAGACTTTCAGAAATAAAAATAATGATGTGGTAGAATTCAACTCGATTCTAACACTTCTTTATTGTGCACAAGCACGTGTATGCATGTACACATGCACATGATTTCCCAGTGGTTTCTTTCGTGTTAACTGACTCACTCCACTCTGGCAGTCTTTAAGGTAGAGTCTCTGGCTCCATGTGATTTTTCCAGAGGACCAGGCACCAAAGAGAAAAAGGCAACTCTTGTTGTATATCATATCCAACCAGGATACTTACAAAGAATAGAGTAAAAGTAGGTTCTGTGAAGAACAATAGATGAAGATATATTTTCCAAGTTACATTTAAGTCTATCTACATCATTGCAGGAAAGCATAAGACAAAACATTTTAGTAGCAGTACTCCCTTCACCTTTCTAGGGTTGAAGAGGGGAGGGATCTCAGGTAGAGAGAATCTTGTAGAGATAAATGAGACTAAAGTGGAGACCTGTGATAATTAGTTCTTGGACAATATATAGGATGGAGGAACAGGTACACATATTTTAATGTTACTCTCTCTTTGACTATAGCACAGGGAAATAATTATCCGGAAGTTTGGAGAACTATGGAGTGCAATAAACTGTAGCAAACAATGGGATGGTAAAAAGAGATACCAAATAAAGTAAAGCCAAGAATGGAAAGTAGTGATATTGTATAGAATAGATATACCAGAGGACTTAGTAAAATGCTTAAGATACATCTCAGGGTATGACTTATGAACTTCACTAGTCTAGGGAGTCTGATTTGGGCTAGGACTTGTTTTCATGTTTTAAAGGTAAATACAGACATACAGTAGGGTATGATATGAGGGTACTCATTAAGTTTCTTGATGAGGTACAGTATCTACTTAAGAAAGAACTGCTTGGCATTGCTCTAAACTGGTGATGTACCAAACCTATAGCCACCTTTATATGTCTTGCATTTGGACAAGTGAATGTCAGTTCTATGCTGGAATAGCGATGGAAGCAGAAAACTGTTATAGAATATAGAATTTTAAAGAGAAAACACTGAATCAATGATTAGAAAACATATTTTAAAGAAAATCAAACTAATTCCAATAAATTGTCTGTCTGGGATGTGTTTAAGATACAGAGTTTGTCATAAACTTTTTGAAATAAAGACAGCTTGATGTATAGTCAATTCACCCACCCGCAAATGACAGTGAAGATTAGTCTTTCCCCCCTCCTACATAAAGTACGTACGTTCTCTGAAGTCAGAGGCAAATAGAAATGTTTGAGTACTTTTTTCTGATATACTACATGATAAAGAGAAACAAACAGGTATCCCAGGAGATCTTGACTTTTACTAACTGTCAACCCTAAATGCCACATAGAGTAGATTTCAAGCACAAAGTGACACTGTAATGAAAATTAAAAAGATAAAATTATTCAATATTTAGTTTTAGGCAAATGATAAAAAATAGATTTTTCAAAATATTTTTCCTATTCCTATGGATAGCAACCATACTGGTAGCAAGTCACTGTGCACTAAAAGCAAATGTCAAGATTTGTAGAAAACAAACAGACAAAAAAGATAAACTCAACACTTTACAGTAGTCATTGTTAGGAGATTAAGAAAATTCAAGAGCTCTTAAAGCTGCAATAGTTTCTATTAGTTGCCTGATGCCTACTGAGCCATATAAATCATAGTGTGCCACCTTGTGTGGATCTCCTTCGTGTCAGTTTCTAAGTCACGACCTCTTGAAGAAAGCTTTGACCCAACTTGATAAACTGACAAAACAATGTCTCCTTTTCTCTCTCATTTGAGTTTTCTCCTGTGGGCTCTGCGCTCCCTGACCACTGGAGAGCAGAGAGCCAAGGAATACATATGGAAATTATTGCAACTGAGGCGAGGATAGGTGACAGGAATAGGCCCATAGTTTTCTATAATTCAGGCTTTAAGGTATAAAGCACTTTCTGTAACAATGAATATTTGGTTTTATGGAATTCTTCAATAACACACTAAATAACTGAACTCTAGCTTACTAGAGTTTCTCACTACAACACAATATGTTCAGAAGTAGAAAACAAGATATTTTGATTATTTGAGTATTAAACTTTGGAAAATGTTTTAAAAATTATCATCAAACTCTGTAAGTGGTCATCAATTACTCAATACCTGATAATAATTAAAATGGAAATAAAGTAGCTCTCACTAACTAAAATGTAGCTAATATGTTTTTCAAACTTGTCTTATGACTAATATACAGCTAAGATGAAGTTAAGAACCCTGGACCTGTGAACTATCCTGAAATTAATAGGAAAAATATTCAAAGGACAGTCAGAAGTGCATGCAGTATGTCTGTTTCTGATGGAAACTACTTTGAGTTATGGCCAAAGGTTTCCCTAAGTTCATAGAGGGGAAGATTTACATTTCATCCCAGCATTATTGCTTGCTAGCTGTGGATTTTGAAATAAAGTGTAAAATCATTAAACCTCATTTACTCCATTTCAAAACAAGGACAAATGATAAATGGTTATTTGGGGGGGGGAAGTAAGTAAGTAGTACAATGTTAACTCCTAAAACAGAAAAGAGGGGCTGGGAAGGTGGGTCAGTGGGTAAACATGAGGACTTGAGTTTAAATCCCCAGCAAAGTGTGAAATATGGCCATGCTCACCAGAAAATTTGGGAAGCAGAGACAGGAATATTACAAGTGCTGGTTAGCCAGTCAGGCACTCTACAACAGAAGGATGATTTTCTAGCTCAGTGGGAGGCTGTCTTAAAGGAATAAAGCAGGAAACAAAGCAATGATAACCAAGTCCTGCACTGACCTCTACATGTTTGTGAGTGTGCAAATGCATTTTTCACATAACACACACACACACACACACACACACACACAGAGAGATATAAAATAAATAATAAAGAAAA
Source organism: Myodes glareolus (assembly GCF_982192425.1). NCBI lineage: Eukaryota > Metazoa > Chordata > Mammalia > Rodentia > Cricetidae > Myodes > Myodes glareolus. Next base: position 119,839,198 of record NC_142028.1, on the reverse strand, counting down.
TAAGAGAGAGGTAATGACTTACTAAGTTAAATAACTAGCTAAAATAAATAAGTATTGATGACTGATGACAATAATTGATGACATTAATAGTAATCATCTAATATTAATGAGTAACAGCAATTACTGTCTACAAGGATGTTGCCTTTGTGAGAAATGTTTAGATTCTAATATACTTAAAATGATTTTCTTTATATTATTTGGTTTTTATTACATAGTATGGTAATATTTTTGACACATAAATGAGATTTATGTTTTCGTCTTCAATTTGATACCAATGATCAGAGTGTCCATTTTTGTGCCAATACCATGCTGGTTTATTACTATTGCTCTGAGGTAGAACATGAAATTGTGGATGGTGATACATCCAGCAGTTCATTGTTATTCGGGATTATTTTTGCTATTCTGTTTGTGTGTGTGTGTGTGTGTGTGTGTGTGTGTGTGTGTATGTGTGTGTGTGTTTCTATATGAAACTGAAAGTTGTCCTTTCAAGATCTGTGAAGAAGAATGTTGGAATTTTGATGGGGATTGCATTGTGTCTGTAGAGTGTTTATAATAGGATGTCCATTTTCACTATATTAATCCTATTGATTTGTGAGCATGGCAAAGCTTTGAACCTTTTGATATCTTCTTCAGATTCTTTCTTCAATGTCTTAAAGTTTTTATGTTAGTTTTTCACCTTCTTGATTAGAGTTACCCCAAGATGTTTTATATAGTTTGAGGCTATGGGGAAGTATGTTTTTCCCCCCGATTTCTTTCTCAGTCTATTTGCCATTTGAATACAGAAGTACTATTGAATTTTGTGAGTTAACTGTACATCCAACTACATTGGTGAAATATCTTTCTGTTTCTTGATGTCTTTTTTTTATTTTTATTGAACTCTACATTTTTTTCTGCTCCTCTCCCTGCCTCTCCTCTCCCTGCTTCATCCCTCCTCCAAGGTCCCCATGCTCTCAATTTACTCAGGAGATCTTGTCTTTTTCTACTTCCCATGTAGATTAGATCTATGTAAGCCTCTCTTAGTGTCCTCATTGTTGTCTAAGTTCTCTGGGATTGTGGTTTGTAGGCTGGTTTTCTTTGCTTTATGTTTAAAAATCACCTATGAGTGAGTATATGTGAAAATTGTCTTTCTGTGTCTGGGTTACATATTCTATCTGAACTAACATCTACAAATAAAGATACTTTGACTTCATTTCTTTCTATTTGTATCCTGCTTACCTCGTTTATCTGTCTTATTGCTCTAGCTAAGACTTCAAGTACTATATTGATTAAGTATAGAGTGGGGAATCTTATATGTTCCTGGTTTTAGGGGAAATGTGCTACGGACCAGCTCAGGGGAGCCACTCAGACCGTAAGGGAATCAGGGCGAAGACACAGGAGAAATCAGGATACGGCGAGGAAAGTGACACACAGACACTCTCAATGTTGAGACATGCTGTTGCGATTTACTTACTTCAGTGCAGGATTATATATTGTTATAAACAAAGAACTTGGCAAAGGCATACATCATCAGATCATAAAATAGAAAAGAATGGCATAAAACAGTTTTACAAAGAGAATCTTTAAAGATGCTTTGGCATGAGTACAAGGACTTTTGCTTCCATACATTTGTAAAGTTACCCCTTCTTTTTTCTTGTTATTAGAGAGACCATTGTTCTTGAGTTAGCCCACCTTTATCAGCTTGTACCAGGTGGCTGGCTGGGCTCAGCTAAGTGACCTTGTGTGTCTGGGTGAGAAAGAAGGCTACTATCTTTCTGGAAAACTTTCTGCTAGGAAACTTTAAAGACATGATTTTAAACTTGTCTGAGACTCACTTTGTACCATTAATCTCAACTCCTTTCCCTTCCCGACTCTCAGGGTCAGATGTTGTAACTAGCCTAGGTTTTCTGGCCATAAGGAAGGTTGCATAGGCCTCCTGTTAAGTTGTACATCAAAGGCTAATGCTGTTTTCCTGTAGAAGACTTCTAAGGTTTTTTCTGCTAAGATTAACTCCTTTTATTCCACATCATCAAGGAATTGTCCTAATGATGATTTTAGCAATTTCCAGAACTGGCTACTTTTTTAAGGCTTTAATTAATAGTGGAGCAGAATTCAAAAATGTCCTCAGCAGTCTTGTTTATATCCACAACTGCCTGGAATAGTCTGATCTGTTAGCAATATGTAAGGATCACAAAGAACACACAGACAAGGGAAAAGACACACATTATGGCTCCAAGGACAACCAGGTCGAGTCAGTACTAATGGTGACTCAGGTAGCATTACACCACAACTGATTGCCAAGGGATCGCCTGGAACACACAGCTCCGAGAAGCACAAATCCCAATCCTTCCGGCAGTATTTGCCCATCCAGTCAGCATTTTTGCTATACTGGCATGACAGCCGTGGATGTAGCAGAAATGCTCTTAGTGTCTCTCCATTTAAGTTGTTATTTGCATGTGCTTGCTGTCAATTGCTTTTATTATGTTGGGCTGTGTCCCTTATATCCATAATCACTCTGTGACTTTTATCATGAAAGCGTGTTGGCTTTTATTAAATGTTTTCCAACATCTAATTAGAGAATTATGTGCTTTTTCTCTTTCAGTGTGTTTATAATAATTGATTCACATATGTTAAACCATTGCTGTATCTCTCAGATGAAGCCTACTTGATCATGGTAGATGATCTTTTTATTTTTTTAAAAAAGATTACAAACTTTCTTTTTTCTTTTATACCTGTTCTTGTCCCCACTCCCTCTCTCCTCCCTTCCCCTCTACTTCCCCTACAATCTACTTCAAGAGGGGCAAGGTGCATTGTTTTGGGGAAGGTCCAAGGCCTTCCCTACTATATCTAGGTTGAGCAAAGTATTCATCCAAAGAGAATGGGTTCCCAAAAAGCCAGTATAAGCAGTAGTGATAAATCCTGGTGCCACTGCCAGTGACCCTATAGTTTTCCCCAGGTGTACAACAGTCACCCAGATTCAGAGGGTCTAGTTTGGTCCTATGCTGGTTCCTTCCCTGTCCAACTGCTGTTGGTAAGCTCCCATTAGCTCAGGTAGTCTGTTTCAGTGGGTGTTCCTGTGGAGGGCCAGACCACATTCTCCATTGCTTCTAGGAACAAAGGTAGAGATTGACCTCTGTGACCTCAAGGTGTGGCGGTACGTGCCTTTAGTCCTGATGCCTGGGCGGCAGAGGCAGATTGACCTCTGCAACCTCAAGGCATGGTAGTACACGCCTTTGGTCCCGATGCCTGGGAGGCAGAGACAGGCAGACCTCTGTGAGTTCAAGGTGATGTAGCACACGCCTTTAATCCCAGCGCACGTGCTTGGTAACTCTCTACCGCTGCGTCCCTGCCTACTTCCGAGGAATCACCTGGGATAATGGGCAGCGGACCAATCCAAGAGTGACACGTCAGAAGCGAGGACTGTTTCCTTTATAAGGGCTGGGTTTCCCTCATTCTGGGTCTCCGCTTTGGAAGCTGATGCTCTCCCTCTCAAGACGCATTAAAGCTTTACTGCAGAAGTATCCTAAGTGCCCCGCGTCGTTCTTGCTGGCGAGAAGGTAGCGCGGGACATGTTCCCATCATGGTATTGACTTCTTTGCTCATATTCTCACTCCTCCCTCTCTTCAACTGGGTTTCTGGAGGTCAGCCCAGTGTTCTTCTGTGGGTATCTGCCTATTTCCATCAGTTGCTGGATGAAGGTTCTATGGTGACGTTTAAGATATTCATCAATCTGACTATAGGGAAAGGCCAATTTGGGCACCCTCTACTCTGTTTTAGGGTCTTAGCTGGAGTCATCTTTGTGGATTCCTGGGAATTTCACTAGTGCCAAGTTTCTTGCTAGCTCCATAATTGCTCCCTCAATCAAGGTATCTCTTTCCTTGCTCTCATTTCTGTCTTTCCTTCATCTCCACTGTCCCATTCCCACAAGTTCTCCTTACCCATCCTCTTCTCCTCTCCTCTTCCTCTTCTACCCTCTCTTTTACCCCACCCACATGCTCCCAATTTTTTCAGGCAATCTTATCTGTTTCTCCTTTCCAGGAGGATCTATCTATCTACTATCTATCTATCTATCTATCTATCTATCTATCTATCTATCTATCTATCTATATATCTATATATCTGGTGTGGGAGAATTGTCTGTATTCTGTCAATCATATTTTAATAAAACACTGATTGGCTAGGCAGGCAGTATAGGCGGGAAAGCCAGACAGGAAGTAGGGGTGGAGCAAAGAGACTGGGAGTTTTCTGGGACACAGGAAGCTCTCTCGCCACTCCTGCGCAGACCACTGAAGAGGCAACATGTAACTTGCCCAGCTGAGAAAGGTATGGAGCCATGTGCTAACATGGATAATGATAATAGATTAATGTAAGTTACAAGGACTAATAAGGAGCCTGATCTGATGGGCCAATCAGTTTATAACCTTATGGAGTCCTATGTGTAATTTCTCTTTGGGATTTGCTGGCTGTTGGGGTACTGGGCGGGACGGAAACCCCAACAAGCCGGCCCTCATGCTACATATATCTATATATTTTTTAGGGTTCATCTTGTTACTTGTAGTGGTAGGGTCAGATTGATAGGGTGGTGGTGTTGGAGCAATCTATCTTCAGAAAGCTTTCCTGTTGGTATCTAGAGATACTGAGTCAAGTGGGGGAAAGGCCAGAGGTTTCTCCCAGGTATGGAGGGCCTAGAGAGTGGATTGCTATGCCAGGTGGGTAGTCACTCACTTCTTGGTCCTTTCTGTGTATTTTCAGCCAGTGTTTCAAAGTTCCTCTGAGGTCACTGGGGATAGGAGGGTCCTGGCAGTGGATGAACTTTTTGATGTATTCTTGAATTTCCTTTGTAATTATTGTATTGAGAATTTTTGCATCTGTGTTCAGAGGAAAATTGGCCTGATATTCAGTCTTTATGTGGGTTGGGTATCAGGATAATTGTGTAATCATAAAATGAATTGGATAATATTTCTTCTTTCTGTGTTTGTGGAATAATTTGAGGTGTTTTGATTGACATTAACTCTTCTTTGTAAGTCTGGAAGAATTCTGTGTGTTGGGCTTTTTTAAGGTTAGGAGACCTTAATTACTTCTCCTATTTTATTAAAAATTACTCTTTTGATTGCTTTTCTGAACTTAATAATAAGACGATTTCTACTGAAAATACCACACTTTGGTCCCAGGATAAGGAGAAATCTGCTGGCTAGCTTACATAGTTTTAGAAGGCTCCATGAGGCTACTTGGTGGGGAGGTGGTGGGGGTAAGTCATCAGCAGTCTTACCAGGCAGTGAACACCATGAATTGCATTAATAATTCATTATTATTTTCTTATTGATTGACCATATGTTATAAGAACTTTTACTTCTTATTATGGATGTCAGTTTCTGTTTGTATTTGAAGACTATCCTCATACTCTTTATACTTTATTCTTTATACTTTTCTATTAAATTTGATGAAATATGTGCTTTTCATTATTATTGGATTGGATAATATACTAAATTCATGATTCAGAAATGGCTAACTGAATAAATAACATATCTCCCAATGACATGAAATTATTATTTAAACATCGTTGATTATATAAAATTCTATTTTAAATGTCAAGATATGTTTTATATTTTTTAATCTTTCAAGATAATTACTTAAATATATCAGTTCACATGTTTAACATTTCATTTCTATGAAAATTATCAATTATTTGAGCAAGTTGAGTATCTTTGATTTTAATTAACATACAAATTTTCGTATTTAGCTTCTACATCATTTCAATGCTAGACTATGGTAAGATTTATGAAATGCTTTTATCTTTCCAAAGATCAGCCTTTGGAATGATGTTATAAAATGTGATCTCTCTCTCTCTCTCTCTCTCTCTCTATATATATATATATATATATATATATATATATATGTTCTATATATGCATATATATGTAAAGCTGACATTGCATTATAGAATGGATGATAGTTTATGTAGCAATTCCCATCTGAATATTTTCACAACAATCAATATAAGGGATAATATCATTTAAAATGTTCCAGAATGTTGTACTATGCTAACAGTGTGGTAAATAGGAAACTAATGTGTTCCTTATGAAAGAAATCAGAAATAATAACTGTTTACTTTAGATAGTTGAAATTAAATATTACTAAATTTGGTAAATATGTAAACTGGTGTGGGAGGTCCTTCTGTCTATTTGCTGTGATTTCCATTAATGAATAAGGAAACTGCTTTGGACCTTTAGCAAGGAAAAACTTAGGTAGGCAGGGAAATCTAGGCGAAATGCTGAGGAAAAAGAGGCAGAGTTTGAAAGAGACACCATGGAGCCACTGCTGGAAATAGACATGCTGAAACTTTGCTGGTATGCCACGACCTCATGGTGATGCACAGATTACTAGAAAAGGGTTAAATTAAGATATAAGAGTTAGCCAATAAGAAATTAGAGCTAATGGGCAAAGCATTATTTTAATTAATATAGTTTCTGTGTGATTATTTCGGTTCTGGGTGGCTGGGACAAACAAGCAGCTTCTTGCAACAGTAAGAAGTAAAAACTTCAGATTTATTTACTTCAATATATTTGGGAAATGTAAATTACCATATGAGACAAGGTCCTAGCAAGAAAATATATTATTTTAATAACATTGTAGCCATCACACTGTGTTTTAAAAGTTTATAAATACTATACTTCTGCAAAAAAAAACCCACATTTGCAGTCCTGAATTATTTATAATCAATTGAATTGAAAGCATATTTTTTACACAATATGATCATATTTGTTACTTTTCTGTTGTTATGATAAAATACCAGGACTTACCTAAATTATGGGATAAAAGGTTTATTTGGGATTCCTATTCCAGAGGGATAAGAGTTCATCAGCATCATGGTTAGGGGTAGACTCAGCTTTAGCTGAAAAACCTTGCAGCTTTTTAAAGAGGTCCTGCCACAAAATACTTAAGTGGTCTTGATGAAAAGCTGACCACATGCTTTTTCGTGGTGGCAGGTGTTAGACCCTAGAGTCCAATCACTGAGGAGGAGTTGCCCCAAGATATCATCTCTCATACCACAGCTGATGTAAACGCATGAGGATTTTATTAATTTTGTCATAATAGGGTCTTTCAGCATTCGAGAGGCCAGAAAGACCCCAAATAGCTGGTACAGGCTACATTTAAAAAAAAAGCCACAGAAGCAAGGTGGTGTGTGGGGTTGTTCTTTAACTAGTATGATTGGCTTATTTAAAAGGGCTATTACAAATGATTGGCTGGAGAGCGGTTGCCAGATCAGATGAGGTAAGAGGAAACATCTGAGGGTCACTTTCACCCCTTTCCCAGGGGCTGAGTCAAAACATCAGGAATTGAGTCAACATCTTAAAGGTTATCTTGCCCCAATTTTTGGAGAACATTCACAAAGATTCAGGGAAATGGAAAGTTCCAAACATTTCAGCACATGTGTGGGTAATTGTTAGATTCCTGGTTCCCAGGGAAGTGGGGAGCACTACTGCTGAGAGGCCTCAAAGTTGTCAAAAATTGCTTTAAAGCTATTTTAGAGTTCTACAGCAGGGACCTTGAAATGCCATAGATTTGTGGCAATATACATGACTCTGGCCAGTACCTCTGTCATGAAGCTGGAATCTCAGAAAGCTAAGGAATGGGCTGGATCCAGCCATCAAAACCACGGCTTTAATCATAGCCATATTGCTTAGCAAATTAAAAACTCATATGGTCAGAAAAAGAGTTATGCAGTAATGAGAGATTCAAAGATGACGAAAATCTCTATAGTGTTTACAGTGTGTTAAACATATATGTAGGTTTTGTAGAGAAGAGAAAAAAAGGATAAAGTCCTTAAAATTAAAAAAAAAGAAAGAGAACAGTTGAGTGTGGTAGCATACATCTTTAATCCCAGCACTTGGGAGACAGAGACAGGCAGATATCTGTGAGTTCAAGGGCAGCCTGGTTTACAGAGTGATTTCCATGCCAGCCAAAGATACATAGAGAAACCCAATCTGAAAAAGACAAAAATTAAAAGTAAAAATAAAAGAAATAGAGTTTAAAATAAAGCCATGTAAAGATGGAAAACACACTAAGAATCTGGAAAGTGTATGCTAAAATGTTCTCTTTGAATTGTTTGAATGCTAATAAAGGAGCAACAGCTGCTAAGACATTTGTTTATAAATGCTGCTGAATTAATCCAAGATAGGTATTTTGAAAATATCTTGACTTCAAATTGAAGTCAAAAGGTATGTTACCTTGGAGAAGAGGTTTTGCTTTAGTTTCCACAGGATATAAAAGGCTGTGGGTTCATTTTGGGTGAAGGCAAACAGATTTCATCAAGGAAGACCCCCTGAGAAATCTCAAGCAGGAGCGCATGGCCCAGATTTCTGAGTTCTACATCCAGAACAGATTCAAGACTGCTGCCTGAAATGATCAAGACTCACAGGATACTCCAATCATGACTTGATCATAATTCTATATTTTCTTTAGGTCCCGATAAGATTATCAGCTCCCCCAATCAGTAGGAAGTAGCCTGGAAGACTACACTCACATTCCCAAAAAATGGACTATGGATATCTTCCTTTGTTTAGAATGTTGGTTACAAGTTGTTATGAATAATGTTCAAGAAGAAAGCTAAACAAGGGAGATTCAATTCAGTGTTCTTGTTTTGAGAAAAGCATGGGGGAAATGCTATGGGACAATGGTCTTTCATTCTGTCACTTGTATTACTTTTAATAAAATGTTGATTGGCCAGTAGCCAGGCAGGAAGTAGAAGTGGGGCAACAAGAATGCTGGGAAGAGAGAAGCACATTCTGCAGTCATGACCCAGCTGCAAAGGAAGCAAGGTGTGACTGCCTCACCGAAAATGGTACCAAGCCACATAGCCAACATAGATAAGAATCATGATCTTATATAAGTTATAAGAATTAGTTAATAAGAAGAGCCTGAGATACTCGGCCAGTTATTTTATAATTAATGTAGACCTCTGTGTGATTTCTTTGGTACTTAATGACTGTGGGAACCAGGCAGGACAGAAATCACAGTTAACAATACATGACTACTCATAACCATAACAACTTCAGTTTCAGGGGATCCAACACCCTCTTTTGGCCTTCAGAGGCACCCAGAGATGTATGGGATACACAGAAATGCATTGAGGAAGAAGCAAACACATACACAAACGTAAACACACATAAATACAAACACATGTACACATACACTCCTATAATCTCAGCCTACAGGAAGCTGAAACAGAGGATTACTCCTTTGAGGCCATCTTAGGCTACAAGGAATTCCAGTGTAGTCCACACTTCATAGTTTATTATGTAGATCTGTTCCAAAAACAAAATACAAAAATAAAATTAAATATATAAAATAAAAATAAAGCTCTTCCTCTTACATTTTTATGAACACATGAAAATGTTTCAAACATGCAAATATTATCTTTAACATTGTAGTGTGAAACACCACATTTAATTCTCTAGAAAATTACACAAAAAGTAAAAGAGAAAGGGCAGGCAGGAGCAATTGAAAACTACACGTGTTTGACTGGAGTGTCAGACAGTGTCACCGTCTTTGAAAAGACATTGGTAGGTCCTTGCAAAACACATGCTCATACACATGTCCAAGCCTTTGGTATGCATGCAAGCATCTACCTAGGAGAGAGAGAGAGAGAGGTCCACTTGAGCAATGGAATAGCATTCTTTTCCACTGGAATAAAAGCCCAAGGGGGTCAAGCCATCATGACTGAGCAATCACAGTAATCTGATCTCTTTCGATTCTTGAACTCTGACTCTTCTACGTTTTTAATTATGTTTTTGTTTTCTATGTTTTGAACATGCAGCAAAGATGCATTCTTTTAGAAATCTGGCATTGTTGATGTTTCTTTTCGGACTTTACGTGAATACCGTGTGAGAAACTTTTGGCTTTTTAAGGCTCCCAGGATCTCCAGGAGCAGGATTGCCAGTGGAAGGGATCAGTGATGAGCTATATGTTCTGTTTCCTTTCTAAACTTTTGCTCTTCCTCCTGCCTTTTGAAATTACAAAATATTTACATTTGTTTATTTATTATGCATATGTAGTGTGTTTGAGGTGAGAAATGGAATAAATGGCGCGGCTTGTGAGGGAACCTCAGAGGACAATTCCCATCCATATGCTCCATGCCTTTGCCTTGTGTCATTGTGTTTTGCCTTTTGTTTGCCTCCATTTACAGGAGTATTTGTGTTCAACTCTTGCCCCTAATTGGAGAAAGACACTAGCTCCATCTTGTACTCCCAAATCTCAGAATTCTCTTCATAGAATATTATAGGCCCAAATTCTGAGGTTTTATTCCTTACTAAAATGAGACAAATACCACATGATTTATCATTTAAAATTGAGACCAATGAGCTTATAAGACCTTTTTTTGTAGAAAAGCAGTTTCCCTTAACATACGATGGTTAAAGGACATGGGTCTGTGTGTGTGTGTGTGTATATATATATATATATATATATATATATATATATATATATATGTATATATATATATATTACAAGAAGTCTAGAGAATGAATCTGTTGGTGCTTAGAGAAATGACACTCAAGTAAAAAGTGACTCCATTTATATACTATGTATAAGTAGTATTTCAATATTCACATACTAAATATTCCTTGTTAGATTTGTCATATTTGATTCTGTGCTTTCAGTCAACTTAGCAGATTAAGGGTTTAGCTCTAAACTTTAAACTCTAAGTATCATCTACAATGTGCTTTGATAGTCGTGTGAAGCCTTCCTTGTTTTCAAATTCATTTGGTGCTGATTCTACTGTGGTGACAAGAGATATGTTTGAAAATTAGGGCAGGCCTCATTTACAACTTGGGAGCTAGAGATGAAGCAATAAAATATTACTCAGTCATTTAAAAAACAATAAATCTTCAGGAAAATGGAATATACATATACATATACATATACATATACATATGTGTGTGTGTGTGTGAAGTTGATCTATGTGAAATTGTCAAATTATGGGACAGACAGATAACTAATTGGAGTTCAAACTGGACATCTCTTGTCATCAAAATAAGCTTCCAGTACCTGAGAAGGGCTACATCTAATTCAATTGTTGGTCAAAGGGGTTACATTGGAACCCCCAAACAACCCAGGCTATTTCTGAGGCTACTGGTTGCTCTCCACAAACCGATAGTGAGGCCCTATTACTGAAGACAATAATTTCACAACTCACTTAATACGGAGAAGTCAATTTGGGGCCTGTCTGGAATGCTTACCTCTATGTCCATGGTGCTGGAAGTTATTCTGCCCAGAAGAAAAATATAAATACCAACACAAATACAAACTCTTTAATCTACAATGTTGACATTCCTGAATGATGTACTTCTGCAACAGTGATACAAAACTTGTGAGTACAACTAACCACTATCTGATTGGATTTAAGATTCACTCCATAAGATAGAACCCATACCCAACACTGTGTGGATGACTGAACCTGACACTAAATAGGCTGTAGACCTAGGGGACAAATCAAATATTTCTATTCTGTTGAAGGAACTGAGCAACAACGTGACTCCAGTGACCTTCTGCTAAACTCAATGATCAGTATCTTGCTGAACCATGATTAGAGAAGCTCTGCCTGCGGTAAATGGGAACAAATACAGAGACCCACAGTTGGACAGTGTGCAGAGTGAGAGACTTTGTAAAATTCAGTCTTAATGGGATTTCTCCATCAACTCCTTCTCCTTAGGGCTCAGCGAACCATGAAGAAGAGGAGAAGAAAAAGTGTAAGAAGAACCAGAGAGGACAGAGGATACCAAGATCGTAAGGCCTTCTAAATAACCATGATGGAAGTTCATATGAATTTGCAGAGATTGAGGCAAAATGCACTGGGCTTAACAGGTTTGTATCTAGGTCCTTTGCATATATATTATTGCTTCTAGTTTTGTATTTTTATGGGACTTCTGGATATGTGAATGTGTGGGTACTGGTCTCCTGTTTTCTTTTGGACTCTTTTTCTTCTGTTTGTTTATTTTGTTCAATCCTGATGTGTTAGTTTTTACTTTATTGTGTTACATTGTATTATCTCTTAGAAGTCTGTTTGCTTTCTAATGAAATATAGGGAGTGGATCAGGATGGGCTGGGAAGTCAGGAGGTACCGGGAGAAGTATAGGAAGGAAAAAGTTTCATGGTGTGATCATGATGTATTATGTGAGGAAAAAAATCTTTTGTCTTTAAAAGGAAAGAAATATGCAACCTCTGTTATAAGATATTAACACTAAAATTTTTATTTAGATCTAGAATAATGATAATGCCCTACTTGTGCTGATTTGGAAAGAATTTTTGATGTGAACTTTATAACAACTTTCAGAATTAAATATATATATATATATATACATATATATATATATATCGCAGATGAACCAAGGAGTCACAATAATGCTGTAATTAGTTCAAATTTTATGAATAATTAGAAACTCAAAAAATTTGTTTACTTAGAAATTGTATGATAACCTTATCCATTACTTAATATTCATTTAACAAATTTTGGGGCACTGTTAGCCCAAATTAGTACTGTATTCTAATCTTAAAAGTAAATTATTTTATAATAAACAAACACAATACATTTTCATTTTTCTCAAAAAAAAGAGAAAGAAGTTGTATATTTCTTATGTCCATCCAGGGTGTGATTCTCTGTAGATCCACTGATCTTGCTACCACAGAAAAAGATTATCCTTTGCAGACTTTTCCAGCATGTGCTACCATAGCATGAGGAGCTCCAAGTCCCATGGAAATCCCGACATGTACTTAAACATGTGTATCCTTTTGCTAGCCCCCTTGGTTCCTGCAGTTTTTCTTATACTGTAATTTTATGCATTCCTTCGTAATCTTGTGTATCTATGTCAGACCAACTTTACATGTTCCTGAGACAAAATACCTAATGAATGAAACTAAGAGAGGAAAGATAAATTCTGGTTCACAATTCTAAGTTACAGTCCACTATGGCAGCATGAGCAATCAGTGGGTGCTCACACTGTATTACTGCCAAGAAATGGGAAGTTATATGGATGCTTGTGCTCCGTTCAGTTTCTCCAACTCATTTTATTTTATTAGTTTTTAATTTATGTATTCATTTTTATTTATTTTCTTGCTCATCCCCCACCATGTACATGTCAAATTGCCATGCTGACTTCCATAGTGGTTGATGTAGTTGGCATTCTTGCCAACAGTACAGAAGGGCTTCATTTCATCCACATCTTGCCAGCACTGTCTGTGTGTGTATGTGTCTGTGTGTGTATGTGTCTGTGTGTGTGTGTGTGTGTGTGTGTGTGTGTTTGTGTGTGTGTGTGTTCAGAGGATAGGTTGCAAGATTGGCATGCTCCCTTACCATTTGGGCTTTCGAGATCCTACTTTAATCCTCATTCTTAGTGGCAAGCTCCTGCTCCAATTGTGCCATCTTGCTTACTGGCCCTTTATAAATTTCACTGTGTCTTTTTATATACTGTCCTGGACCCAGTTCTCAAAATCCTACTTTATTAACCTAATTAAGATAATCCCTCACAGACATTGCCAGAGGCTAATTTAAACTCTATAACCCCTGATAAGTGTTTCAGGAGGTTTGTCTCTTAGCAGACTTTAAATCCTATCAATTTGATAATAAATATTTATCATCACAGCTCAAACCCTGGCCAACTTGCTACCCAAATACATTGAAATTATAACCTTCCAACCTTTGCCTCTAAAGCCTCATGTTCATTCATTTCATACACAAACATAATCCACCTTTAGAAGTCCCCATAGTCTTTAATAATTTGCAGTTTATAAATTCAAAGTCCAAATTTTTGGAATTAAAAATAATCTCTTAACAGTAAATAAATGCAATTAAAAGCAGGTTACAACTTCCTAAATATAATGTTACAGAATAAATAATCCCATTCTGATATTGAAAAATATATGCACAACAAAAAGTGACTGACCCAAGTACAACCAAAGACCAAAAAAAGAGACCTATATCTATTTGGGACTTGTGATGAAACTGGCTGGGCTCCAAAGGGATCAAGTTTCTATCTTTCCAACTTTGCTGACTATAGCACACATAGCATCTCTCTTAGGCTGTTCCTACTCCTTGTCTACAGATTTCTTTGGTGGACGTCTCAGCACTCTAGTATTGTCAGTATTCCAGATCTCCATTACAACTTACACCTCACATTCACAGTTTCAACAATTTCCTAAAGGCCCTTTGCAGGGACTTCTACCCTGCCATACATTGATTCGTCTGAGATGCTCTTGGAAACAATAATACAGGACCCCATGACCTCTGTTCTAGTTAGTTTTTTTCCTAAATTTGCAACACCTATGGTTATTTTGGAAGAGGAGACCCTCAGTTGAGAAAATGTTCCCACAAGATTGGACTATCAAAACCTGTGGTGCTTGACTGATGATTGATATAGGAGGGCCCAGCTCACTATCATGCCTGGGAAGCTGGTCCATAAGTGTTTGAAACAAAAAGATGTTGAGCTGTTGACCTTTGGGGAGAAAGCCAATAAACAACACTTCTCCATGGCCTTTGTATCAGCCCCTGCAGTTAGGTTCTTACCTTGAATTTCTGCCCTGATCTCCTTAAGTGATGAACTATTCTGCGGAACTCTATGCTGCTAGTAATTTCTTTTCTCGCTTTCTCTGTGTATTGGTGCTCAATCATAGAAATAGAAATGCTATTACAACCCAGAGATATCTGTTTCTGTTCATAGTACCTAATAGGTATCAGAGAGTACACTGTTACTGTTACAGACCTGGCCAGGTTGTTTTGAGAAGAGTTATATTAAGTTTGGTAAATGGGAACTTAGACAACAATGTTGAATGACACTGGGACTTGTTTCCTCTGCATATACTGGATTTTTGGGATCCAGTCTGTTTGGATACTCACCTTCCTGGACCTTGAGGGAGGGGGGAGGAACTTGAACTTCCCACAGGGCAGGAAACCCTGACTACTCTTAGGGATGGAGAGCGAGGAGTGGGGGAAGTGGGAGGGTGTTAGGAGGAGGGGCGGAAATGGAAACTTTTATAATTTAATAAACTTTAAAAAAAAAGAAAGCAGTGCAGAAAATGGAGGCCTGTCTTGTGAAATTTCAGAAGGAAGTATGGGAGTCCTTTTAAGACTCTATTGGAGATATTTGATATTTATAATTAAGAACCACAAAAGTGAAACTTTTGTCTTACTGGGACAATTGATATTGGTCAGCTAGGACTGAGTAATCAGCTGTGATTAAGAAGAGACCATAAATACTGATGTGAAAACTTCAGAGAAGTGTTTTCTCAGAGTCGGTACACAGAAACTATGTTCCAGAGGGGCTAATACTGTACTATGTGTTGGTTGCCAGATTTGATAATGAGATGGACTATGCTTAGAAATGTAAGCAGAAGTAAATCTTTTCCTCCCCAAGCTGTTTTGGTCATGTTACTTTATCACAACAGTGAAAACCCTAACTAAGGCAACCACCTCAATCTTTCATCTTCCTTTCCTGTAAAACCATTACCATGGAGACAATACTACCAAGTTATTCTGCCAATTTGAGATCTGGCCTGGTTTCCTTGGGCCACGGATAGGTTAACTTCTGGATGCTGGTCCTGGGATGTTGAGGACAGGGAATTCACTCAGTTTAGGCTTTCTCTTTTTAGAATTAATTTGGGTCCAACAAAAATAGAGCCCTTAATGGGTAGAGTTTTGTACTCATGATCTTTCTTATTGTCCCAGTAACTCCCAGGTAGTTTCGCTTTGGGGGAACCAATCTCTTTAAAAATTATAGTTGCTTTCTCAGCATCACCCAAATGCTCTTCTGTCTTGAACTTTCTATATCAAACAGATTATTTTATAACTTTGCATCTGCCTTTACTCCAGTTCTCAAAACACAGGTAAAATGAAGACAGGTCTTTAGCCAATATATTAGTTTCTCAACTCTTGATAGTATCCTTGTTTCCACTTTAAAATCTCAACCATTCAGATATCCTCCAGCATCTTAAAGCTCCCACCAGATTATCCTTTGGAAAATCTGGGGGGACATTTTAGTGACTGATAATTTGTGGGGACGGACCCAGTCCCTTGAGGTAAGTGGCAACCCATGCAGGTGGTGCTGGGTTGTCTAAGAAAGCTGGTTGAGCAAGCCTATAAGAAGCATTCTTCAAGGGCTGGAGAGATGGCTCAGTGGTTAAGAGCACTGACTGCTCTTCCAGAGGACCCGGGTTCAATTCCCAGCACCCACATGGCAGCTCACAACTGTCTGAAGATTACAGGGGAATCTGACACCTTCACACCAATGCACATAAAGTTAAATAAACCACAAAAATATTTAAAAAAAAAAGAAGCATTCTTCAAGTTCTGAAAATTTGACTTCACCATAATGAACAGAAATTTGTTCTGAGAGCTAAAACAACACCTTTTTTCTTAATTCTTTTGTCACAGTATATTATAATTGTGTCTTGGGTTTCCAATGCTGTGACAAAGACGACAATGACTAAAAGCAACTTGGAGAAAAAAGGGTTTATTTTACCTCACATATTACTGGCCATTGTTGAGGGAAGTCAGGACAGGAATTCAAGGAAGGGACTTGGAGGCAAGAACAAAAGTAGAAACCATAGCAAAATGCTTCTTATGGGTTTGCTCAATCAGATTTCTTATACAACCCAGCACTACCTACACAGGATTGCCACTGTCCCCAAGGGACTGTGTCCTTCCACACAAATTATCAATCAATAAAATGCCCCCACAGACTTTCCACAGGACAATCTTGGTGCAGGACAATCATCTATATTCTATCAATTATACTTTAAATACATGTTGATTGACTGATAGCCAGGCAGGAAGCATAGGCGGGAAAACCACACAGGAAGTAGAGGTAGGGCAATGAGAACAGGAGTATTCCAGAAAGAAGGAAGCTCTTTCCATAGTCCTGCCCAGGTCACCAAAGAAGCAGGATGTGACCTGCCCCACTGAAAAAGATACTCAACCATGTGGCTAGCATAGATAAGAATAATGGATTAATATAAGCCACAAGAGCTAATAAGAAGCCTGAGCTAATGGGCCAATCAGATTATAATCTTATGGAGATCTCTGTGTGATTTTCTTTGGGATTTACCAGCTGTGGGATTTGGGCAGGATGGAAACCCCAAAAAGCCAACTCTTCCATGTTACACAATCTAATAAAGGCATCTTCTTAATTGAAGGTAGATCCCTCTTCCTAGGTGACACTATCTTGTATCAAGTTGACAAAAAGCTAACCAGTTTAATTGACCCTTCCCAAATTAACTCACAAATACATTGCTACTAAATCATATCCTTTCCATTGTTTGTACCTAAGATCGCATATTAATTTCTCAATATAAAGCATAGTATAATTTTAAAAGCCCCATACTCTTGAAAGTTCTCTTTCTTTAAAATTTTCAAAGTCTCTCTAAAAATCTGAAATTTTATAGCTTCAGGCACATTTAAAATAAAAAATAAATTATATAGTTCTTACTCTAAGAGGGAAGAACAAGAACACAGTCACAAATCAGAGCAAAACTAAAATTCATCAGTGCAAAAAGTTCAGTGCTTGATATCTAGGATCCACTCAAAATCCTCTGGGCTCCAAGAGGCCTGGACAGCTCTACTTCTCTAGCTCTGGTATCCTTAGCACACACAACTTACTCCCTTGTTCCAAATAATACAGGATTTTATCAAGATGACAAACAAACAAAATACTACCTAGTGCTTATAGTACGGGGAAAAGAAATCAAGACAGTAGGCCAGGCTAATTATAACAATGACGCCCCACTTGTTTTTCCAAGAGTCTACTTTAATTACTTTACACATTGTTAAATTAAAATATCTTATCAAAACACCTTAAGAGATTGAGTTTATGCTGACTTTACCAGTCCATCATGGTGAAAAAACAAAGTTTGAAGTAGATGTTCACATTGCATCCACAATCAAGAAGTAGAAAGTAATTAATATTTATGGTCACTTTATATCCATCCAAAGGAATGGCATTACTTCCAATAGGCATGTCTTTCTACCTCAATTAATGTAATCAAGGTAATCTCCCACAAGCATTCCCAGAGTCTAATATAAATAATCCTCATAGACATCATCTATATTTTCTAGAGGTTCATCTTCTATGTGATTCAGATCCTGTCTAATTTATAATCAATACTGACCATTAGTCTGCACAAAATATGAGAATTACAAATAGAGAAAGAACCTCACAATTGAATTTCTAAAATTGCCTTAATTTATGTAATATGATTATAACTGGTTGCAACCATTTTCCTGCCAATAACATTACTTGGTTCTTTACAGTTGAAAAAAACCCATTGCATGTCTACATCTCATTTTCTGATCCATTACTCTGTTATTAGACACATAGGTTGTTTGTGAAGCTTAGCTACAGTGAAAAGTGGTATGATAAACATTAATGTAAGTACGTATTTCATTTAGAATCTTGTAGGTAAATGTCCAGGATTAGAATAAGTGTGTTTTATGATAGCTCTAGTTCTAACATTTTGACAAACATCCATATTTATTTCTATAGCGTCAGAAGTATTTGGCATCCTTGCCAACAGCACAGAAGGGCTTTGTCTTGTCTATGTCCTTGCCAGTACTTGTTTATTTTCTGAATGACTGTTATTCTGATTCGTGTATGAAAAAAAACTCAATGTAATTTTGATTTGCCTTTCTATGAAGGCTAATGAGCCTGTATTTTTTATTTCTTTCTTTGTCATTGCCAGCTGTACCTTTTCTTTTGCAAACTGTCATTTTATTATTTTATTGGTTTATTAGGTTGTTTAGTAATTTGTTACTGTTTAATTTTTGAATCCTTTGTATATGCTACATATTAATCCTCTATCAGAGTTTTCTCCTATCATATAGATTGTATCTCCACAGGATGAACTCTTTCCTTTGCTATATAGAAGTACTTTGTACAAGGTTCCATTTTGCCAATGGTTAGCATTATTTCCTGAATAAGTTAAGTCATGTTGAGAAACCCCTGCCTACGACAATATCTTGAAGTGTTTTCTAACATTTTCCTACATTTCTGAGTCTTGCATTAAGGGCTCTGATCAATTTGATGTTGGTTTTTGTGGTGAGAGTGAGAGATAACAACATAGTTTATGTGGCTGTATACTTTTCAGAGCTACATTTATTGAAAAGATTATTTTCCTCCCATGTGTATTTTGGTGTTTTGGTCTGGAAGCTGTAGCTCTATGAATTTATACCTAAATATTATATTCCACTGATCTGCTTGTCTGTATTTGTGCCAGTGCATACTGATTTTGCTATGTGAGCCTGTAGTAAGGAGGGCTTCTTGTTTGTCATGGCTGCCCAGAACCAAAATAACCACACATAAACTGTATTAATTAAAACATTGCTTGACCTATTAGGTATAGCTTCTTATTGTATACCTCTTACATCTTAATTTAACTGATTTCTATTAATCTGTGTATTACCATGTGACAGTAGCATACCGGCAAAGTTTCGGCATGTCTAACTCTGGTGGCAGCTCCATTGTTTCTCTCCATCTGCCTCCCTTCTCCTAGCATTCAGTCCAGTTTTCCCCACCTACCTAAGTTCTCTTCTATCAGCAGGCCAAGGAAGTTTCTTTATTCATTAACCAAAAAAAGTAACACAAAGACAGAGGGACCTCTCACATCGTTTCCCCTTTTCTGTTTAAATAAATAGGAAAACTTTAACACGGTAAAATTACATATAACAAAACAGTTATGAAGCAAGAATTACAGCTACAATATTTATATTTACTTTATCTTTTATCACAATTAAGGAAAACTATATCTATTCTTCAACTCCATGAAAGACTCTGGACGGATATAATATTACCTAAGTAAACAGGAAGTACATTGTAAGCAACTTCCAAAACTCTAGAATTGACAGAGACATCTCACTGCCTGAACAGTCACCCAAAGTTTTTCTGTACCATTGGGGCATCCATCTTCAGCCTACAGTCCCATAGCATTCAGCAGACTTATCTACAAAGCAGGAAATTTCAAAGACAGTCCCGCCTATACAGGCAGTTTTCAGTCTCTTTCTTCTGTGTCCTGCAGAATGTCTGGCAGACACTTTCATGAAGCAGGAACCCCAGAGGACAATCTCACCTTTAGGCAAGTTCGGCAGTCATATCTCTGTGGGTCCTGTATGCCCTGTTTATCAGTTAGGGCAAGAGTGGTTCCTTGCCTAAGTGGCTGGCCTACTCCCTAAGGAGCCTCCTTGATGCCCATCATCCTCCTGAAGTAGCTTGTGCTGCCAGGAGCACAGGTGTCTCATTGTCATGAAAAGTCCTAAGTTATTAAAACATTTTAAATGCCATATTCTGAATTTCTCTGCAAGAAGAATGCCTAACTAAGTAAACATATCTCTATATATCTAGAAAACCTAACTAACACGACTATAATCTTGACTATTATAGATGACTATCTATTAACATATATTTCTTAATTATACATTACATTTTTAAATAAATTACATACACAATACCTTAATCAAGATCAGAAATACATATACATATAACAAAATTGACCTTAAACTTATATCAATAAAGTAAGATCCATACCAATGCAAAGTATCCATGTCTCTAGCATAGCTCCTTTTAAATATAGAGTAACATTTACAAACAATATTTGGAAATATGGGCACAGTTTTTTCTATATTGTTTCCTGCTGATTAGGAGTACTGTTAATCAGGTCTTTTATGGTGTTTTCTGTGTGTTAGGTTCATCTGCATCACCAGTTGGGTGAAGTAATTTTTTTAGGGTGTTCATGGCACCCTTTCAGTGTGTCTTGTTCCATAAAACCACCCCAGTCTGGAAGCAATCCATAGGTTCTTATCTTCTGTGGAAACAAGAAGAACATCTTTTCCAAAGCAATAAATTCTTAGACTCAAATTTGGAAGTCATGGTACCTTTATAATATACATTCTGGTTTAACTTAGCAGCCCATACATTGAAATGTCTCTCTGTACTTAACTCCCTCACAGTCAAAAAATTTAAAGATAAACAATAGTATACATAATCCAGACGCTGTATGAATTTTCCATTTTTCATGGCTTATTTTATCTTTATTCCTTTTAATCTATGACTATCTGTACTTTGTCTCTTTAAAGACTTTACCCTTTTTTAAAAGTTTTATTCTCTTTTTATTCTCTCTTCCAAGCCTATGTACATTTATCCAACACTACGACTCATCTGGATTTGTCTTTATTGCATATCTGTAATTCTTTACTGTCTTGAAGAACTTTTAAAATGGTAAGCAGCTTGGTTGCAACTGCTCTGGATGCTAGCACCACCTCTCTCCACATTTAAAATGGTGGAGGCTCTGAGGCCACCAGGTAGGAGCTGTCTGAGAATGAGTGTGCAGCACACAAACACTTTTTATCTAAATAATAGCTAAATCTGCCATGCAGAGCACTGTGCAGCCTGAAAATATCTCTATGTATGATGGTGGGAATCCACCATGCTCTCCTGCTTGTACAAGCCCAAGTGGGGAGCACACAGCCATGGGCATGGTCTCAGTCACTTTCCTCCGATCCCTGAGTGGGCACATAAACACCAGGCCCACAAATGCCATTGAAATGCTCTATAGCAGGAGTTTGAGCTGTGAGTAGGACCCAGAAAGCCGCATTTTAAACTGTGCTGCATTCTTCCTGCTAAGGCTGAATCAGGAAAACCTCTCTATGAGGAGTCATGCCTCTGCTTGCTTCTAGCAAACAAAGCTCATCCAAGAAAATGCTGCTAGCAAACTGTGCCTAACTCCGTTCTTTTGTGTCTAGAATTGATTTTTAAGCTTTTTCAGGTTTCACATGGATTTAGTCCATCATGTTGGCATGCCGATTGTTGCAAGGAGCCGCTACTAAGGATCATTTAGAAAATGGAATATGGATTATGAGGCCAGGTACTGAATACACATACATTTACACACACACACACACACACACACACACACATTATATTAATATAATCCGCTAATTTTGGAGTTGGACAATGGCTCTGTACTTTTCTAAATCCAAGGTTGTTGTTAAAAGGTACATTGAATTCTCTGTCTCATATCAGGAGCCATTCGGTATGGGACAGAAGGAAGACTTTAGAAATATTTTTACTTTCTCCATCTCTATTTTGTGTATATTGTATTTTTTATTGAATGTATGCTTATATGAATGATATTTAAGTTTTCCATGATGAACAATAGGTTTTCCCACAGATCCTTTTTTGTGCAGCAATCTTTGAAGTTTCCAGGAAGAAGAAGCAACAACACCTGATTGAGATGACATCATGATGCTGATAGTACTACTATAAGACCGTTTATTTTTTGGGTAACAGCTGTTGATATGGTGCACCTTCTCATGACATTCTGGCCAGAACTCCAAAATAAGACTAAAAAACAAAACAAAACAAAACAGAAACAACCCTATAGACTTCTCAGAAATTGTTTATAACTATACTAGACATTAATTTTGAACTTAACTATCACTTTACTTTTATAGGATCCCATTAAGATAACATCGCCCCCATGACAGCAGGAAGCAATTCTAAAAGACGATGCTCTCTATCCCAAAAAAGTTTATCCTTAGGGTTGAACACCATTTAGGGGTTGTTGATTATTACTTGTACTACATAGAACATTGGGGTGAAAAATATGTTTGTTCTTTTAAAAAAGGATAATAATAATGGGTAATAAAGTGAATACTTGTGAGCTATTATTTATACTTAATTAACATTGGTATAGTTTTGTGTATTGATATAAGGTCAAATTATATTAGTTATTTTTGTTTACATTATTTTTACATCTATACAAACTTAGTCTATTAGAATGTATATATGTCTGTTTCTCCCTATGTTTAGGACATTATGTATACTGATACAATTTTTAGGATATATTTTCATATTACATTATATATTACTCCTACCTCTGATCAAGATACTTACAGATTGTTTACATTTTGAAGTCATTGTCCTCATTTGTTCCGCATTTGTTTACAGATTATTTAATATTCTGACATGAAATTTTAGACTTTAAGTTTTACAGGTATTAAATATTGTAGGTCAATAGTTCAATAACTCAATATAATTATAGGTCAATAAGTCAATAAAATAGTTGTTCATGTTTGTTGTACATACAGTCAGATCAATTAGGTCCTTTAGAGATTGTATTTTACATAGATAGATAATCTTCAACCACTTCAAGGATCTGTGAAACATGGCATTTAAATAACTTACGGTTCTACTGACATGAGACACAGTTGCTCCTGACAGCACCAAAGACACTCCGTTCAGAGTTTGTTTTCATCTTGGCACAATTGGCCTTTATACAAAGAACTGACCATACGTCAACCACTGACAAAGAACATGGTATCTGGAAATGGATAAGCAGTACACAAGAAAAAAGAATGCCAAATCTTGCCAGGACAGGGTAAGATGGTTCTGAAATTTTTCCTGCTACTAAAAATGGTCTGTAAGCTACCCTAGGCCTTAGCCAAATTTGGTTACTTCAATGTTGCAAATCAGACTTTGGGTGATTCCTCAGGTAGCTAATTTTCTCGATCATACATTGCTCACTTTGGAAGCTGCTTGATTATACTTCCTGCCTCTTCAAGTAATATTATCTCCCGTCTCAGACCTTCAATAGAGTTTAAAATTATACTAAGTTACTGTCCTCTTATGATCTAGCTAAGCCATTTCTTAAACAAGACTTAGATTCCTTAGGATAGAATGTTTATTAAAACATTTAGCCTATGTTCTTTGCTTAATATTGTATATGCTGGTTGCAATTAGAATTATACTTAATGTCTATACCTAGTGTGTTAGAGCCTGTCTTCTAGTGGATACCCACACCCGATTCAGGCGCGCACCTTCCCGAACTCGGGCCCAAGAGAATGGACGATTGTCCTGAGGGTTTGAAACAGACACACACAAAAAAGAGACCTTTGCTTATTTACCAAGAGTAAATGATGGCAACTTTATTAAACTCAAGTCGGGTATTTATACCAGTGGGCAAGCAAGATCAAAAAGGGCAAGGCCTCCTCCCAACAAAAGCAGGAAGGAGAATAAAGACCCCAGTAAAGGAAAACTCCTCCCACCCAGAGGGGGCTGGGGAAACTTGCCTCTGTGGGAGTTTTTCCTCTGTGGCAGGTGGTTGAGGGTTCAAGGCAATGTCAGACAGGTTAGATGGGCCTTGGCGCCTGAGCTTCTTTGAGGCAGGTTGAAAAATTACCATTTTAAAGTAAAATAGATCCCTCAGGCTAATATACCAGGCTGTAGCAGAACCAAGGACGGAACTAGCAGGAAGCTTAGCTGCTTAGCGTAAACATTATTTGCATCCAGTATTTTGGTCTCAAGGATCAGGGAGGACAGGGTCCCACACTAGTGTAAATAGTTTTGTATTGGGTTTGTCACTCTCTTATTTAAACAAAAGAAGGAGGTACTATGGGAGCACATTCCACTCTTTCAGCCAATAATCTTTAAGATACCAACCCATTTGTGTGTGATCTTATACTGTATAAGCAACTGCAAAACATACACTCCCTCTCTTGCTTCTGGCTCCCGTTTCGGACTGCTAGACTCTGTTTCTGTTTGTGGAGATGGCTCTTATCTGTAAGTTTTTTTCTGAGCCAGGACCTCTGTGGGTCTGGGCATTGGTCTGGGATGTTGAAGGGAATAGGCAGAAAACCTCTTTAGGTCCAAGCATGTGTCTGGGGTCTCTGAGGGAGTAAGCCTGAGCCAGGTCCTTTGTGGATCTAGGTGTATTCAAGCCAGGAAACTCCAAGGGAGTAGATGGGAGCCAGAAACCTTCTGCAGGGCCAATGTCAAGCCAATTATTTTTAATTACATTCTTAGGACCATACCTGCTAAATTACTGTTTCTCACTGGACAGAACCATTAATTTGACAAGCAGATTAATTTTCTAATTAAGCAGGTTTGATTTCTTTTCTTTCAGATGCTACTTTAAGATGGTAGGAGATTCAATTTATATAAATTTTAAGTCTAAGAACCATGAGTAAATAGAAGTTCTATTATCTAATCCTCTAACATCACATAAATTAATACAGTTTTCAGGTGAGCAGGAACTTGTGATTTTTCAAACTAAATTGCCATCACTAAGTTCTATTTTTGCCAAATGTGCATAAGCAGTCAAGTTCAAATCCCAAGGACAATATCTACTGTTTGTCTCTAGAATGACAATATTTTATAACCCACAGGAATCAGGTACTTTTGAACTGGACTGGAATATATACCACAATAAGAACAAGATATACTTTGTATATCTCACTTCCTGTGTTTTCTTCTTGTGATGGTAAGTTTTATTAAGTTTGCACAACTTAGAATCACCTGTAAAGAACCTTAGTGAAGGGTTAGCTTAGCTGCATGGATTTGATTTGTGAGCCCATCTATAGGGGTTATCTTAAAAAATCAACTGCTATGAGAAGACCCTGTCACTGTGAATAGTATCATAACTTAGACACAGAGTCTTGAACTGTCAAGAAAGCAAGTAAGAGAGTGTGTATACATTTATTTCTCTTCATTATTGACTGTGAATGTGATGTGGCTAATGTGTTTGAAATTCCTGTCTTGACTTTTCCATGATAATGGTCTATAAGCTAAAATTGAACTCCTTTCCCCCAATATGCTTTTTGTTGGGGTACTTTAACACAGCAACAACAGAAATCAAAGACACCCCTCTTTCCTTTGACTAATTATAAGAACTTACATAGTTTTTCTTTTGACCATAGTGTACATAGCTTTTGTTTGACACAATACAGACATATTGAGTCATGGCTTTTGTGGTTGCCCCTGAGTAACTCACATGATTTCCCCACCCCCAATTTCCTAGTAAATTATAAACAGATAAAATGAATAGTCGTGTTTGAATTTTATATCTGGATTCTAGCAATTGAAATATTCCTGCCTTGATATTAGCTTAAGATAAACCAAGTCACTCCATCTGACATTGAGTCACTTTTGTTCCAACAAACATATCTACCCTTCTGACCCAGATTCTGGGAAGCCACTTGATCTCACTGCATCCACAATCATGTTTCTGTAAGGAATATTCCCCAATAAATGATGTGCTCTGCAACCCTAAATCTGTTTGTCTTGTTTTTTTCTGTTTTAGTTCAATAGTATCTTGTGCCAGGTTCTCAATATGAGGACTAACTTGGAGTATGCACAATGTAGTTGGTGATGGAGAAAAATCTTAATTTTCTAGGTACATAACCACTGCCTTATTTAGGTCGAAGGGTGTTTTCCAAAATAATGTATTTACATATAATTGAAAGGTGAAGATAGTTTGTATTATTTTCTTCTGGGGAAAAACACATTCTCCACAGACTTTAGCATACTTATATTTAGGTGGCACATCTTAAATTTAATATAAAATAACTTTGGTCTATCAAGATAGAACTGGGTTTTTCTTGAATATGTATTCCAATGTCAGGAAATACCAGTACTCTTCTTGTGGGTAATTTGGAGTAATTATGGGTAATTATGGATTTTTTCATGTTGCCTCTCAATAAGTGACTCTCCCCACTCCACTCTCTGCAGTACATGTGTGTGGAGGTGTGCTCTTCTGTGCATATGTCCCATGTGGAGCTCAGAGATCAATGTCCGAATAGTTTTCCCACTATCACAGATTTGAGACAGAGAATCTCATTGGACCTAGAGCTCATCCTTTCTCTTTGAATGACTGAAACGTTCTGGGTTTCTTTCTGTCTCTTTCAGCACAGTGTTGGGGTTATGGTCAAAGGCTACCATACCTAGCTTTTTACTTGGATACTAATTATCATAACTCACTTTCTCACACTTGGTAAGCAAGCCCTGTAGATACTGAGCCATCTCCCCACCCTAAACTCAATACTCACTGAGTGAGTGGTAAATCATATTACAGTGGAATACAGTAATCTTTTCATGAATAGCAGCATTTAAGTTAATTGTTCATCTGCACAACATTTAAATAATTTCTTTCTACTCTGTAGGTACTAGAAATAGAAATATAAATAACATTCTTTGTCTCTCCTTAAGGATATGTGAGAAAAGTAAGATTCAAGAAATATTTGCAGTCTATAACTCTAAGTGGGTGTGTAGAGATTAAA
Organism: Myodes glareolus; assembly: GCF_982192425.1. Classification (NCBI taxonomy): domain Eukaryota; kingdom Metazoa; phylum Chordata; class Mammalia; order Rodentia; family Cricetidae; genus Myodes; species Myodes glareolus. The sequence goes on along the minus strand of NC_142028.1, from coordinate 119,812,135 downwards.
GCAGATTGCTATGGGAGGATACTGCTTTAGAAAGAGCAGCTGCAGTAGCTACTGCTACATGGTATCAAACCGCTGCTGAATAGATTAAAGCATTGCAGATCTACTGACAGCTCTCAATGCAATGATCTCAAAGAAAGATGATAGAAAGGCAGTGTTCCTTCAGAACTTTTGAAACTAAAATATATTCTTTGCTTTTTATGCCCTTAAGAGCCCATCTCCATTTCTTGCCCCGATCCTTCCTCCTCTCACATCAGCCTCTTAGTTGTCACACCTCCTCATATTGTCATATTGGGTAACTCAGAATAGTTTCATGATTATTCATCATTTCTGCAAGGTTATTTTTATAATGAAGGTAACATATTCCTAAGAACCAAGGGCACGACATGGAAATCTTTGGGGCTTCCTTATTCTGCCTTCCACGAAGCCTCTAAATTTTAGTCTAGAACTGTGGTTCTCAATCTTCCTAATGCCGTGTCTCTTTAATATAATTATTCATGTGGCGACCAACCCCCAAAATAAAATTATTTTGTTGCTACTGTTATGAATTGTAAACTAAGTACCTGATATTCAGATAGCTTTATGGGGCTTCTGTGAAAGGGTTGTTCCACCCCCAGAGGGTCATGACCCACAGTTTGAAAACAGCTAGGCTAGCTTTTTTCATAATGAGCTCAATTTCCTGGGTATAAATGCTGTTACTAGGTTTTGATTTCCTCAGTCCAACTCTTGTGTCCATGTATCTGCTCTCTTGCATGTCCCGACATCTCATGCTTCACAGCCACACCCACAAAACCTACAGCATATTGTGTCCAAATATTTCTTCACAAATGAAAAATTCTGTTCTGGAAGAAATTGCTCTTAATATTGGGAATAAACTTAGGGCATTCATCTGCACCATAGTCACATATAGTTAATATACCTTATAGAGAACATGGAGAAAGATAAAATTATTTGTCTACATGACCTACTGCCTGGTACCTTTGGTTATTAGTGGAGTCTTAAGGGTAGACAAACTTCTGATATGGTTTCTCAGATAGTATTTCTAACCAGATAAGCAAAGGGAACTGATGTTAGCATTTTTAATAACATCTGTGGTCCAGGTACAACTTCTAGATTTCTTGGCCCCATTTCTTCAATAGATGTGCTTTTAGAAATACAAAGAGTTAATGTACTTTAAAAGAACAGTGTATAAAAATTATTTGAGTCCCAAACTGTGGCAGGTGACCAGTTTCTCAGAGACCACATTAGTGTTACCTGTATTACTCTGCATATCTTCCAAACAACAGCTTAAAATTATAGTACTTCATGTCTATATTAGAGTGGTATTGTGGCTAGGGATAAATACCAAATTGACAGAATCTGGAATCACTTAGAAGACAAGTCTCCAGGCACACTTGTAATGAACTGTTTAACTTCTGGGTATGTCTGTGAGGAATTACATTGATCATGTTAAGTGAGGGTGAGAGACCTAACCTCAAACTGCATAGCACCATTCTCTTGGGTGGGGTGCTGAACTGAAGGGAAAGGATAAAGCTAGCTGAGCAAAGATATTTGTTGCTATCCCTTCTGGATCTATAAAAATACAATGTGACTAAGCACCTCAAGCTCCTGGTTTGGGGATGCTCCCTCATTAATAGGCTGTAAACTTGCTCTAAAATAAACCTTTTATTTAGTTGTTTTGTAAAGTATTTTATCACAGCAGATAACTGATCAAAATATTTTTTTCCTTATTTATTTATTTAAAGAATTTCCACTTCCTCCCCTCCTCCCAATACCCTCCCGCTCCCCCCACTCCCTCTCCTCCACCCTCACCATTCCCAAAAGCAGTCAGGGTTTCCTGCCCTGTGGGAAGTTCAAGTTCCTCCCCTCCTCCCTCCAGGTCCAGAAAGGTGAGCATCCAAACAGACCAGGATCCCAAAAAGCCAGTCCATGGAGACGAAACAAGACCCAGTGCCATTGGCAATGGCTTTTCAGAAAGACTCCGGGCCAACCACATTCAGAGAATCCGGCCTCATTCAGAGAATCTGGCTGGATCACGTGCTCGTTCAGTCCCAGTCCAGCTGGCCTTGGTGAGCTCTCATTAGATCAGTCCCCTTGTATCAGTGGGTGATCGCACCCTTCGCGGTCCTGACTTCTTTTTTCATGTTCTCCTTCCTTCTGCTCTTCATTTGGACCTTGGGGGCTCAGTCCAGTGCTCCAATGTGGGTCTCCGTCTCTATCTCCATCCATCGTTGGATGAAGGTTCCCTCTGGTTCTGCTTTCCTTGCTCACGATCTCCCTCCCCCTGCTTCTCATTTGGACCTAGGGAGTTAAGTCCAATGTTCCAATATGTGTCTCTGTCTCTATCTCCATCCATCTCCATATGAAGGTTCTGTGGTGACATGCAAAATATTCATCAGTATGGTTATGGGCCAAGGCCAGTTCAGGCACCCTCTCCTCTGCTGCCCAGGGCTAAATCTATTTCTCCCCAATTCTATAGAAGCTTCCAATTTCACAGGGTAAGTCAAGGATACAAGAAAAAGTTTCTTTTTACACACTCCAGGGAACATGCAGAAGTGACTTTAATAGGTGTCATTGTCCATCAGATAGTAAACTAAGAACTCCAAAGCTCATCTTCCATGCTTTACATGGTCACTATATTTTCTAGAAACTAATTTTGATTAAGTATATGCAAAGCTGGTCCTTTCTTTTAAGTGTTTCAAACAAGGTTTCCAAAAGGGCATCTTTTACAATCTCATCTCCTCTCTCAAGATTTATCATTCTGCTGTACCTTATGCCAGCCTATCATTGACACCTATTCCATTGTGGTACTGAATTACTTTCTGTAAGAGGTGCCTGTGGTAGACAGGGGTTAGACTTCACTTTAGATACTGGTTCTCACACTGAGTTAGTTTTATCTAAATACATAATCTCTTTGAAAGTCAGTTTTCTCATTCATAAAATGACTTTCAATAACTAACTTTGGGGAGTCTTCAACACTGACATTAAAGACTCAATTTTCTACCCTTTGTGTATCTGATTTTGTCAGCTTAATTGGATGTCTGGTAACAGAATCCACTTTGGCCTCCAAATTTATCTCCTTCTTTAGTTCTATTCAGAAGAATATGCTGTTATGTTTAAAGTTGCATATTGCTTCCACTTGTTGAGTACAAATGTGAAAGCTGAAAACAAGGCCCTTGAACTTGCAGGAACAAATATTCCATTTTAGAAGTTGATCTGTAACTCAGTATACTTTTTCAGGCATACAGACAGGATATCAGAAAAAATAGCAATCATAACTTTTTCGATTTTACAAGAGTGTGATTAGATCAAAACTAACAATAGCTCTCTCACTTTATATGAAAAAACATGTTTCTTTCACCTCACACAGACATAAACCAGAGTTTAAAAGGCTCTATTATTTCTAAGATTAACACCAAGTATCTGAATCAGGCAGCAAATGGTAAAAGGCTGATAATTTGTTCTCAATAGATTTTCCAAAAGTGATAAAAAAATTATCTAAATAATATGAGAACTTGAGTCATCCATTTAGAACTATTCTCTTACTGACATTCCAGCTTTGTTTTCAAGGAAAATGACGCAGAGGTAAAACAAAGAGAAACAGGCTAAAGAAGACTCTGAATTGAAATACAGCTCTCTGGTTACTTACTCCAGTTTTTTGTCTGGGTTATTTATTCAGTGTCTTGCTTTTCTCAGGAACTCAATGGTAGGATATTTACACAGAGAACCTCTGGTGGTCTACCTCTTCAGTGCTCTTTCCCCTTTGCTTCTCTTATCTGGTGCTCCTTGTTATAGGAGCAGTCTCCCTCTTATCAGAGGACCCAGGTCCTGTTACTTACATGTAATTTACATCCATTGAAAGCCTAGAATTCCTCTGTATCAACCAGCCCTTCCTCCCCATCTTAGAGATAAGGACCATCATTCAAGATAACGTTTTCCCATTCTTACCTTGTACTATTAAAGTGTACAACTGATTACTAGCTTCAAATATGTTAATATGTTTGCATATTTACTACTGCAGATAAAGTGCTACAGTCAAGAATCTCTGATTATCACAATTCCCAGGTCTCTTTTGAGACCAGAATTAAAAGCACTGCTGCTTCTCTGTAAAATACTGAATCTCAGACACTTATTTGGAACTTTGCTTTATCTATAGAATGTTAAATAAAATGTACTGTTCTTTCTAAATAGCATCCTTTAGAAAGAATAATATTTCTGTCTCAAGCTTCACAGTGATTTTATTTTTACTATAAGACCATTTATTTTTTGGGTAACAGCTGTTGATATGGTGCACCTTCTCATGACATTCTGGCCAGAACTCCAAAATAAGACTAAAAAACAAAACAAAACAAAACATAAACAACCCTATAGACTTCTCAGAAATTGTTTGTAACTATACTAGATATTAATTTTGAACTTAACTATCACTTTACTTTTATAGGATCCCATTAAGATAACATCACCCCCATGACAGCAGGAAGCAATTCTAAAAGATGATGCTCTCTATCCCAAAAAAGTTTATCCTTAGGATTGAACACCATTTAGGGGTTGTTGATTATTACTTGTACTACATAGAGCATTGGGGTGAAAACTATGTTTGCTCTTTTTAAAAAAAGGATAATAATAGTGGGTAATAAAGTGAATACTTGTGAGCTATTATTTAGATAATTAACACTGGTATAGTTTTGTGTATTGATTTTATTTTTATTTATAAGAATAAATGAAAACAATACTTCTAGAAGTTAAGCACCACAATATTTTATAAGTTCTAAATATAACAGAAATTCTTAAATTGTTCATTTAAAAATAGAAGTGAATATTATATTCTGCAGAGAGTTTTTAAATTTGTTTTGACTTTAAAGTTGCACTCCTTATTTCAAAAGAACCACTTGTAGATAATAAGATCCTGGTGCTGAGTATGTGACACACGGATAAATACATAGATAGATAGATAGATAGATAGATAGATAGATAGATAGATAGATAGATAGATAGATTATGAAACTGTCAAAACTTGATGTTAACTGGCTGGCATCATGACCATATAGTCAACAGAAGGTCTTGGTATTTATTGACTTTGTGCTATCCAATCTTGAAATTTTCAATATGAACATGGAGAAAAACTTTGAACAAGGAATTCCACATTTTCACTTTTCACTGAGACTCATAAATTGCATAATAGATCTTGTTGATACTAACATATGTCAAATATCCTGAATCCCCGTATGTAGAAGCAGGCAATGGGCTTGTATCATTTTGCAAAAAAATCTTTTGTACAGTGCTGAGATAAATAGTAAACTACTTGAGAATATAAGAAATCCATAACTCTACAGTGAATGGAATGATGTTTGAAGTCTTATTATAAATACTGAGAAAGATAAAAAAGAGCAGAGAAGCAAATTAACAAAAAAAACAATACTAATGTGTATGTCTTTTGAAACTGATTAAACTATATTACTCCTAAAGGTGAAGATATTTTGTTTGGTCCTTATGATGACCTGAACTACTCAGATGAAACTTTTCAAATTCAGGATTTAAGTGAATACAAAAAAATAAGTAAAAATCATTTGGGATTTAACACTTATTCTTTTTCTGTATTGTAGAAGGAGCAATGGGCTGCGCTCCCGCCGCCCAGATCCCGGATAGCTTACACCCGAAATAATTACATGGAAACTGTATTCTTTAAACACTGCCTGGCCCACTATCTGTAGCCTCTTATTGGCTAACTCTCACATCTTGATTAACCCATTTCTAATAATCTGTGTAGCACCATGAGGTGGTGGCCTACCGGGAAAGATTCAGCATGTCTGACCTGGTGGCTGGTTCCATGGTATCTGCCTCATTGCCTTCTTCCCAGCATTCTGTTCTGTCTACTCCACCCACCTATGTTCTGACCCATCAGGCCAAGCAGTTTCTTTATTAATTAACCAATGAAAGTAACAGAGATAAAGAAGACTCTACTACATCACTGTGTGATTATGTAAATATGCTGCTGTAGGGTTAAAAAGGAAAGGGATGCACTTTCTCTTTTATTTCCACAAAGCAAAACCCCAAGTTGTTAAATGACATAAAAATCAGAATTTTTTGCAAGAGGCAATCAGCATTGAGGTAAGAATTGTCATGTGGTGTCAGAAATCATAAAGTACCTTGTCTTTGATTTTAAGATGATAACAGGGTAATTTAGTATATTTTTCTGTAAGTGAACACCCCTAGAGCATGTCTTTCCAGTTGGAAGTTTTGAAACCTTCCTATATACCCATAATGACAAATTATGTTTTTTTTCTAATTTTCCAGAGTGACTTGGTCTAGAATTATGCCAAGTATCCAAGGGGGCAAAACTGAGTCTTTTTTTAATAAAGTTTGAAACTGGCAGAGAGAGAGAGAGAGAGAGAGAGAGAGAGAGAGAGAGAGAGAGAATAAAACTTCTGTGTAAGGGCACTTCTGCCTGCATGTTTAGAAAAAAAATCAATAGAGAACAATGGTTAGGGAAACAAAATAAATTTTATCATTACCTATGCTGGATCAAGTTTAAAAAGGATATTAATAAGGGAAATTAAAGTAAACCTTATTTTATATACATGAAAATAACTGTTGGGCAACAATCCAATATTAAATTGATGGATTTTGATAATTGAGGGTTATATAAGCAAAACATAACATTAAATGGCAATAGCTGTTATCTCAATTAATGTCCTACTATTTGGATCTTTGTTTTGTTCATTTTGATCTTCAAAGTTTATTTTTAATATAATAATGTATTTTGATCATAAAACACAAATTATTATCTCTTTAGTTTTCTGAACTTCACTTGTTAATAAATGGGCCCTAAGAGCTCAGAAAATTCTGCTTAAAACTCAAACACATTTTATTGTGCATTATGTAATTATTGCCTACAAGTAATTTCTCCTAGTTTGCATTTAATATTGTATTGACATTTCAGGAACTTTTTCAGAACTAATATACAAAATATTAAGCAATGGGTTCTTTTAAGTGCATCTATAATTACAGTACTAAAGGGTTTGTCACACAATTGTTCTCCATCCAATAACACACAAAAAATAGAAATCAGTTAAAATAATAATCCAAGTCCATAAGGCCTATAATTTTAGAGGGGCACAGATATTTGAATAGCCACTAAAAATATTTGAAAAGTTTTCATCATCTGATAATATTAATGTGATCAAAATAGTTATTAGCACATTTATTCATAACAGAACTAAAGACACTTCTATGGAAAGATAATCTTTATTTTACAAAAAAGCACTATAAACTTAGACAGTAGCACAAATATAAAAGCTTGTTGTTTTTCAGATTGTTGGAGGAATTCTTGCCTTGGCGCCAGCCCATCTCTTCCTTCAAATGCTATCCAATGGATCTTCTGGTACAGGGTCAGGTTTCCTTGTTGGTCAGGGACCTTGCCCTCTGATGGATCTTCTGCTACAGGATCAGTGCCCCTTGCTGGCCAGAAATCTCGCTGACTAAAGGCCTACCTTGCTACAGGCAGGCTATTGAAACAAAGGAACTCCCCCCTGCCAGTTGCACTCACCACCCTGTCCCAAACAGATTGAGCTGGGGGACATAAATCATTTCTTATACCAAAGTGGACGTGTGGGAATAAATGAGGCACGTGTCACACAATAGCATCAGGAGGGAGTTTTCAGGGATCATCCAAATCCTGAATTCACATCCTGAAAATCACCTACGTTTATTTTCCAAACAGCTTTTATATCAAGGTAAACTGAAGTGGGGGACAGGTAACATAAACTTCATTTGCATTTTATTTCCTAGGTAGCAGGGAAATGAAATCGGTCACATCTGTACTTATTGTCATGTCTATGCCTAGTTTGTAGACTGAAAAACACTTCTTCCCTAGGTGACCTCCTAATTTACAATCAAAGGAGCAGAACAACATTAGTATATCCCAACTATTTTTTAGGTGGGCATTGGGCTGTTTTACTATCAAAAGTCAGGCTCATTGACTTCAGTGTGGCAGGCACAAATTGCACCTCGTAGGTTGCTCAGAATTCTCTGACCATAAGACAATGTAGGAATGGGCCCACAATTCTTGACTCCTACAGGTCACAAATTGTTATTGGTCAAGATAAAAAAATCGAACAGAGGAGATTAGATTCAGTGATCTCTTTGAGAGGCACAGATCCCACATGTTCAGTGAGTCTAAAGTCCTACCACAACCCCTGAGCAGCCTGGCTTCGGGTTCAGAGACAGGGAAAGAAACAAACACTGAAAATGAGGCCAGAGCCTGGGGAAGAGACATTTTGCCCCAGAATTTTGAGGAGAAAATTTCCCGGACCCTGAATTCAGGGCCTGAAAAACACACAAAGTCCCTAGGTTCCCTGAGCATATTTGCCCTGGTCCCAAAATTAGAGTGAAAAATGGAAAATGAACCAAATAAAGAAGCACAATTTGGACCCAGAATCAGAGTTATCTTTGTCCCTATCGAAAACCAGCTACTCCCTGATCAGGGAAAATGGACTTATCACTAAGCCCCTAGAGACTTGAAATTCTCCTCAGGTAATTATTAAAAGTTTTAAATTCCCCTCAGGCCTGGAAATCCCCTTACATACATACAGGTCAGCCAATTCTAAGCGTAGAAGTCTGGAATTCCTCTCACTCCACTTGGGGACAGGCAATCACAAGGCCAAAAAAGAATAGCCAAAACAATTTTATATAATAAAGGAACATTTGGAGGTATAACCGTCCCTGACTTCAAACTCTATTACAGAGCTACAGTATTGAAAACAGCTTGGTATTGGCATAAGAACAGAGAAGTCGACCTACGGAATTGAATAGAAGACCCAGATATTAACCCACAAATCTATGAACACTTGATTTTTGACAAGGGAGCTAAAGGCATGCAATGGAAGAAGGAAAGCATCTTTAACAAATGGTGCTGGCATAACTGGATGTCAACCTGTAGAAGAATGAAAGTAGATCCATATCTATCACCATGCACAAAAATCAAGTCCAAATGGATTAAAGACCTCAACATTAACCTGACCACTTTGAACCTGATAGAAGAGAAAGTGGGAAGTAGTCTAGAAGACATAGGTACAGGAGAGCACTTCCTAGGTAGAACCCCAGTAGCACAGACAATAAGAGAATCAATGAATAAATGGGACCTTCTGAAACTGAGAAGCTTCTGTAAAGCAAAGGACACTGTCAGTAAGACAAAAAGGCTACCTTCCGACTGGGGGAAGATCTTCATCAACCCCTCATCAGACAAAGGTCTGATCTCCAAAATATACAAAGAACTCAAGAAACTAGACACTGAAACTCTAATTAACCCAATTAAAAAATGGGATACTGATCTGAACAGAGAATTCACAACAGAAGAACTTCGAATGGCCAAAAGACACTTAAGGTCATGCTCAACATCCTTAGTGATCAGGGAAATGCAAATCAAAACAACTATGAGATACAATTTTACACCGGTCAGATTAGCGAAACTCAAAAACAACAATGATAGCCTATGCTGGAGAGGATGTGGAGTGAGGGTAACACTCATCCATTGTTGGTGGGAATGCAAACTTGTGCAGCCACTGTGGAAATCAGTGTGGCAGTTTCTCAGGAAACTGGGAGTCAACCTCCCTCAGGACCCAGCAATTCCACTCTTGGGAATATACCCAAGAGATGCCCTATCATACTACAAAAGTATTTGTTCAACTATGTTCATAGCAGCACTATTTGTAATAGCTAGAATCTGGAAACAACCTAGGTGCCCCTCAACAGAAGAATGGTTAAAAAAGGTGTGGAACATATATACATTAGAGTTTTACTCAACGGTAAGAAACAATGACATCTTGAATTTTGCATGCAAATGGATGGAAATAGAAAACGCTTTACTGAGCGAGGTAACCCAGACCCCAAAAAGAGGAATATGGTATGTACTCACTCATAAGTGGATTCTAGCCATAATTAAAGGTCTTTGCGCCTATTATTCATGATCCTAGAGAAGCTAAATAAGAAGGTGAACCTGAAGAAAATCATGTAGTTTTCCTCCTGGATATTGGAAGTAGACAAGAGTGCCAGGCAACATTGGGTGCACAGGGGCGGGAGTGGATGGAAGGGGGAGAGGGTTAAAGAGAAGGGAGTAGGGGAGGATTGGGAAAGTTTGGGGGATTGGGATGGGGGGGAGGGAGGAAAGATGGATATGGGAGCAGGGAAGTATATATCTCAACTAAGGGAGCCGTTTTAGGGTTTACAAGAGACTTGATTCTAGAGGGGTTCCCAGGTTCAAGGAGAGATCCCCAGATTGTTCCCTGGACAGCAGAGGAGAGGGTGCCTGAACTGGCCTTGGCCCATAACCATACTGATGAATATTTTGCATATCACCATAGAACCTTCATCTGGCGATGGATGGAGATAGAGACAGAGACCCACATTGGAACACTGGACTTAACTCCCTAGGTCCAAATGAGAAGCAGAAGGAGGGAGACCGTGAGCAAGGAAGGCAGTATCAGAGGAAACCTTCACCCGATGATGAATGGAGATTGAGACAGAGACCCACATTGGAGCACTGCACTGAGGCCCCAAGGTCCAAATGAGGAGCAGAAGGAGGGAGAACATGAACAAGAAAGGCAGGACTGTGAGGAGTGCGTTCACCCACTGATACAAGGGGACTGATCTAATGAGAGTTCACCAAGGCCAGCTGGACTGGGATTGAAAGAGCACGTGATCAAACCGGGTTCTCTGAATGTGGCCGGATTCTCTGAATGTGGCTGGCATGGGGACTGTCTGAGAAGCCATTGATAATGGCACTGGGACCTGTTTCCTCTGCATATTCTGGATTTTTGGGATCCTAGTCAGTTTGGATGCTCACCTTCCTAGACCTGGAGGGAGGGGGGAGGAACTTGAACTTCCCACAGGGCAGAAAACTCTGACTGCTCTTAGAGCTGGAGAGGGAGGAGGAGAGGAATGGGGGGAATGGGAGGGTATTGGGAGGAGGAGTGGAAGTGGGAACTTTTATAAATAAAAAAAGAAAAAAGAAAAAAATTCTCCAAGCCTCTACAAACCTCCTATTTTCACTGCTTGGGATTTCTCCTGTGCTATTCCTGTTCCTGCCCTCATCACCGATGCTGCAGCTGCCTTTTCAAATGGAAAGAGAGAGCTGAGCTAACTCACTATAAATTCTCTTTGCTCTTTTAGGTTACGTCTTCCTCTCTACAAACTGATTGTAAGACCTTATTGCTAAAGACAACACCTATATATTTCACCGAACACAGAAAAATAGAATTAGTGCCTAACCAGAGCCTTAAACACTATAGACCAATGTTCATGGTACTGGAAGGTACTCTGCAAATTAACAGAGGAGAAAGGTAAAGATCAATGCAACTGCAAACTCTGCAATCTCCAAGAATGACTTTACCTGCAAAATAAGCAAGTTTGTACAATAACGTCATGAAAGCTGTGGGAGTAACCAATCAGTGTCTGATTTGATTTAAGGTCCTGTCCTTCAGATGGACCATACCACATACTCCTGATTTACTAGATATCTGCCAGTAGATATGCCATAAGTTTAGGAGAAAACCAAATACTGATATTCTGCTAAAGGAACCTAACAAAAAATGACTCCTAAAAACATTTTAGTATACTTATATGTCAATATCTTGCTCAGTCTTTCTAGAGTAGATGGGAACAAATTCTGAGACCCACAACTGGATATTGTCAGAGAGGAAGAAACTTTGGAACACTCAGTCCTAAATGTGACATCTCCAGTACATCCCTCCCCTCAGGGCTAAGGAAACTCTGTGGAAGAGGAGGCAGAAAGACTGTAAGAGCCAGAGGAGATGGAGAACACCAAGGAAATACGGCCATCTAAATAGCCTAACTGATGCACACATAAACTCATAGGGACTGTAGTAGCATTCCAAGGACTTGCATGAATCTAGATAGTTTCTAGATAGTTTGATGAAAAATAGCCCCCAAAGGGAGTCACACTATTAGGGGGTGTGGCCTTGTTGGAGTAGGTGTGGTCTTCCAGGAAGTGTGCCATTCTGGAGGTGGGCTTTAAGATGTCATATGTGCTTGAACTATGCCAGTGAGACAGAACATGACAATAATGAACTAAACCTCTGAACTGTATGCGAGACACCATAATTAAACATTTTCCTTTATACAAGTTGCCATGCTCTTGTAGGCCAGACTGGCCTTGAACTCATAGAAATCCCCCTGCCTCTGCCTCCCAAGTGCTGGGATTCAAGTGTATAAACCCTTGGTTTATACAGAAATCCACAACTAACCACTGGGTCGAGCTACCCAGTGTACAATTAGAGTACAATTGAAGAGAAAGGGGAGCGATAATATGAACAAAGGAGTCAAGACCATAGAGGGGAAACCCACAGAAGCAGCTGACCTGAGCTACTGGGAGCTCAATGACACCTGACTGACAACTGAGGAATCTGCATAGGTCCTAGATAGGCCCCTGAATGCAGGTGACAATGGTGTGGCTTGAGCAATATGTGGACCCAATGATGGTGGGACCAGGATCTAACCTTAATACATGATTTTGTGAAGCCCATTCTCTATGGAGAGATACATTACTCAGCCTAGGCACTGGAGATGGGGCGGGGTGAGGTGGGGCTTTGGAATAGGGGTTTGGGGATTCCTGAGTGTTTGTACATGTGACTTCCCTGGGTAGGCCTTACTCTCTCTGAGGAGTGGATGGGGATGGGGTGGGGGAAGGAAGGGGGAGTAGGAGAAGAGGAGGGAATAGACTGGAGGGGGTGGGGGTGGAGTGAGGGTTGGGGGAATTCCTGAGTGTTTGAACATGACTTCTCAAGGGATGCCTTACTTTCTCTGAGGAGTGAATGGAGCTGGGGTGGGGGAAGGTGGAGGAAGCAGGAGGAGAGAGGGAGGGAGAAAAGGGATTGGTATGTAAAACAACAAACAAACAAACAAACTAAATATTTTTTAAAAGTTGCCATTGTCATGGTGTCTCTTCACAGCAATAGAAATCCTAACTACGAGATCATCTAGTGCTGAGAGAAGAGTGCACATATGCCCACAGTCCTAAACCACAAGCTTGCCCCAGTTGAGAACCACTTTCAAAGGAAAGGGAGTCTCCCTGGGGAAACAAACTACTTTTAAACATAGGCCCCATGCCCAGCAGTAGATGGCCAGTACCAAATGAGCTCAATCTCATCTTTGGGGGTTCTTTGTCTCATAATCTTGTGTTGCGCATTTTTTCTTTTAACTTTACAGATTCTTTTTGCAGTTATATTATGGCTTCCAGTTTTGTGCTTTTATGGATTCCTGAGTGTGTGAACATGTATTCTCTACATCTGTGTGTTTGTAGTATTTTTCTTTCACTCTTTTTCTTTTGTTTCTTTTTGTTTCTTTTGTGTCTATGCTAGTCTGTTTGTTTTTGCTTATTTTTTTTTTGCTATTTTATTCTTTTATTTTATTATTATTCCTTAGATGACTGTTTGTTTTCTGATGAGAGACAAAATGGATGCAGATCCAAATGGGAGAGAAGGAAGGGAGGAAATAGGAATAGTGGGAGGAGGGAAAATTTTAATTAGATCATATTGTTTGACAAATGTCAATTTTCAATAAAAGAAAAATATTTACAAATTGGCAAAACTGCCTGGTCCAGAAAATACTTTTACAATTTTGCTATTTTATATATTTATGTTGGATGAACTAGGAGTGATGGTATTTATTTGGGCAGCTATAAAAATTTGGATAGTAAGCTGTGACTAGAGATTCAATCACATAATACTGACATACATACATATATATGTGTGTCTGCGTGTGTGTGCGCGCACATACGCAAACCCCAATTCAGAGAAATGAAGACAAGAAAAACTAGTTATAACTAAATATAAAAGTCAATGAATAAAGAAATGCAAAATATTTCCAACTTTTTGATTCTAAGAATTGTCTTGGAGACATGGAACATGGTGGAAAAAGTCACAGATTTTCTCTGAATGATGGGATTTTCTCATTAGTATATATTATATTTTCTGATTTTTGCACAAATGCTCCTGTAAGAGATTGCTGGAAACTTTCCAAACAGCTCTCGTTGACAACTCTGCAGACATTGCAGGGGAAATATTTGGTATTAGTATGCAGTGGCATTTTACAGCTTTCAAAATCTACATGAAGCATACAATTCAGTGAGAAATTTTGCAGCTCAAGCACCTTATCGGCACTGTTTGAACTCTTGGTTTCCAACTGGGCCAGGGTTATATCTCAGCAAACACAAAAGATGTTTAATTATATTGGATCTTGTTTTAGAAGAAATATATTCTTATTCAGAATTTCAATGTGTAGGACAGAAGAATTTATTAGCTCAATTTGAAATATTAGGAGTAGAAGAATTATTTTAAAATTCTTTCATAAATAAAAAATTAAAGGGTATAAAGTATGCTTTACACAACTTCTAGAGGCAGATTTCATTTCTTTAAAACTCCTTTTTTATTATTGTGTAAGTTTATTTTAATGGTTATTGGTTTACCTGCTCAACAAGAAGACACAAAGAAAGTGGAAAATACTGGAAGTTTCTCTGAGATTTTACTACATAATTCTCATAATGTCTATGATTATAGCATTAGCATTCATGGTAGTTCAATGTAAAAGATGGAAATCAATTTGATTGTTTATATGAAGTTCTATTTAAATTATTTTTATTCTGAGCACATCATTCATTCTGCATGGGACTGCTTCAATTTTAACTTAAAATTTGAAACATTTGACTGTTTTTCAAGATGTCATCCTTCTATGTAGCTCAGTCTGACCTCAAACTGGCAAATCTCCAGGCTTGGCTGTACCACAGTGACCTGCATCTTAACTAACTTCTAAACAGTCCATCTTCCCTCTGGAATTTTCTTTCTAATACTAGGGCTACTTTTCTCATACTTTACCAACATGACAGTCTGAGAAGTTCCAGGACACATCTGTAGCATCACTGAGAGGAAAGAAATGCCTACAATTGAATCAGACATCAAATAAAACTGAGAACCTACCTAGGGGATTTAAATTAGGATACCCTGAAAAGAAGTTGAATGTTGATTAAAAACTACAGTGATGTGAAGAGGTTTTTGCTGGATCTAAGACCTGCTCCATGAACTGGCGCCCATACCTGACACAGTAAATGAGGCCAAGAACTGGAAGCTAGATAGGTCATTGACCCTCAGAGGAGAACTTCTCCTATTGCCCTGCTAAATTGACGTAGGAATAAAATGAGTCCTAATGACATATTGCTATACCCATAGATCAACTCTCATCAGAGAAGTTTCTGCTTGAAGCACATGGCATTTAACACAGAACCCTACAATTGGTCAACATGAAGAGAGTAAGGAATTCAGAATGCTCATCTCTAAATGGGATGTCTATATCATTACTCTCCTCTTCAAAGCTCAGAGATCTACATGTAAGATAGAGCAGCGAGGTTGAGAACCAGAGCAGTGGATGATTCAAACAAAAGAGTGTTTTCCATATACAGATGCACACATGGACTCCAAAATAAACTATCTGTTATCACTTTAAGATGAGATCCAGGGATTTTATAGTTCATTCCCAAGGAAACATGGTCTCTGCTATATGGGAGTACTTATATTGCACTCCGCCTTCAGAAGATATGCAGCAGTTCAAGCCAAACAAAATCCCCAAACAGGGAAATGTTCCACCCCTGACTGAGGAGGAATTGGCATTTGGTAACTACTGGGAGGAGAAAAACAAGAATTAGTGGAAGTTATCAAAGCCAAGACAGAAGACTTGATGTGCAGGCAGAATGGGGTTACCGTGGTATGGGAATCAGCTGATGAAGATGTCACTTAGACGGCCTGTGATGAACAGCAAAGAATTCGGCAAGTTCAGTTATCTTTAGTCAGTAGATTGAGAATAAGTTCTAACATCAGAACAGTGCACCATAAAAAGGTGAAGGATTAATAAATCTGGAAGGCCAGTATTATCAAAATCCATAATAAGTTATAATGCTAGGGATAAGGTTGGAAAAATTTTCCTGTAAAGAGTCAGGCATGAAATGTTGTAAAGTATGAAATTAATTGGTAAACGCGATTCAGTTCTGCAGGTGTGGGACAAAGTCAGCCCACGCAGCAAGTGACAAGCAAATGAACGCACTTGGAAAATTCCAACAAAATTTCATGTGTGACAATGACATTTGAATTTCATGTAATTTTCTCATTTGGCAAAATATCTTTCTTTTGTACTTTTTCACTACTTGAAAAGGTAAATGCTATTCTTAGTTGATGGGTTATAAGCAGATGGTGGGCCAGGTTTTTCCTACAGTCTGCTCTTAGCAGTCTTGGTAATAATATACAGTTGAATAAGGGACTTTTGAAATAAAAATGAATTTGTAAAATGTTTTACTGGGTAAATTTATTTTTGTATTTTCAATGTTGCTTTATCCCTATTGATCATGTACTGAGATTCAAACTAGATCAGCAACATTTTTACTGAGATTTAATTTAAGAAACTGATTGGGCAAATGTAATTGGCACATGTATGGTTTATGGAATACATTTGTTACAATTGTATTATTTATTCATATCCTGTGTCTTTAAAACAAAGAACACCTCTTACAATTGCACTTGCATTCTTTATTAGCTAGGTAATCAAATATAAGGAAGGCTTACCCAAAATGAATTTGTTAATAGATTTATAGTAAATTTAATGAAAATATAAAGTGTTGCTCCAGTCATAGCCACAACCATTAGTTCATGGATCATAATTTTTTTCTGTAAGGCAATATTTATATTTTGTATTCAAAGAAATAAAGTGATCAAATGAATAATTTTTAAATATTTTATAGATACTCTGCCATATTGAAAGACTACTCAGTTTCTCATTCTCCTGTATGTTTTTCTGTAGTACCAAAGGAAGACGAAATTTCTGTCTCTTTTGGGTATGTTCTGAATGTAGCACACACCAATCTTTTTGTTTCAGGGAAATATTTTACCAGTATTTATACACTAATATAAAATTATAAATAAAGGAAAACTAAACATTCAAAGAGATGAATACCATAATAAAGTAAAAAATAATTTTATGAATATTTCAAGGAGAACACATTTTAATCATATGCCTGTTTAATACAACTTCAATATTTTGAAAGATTTTAGTATGCTTATTAAAAAGCAAGTTGTTCATTCATCGTTTTATTAAATCAGTAAATATTTATTGAGTTTCTACATATGCCAGGCAATATGTTCTGCCTGAGAATTCATGGCTGTAAAAGACAATTCCCTCTGTCCCAACTATTGTAAAGATTTCTATTAATCATGCACATATTTTTAATTCGTACTGAGAAAATAAATAATAAAGGTTGACTATTAGATAATGAGACCCTGGAATGGATCTTGGGGAGGACTTGTGAGATGAAAGGCAACACGGCAGAAGTGAGATGCAAAGAAATCAGAACTCTCCGGACATAGTCACTCATGGACTTAAATATTAGTTTGTCATATAGTAGAGGGCAAGGAGAGTGCCAAAGCTTAGGCCATAGTGAGGGGTTTGGCATGATCATACCAATGCAAATGTATTGTTGAAGTTTGCACCTTCAGACCAGGAAGTATGGAATAACCTTGTTTTAATTAATTAATTAATTTAGAAATTAATTAAGAAATTGTGTCACTAAGTAGCCCTGGCTGGACTGGAACTTGTGACATTTCTGTGTCAGTTTCCTTAGGGTAGTGTACACAGATGAATGGGAAACCTGTCTGTATAGGCCACCCCTCAATGTTCTCTAATCTATTAGCTTCCTAGTCTGAGCTCGTTCTATTTGAAGTCATTGTCTCTGTGACTCTGATAGTCTCTTTGCCTCGGAATTATGTAGGGTACAAAGTAGTTCCTGCTGTTGTATCAGGCCACAGTTTGTCATCTTATTCTTCATCTGTTGCTCATTGTAGATGACGATCTTTTCAGGGAAAAACTGAGCTTGTATTACTGGTTTGTCCTATAAAGTCACTGTTCCCTGTTTCCTGAGGGGATTGAGCTTGTCATCCTCATATTTTCCTGCTGGCATTGTCGGAACTATCCATTTATTGTAAGGTTAGGCAGGAGAGGAAATACAGATAACCTGGATGAACTATAAAGTTATAAACCATATATACACAGGAACACTTTATTGGTCAATCTGTGTATGGAGTGAACATGATCTGCTATTATAATTTTTTCCCTAAGCTGAAAATTATTCTAAAATAAAAAGTGAGGGTTATACATGACTTGTGACTCAGTGCTTAATAGCTTAATATTCTACCACTATGCTGCAAGTGTAGTCCCACTGATTACTATTCCTACTAGCTAAAGCTGCGTGGGCTGCCAGTGAGTTTCTGTTGTGATTTGACCATGCTGATTATGTAAATAACTGAATGAGGAAACAACAGATGCTAAAGAGAACACAAGCTGTTTTGCAAAGCAGAGACCTCTGTATTATCTTCCAGAGGAGATAGTGAGTAATTTCTACAGCATTAGAAGATTAACATAGGTAGGAAAGTTAAAGGTAATTGTACATTATAATTTATACATCAGCATTTCTAGCCTCGGACTCCCTCTGTTTTTCATTCTGTCATTGCAGCAGAGAGAGTAGATTTGAAAATTGAATCTTCTCAGGAATGGCAAGATTTTTACATTCATGTTATAATCCTAACCCTCATTATTTACACTCTTCTGACTGCATAAAATGAGAACATCCATACAGCCTGCAAAGAATAATTATAGCTCTCATATTTCTTTTAATTACTGATTCATTCCTATCAGCTTTTATTCATTTGATTCTTCAATACTCAAATACAGCAGCGCTTCCATTAACAATCTGGTCACAAGGAATTGGATTACAAGGAAATAAAAACCTGAAATAAGTGATACCTTGGGTGGCATAAAAGAATACGAAAAATGGGGAAGCACTCCAATGTGTGTCTCATTGATGTTGAGTGTGAACTCAGCATGGGAGCAAGGAAAGAGAAGAACAATATTTACACCGTATGTGATCTACAAACCAAATTACTTTAAGAAAAGTAATGAAAGGTCAGATCCCATAACCAGAAAGAGGAGCCATCCAAGTACTACTGAGCCAAATGCCCTTGTTAATATTTAATAGTGTCTAATACTGATTCTTCTTTGAAATAAAGTGGTGCAGGAGAATTGTCTGTATTCTGTCAATCATGTTTTAAATAAACGCTGATTGGCCAGGCAAGAGGTGTAGGTGGGAAAACCATACAGGAAGTGGAAATGATGCAAGGAGAGCAGGAGAATTCTGGGGAGGAGGAAGTTGATTCCTCCCACTCCTGCCCAGATCACCGAAGCAGCAGGATGTGAGCTGCCCCACTGAAAAAGGTACTGAGCCACATGGCTAACATAGATCAGAAAAATGGGTTAATCAAGATGTGAGAGATAGCCAGTAAGAAGCCTGACCTAAAGGACCAATTAGCTTTATAACTTATAGAGATTTCAGTGTGATTTTTCTCTGGGACTAAACAGCTTGGGGCCGGGCAGGACAGAAACACAAACAAGCCGGCTCCCCTCACGTTACAGAATGGTGCCCACGTGGATAACTGAATCCACAGAAAGCCTGGGAACGCTTGGGAAAGATTAGAGTAAAGCATTTCAGTTTTCAGCCGTAGCAGGAAAAAAGCTGCTCTGTTTTAAAATGCCAGCTTTCTGGGTCATCTGGCCAGGGAAAACTCTGACTCTTTCAAGCAGGCTGTCCAGACTATGGAAACAATGTTGCAGCTTGCTTCCTGGCAAGGACCTTGAAACGCCATAGGAGCTTTTGACTGTTGTCTTCTCCGTATTCCTTTGCAAATTAAAGATCCATGTGGTCAGAAAAAGAGAGATATACAGTAAAGAGAGATTCAATGAGGAAGAAAACCTCTAAATGGTTTACAGTGTGTTAAAAATATATGCAGGTTTGAAAAAAAAAAAAGAGGTTTAAAGCCTTAAAATAAAAAAGAAAGAAAGAGAGTAGTTGGGTGTGGCGATACACACCTTTAATCCCAGCACTTGGGAGGCAGAGACAGACGGATCTCTGGGAGTTCAAGGATAGCCTGGTCTACAGAGGGAGTTCCAGAACAAAGATATGCAGAGAACCTGTCTCAAAAAGCCAAAAGTTAAAAGTAAAAATAAAAGAAATAGAGGTTAAAATAAAGCCACATAAAGATGGAAAATACATAGAGAATCTTGATACTGTATGCTATTATGCTCTCCTTGAATTGTTTAAATGCTGAGGAAGGAGCAACAGCTGCTAAAAGGTATTTGTTTATAAATGCTGCAGAATTAATCCAAGATAGGTATTTTGAAAATACCTTGGCTTCAAAATTGAAGTCAAAAGGTATGTTACTTTGGAGAAGAGATTTTGCTTTTGTTTCCACAGAAAATGAGAGGCTCTGGATTTATTTGGAGCTAAGAAAAATCATCTTTGACCAAGGGAGACCACCTGAGCAATCACCAGTAGGAACAGATGGCCCGATATCAGAGTTCTTCATCCAGAACAGGTTCAAGACTGCTGCCTGAGATGATCAAGACTCACAGAATACTTCAGTCAGGACTTGATCATAACTCTAAATTTTTCTTTAGGTCCCCATACGATTATCAGCACCCCCAACCAGCTGGAAGTAGTCTGGAATACTACGCCCACATTCCCAACAAATGGACTATGGATATTTTCCTTTGTTTTCTTTTAAAAAAGAAGGGGAAGTGGTGCAGGAGAATTGTCTGTATTCTTTCAATCATGTTTTAAATTAACACTGATTGGCCAGGCAGGAGGTGTAGGTGGGAAAACCAGACAGGAAGTGGACATGATGCAAGGAGAGCAGGAGAATTCTAGGGAGGAGGAAGTTGATTCCTCCCACTCCTGCCCAGATCACCGCAGCAGCAGGATGTGAGCTGCCCCACTGAAAAAGGTACTGAGCCACATGGCTAACATAGATCAGAAAAATGGGTTAATCAAGATGTGAGAGATAGCCAGTAAGAAGCCTGACCTAAAGGACCAATCAGCTTTGTAACTTATAGAGATTTCAGTGTGATTTTTTTCTGGGACTAAGCAGCTGGGCTGGGCAGGACAGAAACACAAACAAGCAGGCCTCTTCATGTTACAATAAAGAAGCTAAATTTTATGTTCTTGTTAGTGGTCATTAAGAGCTCCTATTAAGAAGTCAAAACTTATTTTCCCTCTGAGCACTGGTCAAAGAGTCAACTGTGTGTAGCATTGATATATTTCTTTGAAATCTTCAATGGAACTGAATCAGCTCTTAACATAATCTGAAAAAAATCAGATTTTTTCACGCATGCTTACAACTGAAAAGAGTCACAAGTCCAGTATCACAGGACAGAGAACTTACAGAAAAATTATTTCAGACATTGAGTCTGGCCACTTACTTAATTTAACACTTAGAATTTTAATAAGATCTCCTTTCATCACACGTTAATCCAAACCAAATACTTGGAATGCACAGAAGATTCCACATTTAGCCTCCCAAGGGCCTCTTAAAGCATAATTTAAGGTGAGACTTAAAAATGAATGCAGATCTTCTCACTAATTGAAGCCGGAGAAACACATTCTACTTAAATTCTGGGAAATCTTAGATAATGTGTCTGACACTCAGGCATCTCTAGTTTCATAATTTGTGCAAAGCCATTTTGTGCAAGTGGGTAAACCTAATTAGTCAGATTGAGGGAGTTCCCATGTGAGGTTTAAAAAATCATTTCCTGACAATGGGATGGAGGAGGGATCTCTGGGTTTCTTGCTGTGTTACATTTATTATATTCATAAGGTCAATAACTCTGAATTAAAGATAGCCTACAACAAGTACATCGCAATCACTAGCCCTTTTTCCTCCTTTCTCCTTTTCCTGTTGCATGTTTCTTTTTCTTGCTGGGGCCCTGGATATTTCTGGTGGGGGGGTATAGTATTTCTTTAGAGGCAGGTCTTGTTGAGGTGGGCAGGCTGTTCCCAGTTTTCCTGGTGTCCAGTTCAGAGGAAGTTCCTTCAGTTGTTCCCTGTGTTCTTTTCTTAGTCTGGTTTGTCTCTTCACTTTTCTTTCTTTCTTGGTAGTTAAGAATGTTTTTGCATTGGTACCCACCTCTCTGCCTGCATCTGGGGATACTTTGGAGACATAATTTTAAGGCCGTCTTCTTCTTCTTCTTCTTCTTCTTCTTCTTCTTCTTCTTCTTCTTCTTCTTCTTCTTTTTCTTCTTCTTCTTCTTCTTCTTCTTCTTCTTCTTCTTCTTCTTCTCCTCCTCCTCCTCCTCCTCCTCCTCCTCCTCCTTCTTCTTCTTCCTCTTTCCCTTTTTCTTCTCCTCCTCCCTCCTTCCCCTCTTCTTCCTCTTCTTTCTTTCTCTTCTTCCTCCTCTTCACCTTCTCCTACTCCCTTGTCCGCTCCTTCTCCTTTCTTCCTCTTCCTTTCTTCTTTCAAGGAAAACTTGCTCGTTAGGTTGATTTTCTCCAATAACTTCTTAATCATCCCTCTGTCCGATTATGTAACACCAAGAGAATTTTCAAGAGCCTAAACTTCTACTTTTAGAGACATATTGTCTGCTGAGAACAAGCACTTACTAAAGGTCTTTGATTTCACTGAGTTCATTAGAAAGTAAGCAGAAATTACTGGGTGCTAGGGTAAAAATACTATTTGAATTTTGCCTCCATAACTGTTCTAGGTCAGTAAGTACCTCTTACTTCCTTCTTTATCTGAGCTTAAAGATTGCAATTTCTCTTATCAAGGAAAAATTAGCATGGATTAAGGTTGATAGTTTTGATACCACTGGATTGTTTGTGTGAAGACCTGAATGACACTACCAATATTTTTGTGGCCATATATGATGACTAAGACAGATACCATGCCTGGTTTATGATTTAACTACTCTGTTCTTAATATTAGACAGGCCTTGGAAATATTACCTTGAGAAAATTTCATCTGCAGCATGGAATGCTTGATTTCAGCTGCATTTTCTAGATGTTGATCAGAAAGTTCCTGAAGCAGCGCTATTGTTTTTGAATGTTGATTTTTTTTTTTGATAAATGAGCATAGGAGCTTGCGTTAACCCAGGCAGGAGATGTTCCAGACATGGGGACTGCAAAAAGGCAGATGTTTTGTGGCATTTTTCTATATGGTTAGTTTAGACAGCAAGCAAAGCTTTCTTTAACAGTTTTAACTACAATTGCTTCTTTGAAAGTTTAAAGTCTTATCCTGCATTGGTTAATTTCACTTTTATTTTTTCAGTTAAAGACATTTGGCCCTTATTAATGATAATGATGTTATTTGAAATTAGGACCAGTAGTGCGACATCTGTTGACTTTGGTTTCATTATCTTGTAAAGTTGCTGAGCTTCTTCTGTATGACTCCGAAACTACACGACATAGCAATTTGACCATGAGTGATTGGCAGTTTTTCTCCCTCTTCACTGTTGGAATTTAGATTTTGTGCCAGAACTGGACAGTTAGATCATTCTTGCTTGAATGTTGGAGGTACCCAAAATGTTCACATATATTGTAATTGGTGGCTACTGTGAAATAGTAAAACCATTATTCTTTTTTGTTTACTTAAATTTAGTTTTCTTTCTTTGTATGTTTAAAAGCAAGTGAGCCCAGGTTAAAAAAATCACAAAAAACAAAGAATTATAACATGCTTTTCAAAGCTAATAAATACTCCATGTTTCCACTATCAAACAAGATGATTCATTTCACAAATACTTCATGACTATTCGGTGCAGTATAATAGCCACTAACTAATGTGGTTAATGATGGTATGATAATTTGACATCAGTGATGGAAGACTTGAATTTGCAATTGAATTTCTTTGTTATATAACGGTAAAGTAAAATACACATGGGATCATGAAACCTTATTTAAAAACATGCACTATTTCTTATAATTAAGTTTTTAATTGATTTCATATTAAAGTTTAAATGTATTTCAATAAATAAAGTTTATGTTTAAAATAATCTTATCAATTCTTTTTACTTTTTATTGTGGTGGTTAGGAAATACCGACTAACATACATGACTCATTTCATTGGCAGTGTTTGGCTATAAATTTTGCTCTCTGCTCTTCATTTCTCTCTACTTCTGTTTCCATTTTTGTCATCTTTTTACCCCTGAATCATTGGTAAAACATTGGAAGGAAGATGATTAATAAAATATACAAATCAACATTATACTACTTATAAAATGAAAGAAAAGTTAATATATGAAAGGGAACAAATGCCAAATGGCTAAGATACTTTAATTATGGTAATGGTACATTAAAATTATACACTGAAGTCTTAAGAAGGAACAATATGTACTCAGATTAATCATTTGATATTGCTTACTATGTCTTTATCATGTAATGGAATGAGATTCTGAGTATGTTTTAGATGATCTTATGTCTGTGACTCATGGTCATTTCTTCTTTAGCTGCAGCCTCCAACTGCCTGAGAATAAATTGATCAAATTAACTTTCTTCCAGTTGCTAAGTGATACTTTTCTCACACCATACCTATTAATCTAATAACATTCTGCAATGGGGAAATCTTAACCAAATCATTCCTTTAGACCATATGGATGGAAGCATGCTCCATTTCTCAAAGTACCTTGGAGCCCCCACAACATTCATGGTTTTAAATATGAATTGTTGACCCAAAATCATTAGGTCTCAACTATGCTACCATGAAAGTTCTGTATGCAGCAATGAACATATTTTTAAAGAATTCAGCATTTTATTCATCCATGGATAACATTGAATCAATGAATGGTTAAAAAGAGGGTACATGCAGTCTTGAGTCATATCTCAACTCCTCTATTACTTGTGAGGACTTGCAAGGTGCTTAGTTCCAGAAGCCTATTTTTCTCATTTCTAAAGTAGAAATTGTAAGAGACCCCCATGTGTAGGACTTATGAGTCATAGTCCCATGAGGACTTATGAGACTGTACATATGAAGCACTTGAACAAACACCTGTCACTAAAAGGTGCTCAGTACACAGTAACTGTAACTATCACTATTTTTCCTGTTTTTGTTAGGTTTCAGGGCAGTGAAAAATGGAAAGTCAGGATTAGTGGCTTAGTAGCAGAAAGTGACCAATTCCCCATATTTATCGCCAGAGATTTGCTTGCTACAGGAATAACAAGGAAGAAGAAACAGCAGAGCACACAGGCCTTTCTGGGCTCTCCAGACATATCCCTGCATTTAGGCATTTATTATAGTACTGTGAAGGATGATCCAAGTAGAATAAACTCTGAAAGTCTCTCAGTGGGGCCCTGGCTTTCCTCTCACTGGGAAAGAGAGGAACCTTCATTGAGGCATATCTGACCTGAGTTAAGAAGGAAGACTCCCTCTTGATGAGTCAATCCGGGTGAGTAGCTACAGGAAAATGTCAAAAGGCAACAGGTGAGACAGAAATATTTATCTAGAAAAACAAGGAATGAATACTTTTCATAGGTTACCGGAAGCCAGAACACAAAGTATCTAAGAAGCCCAAGGGAGGATAGGTGAAGAGGGCAATGTGCTGTTTCATGGAAAAAAATGATAACAGCATAAGATATTTAAGCAACAGATCAGCAGCATGTAGGATGTTTACTGCTTGATGCCACATATTTTAGGAAATAAATACCATTTTTTGTCCCATATTGTTGGAGACTTCTCAAGGAGGAACTTAACAACATTGCTTAAACTCTAAAATATATACATTTAAATGTAATCAACCCATCTTTAGAAAATTTTCATAGAAAGAGTAGGATTTAAAAGTACCTGGAGGAATCCCACACAGAAAATCAGGACAAATGCCCTGCGGCTGTTGGCTCGGCTGCTTGCAGGAAGTTATATTAATGCCTGCAATGGCACAGGTTTGTGGAAGGAAGACAGGCTATGAGAGGTAAGGCAGAAGCCCATATGGATCAGGACTTTGCTTTCACAGTTTGATTTCCCATAGAAATCAAAACTTAGGACAATTCTAAGCCCCACAAAGTTTATTTTAATTTTAATATTTTACTAATCAGTCAGCAAAGGTCTTGCCACAAAAACATGAAGGAAAGACCAAAGTTTGATACTAGAATGTATTTAAGAAAGCCAGGAATGACGGTAAATACTTGCAATTACAACGATAAAGTTGGAGATGGACAAATTTCTGAGCTTGCTGGTTAATCAGTCTAGAGTCTCAGGTTAATAAGAACCCATGGCAGATCCACGAAACAGCTGCTGATATTCTCTTGTTTCCGAAACACACAGACATATACACACCTGAACACAAACACGCACTCATGTACACATACACATATATATATACACAAAACCTAAGATCTCTCTGGATAAGCCTAGAGAAAACATTAGGTGTGTCATTGGGAAGGGAAAACAAGTAATTCTGGGAACAAACCTGTGAGAAGCTACATGGAACAGAGCTTCTTTAGTGACAGGCATCAGAGACCAACTTCAGGGTGTAAAAGAACAGGTATTTTCCTTGAAAGGAAAGGGGGGGGCTAAAAGATCTCATATCAGAGTTTTCCAAATCATTAAGTGTCAACCTTATGCTTGTAAGGGAGGTTGAGCCCCACCCCTATTAGGTAAGGACACACCCAGACTCCAAATTCTCAGTACAAAAGAGATTACCCCAGGGAGGCAAGTGTGGGGGAGGGGAGTATGGTGAAAGCAGATAGCAAGCAGGTGAGTTGTTTGTTTGTTTTTGTGTGTGTGTGTGTTTTTTTTCCCTCAGGAGCAGTTTTTTTTTTTTAAATTTTATTTTATTGAGCCCTATGTTTTTCTCTGCTCCCCTCCTTTCCTCTCTCCTCTCCTTCAACCCTCTCCCAAGGTACCCATACTCTCAATTTACTCAGGAGATCTTGTCTTTTTCTACTTCCCATGTAGATTAGATCTATGTAAGTCTCTCATAGGGTCTTCATTTTTGTCTAGGTTCTCTGGGATTGTGATCTGGTTTTCTTTGCTTTATGTTTACTCACTTATGAGTGAGTACGTGTGATAATTGTCTTTCTGGGTCTTGGTTACCTCACTAAAAATGATGTTTTCTAGCTCCATCCATTTGCCTGCAACATTCAAGATGTCATTATTTTCTTTCTGCTATGTAGTACTCCATCGTGTAAATGTACCACATTTTCCTTATCCATTCTTCGGTCGAAGGGCATTTAGGTTGTTTCCAGGTTCTGGCTATGACAAACAAAGCTGCTATAAACATAGTTGAGCACATGTCCTTATGGCACGATTGAGCATCCTTTGTATATACACAAAAGTGGTATTACTTGGTCTTGAGGAAGGCTGTTTCCTAATTTTCTGAGAAATAGCCACACTCTTTTAAGGAGAAAAAGGGGAGTCTGTGCTAAGGTGAACTGGTAAATTCTGATAAGATGTATTAGTCAAATAATGAGTTTTGATTGTTAGACCTTGGTGTTTTGTCTCAAGAATGAATCTGTGGCCAAATAAGGAAAAAGCCCTTGGGGACTAGCTCTAGGAATGTAATTTAATGGTTTTCAGCAAGGGAGGGAGAAAGGAAGAAAAGACCAAAATTTGTCAGCATTATGCTTGCCATGCTGTTAGAGATCTTCAGTAAGCCCACCGTAGTAGACTACATTTTGGCGGTTTAGATGCTTGCCCGTGCCTTTATTTTCCTTTCTTTCCCTCAGTGCTTCTGTATAACATTTTTCACCCCATCCTCCTTTCTTTCTCCCTCCTTCTCCCTTCATCCCCTTCCTTCCCTCCTTCAATCCACCCCATCTCTTCTCTGCTTCTCCCATCTCTCCGTGTTTCTCTCTCTGTAAATGACCTCTAATTACTTCACCCAGAAAGTTGGGAGATCGGCAAAAGGATAAATCTGTAGGTAATTTGCATAAAACTAAAGGAGATTGCACAAAAGCTAGCAATGTTTTCTTACAGCAGCAGTGGGGAATTGTAAGAAAGGTGAGTTCTTACCTACCAAAGCCCTGTGAGCTCATAGGTAAGCTGCTGGGCAACTCTAGCAAGACAAACAGTGGGACAATCAGAGTCCTAAAAAGAAAAAAGTAAAGCTAGAATCTTAAATTAATTGATTTTCTTTAGTGATCATTTATCAATTATCAACTTGATCTACAAAATTTACCTTTTATTGAAAATGAATTTCATCTCAAATCATTGAATTAGTTAACAGAGTGCTAGAAAGGGCTCTGAAGCTCTCCAAAATACGCATGCAGAAAACTATGACATTGAAGCTTAGTTTGTGCAAAACAAAACATGGTAAGAGCATCAGAAATGATTGGTCAGCACAGTTAGTGAGGATGGTAGAATTTAACACCAGAAGCAACTGAAACAAATGTATAGGATAGTGGATGGTATAACTAACTATTCCCTAACTGCAATAATGAGGGAGCATTAACTTAGTAGAAATGATGGAAGAGTGTAAACTGCTAAGTTTACCTTAGATTTCTGTTTAACAACAAATGCCAACAGATCATGTGTATAATTTCAGGAACAGAGAATTTTAGGAAAGTTCTTTGCAGTGTCATATCTCAAGCCTTCCATCTGATCAAATTCTATTTGAGTCGTTGCATTATATATACATACATATGTATATATAATTAATGATTACATAGCTGTATAATTACATTCTCTCTCTCTCTCTCTCTCTCTCTATATATATATATATATATATATATGCCTCAGACCTCTGTTGTTGAGGTTTATTTACGTAGTCCTAAGATGACTGTTGGTAAATTTATTGATTCAAACTGCATATTAAATTGTCAGCCTGGAGGACTCAGTGCAGAAAGTCTCTTCATTGCTTCATTTCTATAGGTCTTGGATGATTAGATTTGGTTTTATTCACTCTCTTTCTAAACATCATTGGGAGTTAAGATTGTAATCTACTACTACTCAGCTTCATACACTAAAGAAATATTTTTGTAGGATACAAATCAAGTTTTCTTGTCCTCTCTAACTGCTCCTATCTGCATGAAGGTGAATATGTTCAATTTTCTTTGGCATCCAAAATGTCTCCTTTTATTAAGTATCAGTAAAATTGCTGTCTTGTCCTCTCTCATATGGGGAAAATTGGTGCAGGAGTATTATCTGTATTCTGTCAGTCATGTTTTAAATAAATACTGATTGACCAGGCGGGAAACATAGGTGGGTAAAACAGACAAGAAGTAGAGGTGGAGCAAAGAGAACAGGAGTATTCTGGGAAGCAGGAAGCTCCCTCCACACTCCTGTCCTGACCACCAAAGATGCAGAATGTAATCTGCCCTGCTGAAAAACGTAATGATCCATGTGGCTAACATAGATAAGAACAATGGGTTAATATAAGCTACAAGAGCTAATAAGTAGCCTGAGTTAATGGGCCAATCAGTTTTATAATCTTATGGAGACCTCTGTGTGATTTTCTTTGGGGCTTGCCAGCTGTGGGGTACTGGGCAGGACAGAAACCACAACAAGCAGGCCCCATCATATTACAGAAAATATTAGCAAAAGTATTTTGCACCCAATTAACTAACTAGAAATGGGCCAATGGGCCAGTGTGCACCTTTAACATACACTACATTTAAGCACTGACAAGTAGTGTTTGTAGGACTATTATCCTCCAATAGTATATCTACCACCATAATGACAAATACACTCTGACAAGTCAAATATTTCAACAGGAATTATTTTAAGCCTTTTACATGAATGACCCATTATTTGAGACACAGAGGAGGGTGTTAGCTATTCCCAGAGTCTGACACTGAGCTCATGTGCTGGGTGGAATCCTTCCCTGCACTGTTATATGTTAAAAGCCTGGTGTGGTGCAGTAGAAGCAGTACACCCTTAACTTTGTCTCCTTACCTTCTTCAGTACTCCTGATTATGGCTTCCACAGTCAAGATTCCATAGAATTAGCTCTTTAAGAATCTATAATTATGAGCACATCACCATTTAAAGGAACATTAACATGCTGTTATCTGACTGACTGCCCTGCATATTTAGAAACAGCTAAACAATCTTCTTGAAACTGTCTTTACTGTGGGACTCATATGCACTTGTAATTTGGCTCTTATTCCTGTGAACATATGTTAAACACATCTTTTACCATCTCTCACTAAATGGTACTGTCAATGAAATGCAGGACCTTTCCTTTTGTTCCTATCAACGTATACTCAGCACTTATATAAGAAAGACCTGCTTGTACACTGGATACTCTGGGCAACTCTGTATATGCAAAATCAGGTAGGATTTACCATGTCATGTAGAAACAAAATTCCTATATTTATTTTACTTCAAAGGTTATGCTTTCAAATGACAAGAAAAAAATTAAGGATATTATACCTATTCTCTCAAGTCTAAGACTTGACTTCTAAAACACAGCTAAATTTTGTCATGTCATGCTTAATGAGAGTACTACTTTACCATCTCCAAATCATGATTTAATCTAATCCTCCAACAGTTTGTTAGATGCAGACAATTTTCCTATTTATAAGTAAGAAAATGAGGTACTAGAAAATTTATAAATATTAAATGGAACTATATTTTCTGACATTAGATGCTGAAAAAGTGAATAAACACTAATCTGAGGCTGGAAATTTCTCAATGAGATAATGAGCCCTGATGCCTTTAGGGTTGCACTGCCCCTAAGTGTTGTAAGTAGCTGCTCGTTTGGCTCCTGCCCCTGACCACATGGCTATCTTAGACCCAAAATAATCACACAGAAACTGTATTAATTAAATCACCGCCTGGCCCATTAGCTCTAACTTCTTGTTGGTTAACTCTTACATCTTAATTTAATCTGTTTCTATTAACCTGTATACCACCATGAGGTTGTGGCCTACCAGCAAAATTTCAGCACATCGATCTCCGGTGGCAGCTCCATAACATTTCTCGGACTCTTCCTTCTTCTTCCCAGCCTATTGTTTAGTTTTCCCCACCGAGCTCTGTTCCATTATAGTTCTACTATAGGCCCAAAGCAGTTCCTTTATTCATTAACCAATAAAAGTAACACATAGAGAGAAGGACCTCCCACACCATTTCCCCTTTTCTGTTTAAATAAAAAAAGAAGACTTTACCTTAAATATAGTAAAATTACATATAACAAAACAGGTATTAAGCAAGAATTACATTTACAATATTTATATCTATTTTATCTTGTATCATAACTAAGGAAAACTGTAACTGTAATTATAAATTCTTCAACTCCATCAAAGACTCCAGAAGGATATAATATTGCCTAAGTAAACAAGAAGGGCATTGTAAGCAACTTCCAAAACTCTAGAAATGACAGAGACATCTCACTGCCTGCACAGTCACCCAAAGTTCTTCTGTACGGTTGGGATATCCATCTTCAGTCTTAGGGCCCATAGTATCAGGGAGACTTTTTCATGAAGCAGTAAATTTCAAGGACAGTTCAGCCACTTTCTTCTGTATCCTGCAGAATGTCTCATAGACTCTTTCATGGAGCAGGAACCCCAAAGGATTACCACACCTTTAGGCAAGTTCAGCAGTCCTCTCTCTGCAGGTCCTGCATGTCTAGTTAAGCAGTCCAGGCAAGAGTCCAAATGGCTAACCAACTTCATAAGGAGCCTCTTCAATGCCCATCTACCTCTTGAAGTAGCTTTGTGCTGCCAAGAGCAAATGTGTCTCATTGTCATGAAAAGTCTTAAGTTTTTAAATATTTTAAATGCCATATTCTGAAGATCTCTGAAAGACTGAAGAATAACTAAGAAATCTCTATACATCTAGAAAATCTAACTAAAATGACTACAAGATTGACTATTATAGATGATTATCTATTAACCTATATTTCTTAATTATGCATTACATTTTTTAAATGAACTACACAATCACAATACCTTAATCAAGAGCGGAAATTTACATATAACAAGATTGACCTTAAAAATGTATTAATAAACCAAGATCTATACAAATGCAAATCTCTACAGCATATCCCCCTTTAAATGTAAACAGATATTTATAAACAATATTTGGGAATATGGGCATAGTTATTTCTCTCCAAACTGCTTCTTGCTGTTTATTAGGTAAAGAAATTTTTTGAGGGTATTTTTGGGGTGTTCACAGCAACCTTCAGGGGATCTTTGTCCATAAAACCATATTAGCCTGGAATAAATCCACAAGTTGGTGAAGACTAAAGAAGAACTTCTTTTCCAAAGCAACATATCCTTAGACCCAAATTTGGATATCATAATACCTTTGTAATATACATGATGGTTTAGCTTAGCAGCCCATACAATGAAATGTATCTCTGTACTTAGCTCCTTTACAGTCAAAAAATTTAAAGAAAACACAATAATACACATTATCTAGACTCTCTGTATATAGTTCATCTTTACATGGCTTATTTTTATTTACTCCTATTAATCTATGACTGTCTGTACTCTGTCCCTTTAAAGACTTTTTTTAACTCTCTATACTCTTTTTCTTTTCTCTCCCCAGCCTATGTACATTAATCCAAAACTGTGACTCATTTAGAGTTCTTTAATGTCAGAATCTGTCCTTATTGTGTTATCTGTAATTCCCTACTGTCTTGAAGAGCTTTTAAAAATAGTAAGCAGCTCGGTTGCAGCTGCTCTGGATGCTGGCTCTACCTCTCTCCACTTTTAAAATGGTAGAAGCACCACCACTGTGAGTTCTGGGGCCACCAGACAGGAGCCATGCTCAGCAGTCCAACCCTCAGAATGAGCATGCAGCACATAAACTTTTTTTTTCTGAATAATAGCCAAATCTGCCAGGCAGAGCAGTGCACAGACTGGAAACATCTCTGTGAAAGCCTAGTAGACCTAATCTCACCACTTGCCCAGGCAGGGAGTGCCGAGTTATGACCATGGTCTCAAACACTTTCCTCCCAATTCCACGTGGGCACACAGATACCTGGACCAACAAATGCCATTCAGATGCTCCACAGCCAGAATTTGTGTAGGCTGAATGGCTTAGGAAGCTGAACTTCCAAACCACGTGGCTTCCCCCCCTCCCCCGCTAAGGCCAAACCATGAAATCTTCTCCCAAAGAAGCCATGTCTTTGTCCGCCTCTAACAAACAGAACCTACCCAAGAAAATGCCACTACAAACCATGCTTTACTCTGTTCTTTTGTCCTTTTTAAACTTTCTCGGGCTTTATATGGATTTTGTTGGTGTGCCAATTGTTGTAAGGAGCTGCTTGTTTGGTTCCCAACTGCCCGACTAGCTTAGACCCAAAATAATCACACAGAAACTCTATTAATTAAAACACTGCTTGGTCCATTGGCTCTAGCTTCTTATTGGCTAACTCTTACATCTTAATTTAACCCATTTCTATTAATCTGTATATCACCATGAGGTCATGGCCTACCAGCAAAATTTAAGCACATCTTTCTCCAATGGCAGCTCCATAGCATCTCTCTGACTCTGCCTTCTTCCTTCCAGCATTCCATTTAGTTTTTCCCACCTAACTCTCTTTCTCTATAGCTCTGCTATAGACCAAAAGCAGTTCTTTTTCATTAACCAATAAAAGCAACACATAGACAGAAGGACCTCACTCACCACCTAAGCATGTAGTCATATTTCAGTAAGTTCAGATCTACAGAAATGTTAGGAATATTTTCCTAACAGGAGCTCTCTGTCAACCCAAAATCCTAATCATGCCAAATCAAAACAAGCCAAATTAAGAAATATCCAGGTTTAATGCGAGTTCTTCACTCTCGGGTGACCCCAAGGAGGAACTGGGAGGCTGCAAATGTAACTACGGGGAGGAAGGAAAAGAGACCACATGTTCTCCTTTTGGGAGTTCATTTAAATACTCTGTGGGAGTGGTCCTAATACCTCCTCCCAAGGAGGTGTCAGGTCCTGGCCTGCTGGAATTTGGCGTCCAGAACAATATAACTCTCAGGCCTGGGGACTGGAATAGATGCGAGGGGCTGGGGCCTATGCTCCCAACTTAACAAGAAGTTCTGTGTCTTTAGGCATCCTATCATCTGTGCTTTGCTTCCTTATCTTATTCAACTGAAGAGAATTTTAAGCTAATCTATTTGTTTCAGCTAATCTAAATCATTGATTATTATTTCCTTCTTTCTTTCTCTTCAAGATATGGTCATCCAGAATCTGTATTCTACACTCCTGGTATAATTCCTTGCACAAACAAGTGTTCTCTAATAAATAAATTACTTGATTTCTTAGTAGAAAATTTTCTTAGCTATCAAAAATAAAAAGCAACTGGGGCTGCAGAATTGGCTTAATGATTAAAAATATTTGCTGATCTTACAGGGGACCCAGGTTCAGTTCCCAGAATTTCCAAGGGATCAGACAACCTCCTTAGGCCTCTGACACTGTACAGTGTGGTATGTATACATACATAAAGCAAAACACTCATACGTACAATAAAATAAATAATTCTGAAAAGGAAAAATATGATATATTCTCCCTTTTCTAGACACAAATGTATAAATATCATTGAGAATATACCCTGACTATGCAGTTCCCTAAACCTGCCCTTCATAGTTAGTGACAGAAAGCTATGGATGATAATCACATGGATGTATAGACTAAACACGCATCTTTCTGTAACCATTCACCACCTCTGGATTTCTTATAGAGCTAACACACATACATAGTTGTCATTTGTATGGGTTATGGAAGAATGACAAGAAAATGTGAACCTGTGCATGCTCAGAACAAACACACTTCTACATAAGCATTTCCATCTGTAGTTGTTTGAATTCACAAGGAAGGAAGGAATATATATAGCCAGCTGACTTCGTACAGATTTTTCTCTATACAGTTGTCGCAGTTGCAGACCTTGGGTTTGATTTCTGAACTTGAACTCCAGAGAATAAGAATAAAAATCTGGTTTAAAACTTTCAATTTATGACCCACTCTTTTAGATGAGAAGATAAAAGTTTATTTATTACTTATTTGGCCTAAATCATGTCAATGATGATAGAGTGAGAGCTCAGTAAATTTTCTTGAGCAAGAATTAACCTAAGAAAAAAGAGAAAAACTATCAAATGTGATGTCATAAACTCTGATGTTGGAAGCACACCAAGGTTTGTGGAAATGACCCTTACTTTACAGCTGTTTTCAGAATGTTTCTTAATCAATATGAGCTTATGTTTTATTCTCTATCTACTGATCAGAATCAGGATTCATTTAAAATTTCCCTCCATCAAGCATCGATGGAGAAGGAAATTGCAGACCTTAGGAACCAATTAGAGCTTAACTCTCCTCCTCCTGACCATCCCTCAGCAGCTGTTCCCAGAGAAAGCTGGAACAAGTTCAAAGAAACGCTGCTTTGGAAACAGACAGACTTGCTTGGAACTCATAGACCCAGCTGAGGCTGCCATGCCAGCCATCCTGGCATCTCTCTGTGTGGTGATTCCATTTAGCCTGAGTGCGGTGTTCTCGGGTGCTAAGAAGAATTTAGAACGTCAATTAGACACGCTTTGTACCCTCAGGAATCTCACAATGTAGCACAGGAAACAGGATAAACAGTCAATTAAGAGAAAGTAGATACACATGTACATACAAAAATATTGATTTAGTTTGAGGAAAAAAGAAAGCTCATCAGGGAAGTCTTGCTTATCAGCCTTTATGTGACTCTACCAGAAAGGAGGGTTTCTGAAGGCCAAGATGGAAGGGCTGCCTGTCAGGAAGTGGTACCACCCCTGCTTCTT
Source organism: Myodes glareolus (assembly GCF_982192425.1). NCBI lineage: Eukaryota > Metazoa > Chordata > Mammalia > Rodentia > Cricetidae > Myodes > Myodes glareolus. The sequence goes on along the minus strand of NC_142028.1, from coordinate 119,776,582 downwards.
CCCCGCCTTCCCAATGCCCCCCCTTTCTATCTTTTTCCTTGTCTTCCCCTTTTGCCTTTTCTTCCTTTCTCCATTCTTTTTTCCTAGAGGCCCAGGTCAAAGAGAAACCAATTTGAGTTCAAGGACTGAGAAAGCCTTTCAGGGCATCTGCCCTTTGAAACTTTGGATGTTATCTTAGGTTGTCACAAGATCTGAGATTGGCCTATTTATAACATACTTTGTCTGTTCTTAGGTCTTCACCTGTCAAAGGAATTAGTTCAGTATAGTTTATCTTTCATTAAGAACATCATTCTGACAAGATAATAATTCATATAAGGGAAAGTTAAACTTTCATTTGCTTTACTAAATACTGTATTTGTATTAATTTGTGGTAATTCTCAGGCTCTATTTTTATTTTGGGATGGCATGCGGGGAGAGTTGTTATATGGACTTTGCAAAATCGCAGTTCTACACTGGAAAATTCTAGAGAACATCCTGAGACCCCTGCATGGTCCTCTCCTGCACCTCTCTACTCCCCCCCACCCATCCTGGTAGGGTAAGATAATTACACATCCCTTGAACAAATAATGCGGTCTGTATCTTTGGATATCCATAATGTCTCTCTCTTCTTTGATTTTAGTGTCCAACATTTATGGTATTACATTTCTCTCTTTTACATTTTGAATCGAATTAGAGGTTGTTTTGCTTTCCCATGTAGTGAGGGGAACCAGGGGGAAAGACACAGATGGTAACGTTTGCAAAAGGAAAACTGAGAAATTACACATACATCTTTCAGCTTCATGGCAAGCATGATGCCAAGATTCTTGGGTAAAATGTGCAGTGTGATACAGGCTGAGGCATACTGGAAAGGGCGAGGCCAGCCCATGGAGGGAAGTGCAGTAAATCTCTGTGGGCTGATCCAACCGCAGAACATGTGAGCTCTTAAACTCTGGCAGCTATTTTCTTTTTTCCTTATGGAGCTTTTGACCCTCTTGTACACTGAGATAGGTTTCATCTGGTTAGAACGTGTGTCATATTTAAACTTCCTTTAGATCTGTGGAGTTGAAGTGAAAAAAGATAAAAATAAACCTAGCATAGTCCATAGCACACTGAAATGATGCTAGGGTGGGAGAGGGGCAGTAATTGTGCCCAGATAATGTTGTCATACTTTGTAAAGCCTTTAATGCTGGAATTTATTTATTAATGATGCATGGGTTATTACCCACCATCTGTCTTGTGTTAGCAGTGGGCTGTTTCAGATTATGGTAATGTGTTTCTGATTTGAGTTGTGTTGAAAGCCAGAACAAGGCATCTCATGTGCAGTCCTCTTTGAGGCCTGCTGTTTTCAATTCCTCTTCACAGAAAGAGCTTTTATTTGATTTGTTATGGGGATTTTTTTTCTTCTGTTGCCAAAACAGCTGCAAGCCTGGAAGGGAATAAGACACAGAACCACATCAAACTTGTTAGCTTGTAAAGGAAAAAAAAGCAAGAAAGCAAGATAGACAGCAAGGAAGGGAGAGAGAAAGGGAGAAAGAAAGAAAGAAAGAAAGAAAGGAGAAAAGCAAGAAAGAAAGAAATGAAAGAAAAAAAGGAAAGAAGGAAGGAAAAGGAAAAATTAGAGTGTTCCAACAACAGCAAATGTGGTACAGGAGGTAGGAACGGGCAGAGGGAACTGCACAGTTTGCAGTTTATGCTCTGTAGATTGAATTGTAATGTATTTGATGGATATCCACTCACACCAAACAAAATCATATTCTTTTCATTACTTTTAACATACAAATAATAAATACAAGTCTTCAATGAGCGGGCTACTCCCCCGCCTCTAACCATTAAGGGAAAATTCAAAGCTTTAAGTTTTGATATATTTTAATTATTTGTTAAGAAATAGAAAAGAAAGAATTATCTAGCCGAAGCCCATTCTTACCTACTGTGCATATGTGCCCTGGTGTGGCTCTTTGTTTCTTGGATCTCCCTCTCATGTAGACTGTGAGGCCAGCCAGCTGCTGTTTCAGGGAGATAATGCTGATGGAATGCTTTGAGTCTTCCTTGCCTGACATGATCACCACAAGCTACACAAGATATTAGATATGTGTCCAAAATTACAAAATTTTGTTAAGTTTAAGTCCCTTATAATTAATTTAAATGTAAGCAAGAATGTGAGCTAACAGCCAGTATTTAGAGAGTAGAATTCTAGGATTAAAGAGTGATGAGTTTTCTGTTACAGTCCCAAAGCTCTGTGATTAGAACTTAATTTCAACCAAAGGAATTTGTTTGAAGAATTTTCCTCTGACATATGCTTCAAGGTTTACAGTAGTAAACCTATTTCTCAAAAGATATCTGGTTCTTTCTTACAACCTGTCCATAAATGCTTCTGTCTAATGAAATACTGTTTTATTAAAAAATATTTCTTATGGCAAAAATAGTTATCAAGAACTGTAACCAGAACTGTCAAACAATGACACATATTCTAATGCTGAATATCTTCAATTTATTGATTACAATAGTCTCAATTAATTTTAAATACAGTCTATTTATAGAACAAAATAAATTCACAGAAAAGCCCCAAACCACCTGAAACTCATTTTGTTCATACAGACCCTTTGTTCATACACTGTCTAGATTTTATCTATATTTTGGGTGATTTTTGTTGCTACAAATCTGCTTTCCTAAAGCTTCTTGGTTGGTGGAGAAGATGTTCGAGAGATATGATGAAATAGAAAGATATGGCATGACAAGATGTGTGTTCATTATCTCGTGATGATGAATTTGTCACCTATGCACATTTTAATTCTGTTTCTCACCCATCCTTGAAGAATATGGAATTCTACAAATGATTTATAGTTAGTGGAGTGTATAGCTAATATTAATGTACTTTCTAAATAATTCTCTTGTATGAGATGTAGAAAATTTAGCAAATAACCAGAGGCTGATAGAAAATGGCCATAATATGAAGTAAGCCTAGCTCTTTGAGTGGCAGTGGCACAGATCCATCATTTGTCACTAAGCAAAGTTAGACTGTGAATGAAAGAAACTGTGAGTTGTTGCTGACTGAATATTTATCAGAAATGTAAGTTAACAAATGACATCTTAGTAAAGAAGTAATTAGTATGCCAAAGTACCCATCAAGGGCCTACTTGCTAAGGGCTCTCTGCCCTAAACCCCACTATCCAGAGCCTTCCTTCCAATAGTGTCCCAGAGTTACACATATTTAGAGAAAATAGAGTGGGTTTTTTTCTCTAATTGTATGATAAATTCATATAACATGATTATTTTAAAAATATAAAATTGTCATAAAGATTAAAATTTTACCTAAAGACTCTTTCTGTGTCATAGGGTCAAAGTAGCAAGCCAAACATAGGTCTAGAGCAATGGACCATTAAAAGCACATTCTATCTTCTACCAAAAACGCGACCATAGTAATTTCCCTAAGGCGTTTTTGACTTCTCTCTGTACTCTCATGTTATCTCCTTTTGTCCACTTCTCATGTTTCCTGTCTTCATGACTTTCCTCTGCCTCAGCTGGATGAACTGTGTGGCATGTTATTTGATAATCTCTGTAACCTCTGTTCCTACTTCCATATATCAGTAACCTGTGGGCTTTAACCTCACTGACCTGAAATTCTGATTTATCATAATCACGAAAAATTGTTATGTATCTTAACCTTCCCAGGTTTAAACTAAATATTTGTCAGAAGGTTGGCAAGAATGTTTTATGGACTTAATATATTATCTCTGAAGTTCATATCTTGAAGCTCTAACTTCCCCACTTTGATATTCTTTGGTGACATCAGAGATGTTTGGTGAAGAACTGAGATATTGACTATCTATAGCTGCAAAGAGACAGCCCCATGGTGAAATCTACCTTGCCAGGATTTTGATCTTGACTCACCACTGTCCAAATTTGTAAATAAATTTATATCACCTCAGGTACCCAGTTTGTTATATTTTTTTATAATAAACAAGATGACTAAGTTGGGCAGTGTAGGCACATGTCTTTAATCCCAGCACTTGGGAGGCAGAGGCAGTCACATCTCTGGGAGTTTGAGACCAGCTTGATTTACAGAGTGAGAGCCAGAACAGCCAAGGCTACACAGAGAAGCCCTGTCTTGAAAATCCAAAATTAAAAATAAAAAAGGAGGAACTAGTGGACTAAATAGGAGATGCCAAATTGGGGACAATTGTTTTATTTCTTTCTGATTGTTACTGACTAACTGAAGGTACACAGGCCTACCAGAAAGATCTTTTTATCATTGTTGGGGAATAGTCCTTTACCCTGTTTGAAAATGTGTCAATGTAACTGTTTTAATAAAGAGCTGAATGACCAATAGCTAGTCACGAACAGGTGGCAAGACTTTGGCATATAGAGAGTTCTAGGAAAAAGAAAGATTATGTCATCAGTAGATGCAGAGGGAACAGGCATGTCAGAGGAGAGGTAAAAGACATGAGTCATTGTTGGGAGCCACCTGGAGGCACAGGTGGTCCTGCAGTTTGGAGGTAGCCACGTGGGGCTGAGCACCCTTGCCTGCACCCTTGCTTGCACATGCTCAGACCAGCAGAATGGCATTAACCAATCAGGACAGCGTTCAAGCCTCTCCACCGTTTAAAAGCAGCTGCCTCGGGGCCCAACGCTCTCTCTCTAAGCTTTCTCTCATCCCTGCTCTATCTTCCCTTCCCCCAATTTTCCTCAAGGGAATGCTCCAAATAAAGATGTGACCAGAGAAGGAATTCTCGTTTTTGGTGGCGTTCATTCCTGCTGGTCAGGATGCGCGCCGCAACTGGTGCTCGAAATCCCGGGACGCCAAGGGACCCTGACAACTACGCCGGGGGACCCTGAGAAGGATGCGCGCCACAAGTCATGAGACAATATGTAGATGAATAGAAATAGGTTCATTTATGCTATAGGAACTACTTAGAAACAAGCCAAAGGTATTGACTGAACTTTTGTAATTAATAATAAGTTTCTGAGTCATTACTGGAGAGAGGTGATCCCAATGAAAAGGTCCAACTACACACGCTCATATGTGTCTTGCTTTTCAATTTTATGAATACTGTCAAATTTGTTTTTTACTTCTTCCTAATTCTAGATATGGGGCTGACTATCACTTTCATTATTATGCTTATAATGCCTATATGCTTTGATAAATTTTATTAAATCTCATCCTTTTATTCAACATCAATCTTCTATCATTAAGATAAGACATTAATTAGGATTGTTAACATCTCAGTATTATTCATATGATATTATGGGTAAATATGATCTTACATGCATGTACTGGGCAAGGCATATTATTTGTATTTTAATTTGGAAGATTTCTTGTAAGTCGTTAAATAGATCTTATAATTTAGTTCTCATAGCCAATATTATTGCCAAAATATAATATGAGATGCTACGTACACTTGTCAATGTATTAAAGATACCCAAGAATAAATTTTCAGATCAAATTTCAAAAGGCACTCTATTATCATAATCATAAAAGTAGTCTGGGAAGTTTAGCATGGAAGCTTTTATTATATGGATATGTAATGTTACTAAATGTGTTATGATCATGAAAGAGCAGTTTATTGGAATAAAACTCAATTAAAAGATCAAACATTTAAAGTCTGGATGGACCCACTGGTTGCAAATTTTAAGCCTTCTTTCTATGTATCAGATGATAATACCCACTGAACAGATTGAGGCAGGAAACCTTAGTTATTGTGGGAAAGTAATAGAAACAAGGAGCCTGAGACAAACTATCTCTGAAGGTTATTGGCATATCAGTAGCGCTGAGTATATATTATGCTTCCAATTTGGTGACATTTTAACATTTGCAGAATAAATTACTGAAAATATCTAGTACTAGTTTAATGATTGAATTATTTAGACAACATTTTACCATTTTGAAGTTTTCTTTTTTAATACCACTGAAATGCTGAAAGCCTGCAAAATCTCACAGTTACCTAAATACAGAAATGAGGCAGAAATAGTATTGAATTTTAAGTCTAAAAATATCAAAATTTAAACCCTAAAGTAAACATTTCCCTTAAGAACCATCTAATGTGCGTCAGAGTCATTTGTTTTACTCACTGAAATCATGAGAATGTAGTTGGAAAAAGAATTGAGACCAACAGTGTGGCAGAGCATGTGTAGAACAGATGAAATCTGTAGTACCCCAGCATGCTGGTCGTGATGTCTTTGCTCCCGTTGTGCATAGAGACTGATTCCTGCAGTTGCATATCCTGAGACCTACTAAAGTTTAATACCACCAGTGCAGTTCAAAGCTCAAGGCACTCTGAAGAATTTTGTTATAATACTCTATATCACCCTGTGTGGGATAGACAACCCAAGCTTCTACTGGTTATAAAATTTGAAGGAAGCAAAACTTGTTCTTTGATTGAACTCTGAGCCTTGTATATGCTAGACTCTGTCCCCAGGACAGAGCTTTCTGTGTGATAGCTATTCTTGGTTGTCTACTTGACTACCTCTGAAATTGACTAAAACCCAAAAGGCTATGTAAACCTTTGAAGAGTTTTATTTTTGTTTGTCTGTTTGTTGTTAATTTAAACCATTTGAAATGGGAAGACTCACACTTAATCCAGATCTTTTGAGATGGGAAGATCCATCTTTAATATGGGTCACACTTTCTGGTGGCAGCCTATATAAAAGGTATAGAAGAAAGACATTTTTACTCTTTTCCTACTTCAGGTTCCCCTGGGTAGTGCTTGAGATCCTTTAAAGCATCTCTTGGTGCTACCATGTTCTGTGGTTAAAAATCAATTGGAAACTACAACAACCTAATCCAGGCACAACAACGAAGGGCACAGACTTTTCAGGAAGGAATGTATGGGTCTCTCCTCCAGAAAAAGAGCCAAGTCCTGCTGAAATGCTTGCAGAGGCTGAAGGAAATACAGAATGGGCAGGAAAGGAAGGTGGTTACAAATAATAGCTAAGGAGATGTGACTAGTTGGAGAAATGAACATTGTAATAGACACGAATGCTTCTGTCATATCTTGTTAAGAATGTGGTTGTATAGGTATTTGTGTTTTCTGTCCTTGATTTCTTTAACATGCAATATAATAACAGTTAAAAGGATACCAGTGGTTATCATATTTAATGTTGAGGAATATCATTTTAAAGTATACAACTTTTGTTTATGTTGCATTTGTTTAATTTTTTAAAGCTGTGTTAGTGTGCCTGTCTAAAACACCTGATGGCATAATAAAGAGTTGAATGTCTAAGAATGAGGTAGGAGCAATGATAGGTGAGGCTGGCAGGCAGAGAGTTTAAACAGAAGGAGAAATTAGAGAGGAGGAACAGAACAAGGAGAAGAGGATGCTAGGGGCCAGACAGTCAGACAGGAAGTAAGGGTGAAAGTCAAATTACAGAAGTAAGAAAAGGAAAAAGACAAGACAACAACGAAGAGACAAGAGGTAGACAGGATAATTTAAGTTAAAAAAAGCTGTCTAGAAATAAGCCAAGAAAAGGCCATGAATTCATAACTAAGAATAAGCCTCCATGTGTGATATATTTGGGAACTTGGTGGTGGAGCCCCTGCAAAAGCCTAAAGAGTAAATAAAAAATAATTTAAGTTTTGAGATGTCAAAAGCATATCTCTCAAAGAACATTGCCAACTGTTCTGAAATTTGTAAATATTTACAATTATAGAAGTTATAGTTACATCATGTTAGTCATAATTATTACTTGGTTATTGCTTTTATTTGGAAATTAAACATGATATAAGGAGATATGATTGTTTGCCAATTAACAAAGGGTGGACTTGTTTTGGCTATTCTTGATTGTTAACTTGATTACATTTGAACTTAACTAAAACCCAAGCAGCTGCGTGTAACTGTGAGGGACTTTTCCTAATGAAATAATTTAAAAAGGGGAAGTTCAAGATTAATCCAGATATTATGAGTTGACACCTTTAATCCTGATCTTTCAAAGTGGGAAGATCTACCCTTAATCTGGGCTATACCTTCTGCTGGCATTCTATATAAAGACAAGGAAGAAGGAAGTTTTCTCTCTTTGCCTGCCTTCTCTTGCTCTTCTCACTGGCAAGTCTATTTCTTTACTGGTATTAGAGCCTACTTCTTCATGAGTCTGGCATATACCAAAGATCAACTGAGATATCCAGCATTGTGAACTGATCAACTACTAGATCCTTGGAAATTGTAAATAGAATTATTGGATTGTATCACAGCCTCTAAGTCATTATAATAAATTTCCCTTTCATATATATATTTGTATTAGGTATATATATATTTGATATATATTTGTATTAGGTATATATATATATATATATATATATATATATATATATATATATATACACTTACTCTGTGAGTTGTTTTCCTCTTGAAAACTATAATAAAGATTTTCCCTTTCTTAATCATCAGAGAATAAAAGTATAAAAATGAGAGTCTCTATGTTACTAAAGTCACAGAATTCCTAAGTGTACAACTAAAGGAATATGTCAAATCAAATGAAATAATATCATATTTCACAGGGCTGATACAGAGGACACTAAATGTAGCCCTTTAGCATCTTTACCCTGAGATAAAGTATATGGTATGGCGTTCTAAGATCATGAAAAGTGAAAAAAAAACCTTAAAAAGAATTTAGTGTATAAACTTCTATTGTCAGTGCTGAGACACAACTGAAGTACACATTGTTACTAATAGGATCTATTTGGTAAATTGTAAAGAAAATTTCAAGCTTCTATTATTATTATTATTACCAACTGTTAGCATATTATTTGCAATACTTAAATATAAATATGCTTTTCTAAGTCCTGTCAACTAGTTCACAAAAGATATAACACAATTGTCACTTGAATAATAGATGTCTGCTGTGGTATCTTACATTTGAATTCCTGGGGTTCTTTAGAAAGTGTTAGGAGTTTTGACCTTGCTGAAGGAACTATATACTGGGGGCAAGCTCTAAGAGTTCAAAAAGAGTTTGCTCTCTTTTTCCTGCTTGAGGTTGGAGATGTGAACTTTCAGTTGTCACTAACACCTTTTTGCTGCCAGGCTTCCCTGCTGGATGGTGTTAAACTATTATCCCTCTAGAATTGTAAGCCCAGTATAAAGCCTTTCTTTCATGTACTGGCTTAGTCATGGTATTTTATCACAGAAACAGAAAAGTAACTAAAACAATAATGGTGTAGGAGGGTCTTCTTTCTATGTGTTGCTTTCATTGGTTGAATAAAGTAAAATGCCTTAACTTTTTGATAGGGCAAAACTTAGATAGGTGGGGAAAAGAGAACTGGATTCTGGGAGGAAGAAAGCAGTGTGGCAGATGCCATGAATCTCCGGCCCAAGACGGACATAGATTTGGATCTTTCCCAGTAAGCCACATTCATGTGGTGATATACAGATTTATTAGAAATGTGTTAGTTGAGATGTGAGATAGCTAAGAAGAGGTTAGAACTAATGGGCTAGGCAGTGTTTAAATGAACACAGTTTCTGTGTACTTATTTCGGGGTACAATCTAGCCGGGTGGCTGGGAGTCAGGCAGGATGCAGCCTGCTCCCCTTTTACAACACAATAATCATTCTCATAATTAATACCATCATCTTTTTAAAATGTCTGAAAATGGCTGTTAATAAGATAAAGCATAAAATGGCCTAAGCCCTGAATATTAGGAAGTCTCATTCCTTGTTCACTGTCAGGTGGTATGAAAGAGCATATTCACCTAGGAAAACAACTTCTTATAATCCATAGCCTACAACTGAGTTCATGGATCTCTACAATGTTCATTGAAAACTGTCTGCACAATACCCTGCAAGAAAGTCTAACTATAATTTGTGAAAATGTGAAAGTAGCCAAGGCATAATTTAAAAGGTAACTAAATGAATTATCTGTCATCCATGCAGATGATGTTTGTTAACACCAGAAAGAAATCAGCTGCAAAGCCACAAAAGACATGAAGCTTTCTTGAATGTACACTGATAAGTAAGAGAAACCAGTCTATGCAGGCTATCCATTATTTAATTTTAACCCTATAATTTTCTGAAATAGGGAAAACTCTTCAGACAATAAAATGATCAGTTACAGTCCAGGGATTGAGATATGAGAGGAGTAAATGAAGGAAGTCCAAAGTATGGCAAAGAAAAGCTGGTTCTTCCTGATATTGTGTGGATACACCCAGAATAAGCAATGCCAAGGTTGAACCATCATGCTGTGTGCTTGAGATGAAACTATGGTATCAGTGTCCATTCAGAAATTGTTGGTAATGTGCTATGTACAGAGAAGTTTCTCCAGTAATGATTGGACATGAGGTTCAAAACAGTGAAAAGATAAGATATGATACCATTTTTTAGACTCAGGATTTAGAATTTGTTAACTAGAGTTGGAGACTTAGTAGAAGAATTGAGTTTGAATGTGGGAACAAATTTAAGAATGAAACACCTGTTATTTTTCCAAAAAGTAAAGAAGCAATTATGTAGGTTTGGAGAGATAACAGGGTGAAATGAAAAATATACTTTGGAAAATCTGAAATTGAAAATAAGGAAATAACACAGAAGAAGTGTAAGAAGATTAAGAAGAGTTATCTCCAGTTTTATGTATATTCATTGTCTGGAAGTTAATAGAACAATTGTAAAGTTTTTTCAGAAGGAATTGTCAGTGTTTAAGACAGAGACAGAGATAACCCATGTCCACTGCTACTGGTAGATTTAGGAAGATCATAGGATTGGGTGTTTTGTAACCCAAAATTATGTAATTCATCAAAAATAAAGATAATGGATATTCTAGTAATGTGGCAAAAAAGAAAACAATTCAAAAGATTTAATAATTTTCTTTTATATTCACATGGTAATCACTGAGTGACTCACATCTATATAAGGTTAGTAAGGCCCATCATGTTATCTCAGGAGGTTAGTACTTTCATTTGGTTAAACACTGAATAAAAAAAAAACAACTTTCTATTGTAAAGGGATGAGGGAGAAACCCTGAGAAGCAATAAGTTGGAACCTTTCTGTTATAAAAATACTTATGCAAAATGAGTCACATTGATTGAAAAATAATTGCTTCAGCTATCATTCTAAGTTGAAAAGAAACTTCAGCTGTGTATTTGTTTATTTATATAAGATTTAAACAGTTGGAAGAGGGCCAGTGCTGACATTGGTTCTGTTCTCTTAAGGACTGATTTAAGTTGTATAAAATAAGAATTTGTTTTTATAGTATACCTGTTGTCTTCTTGTAAGTTACTTTTACTTTTTCATAGTATTGAATAAGCAGATGTTTTTATTATTACAGTTGAAAATGAAGTACTAAACTTAGTTAATAGTGTATTATGTGGCATAAACTACAATAGATAATTAGGTATAATTGTCTAACATAAAAATATGTGTATCATTAATATAGACATGCCTCTTGATACAAATAGATGCAAATTTAGATAATAGTTTTATATTAATACATTTTGATTAATACATCAGTTCTAAATCTGCTTACTGAAAACTTCATCATCTTCAACTGATTGCTTTTACTGAAGGTGGCCTCTTGTTATGTTTCTCAAAACATAGCTGGTCTTGAACTCAATGTTCTGATCTTAGTGTTCTGACCAGCTATGATTTCAGGCACACACAGCCACTCCTTACAATATCATCATTTTAAATGTATAATGCAGTTGTTTAAGTATTTTGAGTGTTTTTTAATTTTTATTTTAGAAATAGATATTAAGAATTAATACATGGGACAGGCTACCAAATTGTTGGATGTAAAGTTGGACTAATATTTAGTTTAAAATGTATATGTTCTCTTACATTTAAATGTGACACTGTATGTATAGAAAATGTATATTTTTCCTAGTACATTTTCACAGCTTTCAACAACTGTGTTCCTGGTTTTTTAAAAAGCCATATCTGACTCTCCAGTTGCCTTTTTAAAGTCAGTTTGCAGATCCATGGTTACAAAAATGGCAATACATCCTCTGATCCCACTTAACAGACAAGAATGGAGATAGTGAAATCACAAAGACCACATGGATTTGTGAGAAGCCAGATGGAAGTTTAGAGAAAAAGGTGGCATTAAAGGAACGAGGAGCCACTGAGGCTGAAAAGGGAAAAGGTCACTCAAGTTTGTATTTCACATCACCAGCCTTTCAAGTAGATCAAAGGTGCTTGTCTTTGTGTGACTGATTCTGTGGGGTTGCAGGATGACCACAGATGGCAGTTAGCCTGTTTTATGAGCCCATCTTGCCTGCGTTCTCCCTAAGGGTGCTGACTTCCTATTCACCCTGCCTGCCTACCCTGCAGCTCTGTGCAGCTGGGGGGGGGGAAGGAAAACTTTAATTTGCTTTGGAGATTTTGGATAAACAAATCAAAAGTTCAACAGTGTTCTTTTGTTTCATTTCCTAGAGATTACACGGAATTTTCAAGAAGCAAGTGCTTTCTAAAAAAACCATTTGTAGAGTCTTTAGATATCCCATATTTGAATATCCTGGACTATTAATACACCCAAAGGTTCCTACTAGTCACAGCCCATTAAAATCTCAGTCTTACTCTCTAAGGGAGTACATAAACTAATCTGAACTTAAACTTGGAAACACAATGAAGAATGAAAGCGATTACAGAGTCAGCTGGGACTCCCCTGACAAGACTGAAACAACTGAAGTTGCAAAGCATCCTTGAGTTAAATATTTACAGTTTTCCTAAATTCAAATGTCAATGACATCTTGAGACTCAGGCATTCTGCCTTAACTCTGTTCTCTGAGACATTCCCAAATCTGGCATCCCTGCTGTGGCTACAGTATCACAATAAACAGCTGTAAGGCAATCTCTTTGAATATGTGTTGTTTGCTTTAACTTTCCGGTGCTTTTATTTGGCTTCCCATGCACTTACCAGACTCTTGTATTTTATGTCTCTATGTAGAAGTAAAAGACCATGATCAGTCCTTAAGTAATTTAGACTCATAAAACCCAGTAGACTAAACCTCACAAGAATGTGTACTGTCTTCTCCATCCCATTCTGAGCAACATACAAGAAGCCTGACTTTCACCATGAATTCTCTGCAGATTCTCAGTTGATACTTCAAGAGCTACATGAGTGGATTATGTGTAGAAGGTTTTTATAGATACCAAGCTATGAATATAAGTAGGTTGTGTTATGACCTGTAGTAGACACACGTGCCTATGTCAAGACTAACTTTACAGTTTGTAGACTTCTTCAGAAATACCAGTAATAAACAGACATAGGAAATTAAATACAAAGGCAATAAACAAAAATATCAAAAAGCAAATAAACTAAATTTAAAACACAAGTATTAAGAGGATTAAAAAGAAAATTTTGGCACTTGTTTGATTGGGTTTAAGGCTTGTTCTTTGAGATAGAACCCATATCTGACATTGCCAATGAATCCAGGAACTCAGGAAATCCTGCTACTATTGTTCTACTAACTGAAGAGAGCAAAAGACAATCAATAGTGACATACTGCTATATGTATAGATCAGTATACCATTCAATTTTATTAGAGAAGATTCTTGCAGTGGATGGTAATTAAAACAAAGATCCATAATTAAACAGTGTGTCATGAATTAAAGACTTTGGAGCACTCAGCACTTAATGTTTTATCTTTATCACACTTTCCCCTCAAGGCTAGGGATCCATGAGGAAGTGGGGGAAGAAATACTCTAAGAGTCAGAGGGTGTGACACTCTCCAATATTTTGTTTGGGTTGTTCTTTTCTTTTTATTTTCTGGATTTTTGGAACAGGGTTTTTCTGTGTAGCCTTGACTGCTCTGGAACTTGCTCTGTAGACCAGGATGGTCTCGAACTCACACATATCCACCTGCCTCTGCCTCCCAAGTGCTAGAATTAAAGGCGTGCACCACTATCTCTGGGTGAATTGGGACTTTTTTAAAGAGTAACATAAAACATGTAAGTTGAGTAGGTAGGAAGAGTGGGGAATATCTGAGTGGAATTACAGAAGGGGAAAATAAAATAGCATATTAAATATTCTTTTAAAAAATTTCACACTAAAATATAACAAAGAAATTTATGCTGTATCCTAGAATTAAATGCTAGAAAAAGAGTTCAAACTTTTTTGGATACTTCAAAATGACAATAACACTTGGAGCATTAAAATAGTTATTAAGGGTGGTTGGAAGGCGAGAGGGTTAGAGAGAAGGGAGTAGGGGAGGAATGGGGAAAACTCGGGGGACTGGGATGGGGGGAGGGAGGAAGGATGGATATGGGATCAGGGAAGAATATATCTCAACTAAGGGAGTCATTTTAGGGTTTACAGGAGACTTGATTATAAATGGGATCCCAGGTCCAAGGAGAGATCCCGAGATTGTTCTCTGGACAGAGGAGAGGGTGCCTGAACCGGCCTTGGCCTATAACCATACTGATGAATATTTTGCTTATCACCATAGAACCTTCTTCATCTGGCGATGGATGGAGATAGAGACAGAGACCCACATTGGAACACTGGACTTAACTCCCTAGGTCCAAACGAGAAGCAGAAGGAAAGAGAACGTGAGCAAAGAAGGCAAGACCAGAGGGAACCTTCATCCGATGATGGATGGCGATACAGACGGAGACCTACATTGGAGCACCGGACTGAGCCCCCCATGGTCCAAATGAGGAGCAGAAGGAGGAAGAACATAAAAAAGGAAATCAGGACCGCGAGGGGTGCGATCACCCACTGATACAAGGGGACTGATCTAATGAGAGTTCACCAAGGCCAGTTGGAATGGGACTGAACGAGCACGTGATCCAACCAGATTCTCTGAATGTGGCTGGATTCTCTGAATGTGGCTGGCCCGGAGTCTTTCTGAAAAGCCATTGACAATGACACTGGGACTTGTTTCCTCTGCATATACTGGATTTTTGGGATCCAGTCTGTTTGGATACTCACCTTCCTGGACCTGGAGTGAGGGGGGAGGAACTTGAACTTCCCACAGGGCAGGAAGCCCTGACTGCTCTTAGGGATGGAGAGGGAGGAGGAGGGGGAGTGGGAGGGTGTTGGGAGGAGGGGCGGAAATGGAAACTTTTATAATTTAAATAAACTTTGAATTTAAAAAAAATAAAATAAGATAGTTATTAAATTGAAGTGACATAGAATTACAAAAATATTCATATAGTCTCAGAATGTCTCAGTGGTATATTCAAGGGTAGAGTGTTATTTAAAAATATGACTATATTTTTTGAAAGAAGTAGTGTATCCTAGTGTTTTCCATACTGAAATTCTGAAATTTTCCAATTATAAAAGCAAAAGACATACCAAAAATTAAGAAATGATAATGGGTGTGGTGATATACACCTGTAATCCCAGCATAGGAGGCTGAGGCAGGAAGATCAGGAGTTTAAGGCCAACCTAAATTACACACTGAGAATAAAGTGTTAGTAAATATGTAAATTAACCAGACACTCCCACAACCAGACACTCCCAAAAGCCTCATGGAGGAATGAATGAAGCAACGTTCTTCATTATCTCAAAAAGGAAACAATACAAATATCCATCAGTTAATAAGAAAATATGTACTTTAAGTAAAGGAAAATAACCATGCTACAATTCACAGACCCAAAGAAGGTAAGTAACAACAAAAATTCAAGGAGCTGGAGAGGGCACATGAATTTCATTGTGAAGGGAAAACAGAATAGATATTACAGGTGGATGGTGGGGTATAGATGATTAAGTGGACCTGTGAACAGGAGGGATCAGTTTAGGGTAGAGGGAGGGAGGGAGAGAGACAGAGAGAGAGAGAGAGAGAGAGAGAGAGAGAGTGCTGTGAAAGAAAACTGGAACTGGGCATTTCCTGGGATAAGTTAGAAACCTAGTGCAATAAAACTAGTAGTAATCGATAAGGAAAACTTTAACTAAGACTTTAGCAATGGAAGATGTGGAACCTGAACCAGTCATCTCCTATAATCATGTAAGACTTTCAGTAGAGGGACTGGGACCCCCAACCCAGCCACATTATCTATGGCCTACTGTTTGCAATGCCCTCAAGATATTCTGGGATAAAGGTGGTGCAGAAATTGTGAAAGTAGTCAACCAAAGAATGGACCAGATTGAGACCAATGCCATGAAAGGGAGCCCACCCCTGAAACTGTCAGGAAGACTAGGACCCAGAGGCTGAACAGTGCAGAGAGAATTGCCGAAAAAAAAAGTCAATGAACTGGACAGTGGTGGTGCCTTTAATCCCAGCACTCAGGAGGCAGAGGCAAGCAGATCTCTGTGAGTTCGAGACCAACCTGGACTACAGATTGAGTTCCAGGATTGGCTCCACAGCTACTGAGAAACCCTATCTCAAAAAACCAAAAACCAAAAAACAAACAAAAGAGTCAATGAAATGAATCCTAAAGATATTCGACTGTGCTCTAGATTCATGCCTAGCACAATTGTCATAAGAGATGCTTCACACAGCAATTGGTGGAAGCAGATGTAGACCCACAGATACCTTTTGGCAGACTTTGGGGGAATCTTGTGGAAGATGGACATGAAGAATTATGGGAGTCAGAGGGTCCAAGGACACTACAAGAAAACCCACAGAATCAACTCACCTGGGCTCATAGGGGCTCTCAGAGACTGAACTGCAAACCACAGAGCTTGTGTGCATGATCCAGGTCCTCTGCACCTATGTTACAGTTGTGAGCCTGGTCTTTTGGTGAGACTACTAACAGTGGAAGCAGGTACTGTCTCTGACTTCGTTATCTTCTTTTTTGACCCCTTTCTCCTAATGGCTTGCCTCATCCAATCTTAATAAAAGAGGAGGAGCCTAGTCTTAGTGCAACTTGATTTGCCATGGCTGGCTGATGATATACATGGGATGCCTCCTCTTTCCTGAAGCAAAAGGAAAAGAAATGGATGGGGGTTGGACCTGGGAATAAAGGAGAGAGGGAGGGGAAATGTGATCATTCTGGGAAAAAATAATTAATTAAAATAAAGCGAATATGTATAGCATGCTACATCAACCCAATGAAATATTATTTACCAATAAAATACATGAAACATCGGTATATATTGTAACATATTTGAGCCTTTGAAACATCATTCTTACTTAAAAAAAGACAGGAAAAGGAGACATCTCATAATCACATATAAAAAAAATCCAAAATAGAAAAATGTGTGAGTGCAGAAGCTGTAACAACTCTGTGTGTGTTAAGTGGTAAAAAGGTGTTTAAAAATGTACTATGGTGATGGTCACATGACTCATATAATTAAAGAAAACATTTAATTGTACCCAATAAATTGATAAATTTTACAGTATGTGAATTGCATACTAATAAATATTCACTCAGAAATCAGTTACAAATATTTGAACAATTCTTTTTAATTATCATTTCAAAGTGTATGCTTTTAAGCACAGAGAAAAATGTGGATGATGAACTACTATTTCTTCAAAGAAATCACTCAGAACTGGTGTGGGAGAATTGTCTGTATTCTGTCAATCATGTTTTAAATAAGCACTGATTGGCCAGTCAGGAAGTATAGGTGGGTCAACCAGACAGAAAGTAGAGGCAGGGCAATGAGAACAGGAGAAGGCTAGGAAGGAGGAAGCCCATTCCTGCATTCCTGCCCAGACCACAGAGAAACAAGATGTAACCTGCCCCACTGGAAAAGGTACTGAGCCACATGGCTAACACAGACAAGAATTATGGTTTACTGTAAGATGTAAGAATTAGTTAATAAGAAGACTAAGCTAATGGGCCAATCAGTTTATAATCTTATGAAGTCCTGTGTGTGATTTTCTCTGGGGCTTGCCAGCTGTGGAATACCGGGCAGGACAGAAAGCAGACCCGCTGGTCCCCACTTCACTACAGATGGCGCCCACGAGGATAACTGAAACCACAGAAAGCTTGGAAAAGAATAGAATAAAGCACGTTTTCTTGGTAGCAGCAGTTTCTCAGGTCTGCGCTGCTTGCTAGAGACAAGCAAGCACTTTCATCTAACAGAGGCTTCCTGACTCAGCTTTAGCTACAAAACCGTGCAGTTCTTTAAGAGGTCCTGCCACAAAACACTTAAATGGTGTTGATGAAAAGCTGAATACATGCTTTTCGGGTTTTCAGCCATAGCAGGAAAAAAGCTGAGCCATTTTAAAATGCCGACTTTCTGGGCTGTCCTGCCAGGTCAAACTCTGACTCTTTTAGGCAGGCAGTCCAACCTAGTGTGGTCTGTGAGCAGAATGCTGTAGCTTGCTTGCCAGCAGGGATCTTAAAACACTGTAGAGTTGTGGCAATAAAAGTGGCTACAGCCAGTACCTCTGCCCTGAGGCTGAAATCACAAAAAGCTAAGGAATGGGCTGGATCCAGTGGTCAAAGCCACGGCTTTCATCCTACCTATACTGCTTGGTAAATTAAAGACCTGTGTAGTCAGAAAAAGAGAGATATACAATAAAGAGAGATTCAAAGAAGAAGAAAACCTCTAAATGGTTTACAATGCGCTAAAAATACACGTAGGCTAAAAGTTAATGTTCTTAAAGTAAAAAGAAAGAGAATAGTTGGGTGTGGAGGTACACACCTTTAATCCCAATGCCTGGGAGGCAGAGGTAGATTGACCTCTGTGACTTCAAGGTGTGATAGCACATGCCTTTAATCCCAATACCTGGGAGGCAGAGACAGACAGATCTCTGTGAGTTCAAGGTATTGTAGCACACACCTTTAATCCCAGCACTTGGGAGGCAGAGGCAAGTGGATATCTGTGAGTTCAAGGACAGTCTGGTCTACAGAGTTATTCCAGAACAAAGATATACAGAGAACCTGTTTTAAAAAGTAAAAGTAAAAATAAAAGAAATAGAAGTTAATAAAGCCACATAAAGATGGTAAATACACAGAGAATCTTGACACTGTATGCTATTATGTTCTCTTTGAATTGTTTGAATGCTGAGGAAGGAGCAACAACTGCTAAAAGATATTTGCTTATAAATGCTGCTGAATTAATCTAAGGTAGGTATTTTGAAAATACCTTGGCTTCAAAACTGAAGTCAAAATGTATGTTTCTTTGGAGAAGAGATTTTGCTTTTGTTTCCACAGAAAATGAAAGGCTGTGGATTCATTCTGAGTGAAGAAAAGTCCAGTTTGATCAAGGAAGACCACTTGAGAAATCTCCTGTATGAACAGATGGCCCAGATGTCTGAGTTCTACATCCAGAACAGGTTCAAGATGCTGCCTGAGATGATCAGGACTCATAGGATACTCCAGTCAGGACTTGATTATAACTCTAAATTTTCTTTAGATTATCAGTGCCCCCAACCTTCCAGAAGTAGCCTGGAATACTATGCCCATATTCCCAACAAATGAACTATGAATATTTTCCTTTGTTTAAAAAAATGGGGGGGAGGGGTGCAGGAGAATTGTCTGTATTCTGTCAATCATGTTTTAAATAAGCACTGATTGGCCAGTCAGGAAGTATAGGTGGGTCAACCAGACAGAAAGTAGAGGCAGGACAATGAGAACAGGAGAAGGCTAGGAAGGAAGAAGCCCATTCCTGCATTCTTGCCCAGACCACAGAGAAGCAAGATGTAACCTGCCCCACTGGAAAAGGTACTGAGCCACGTGGCTAACACAGAAAAGAATTATGGTTTACTGTAAGATGTAAGAATTAGTTAATAAGAAGACTGAGCTAATGGGCCAATCAGTTTAAAATCTTATGAAGTCCTGTGTGTAATTTTCTTTGGGGCTTGTCAGCTGTGGAATACCGGGTGGGACAGAAAGCAGGCCCGCTGCTCGCCACTTCACTACACAGAACTCCCTATGGAACGTTAAGAGAGAAAAGATTTTTGCACCATTTGGCTTCTTCACGTCTTTCAATCACTTGAAATTTAGAAATAATTGTTATAAAGATTATGGTTAAGACCTGTTGAAGCTAGCAGACCTGACGTTGTGTAGCAGGAAACTTCTTCTTCATTCCTAGCCCCCCAGACCTGAAATAATCACACAGAAACTATATTAATTGCAACACTGCTTGGCCAATGACTCTAGCATATTCCTAGCTAGTTCTTATATCTTAAATTAACCCATTTCCATTATTTCATATTTTATCACTAAGTTTGTGGTTTCCAGTAAGGTTATAGTGTTTGTCTCCTTTGGCAAATACATGGTGTCTCTTTGACTCCACCTATGTTTCTCCTCTATCTCTGGTTGGAATTCCTGCCTTGCTCTATCCAGCCCTGTCATAGGCACAAGAAACTCCTTTATTAATTAACCAATAAAAGCAACACATATACAGAACAATTTCCCACACCAATGTTGGGAGAGCTTACTTGGCTGTAGGAAAGGTAGCAGCAGAACACCAACTTAAAGGAACTTCACAAATATTGGAACCAGAGCCTTAGTGCAGGAGAGAAGTGAATGCCTCATGTCGTACCCTGAATTTCTTTTTAATCATGTGTTAACCAGATGGACCATTTCAGAAAATATGTAAGCATATGTATTTACACTCTTGTACAGAGCTATAGATGTCAGATCAAGAGACATACATCCTCAGCCTTACAAGGAATGATCACTTCCTTGTGTTACACTCCTGGATCTGAGTATTTTTTTCTTCATTTAATTCATTTTGCCTATTTTACTGCCACTAAAGTGAATCAAAATCCAAGGGACTCTGTGGTTACTTTCATCAGAGAATATAACACAGGAAGCACACACTTTCTCCTGACTGTCAGGATTGTTACCAAGTTGTTGTGGTGCACACACAACTTCCCTGGGTGGAGAATAATAAAATGTGGATGAGTATCCCTGAAAATTTTCCCCAGAGTCTCATTTCTCATCATGGAGAGACAGTATCCTGATAAAAGACATTTGAGGTTTCCTTGTTTCCATGCCCTGGCCTTTATCTCATCTCTTGCTGCACAGAACCTTCCCAGTTGCTTGCTCCCCAGAACAGCCCTTTAACTCTCCTCTGTCAGCTTCCTCCTTTAGAATACCCATGTTTGATGAATTAATTGCATTCAGTGACCCATTCTCGTTAATCTGTAGTGTATGAGTTTCTAATAAATGTAGGATGTCATATAAACATCACGACAAATGAGCAAAGTATACATTTTTATATTTTTGATAACTTTATACATAAATGTTGTATTTATATCATTTCCAGTCCTCCCTCTTCCTATTTCAACTCTTTATGCCCCAAAATCCATCTCACACATCTTATTTAGCACTGAATAACCTGTCAGGGACTTACTTCTCTTGCATAAAAGTGATATTCGCTCTCTTCATCACCATTAATTTCCTGTAGATCTTCATCTAGGGATGCGGCCTTGTATGATTTCCCATAATCAAAAAGGCATGTTAACCTGCATTGTCATTGTGCGGGTGTTATTTAGGCAATCATATTGTTACGATTTCTTGAATGAAGCTTCCTTTCATATATAAGGTTTTATCTTATAGCATACCTTCTGGTCATCTGATTCTTACAATCTTTCTACCCCTTTATTTGAGGCTTTCTGACACCCAGTTTTAGGGGTTGAGTTGTGGAAAGATCACTTTGGGGCTGGGCACCAATATATCAGTTGTTCAGTATCATGGAGAACATATGGATTTCCATGAGGGTCTCAGTCTGCCACAAAAAGAAGCTTCTTAGATCAGCTACACGTATCTGTGGATATAAGGATAGGTATTTACAATGGAGTTTGGAATTAGGTAGGTATTGGAAAGTGATAGTAGTGGTTTCTCCCTTGGGATCAATGACCTTACCCAGCTATTGGTAGTTGGCTGAATTTACAGTGCCAGGCCTGAATTTCCTCCTACTGAGTAGGGCTTTAGTCCAATTAGATGATTATAACCCCAATGTATAAGTGCCATTGTTCGTCTTTGAAGATGCCTTGTCGTGCTGGTCTTTTTGGGGTTTGTAGAATTTACAGACTATTGATTGCTTTTTTCCCCTTTGGCATCTTACACAGAACCTTCTAATACTATGAGAGCTAGTCTTCAGAGTGGAGTCTTTTCAGTCAGATCCAGATCTATTCCTCTAAGTCCTATGTTTGAATTATGTGGTGTTTTAAGCAATATCTTAACTAAGGCAACTAACGGCAAAAGTCTATATTATTTGGTGAGTTGTTTGGGTTTCTCTGTGCAACAGCTCAAAAGAACGTTTCCCATTTCTGACGCTGAGGTCTTTGTAAATAGTTGTCTATGCCTCCTGGGGAGAGGGGGCATAACTTCATTTAAATTATTTATAAATGTATATATACACACAACACACATATAATAAATATTTTAAGTAAACAATATAATAATATTCTCTATGGCTTTTTAATCTTTTTTAGCATTCTTTAGCTCTCTCTTTGAACTATTCTCCCTCTCAACACTGGTATAGTCTGTCCAAGATGATCCAGATGTTTGTCACATTCACAAGCTACTTTTGCTCTCCACTGAATTGTAATTACCCCTGTACCTCCAACCTAAAATCAATACTGAGTGTATACAATATTCACATCACTACAGAAAGCTTCGTATTCCTTTGAAGTCAAAATTCTCTTTTCTCCCAACTCCTAGCATGAATCAATCTGATTTTCTTTTTTACTTATAGTCTTGACACCTCTAGAATGTCCTTTAAGTGATTTTCGCAGCATGTTTGCATGTTTTGCCTGGTGTCCTTTCCCAACAGGATGTTTTTGAGATCACTCTATGCTCCTGGACATTTCACTGGTTCATTCCTTTCATCCACTGATTGATAATGGGCATGTGGAGGTTTCCAGCTTGGGAGCATCATAAATAGAGCTGATGTGAACATATATTCTCTTGGACATCTGGTTTTATTTATTTGGGGTAAATATTCATGAAGAGGGATGCTGAGCTGGATGCACAGTAAATGTATATTTTAATTTATATGAAATTTCCCAACATCTTCCAAAATATCTTGAGCATATTCACACATCATCACTTGATATGTGATTGCATAGTTTGTGCTGTCTGTTCCAGAATGTGAGGCTGACCACTGCGCATGCATACCAGTGAGTAGATGTGTCTCTTGCACTTTGAAGGAAATGCACATTAGCAGTTTATTGTGGCTCAAGTGTATTTTTCTAAGAACTAAGGTTGTTTACTTTGTTTTATGTATTTTTTCATTATTATCTCTTATGGTTGAATATTTGTTGAAAATTTCCCACTTACTTTACTGAGCGTCTCTTTACATTCTTCATATGTAGTGTTAGTGAAAGATGCTCGGTGTGGGGATACTCTCACTCAAGTCTCTGGATAACACGACCCTCCCCTCCCCGGCCAGTAACTCATGAGAGACCGTCCTTCCTGCAATCACACGAGGTTTATTTGACAGGACAGAAACCAGTGGACTGAGGCCGAGACTCATAACCCACGCAGGGTAGGAGTTCAACCCTGAGTAGCTGGGTGAAGGGGTATTTAAGAGAAGAAACCACAACCCAGTAATCCAAGTCACTGAAAATTCCAAAAATACCATTGATAATCACAAAGGGGAAACTCCCTGTTCCTCCAGATTATTTTTAAGATTACAATATAACTTTATCTTCAGCTAGTTCCTGAAACAGAGTAACTGAACCGGCTAATCCTAGATGTTTGGCTCTTCTCTTCCTGCTAGAGGGGTCTGGATTTATTCGGGTCTTTCATTAGTTCTTAATGAATCAAATAGAAATCCTGTACTAGATAGATATTTTACAATCTTCTATATATTCAGTGTATCTTTGCCCTTACAAATAAAAATAATATTAAACTTGTGGCTTTCAGTTTCTCAGTCCTTCTGCGTCAAGCTCAGGTGTCCTACTTTAGAACTCTGAATCTTGAAGTCTCGTTCTGTTTATGGACTCAGGAGTCGTTAGATGAACTTGCAAGTGGGTGATCTCAGCTGCAGCCTCACTGCTCTTAATTACATGTCTTCTAGGTAAGAGCAGGCTTGCAGTCTTGTGTGTACTTAACCCAGTAGCTAGCCACTTCTGTTCTCCAGTCCTTGCTTATTCCATTAGTCTAAACAGCTTTGTCACAGAGCACCACATTGATTGAATACTGTGGCTTTTTTTTTCAGAATCTTTAAGATTGTGTTTCTATTAGTGTGTTTGATTCTTCATTTAAACCTAAAAATGGTTGTCTGTTTCTTCGAAGAGGCCTATTCTTTTGATTAAATTCGCATCAGTTAGAGCGAAAAGTATATCTCAACAAGTTGAGTCTTCTAGTTGATTGTCCTGGTAAATCTTAGTTTCTCACATCAGTGTGTTATAGTTCATACATGTTTAGGTATGTTTACCTATATTTATTTCATGCTTTAGCGGTATTTTACATTGAATGTCAACTTAATGCCATTGCAAGGGTGATTGCAATGTCAGTTCCTAGTTGGTCTCTCATACGCCACAAAAATACTTTGGAATTTTGCACATCCATCTTTTACTTTAAAACTTTTTCAGACCCTGTGATTAGTTGCTGTAGTTGTGATTTATTACATATTTGAACAATTTTATGTTAAGTTAACTGTACTACATAAACAAAGACAATCTTTCTTATTATTTTTAAACTTGGATATCATATTTTAGTCATCTAAGTGTATTAATGGAGCTAGTATTTCTACACCTTACAGAATATAATGCTAGCAAAACTAATACTAAAATAATTTACTGGAGGAGTTGTCTTCCTGAAGAAATAGTTTATTTTATTGTTAAGATAATCACATCTTAAGCTACCACAAATCTTATGGAGGATGATCCATTTTGTCATACATCTACTGATTTAAATAAATATATAAAATTATCATCACATAAATAGCATATATTAGTACCACACGTAGCCAAGTCAATAGGTAAAGTTATTTTCCACACAGAAATGACCCCATATAGACTTACTTATTATTTTAGCCTCCAATCTGGCTAGTTTCATGTCATGTTGACACAAACTAGAGTAGTTTTGGAAGAGGGAAGGTCAATTGAGAAAATGCCCCTACTAGAACGTCTTGTGAACAAGCCTATAGTGTGTTTTCTTGATTGATAATTGATGTCAAAGGTCCCAGGTCATTGTGAACAGTGCAACCTCTGAGTTTGTTGGTCTGGGTGTTATAAAAAAAGCAGAGATGAGCCATGAAGAACAAATCAGCAAAGAAGAGTTTATTTTTGTCCTCTACATCAGCTTCTGCTTCCAGGTTTCTGCCCAGTTAGGGATCCTGCACTGATTCTTTCAGGAAAGAAGTGTGGGGGTTATAAGTTGAAATCAACCTTTTCTTTTTCAAGCTGCTTAAGGTCATGATGTTTTTTAATCACAGAAATAGAAAACCTGAAGTAGTCTCTTTGTAATAAATCATATTCATTGATTTAAAAATATTAACTTTTATTATGTATACATATATGTGTTTGGGTTGTGAGATATTTGATTGCACTATTAAACTCTGACACTGTTAAAAAAGTTAACTTTGATCCTGGGTCAGAATCAGTGACTAAATGACTGGAAATAGCCATAGAGAAGCCAGGATTAGAGATAGAGAAGATCGACAGGAAGAAGAAAGAAGGTATAGCATGAGTTTTATTTGGTATTAATATTAAAAACCCTGAGTCAGATATTAGGGGATGGAAACTGAAAGATCAGAGAAGTAGAGCAGACAGTCACTAGAACTCTTACCTCTACTAAATCCTCAGACTAAAAAGAGAGTGTGCCCTTGTCCCCTCATGTCTGTATTCCTCTCTCTGCCCAGCCATATCACTTCCTGTCGGTCTGTACAGACTGTCAGACTTCTATGGTTAAATAGTGGCTAACTCTGCCTTTTGATGTCCAGACATTCTTTATTTGTTAGAGTAAAAACAAGAAATCATCACAGGAAGGACTTTTAAATTATGTGCTTTCTTCGACCTGGGAAGTGTAGAGAGAAAGACATTTGCCACTTCTTCAAACTGTCAGGTTTTTACCCTGATATTTGACTTCTGAGTTTTTACTAATAATTGTAGTAGGAGGTGTGGACCATGTCTTGCTACCCGGCTAGCTTAACCCCCGAAATAACCACACAGAAATTGTATTAATTAAATCACGGCCTAACCATTAGCTCTAGCCTTTTATTGGATAACTCTCACATCCTGATTCAACCTATTTCTAATAATCTTTATGTCACCATGAGGTCGTGGCTGACTGGGAAAGATTCTAACCTACGTTCGTCTCAGGCTGGAGCTTCATGGTGTCTGTCTGACTCTGCTCTTCTTCCCAGCATCCATTTCTGTCTTTCCCACCTACCTAAGTTTCTGCCCTATGAAAAGACCATGGCAGTCTCTTTATTCAACCAATGAAAACAACACATCCTATACCAGATAATAGAACAATAACTGCATCACCTCTCTGTGTGAGCATGTATACATGTGACCACAGGTATGCTTGAAGAATATTACATCTGTTGGTGCTGGAGATTCAGGTGATTGTGAGTCACATGATGTAGGTGCTGAAAACTAAACTTGCATTCCTTGGAAGAGCAGTGTAGCTCTTAACTGGTGAATCATTACCCCAGACTTTCATGATTTTATTTTAAATATCTTCTGAGAGAGAGTGTGAATCTGTAGCCAGTTCTTCCCTGGAACTCCTCATCCTTAGCCTCCTAAGTGCTGCAATTACAGGTCTGAGCCAGTTTATTGTCAAAGGCTGAAGCAGAACAACAGTCTTAGAATAAACTACAATACATCATGGCAAGATTTGATTTGCAACTATGGCTAATAACTTTGTGCATTTTGTTAACATCCTACTGAAGCTATAACAAATTATACCCAATTTGCCTTTTTACTATCATTCTTTCATTATTAATTAAATTTATTTTACAACCTAACTGCAGTTTCCACTCTATCCTCTCCTCCCATTCTCTCTCCTTACCTTTCTTTGTCCTCCCATTCACTTCTCCTGGGTTAACATCCAGAAAGGGACCGGTCTCCCATTGGTAACAACAAAGCATGGCATATAAAGTTAGCATAATTCTTCCCCTTGAATTAAAGACGGGCAAGGCAATCTTGTATGAAGAATAGGTTTCTAAAAGCCAGTCAAGCTTTAGGTATAGTCCCTGATCTCACAGTTAGGAGTCCCACATGTGGACCAACCTGCACATCTCTCTCTCTCTCTCTCTCTCTCACACACACACACACACACACACACACACACACACACACACAAACACACACACACTCACAAAGAGAGACACACACAGAGAGAGACACATATATGTGATATATATACTTATATGTGATATACATATATACATATATATCCATACACATTCTATACATATACATATTCTATGTTGGTTCCATGCAGGTACCCTGGTTTTTGGTTCAGACTCTGTGAGCTCTTATGCACCCAGGTTAGTTGTTTCTATGGGTTTTCTTGATGACCTTGGTTCTTCTGGTTTGTACAGAATGTTTTGAGGTCAAAAGTTCAAAATAGATGTCACCGAATAAACTAAATGTGTCAAAAGAGCCATGTTCCTCCCAGAGATTCTGCTCTCTCTGCAAGTGTTCATATGTGTTTTCCATATTCTTAGCAGGGCACTTTAACATACTTACAAATACTATGAAATTACTTTGTAATCATTCTAAGTGGAGAGATCTATAATTCTCCTTTCCACTTCCTGCTTTGAAAATAAGTTAAATTTTCCTCATTATTTGTATGTCATAGTTTTGACAGTATTAAAGAAATAAATGTTGCGAAAAATGCATGGAGATACACTGTTTAACCCCTACAGTTGGACATGCCTCTTTTTAGTTGGTAGAATTAGTCATTGAACTAGGCATTGATTCCCCACCTTTTGAACTATTTCCTTTAGACATCTTCAGAGGTTACCTTACATTCTATTACTGAAGTGTAGTGTGGTGTGTGGTAGCTTTTGTTTGTTTTTCTATTCTTACCTTATTTTTAGACAGTTTTGAACTGTTGTTTCATGTGTGTCTTTCTGTGAACACATTCAAATATCAGCAAACTTCTAAAGGATAGTAAATGATTTGGTTTCTAGAGTATGCATTATTGATGTCCTGAATTCTACTTTGCTTTTATTTTATAAGCCTTTCAAACTGTAAAAGCTAGTTCATAGTTCTTCAACATTGCTCAAATAATCTCCTATGTGGAAGTGGCCCAGGGTTGTCTATTAGCCGCTCTTTGAATTCTGAGACTTAACAGATCTCTAATCGGCTGCCAACTTGGGGCTGGGTCCACAGGAATGAGGTAGGTCCCTGTTTCCTTCTCACCACAGATGAATTATAAGGCTGGATAATTCGGGTAATGGGTTCTTTACATTTTCTTTGTCCCCAAGGTGAAAAAAAAAATCTAGTCAATGTGCTTGGAGCTTCCCTTGTAACAAAATACTTCCTTGAAATTTTTGCCCCTTTTTGAGAGGAGTAGACTTTTCTTGGAAGTAGTACCTTTTGCTTTCTGAGGGTAGAAAGTAGTTTTCAATCTTTCCAAGAGGCAAAGGTGTTTGATATTCCACTTGACACAATGTTCCTGTGAATAACAGGGCTTCTGATCAGATCTGTGTCTTGTACTTACAATGTGGCAATACTGAGAAGAGAGCTCTACTCAACTTAATACACTGAACGGGCTCTCTCCAGTCTCCTGGCTGCCTCTGCTTGAGAAAACGCATTCAAAGATACTGATAAGAAAGAAGCACTCCTATACTCCCCTTGAAGGGGAAAGTGACAATGAATATTTAGTAATGAAGTTATAGCCTTCAAAACCATAAAAGTAACAAATTGTTTCTTCTTAGTAATCTCATTAATTTTGATTGTTTTGCTACATATGGATTCCATAAACACTGACGATGATTTTTTAAAATATCAATCATCACATACATCTGGAGAGAATAAAACTGAACTGGGGTTAAGTAGTGAAAATTGTCAGTTTTATTAATTTTATTGTTAATAAAATTCTGGTGGGTGGTGGAATACAGACAAAATGGCAAACATATTTAGTAGGAATATTTCATTATTTTATGCATTTATATTAGAACAAGAACACTCCTGGATAGTATAATATGCAATAGTTATTAATTTTAATGTGTACCATGCATAACCCAAAAATATGAAAATTAAACTTCTCTAAAATGCAGAACCTAATGAGTAGCATGACACCAGAGATGGGAAACTTCAAAGATGATCTCATAAGTGGGTCTCAGTGAAAATTCAAGCAAATATTTTACATATAAGGTCACCAGCAATGCTATCTTTAACTAACCAGAAGCACTTTTGAACATTCACATGAGAGGATGTTTTGGGGCCACTCAGCAGATAACCTCTACCTGGAATTGATGGTCCATCAGATTTAACTGTCTGTACAAGAGACTGCTTATGTCCCTGAAGGAGAACCTAAAGTGTTTGTGATCCATTTATGCTGTATGCAGCCAGCATCACCATGTTCCTTGGATGACAGTAACATGATGGTCACCTGGAGAAAGTCAGTGAACCACCCCAGCAGCTCTCTAGCAGTTACATGGACCACAAGAAGGGATCTTGGCTTTTCACAGAATTGCTACCCATATGGCATTCATGGAAGTCACAACTAGTCACTTTCTCAGTGATGTCTTTTGGTGACTGACTGGAAAGCTATGAATTTAAGACTGAAAGTTCCACTTAGGACGGATGAGAAGAATTAGTCATTCCTTGAGGAATTTTTTGTTTTTATTTATGCATTTATTCTTTTGGTTTGGGGTATTATAAATGTATTTCCTAAACCTCAGAAATCAAATAAAAAGAATTGTCTTTGTCTCAATTAGTCAGTCAGAATCAAATAATATGAACAGTCAATTTGAGTTCCAGCTCCTTGAATCAATAGTAGGACTCACATATACCCAATGATTAACAAAGTAAAGTATGCAATGTGTGCTTTGAGTTAAGACAAACAAATCAGAAACAATTGAAACCATCTGAAAAATGTATTATTATTTCACAGTAAAATTATGTAAGATTATACTGACAACTTGAAGGATAAGAAAATGCTTGCTGCTATTCATGGCTGACCAAATACAACTTATTTTTATGGGACAATAATAAAGTCAAATATCATAAGACAAAATAAAGACTAACATTGGAATAGGACCAAACAAATAAAAATAAGGAAAAAAAAACCCAGGAGAAAGAACAAGAAACAGACATTCACTTGTTTATATTCTTGCATATACCGAATCCCATAAAAACACTAAATTGGAAACCATAGTATATACACAAAGGACCCATAGGGTAAAAAGAGAGGATAAAATATATATATAAATAAGATTAAATTTTAAAATTAAGGTAAATTAGAATAAAAAAAAGGAAAATCTGGCATGACATTATAAGAAAAGGAACCTCTAAAGCTGCCATTGCCTCTGTTTTCTGTGGGCCATTTATGACTAGACATGCAGACAACCTAAAGAGTAGTTTATTTCCCCAGTGAAACTCCTTTGGAGGACACTAAATTTTCTTTTTCGAGGTTTATCAATTGGAGAGCTTCTGGGTTAGGCATGGGTTATGTGTCCACTCTTTTCAGCCCATGTAGGGTCAGTGTACGCTGCCTCAGTCTCTGTAAGCTCAGATGTGCACTGGTGTTGTTGATTCCACGAGCCTTGTTTTCTTAGTGTCCTCTGTTCCCCCTTGCTCTTAGATTCTTTTTTGATTCTTCTTCCTCTGGGTTCCTTGAGTCTACAGATCCTGGATTATGCTCTTGGTTTTGGTTACCAAAGCCGTGCTGGGAATGGGTCCCATCTTATGGAGTGGGCTTTAAGACAAATCAGATATCGGTTGGTTATTCTCAGAAGCTTTATGCCACAATTACCCTGCTGTAATTTGCAGGCAAGACACCATTGTATATCAGAGGTTCTGTGTGTGGCTTGGTGTTCATGTTTCTCCTTTAGTAGAATGCAGGGTAACTTCCTGTACCAAAGACCTCAGAATGTATGGATAAAAGCTCCACGTGGTCACCAGCTCAATTTCTCCATGTTCAAATTGTTGAGTAGATACTGTTTTCAGTAATAGGCTTAATCATCAGTTGTCTAGAAAAAAAACCTACAGTCTTGGCAATGGCCTGGATAATTTGGGGGTTCCTGTGGGACCCTTTTGGGACAATGTCTCAATTCCCAATTAGACGTAACCCAGTCCCAGGACTGGAAGCTTTGGTGACAAGAGATGACCAATTGAGGCTCTGTCTCCCCCATTATTTGGCAATTTCACTTAGATGCCCTTCATATATGTTTGTATTTTAAGATACTTCTCCTCTATTAGGCTTCCATACTACCCCTCAAATGACCTTTAATTTTAGTAGTCTGGTATTCCCTCTGTCATTTCCCTCTTCCCTCTTTTCCCCTACTTGTTCCTTCCATTTTACTCTTCCCATATCCTCCAGAATTTTGTATTTTAATTTCATTTACTATGATGATTTATATGTCCACCAAGTCCCTTCTTCTATAGCTAACTGATGTGGTTCTATGGATTATAGTTTGTTTATCACTGACTTCAGAGCTAATATCCATATATAAGTGATTACATACCATGTTTGTCTTTCTGGGCCTGGATTGTCTCACTCATGATGAATTTTTGTCATTTTAGCAATTTACCTGAAAATTTAATAATTTCAGTTTTTAACACCTGAACAATATTTAAGTGTGTAAACATACCATATTTTCTGTATCCATTCACTTGTTGAGGGACATTTAGGTCATTTTCAATTTCTGGCTCCTATAAATAGAGAGTGGGAAGAGTGAAGATGGATGAGCAATTGTCTCTGTGATAAGATGAAGTGTCCTTTGTATATTTTTTCAACAGTGGTATAGCTGGATATTGAGGTAGATTGATTCTCATTTTCCTAAGGAACTACCTCACTGATAGACACAGTGGCTGTACAAGTTTCTACTCCCACTAGCAAGGGATGACTGTTCTCTTTACACCATATCCTCACCAGCATGAGCTATCACTCATTTTATTGATCTTAACCATTCTGACAATATATGCTGAATTCTCAAAGTAGTGTTATTTCCATTCCCCTGGTGACTAAAGCTATTGAACATTTCTTTAAGTGTTTCCCACTTCCTCCAGATTTCTCTTTTGACAATTGTCTGCTTGTATCTGTTCCCCATTCTCACTGTGATTTCCTGCAGGTTCTTGATTTCTGTTATCTCCCTGA
Source organism: Myodes glareolus (assembly GCF_982192425.1). Taxonomy (NCBI): domain Eukaryota; kingdom Metazoa; phylum Chordata; class Mammalia; order Rodentia; family Cricetidae; genus Myodes; species Myodes glareolus. Next base: position 119,744,613 of record NC_142028.1, on the reverse strand, counting down.
AAAATGGGAATATGGGTTGTCTTTTACATTTAAAAAATGCTGTAAGAATTGACAAACTAAGGTAATGTGAATCACCTTTTTCAAAGACAAAAATAAATAAGGAATCCATGCTTGTCCCTAAAAAATACAGGCATACTAGAAATAATATTCAAATTTTCTTTCAGGACATATGTGCTGAGTATATACGAGATATAAATAAATAGGCTTAGACTTGGGTTTTATTCAATCCCACCCCACAAGAACCCAAATCCAAAACACTTTTGATTATTAAATCTACTCCTAATAAATACTTACTGTGCATATTTCATTCTTATTTTCAAGAAATATTTCTCGATGTCTTATTATAGATTCCTTAGATCAGATATAGCTCAAGTGAAGGATGATATTAATATTTTTACATGACACCAAAACGTGGTATTCAAGAAAAAAAATCACATGTGATAGCCTCAAACCAAAATAATATATACCATTAAGTTCTTCATAGAATATATTCATTTCTTTCTGGTTTTTGAGGATAAAACGTTGGTTAGAATAATATCCCTCTGCACAAGGCTCTTTTACTCTGGTAACATGAATCAGCCATCTATATGAACAAGCAATCTGGAATTATAATATAGTGTTGGAAAAGTGCCAAACAAAATTGTATAATGAAATTGAGAATAAATACATTCAGCCAAGAAATTCAGAAACTTCATCTGGATTTAAGTAATGTAGTAAAACTTGTTAGTCTATGCAAGGAAGTAAATACATAAGACAAGGGCATGACAACCAGGGTTAAACAAGAAAATTTTATAACATTTGAAAGAGAAACAATTTGTTCTATTTTTTTTTTTTTTTGGTTCATTAGTCTTTTCGTGATCAGATACCTTCCTAGTGAGATTTATTTCAACTTTTAAAAATTTGACTTGGACTATCCCTTAGGAAACTACTAAATATGGCCATAGTTTAACTTTTTGGTTATCCCCATAAAGAGAACTAATGGACTTTACAGTCCTGGTACTGCAGTCTCAGATACCCATCTTCTGGAAGAAGCAAGTGCATGGACCTGAAATAAAACATGAGTGAAATTGTCTGGTATTGTCATGCTGCTGATGTTTTTGAGAAATTTGATGTATAAACATATAAGACTTGGCATATTATATGCTCACGAAAATGCTGATAATTTTCGTGAAAGCTTAAACAACAGGGTACTTTCATTAGCCAAATAAGAAATATAGGATTTTTGTCAAATAAGATGTATAACATCTTTGTCAATTAAAAAACATAGCATCTTTGTGTTAATTACAAACCCAGCATGCCATTCACATCACAGACAGGGAGTAGTGTTGGGATACGACCAGACATTGCTAATGACAGTGGCCCTCAAGGCTAATTTTCTCTGTCCAAATAAGTTATATGAAAATTTAGAAATTATACTTTCAATTAATTTAAGTTTTTCCTTTATTTTATAGATTAGTATGTTAATCTATAAAACCACGGTTTACTTTATTGTTTTAAATGAACAACCCTTGGTTCTTCTGACACATTTGCATTCAGTAGAAGGATTTATGTACCAAGAGTAAATTTAGTGAGTATAAAAATTCCTCTTACAAGCTGCTCTTGCCTAGAATAATTTTTAATTTTTTTTAGTTAAAGCCTGCCTTTTAGTTCAGCTATAAGAAAAGAAAGATGGACCAACAAAGACAAAATGATCATGGCTCAACAAAACTTGGAGGTAAGAAGCTGTGCATGTCTGATCCCTTAATGAGACTCTAACTGCAAGGAATGTGGCTAGATGAGAGGGATGTCTTGCTCAGTGTACCTGGTGCTCTCAGAAACAGGTATACTGCAGGGTTCTCAGGCAGAAAGTGCAGGGGCAAAGCCAGACACCCCCCCAACCACCAGGGAGAAACACACAAACTGTCAGTAGTCTGTCAAAGCAGGATCTCATTTAATTGCATCAGGCAGAAACTTATAAATGCTGAGATAGAGGGTGAGAAGCCTGGGATGGTCCAAGATGATGCAAGGAATAAGGGCCAATGATATTCTACCACATTAGCGACTGCTGGGCAGAGATGGACCAAGGTCAGGTTGTGCTGAGTTCCTTCCTGTGTGGAAGTTATAGCCAGAGACAAGTCTCCCAACTTGAGCTAGGCTAAGAAAGTTACACTAGGCTTCACCAAACTCTAGTTAGGCTCAGGAAGCTACACCGGGCCTTAGGCCCAGGTCTCATGATGCCAAACTGTATAATGTAAAGATAGCTGCCTCAGTGTGAGCCACCGTGAGCTGACTGAACTACGACTATCTCTCAGAGGGCAGTCCTTCCATTTGTTTGACCTCTCACCGTTCTCTTTAAATTAGTCACGGGTAGGTTACATGGGGATCTAGATGCTGATGTGTTTTCTGCATGGTTCAATGGCACGGACTGAATGTTTACTCCATTATTTATTTTCTTTTCATTATAAATTCTTAATTTAACAGTGAAAAAATTCAACACTGCTTTAAAAAATAATTTAAAGTTCTGGAACTTTAGGCACTATAAACATTTTTGCTAGTTACAAAAGATCACAATCAAGTAAGCACACAAGAAAAAATATGAGCATTAATATTTCAATTCATAAGTTGAATAGAATTCCATGAAAACAAATAATTTTATCTAGAACATGCACTACAGTGAGGAGACACTATAGCACAAAATTATCACTTGTGTTACTTTTATACCACCAATAACTTGAAAAGGAGGTGAGATTTTGATTTAACACAGAAAGAGCAAAACATACTTTGAAACATGTGAACTTATAAGAAAAATAATATTAGAATACCATTGTTAAATATTGAGTTTTCTCAGTAAATATACTTGCAAAAATTATAATATACAATAAAATTTAAAAATTAATTTGATGGGGAATGAATAAACAGCCCATAGCACTTGTAGCTCTTTGATAGGACTTCAGTTTGCTTCCCAGCACCCACATGCTGACTTGCAACAATAACCAACTCCTGTGTGGAACATAAAAATATATACAATACACATAAACATATAAAATTATGTATAACATAAACATATATACAAATATACAACAGTCATGCACACAAAATATAAATCTAAAAATCAGTAAAAAGCAATAAAAGTTAGTATTTATTCTATAAATACTAGGTAACAGTAAAATAAAATATTTTGGAAGTTTATTTAAAATATATTTGTATTATGGAGAAAAATAAAACAAAAACCAGGAATTTATTTATTACAAAAATATTATGACGAAGTAGTGAAATTTTACCACTGTTGTGCCAGCATTTGAAACGCAACAAGTACAACTTAAATAATAATTACTAGAAGTTTTCCAAAAAAAGAACAAGAGACTTTGCTGGAAGCAATTCCTGAACATACAAACAGACAAATCAAATATCTCTCAAAATCACCTTCAAGGTCACTTTTAAAAATAATTTAAAAGATGAAGCTCCTGTAACATGAGACTGCTTGATAGAGTATTGCTCTTGGTATGGTTCAGGATCAAAAATAGGCAGCTGAGCTGAAAAGGGTGCTCATATGAAATTCTGGGAGTGGTACCTGTATCGTGGGCATTACTCATCCTGAATGACCCTGCAGCAGCTGCATCATTTGCCAAGAACATGTACCTCAGACAGTATGCCTCTTGATTTCCTCTGTGTGCTCAATGGGGTGAGAAAAATGAAAACTTTTGCTTTTAAAATGTCTGGTGATTTGAATGACTTTAAAAAAAAAACAATACTAAGTGACTTTGAAAAGGCACTGCACAACTGAAAACTAGTTTCTTTCAGAAAATGGCATCATAGACGTTCAGGAACGTATAATGCATTAAGTCATTGGTGTCAACGACAGTTTTTCTTACAGGCAAGGAAAAATAAGAAATTTAGCAAATAGTCAAACTTTGGAGGAGATAAATTAAATCTTTTTGTCCAAAATTATAAAGGGTAGTTAACAGAATTAGCTTAGATAACATGTACTTTACAAAAGCTTAATAATCTCAAATAATAACTGCAAGATGAGACTCAAAGTTGTTATCACATCTGACAAGATCATTGCAATTAAAACAGATGTTGAATTCTGAGATGGAATAAAGCCTGTGCTAATGAAGAGATGTCAGAATATTTTAATTCAATTAAAAGTAATGATGTTTACAATGCCTTTGTTAAAGATAAAAATAAAATCATCTTTACTTTTCTTCACTGAGGAGGCATTGTAACAAAAAAGAATAGCCAGTGGAGGAGAGGCCTTTCAATTTGACTCAAGCATAAAAATAATTCACATAATTTCTGACAAGATAGTGCGCATATTGCACTGTTTTTCACTGTCTCTTTGGGAGCGTCCATGACTTTTGCTCAGGGGTTATTACAACAAACCTCCAATGTCAATAAAAGGAGAGTATTATGGTCCATGTCCTCCTCATTTCCATACATGTATGCTGGGATCCTTACTGAAATACAAGCTTCACCTTCACACGTAGGCAGCACAGGACACAGGAGCTCCATACAAGATATCAACACTCTTCCACATCACCTAGCTTCAGTAGGCAACAGCCTCCTTCCTGGATGCTTGCATTCGGCATGCCTGCAAAACCAGTACTATATAAATAATAACGTCAAGTTCTGCTGCCAGCTCAAGACACGGCCTGGTCCACTTCACCAAAGTGGCAGTGGCCTCTGAACACTTTCCTAGATAAACCTGGGAAAACACTTTCCTACACAGCCCTAATGGACAATAAAACTTGAGACAAGTGTCCTCAGCTAGGTGCTACCTCCGTAATGTCTGCCAACTTCTCAAAAGCACTACCAGGTAGAAACTAATTTTCAAATGTCTGAGTCTATGGGAAAGTTTTATATCTAAGCCACAATAGCCTCCAGATACCTATGTCTAAATGGCTGCCTAGTCCTCTTTCTTTAGATAAAACAATACAGTCTTTCACGGAGAATATTTCCTTCACATTCAGAGTTCAGTGGATGTGGAGTCAAAGTATTTTTGGCATTCTCTTAAGAAATTGAACACATTAGCAAAATGAGTTAATTATATTTCTTCTTCTTGGATTTTGCATTATTAATTAAAATTCAAAAATGCAGAAGATAGTAAGCTCATTTACCCAAGTCAGTGATGAGGGCAAAGGCCCAATGGTTTTAATTCTTGTTCTCTGGTTAGGCATTACCTCCTTCCAGCCAGACCTGGGGGCACTCTACAACATAACAGAAATGTCTATTTTTACTTAACAGAGCTGGAGCTTCTGTTACTTCTGTGTATGTGTTTGGGGGGAGGGGGAGGGAGGCTTCATGACAACACCAATTCATTAGCAATATTTTAGACAGCATTTTACACTGTTCTCCAGGTGCCTCTTTTAGTATTCACAGTACTATAGAGGAGAGCAGAAGAAATTTCCTTGTGATAATGAGGAATGTTTTCTACTGAGGCATTAGGAAAAATGCAAAAATGCAAGAGATCTGTGTTCACAGGTTATCCCGGCATTTGAGAATTGACTGAAAATGTATAACTGCAGTCTTCAGGATTTGATGACATAGCCACCGATTTATCAATCTACTTAATTTTGTTTGCACATGTACCTTTAATATGTTTAGAGCCATTTGGTCCTTCACAACATGTGCTAGGTCAGCCATTCACCAAATGTGGTTCCAGTGTCAGCATCACTTGGTGTTACTTTTGTGTCACTGTTACAAATAAAACCCGAGGGCCGGAAAAATGTGGCTCATAGTTTCAGAAAGTTTTCAGTCCGGCATGGAGAGGAAGGCATGACTGGTCAATTCATTTTACAGAAGCAGAATGTGGGGTAGAGGATATTCATAGCAAATCGGACCAAGCAATAAAGAGGGAGTCAGGAGGGAAGGGCCGATATAACCTACAGAGAACAAGGCCTAGTGACCTACTTCTTTCAGTCTTCACCTCCTCCTAAATGTTTCACATTCTCCCAAAACAATGTCACCAGGTGGGTTACCTGTATTTAAGGCATGAACCTGTTGGAGACACGGAGACATTTCAGACTGAAACTTTACAGTTTGGAAAACTGTTGTTTTGGTTTTGTTTTGTTGTCCTTTTTACAAAGAACATTCTCTCTTTCAGAAACTCTGGGGAGAGCAGCTGTTTTGGCTTTCTATTGATGCATGACTGGTGCCTGGTAAGCGCTAATGTCTCTGAGCTAAATAAGGGCTTTGATTTGTCTTGTCACTAACTGTCCTGGAGAGAAAGCAAGAGGTCCTTAAGGCATCCCTCCAGAGACCTTGTCCTAATGGGTCCAGAGAACTCCTGCTCTTTCTGCCCCTGGCTGTTCCTTACCAGGAATCTGAAAAGAAAGAGCAATGCTCACTAAGGATGTGGGAGGTCTGAAAATAGAGCAGTCTGGTCATTTATGTGAAACCTGAAATCTCATTTCTTATTATTTGGTTGCTTTATTTGCCCACGAGACACAGCTTCTCACACCATAGCTCCTCACTTTACAGGGAATCAGCAAAAGCTTCTCTTGGAATTAGGCCTCTTAAATTTAAAAAAAAAATTAAAGCTAAGGCATATAGCCCTATAGTAACTTTTTGAAAATGAGGGAGGCCCATTTTCTAAGAGAAAAGTGGTGAAATAGGACAGAGATTCTTCACACACAAATCTAGGGATCCAATTCATTCATTCATCCCTCCAGACAATGTGATAAGTCTAACAGGGTTATAGTGAGGAAGCTGTACTCCCAGCTGCTTCTGACTTCCCCCCTTTCTACTTAGAAAACGTGAGTGTGGGAAAACCATGACTTTAAGATATACTTCCAGGCAAAGCAAACAAGTGAAAGCAATATTTCTCATGTCCTCCTAATCTGAAAATCTAGTTGTACTTTTAAAAGTCCTTATTATACAAACTCATTTTTTAATTTCAAAAATTTTTAACATTTTAAAAAATATTTTTAGCAAACCTGCAATGAATTCCAAGTCACTTTAAAACTGCTATCAGGATGAAACCTTAGCTACAGGTTAGAAAAACTGAATACATAATCTGTAGGTTTTTATGGTGTTATTAATTTGAATTATGGAATTCTAATTACCTTGAAGCTTGTACATAAACCACTCCTCTCTGTAACAGGATGGAAAAGAACACCAAGTATTCCCTCCAGGAAGGCTGGAAGCTTTTCAGAAACAACAAATGTTTCTCAAACCTCATGATTTTTTCCAGAACCTTGGCTGTTTTGCAAAACTTCTGATCAAAAGGTAACCATGACCTCAGAAGTATAAATATTTGTGTGTGTGTGTGTGTGTGTGTGTGTGTGTGTGCTGCCAAATATTTACCTTTCTCTGGGCATGGCCTATGCACATTGAAACAGTGACATTTTAAGAAGGCAGGACTATGCAAACACCCCAAATTACTGAGATGTGCTTGTTTCATGATGATAATGAATAACTGGAATTACTCAATTTGTTAGCTTAAGTGTACACGTGCCTGTGTGTTGTCTTCTGTGGATGTGATGTACCTGAGTAGGGAAGTGTAGCTTTGTATGTATAGACTCTCAATTTTTTTTTCTGATTCTGATTTCAGCCACACAAATCTGTAAATTGACATATGTTTCAGACATTGGTAATAAATCCATTGACTTTACAAATCCTCTTTCAGGATATTTTTTTTCCCATGGAGTCAGTTTTCTTTAAGGATCTGATCCCTGATAGGTCAGTCACACTCTAGTGGATGGTCACATGCCCCAGGGTTTTTGGGAACACCAAGAGTAAATGGACTCTGTGGATCTAAGGGGAAAAAAGTGAGCACAGATGTTTGCAGGAGTATATAATGACTTGTGGGGATGGATTTGGGTAGATACAAGGGAGGAGGGATTAGATCAACATATAAGGTATTCTCAAATAATCAATAAAACATACAAATAAGTTAAATAAAACCGTAAAAAACTAAAAAATACCGGGTCAACCTTTTTCCTTATCTTTTTTTCACTTTTAAAACAATCATTTTCCTGAAAATTTTTTTCTACCTTTCATTTATTTTCTTTCTTTCTTTTTTTTTGTTCAGATGATGTTCACTCAGGTTATATTATCAGTTGATTAATGCAGATTCTGTGAAGGCAATGAGCCTAATATCAAAGCACAATGCTTTCATTTTTATCTGAGTACAGTGCCCAGGATTAGCACTGGGCAAGTACTCTACCATTGGCCCACAGTCCAATCAATTTTGATTATATCTATGAAGTGACATGCATACATCTATAAGCCACACAAGATGAACACAGTATTTGGAGTGATATGAAAATATAGATCACTTATAATGTCTGTGTACAGCTAAAGCCAAAAATACAAATAACATAAACTGAAGAAAAATAATAAATAGAAAAATAAAAAACAGTTTGAAAACAAAGAGTTAAAGCAAGCAAAATTGATTTCAATACTTTGTAACTGGATTCTACTTAATCAAATATTGAATTATATGACAAATGTTAGTTAAAAATTCTATCAGGTACTCCCTGAATATTTAATATATATGCACATATATGTATACATGCATACACACACACACACACACACACACACACATCCAGAAAGTCAAACAGGTTACAAAGTTTATGAATAAACACCACCAATATGTTGGTAGAGAAAGGACAGTGCCTTTATCTCTGTCTCCACACAGCTGGGTAGTTCACTGAGAATTCTGCACATTGAGAAAAACTGTCCAGCCACACTGATTTTTTAATGGGTTTGTTTTGGGTGGTGAAGTAGATTTCCTCTAGTGAGTACTCAGCTCATAGAAAATTCCCAAAGAAAACAACTTTTTAAAAGGCTTCTGGTACTTAGAGGTTTTAGAAAAATGAAGAGAAGAAACATTTTCTTAGAATAAATATTATTCCTTGGAACAAATTATAGTATTGACTCTAACAGCAATAACAACAACAAAAAAAGGTACCACAAGTTCTGTACAGCAGCCACTGGGCAACTTCTGAGAAATTACTTTCTAGTGACATTAAAATGTAAATCTCCATCTGATTTAAAGTGCTGTTTTCTTTTGACTAACAGTGTGTGATGTATGTGGTTTGAATATGTGTTCGTGTCTCAACTGCTCTGCCACACACATTTTCACCAACTGTGAAGGCAAACATGTTTTGATTAATGTTATTGCTTATGAAAAATTTTCCCTATAACTTGAAGTCATACCTCTGTGTTTTCTTTCAAAGCCTCACATTTATAAATGGTCAATTGTTAAACCACATGACATTTCTCCTCAAGTTATCATTATAAGGGGAATACAGCTAGAAATGTAACTTTTCAGATATTGTGAGTTTTCTATTTGAAAACAGTACTTAGGAAGAAAAGAATCCTTGAGAATGTGAATTATGAAGAATACTTCTTTGCTGCCAAGGCCTCCCATTAACAGAACTTCAGTGAGGGTGTTTCAAGTCATCTAAAGTTGTTTTATGTAGAAAAACAATGTAGATAAACTTGTCTGCTTTTACATTTTATAACCATTGAGAAAATACATGTTCATTTAGCTGGCTATAGAGATTCATGCAAACAGAGTAAAAAATACCAGTCTTTGCTACTAGGATTATAGAGAGAATTTATTTTTATAATGCTTACTTAGAGAAAGAAATCATTCTCAGAAATATTTCTATATGCATTGTTTAGTCCTATTTTATTAGATTTTCAAATGTTTCCTGAAAAAGTCCCGCTCTCTGTGTTGGCCATCCATACACAAGAATGTGATCATACCTGTCTGACATGTGATAGAATTCATGAGAAAGTATTCTGTATGCACAAAAAACTTCAAAAAGAGCTACAGACTCAGTACCTCTGATATCTAAGACTGATGTTATATATCCAGATGTAGGTCTAGGATAGGCTCCAAGAGCCCTGGAACAATACAGTTTAAGGAAACACCCTTCAAAACAATAGACACACTATTATAAGATAGCAGGGCCTAGGAGGGGAGGCTGTGAGATACAACTCTCAGACCTTAGTTTACTCTACTATAGTCTGCTTTCTCTGGCTGGAACTGAAATGCAGCCAACTGCAAGTCTTTGGTGTCAGCTGCCTTCTTTCTGCCTCTTGGTTGCAATTCTCAAATTGCTTCTACCCAGCAGTGATTCTTCCTCCTGCAGGAACAGTTGAACTTGTTACTTATTTCCCACTGGTGTGATGCACAGTCAGTCTTGTGGGCCCTGCAAAGTGTCAGCAGCAGGCAGACTATTTCTTACAGGTCTAATTTCCAATTCCTCAATTCTATTGTTTTGGAGTTGATACATTTGTAGCTAAAGGTAGGAGCTAAAGCTTGGAGCTGATACACTGTCTCATATTCTTTTTCTCCCTATTTCTCAGTCTTAGGCATTGCTGCTGTTTTCTGGGATATTTCAATTTTCTTGCTTTTTTCTCACTCAGCAAACCAATATCCATGTACGAATAGCTACACCAAATCATTCTCTTAAGTTACGTAGGTTGATTTTTATTCATGCTATACAAAATGGAAGAACTGCTCATGTACACCTCCACATGTGGATTAAATTATTGCTGCATGCTAAATGACCATTACAAGATGCTATGTTTGAGAAAGTGGTGAGAAACTTAAGAGATAAGGGGGCAGATGGCACTCACCTCATGAACAGATTAATGACATTATCATGGGAAATTAATTTCTAGAAAAGAAGCTTGTTATAAAATGAGGTACCACATCACTTTGTCTTTTCTGAACACCTTCACTTGACCTGATATTCTATTGTGTTCGGAGATAACATGAAGCTCTCATTATAGAAAGATGAGTAAATTTCAGTTTCCAACATTTAGAACCATGAACTAGATATATTTTATTGTCTTATAAATTATGTAGTAACAGGCATTCTGTTATATTAGCAAAAATGAAACAAAACTTAACACACTAGAACAGTTGAAATGCATTGTTTGTCTTTCCATGCCCATGTAATACTGCAAAACTGTTTCTTAATGTGTGCCTTTAAACAAAATAGTTTAATTTTGAAAATGCTAGCGTTTAACATCTCAACTATTTAGTCTCTGGTTCTTGGCCGCTTTAGCAGTGTTATCTATGGCTTCATTTCATGGGGTGGGCTAGGTTATGGACTCGACAAGAAATCTATTATTATTATTTTGCTAAAGGAATATAGCAATAAAGTAACCTAATGACATCTGTATTCCTGAGTTATTTTTACATTGTCATAGAAAAAAACATTGTAGGTACCCAGGTCTTTTTCCCTTTTCTTCCTTGGCATTTCGCAGGGCTGTTTGACCTCTGGCCCCTGGAGATTCTGCACTGGCTTGAGGGTAGCTTAGAAAGAACAAGGCTGTTTTTGTTATGGTAATTTCACCTGTAAACAAGGTTGCAACTGCGGGCCCTACATGCCTCCCACACCTGCCTCCCCCATAGCTGATCCTGCCTGAGGCTCTGGGAATGTATCAATCTATTCTACTGCTTCTGATGGGAGGGGGGCATGCCCTTTTGAACCCTCTTCCCTCCTGGTATATATACCCGACCTGAGTCTAATAAACAGCGGCTTTTTTACTCTCCGGCAAGCGAGCAGGTCTCTTGTGTCTTTGTCTACTTAAACCCTTAGGACAATCGTCCATTCTCATGGCCCTGGTTCAGGAAAGCGCGCTCCTGGATTAGGCCTGGGTATCCACAGAAAAGTGTGGAAGCTAACAAAACATAACCAATATAACTTTTGAAAGAAAGTATTTGATTTGATGGCCTACAGTTTTAAAGGATTAGACTCAATGGTTGTCATGGCAGGGCGCATTTAAACAAAACAGCAGACATAGCACTTGAGTTGCTGAGAGCTTATGTCTGATCCACAGGCAGGAGACAGACTGGAAAAACTAGCTTGAAACCTGAAAACCAACCACAAGTGACATGCCTTCTCCAACAAGGGCATATTCCTTAATCCTTCCCAAACAATTCCACCAACTGAGAACCAACTATAGAAACATATGAGTCTATGGGATGCATTCTCAGTAAAAACAGTCACATTCCACTCCTTGATCCCCATAGGTTCCTGGCAAAATTAGAATGCAAAATGCATTTAGTCCAACTTCAAAAGTCCCCATAATCTTAACAGTGTTTCAAAGACCAAAGTCTAAAGTCTCTTTTGAAATGAAAGGCAATCTCTTAATTGTAATCCCCTATAAAATAAAAAAGCAAATTGCATACATCCAGCATAAAATGACACAGCATACATTACCATTCCAAAAAGTTAGAATGGGGATAGTGAGTGTTACGGTTTAAGTAAAATGCTGCAGTTCCCCAAGGGGCAGAATGCCAGAAATGCTTCAGGTCCCTGAGTGATGGCAGTGGACAGCTGGTCCAGAAATCACAAAGGCAGACAGCCTAGGCAGGGAGTCCCCGAATGTTGCATCGCTTTGGCAGCAAAGAAAACACAACACCAGACTCTTCTCAATGCAGTTTAATCAGGAAACCTTGAATAATCTTCTGACCCGAGGGAAAGCCAGCCCACACCTAAAATAGCCTCTGGGTAGCCAACTCCAGTAAGCCACGTGGGAAATGTGGATAGGCCCAGGTACACAGAAACAAGCCAGATCTTGAGCTTTAGCCATGTATGGAGTTATTTACAACTGAAAGCACATACCACCTGTGGGGTGGAGTGCAGAGGCCAGCGCCATCTTTAAGGTGCGGCACAAAGCAGCTCACTACATTTCCCCCTTTTTGTTTTAGATGCCACAGGTAAGAGTAGAGGCCTGCTTTCTGTGAAAACAAGAGTCTTGTACTGATCCTCCTTAGGTGTCTTCCACTCAAAGAGTGCCAGACTGGCCCGATGCCATTTTTCAGAGGTGGGAACTTGGGCATCAGCCCACATGCAGCTAGGCGTGCTCTTCTCAAGGTCATCAATGGCTGTCCTTGAGTGCAGTGCCTTGCCTTGCACCCTGAATGCGTCAAATTATCCTTTCATGGTGGCTAACCATGCTTGGGGGGATTGGCCAGCCTCTATAGCCATAAAGCCTTGTTTAATCATGGCTGTACTGTGATGCTGAGAGTCCCTAATCTGACAGATACACCACAGGCAGGCTAGAGAGACCAATACCAGCTAATGCTCCCAAGCCCGCCCACTCCTTCATATGATTCACGGCTGTGGAGATCCAGGACGAGAGTCCTTCAGCCATTCCAGCATCCACTCAAGTAGAATTCACGGTAACAATGGCCACCCTCAGCTGCTCCATCACGGCACCAAATTCTCCAGTCCAATTATCTAAAAGATAACTAAACAACTGTTTAGACAAATTTGTAGCATGGGTAAAGTTCTCATATTGTATACTAGTCATGGCATGGGAAGCATCCACAGGCACAGGCATGATGCTCCTCATGTTGAACTCTTCTAGTCAAATGCTCTGGCACCCACACTGGATCTTGTTTTTCCTGTAGGAAAACACAAACAGAACCTCGTGCCCATGTTAGCACGAGATCAGGCCCACGCCAGAGCCCTGTCGGGATATCCTTCCACTTGATCAATCCTTTTGTGGTACTATGGGGTCCTGATGTCTATCAGCTGCAGAGCGACCTTGAGCATCCAAATTTAAAAAATTAATGGTAAAGAGGGCAAGGGAAAGTCTTTTTTTTCCCCTCGGGTTCCGGCCGTGACCTATTCCCCCTTTTTGTTTTTGTAGACATTCTTTTAGGGTGTGGTGAACATGCTCCACAATGCCTTGTCCTTGAGGATTGTAAGGCAATCCATAAATAAGCAGCACCTCCATTTGTAGACAAAAGGAGGCAAACATTTGACCTGCATAAGCTGGTCCATTGTCAGTCTTTAATTGTTGAGGCTTACTCCAAGCAGCCCAAGCTTCCAGGCAATGGGCAATGACATTGTGTGCCTTTTCTCCAGTCAGAGACACATGTACATACTTTATATTTCCAAACTCAGATATATGTGTCACATCCATTTGCCAGATTTTTAGAAGGAGTAGACCCCATAGATTTACTCCAGACCCCATGGATTTACCCTAATACTGGGTGGATGCTGTTGAGTCACACATTAAGAGCAATCTAAAATTACCTGTCGAGCATCTGCTTGAGAGAGATGAAATTTTTGTTGTAATGCTTTAGCATTAACACGAAAAGTCTTATGAAAAGCTCTCGCCTTTTCCAAGGTAGCACTCGTGAATATACATTCCATTCTAGTCCACTGATCAACTATATCATTTCCTTCACTCAAGGATCCTGGCAGATCTGTATGTGCTCTAACATGCTGGATGTAAAAGCAATTTCTTCTCTGCCAGATTAAATGTTGCAATTGTTGGAATAAAAGGCACACTGGACTGGAACTTTTAATAGGTCCAGCTACTTCTAAAATTCTAAGGGCATTAACAACATATGCAGAATCCGATATTAGATTAAATGCAAAAGGGCAAATTTTAAAAACTTCAACTACAATTTGTAATTCTACAATCTGAGGAGAGCCAGGCTGAAACTGATGCATCACAGGGTCTTGTTTATCTATCACATACACCCCATAGCCTGTCTTAGATCCGTCTGCAAATACATTTGGGACCATGGAAATAGGCTGCAATGATGTTATTTTAGGAAATATTACAGGATGCTCCTTAAAAAATCCTAACAGTGAATGTTTAGGATAATGATTTTTATGTTTCCATCACAACCACACTGCAAAATAGCCCAATCATCTATCGTAGCAGACAAGATCCTAACTTGATGGCTGGAATAAGGCACTATAATGGTGGTGGGGGCAGTCCCAAAATATTGTAAACACTGCTGAATCCCTTTCAGGGCTAAAGTTGCCACGGCAGTAGGATAATGCTCAAGAGCTTTGGCTGGAGATATTTTGGGATAAATCCAAAGCAATGGCCCCTTTTGCCATAACAATCCTGTAGGCTGATGATATGAAGACAGAATGCACAAAACAATGTCTTGGACCTCTTGAATCCTCTGCAGAAAGGCATCTTGTAATCTACTTTTCACCTTACTCAATGCCTCTCTCATTAGTCAGTTGCCTTGGAGAATTCAAAGCAGAATCTCCATTTAAAATATTATATAAGGGCTTTAACTCATAATTTGGCAACTTCAAATAACATCTAAGCCAATTTATATCACCTAACAATTTTTGAAAATCATTCAAGGTCTTTAAATTATATTTTCTCAATTCTACCTTTTGCAGAATAATTTGCTTCTCACAAATTCGTGCTCCTAGATAATTTAGAATTTTATCCTTTTGTACATTATCAGGGGCTATAAATAATCCCTTCTTTTCAAGCAATTTAACTAACTCCACTTAGGCTTGTTTCAAGTCCGAGCAGCATATCTCTGTCCCACACTGGATTTCCAGCTGCTTAATTAGCTGCGGCCTGCTCGCTAGCAAACTCAATCAAAAAGGCTCTCCAATCTAAGTACTGTCCAGGGCTCAGGCATGCACGAGCAAGCCCACTCCAGTCGCTAGGTGTCATGCAGTATCTATTCAGGGCTTCTACCTGTGCCATAGTAAAAGTGGCTGTAATCCCGGTAAGTTTTCACAGATTCAGCCAAGGCCTTAATCACCTTAAAATTCAGAGGCCCTTTGTACTTATTTCCTTGCTGACCTTGAAACATTGGATATGCTAATCGCAGCTCAGTTCTCATCATTTTCCAAATTCCTGGTCGAAGTGTGCATCCAGAGCTGCCCTGACCTCCTCCCACATAAGGTAGAGGGGTGGAGGGTGTTATGGGGCAAGGTGTCAGAGCTTTTGAACCTCCTTTTTCTTTTTTTCTCACTCTCTTTCTCAGTCTTGCCTTCTCTGATTTCCTGTAGTTGCTTATCTGACTCATCTAACTCAGAAAGGTCCGGGTATATCTCTCCCCACTTCTGATGGTTCCTTTTACTGCTTTCCTTTTCTGACTTTTTTGATCTTTCCTCTTGCAACATTTCCAGCGCTGCCTGTCCATTTCCTACCGCTTCACTACAACACTGGTCCTCAAGACAGCTTCTAACCAGCTTCCACAGTGGCCTGACCCCTCTATTAAGGGTCTCCTGCTCAAATGCAAAATCTAGGTCTCTCCCTAGCTTCTCCCACGAAGATATTGAGAGACTCCCTGAAATGGCGAGCCAGGGTGCAATGGCATTGGACTCGTTCAGAAACTTCTCCAAAGTACTTTGTCCTATCTTTAGATTCTTTAAACGTAGCAGCTCATTAAGAGCCAAAAAAAATTGGGTGCGATTGCGAAGTGCCCATATTTGATTTATATTTCTTTTACTTTTGTTTTGTCAACTTGCGAAACTGCTCTCTGCTGACTCCTTATCTACAGAGTAGCGATTATTCCCCACTTTGATCGGCGGTTGCTCCCCCTTTATTTCCAGGGAAAAGCAATTAACCCCCACTCTGCTGCGGTTGCTTTCTCTTTATTTACAGAGAAGAGCACTTAATTAACCCTGCTTTGGTTGCAGTTGCTTTCTCCTTATTTGCAGAGAAAGCATTTAATTACCCTGCATTGGTCGCAGTTATTAACCCTGCTTTAGTCGCAGTCATTAACCCCGCTTTGGTCGTGGATCCCCACCTTACCTGAGGACTTATCCAGTGCACTGCCCTGACTGCAATGAGTTATGGGTCCTTAACAAGTGGAGCTCCTGGGTTTCGGCACCACCTGTTGCGTTGCTTTGGCAGCAAAGAAAACGCAACACCGGACTCTTCTCAATGCAGTTTAATCAGGAAACCTTGAATAATCTTGTGACTCGAGGAAAAACCAGCCCACACCTAAAGTAGCCTCTGGGTAGCCAACTCCAGCAAGCCACATGGGAAATGTGGATAGGCCCAGGTACACATAAACAAGCAAGATCCTTAGCTTTAGCCATGTATGGAGTTATTTACAACTGAAAGCACGTGCCACCTGGGGGGTGGAGTGCAGAGGCCAGTGCCATCTTTAAGGTGCAGCACAAAGCAGCTCACTACACCCAAGTGGCCCAGGGACCATGAGTGGCAGCGAGTCCCAGACAGGAAGCCGTGTGGTGGGTGAGAGACCAAGACTACAGATAGGCATGCCATGCAGAGTGAAGTTGGATATTTATTTAGTTGGTTATGGAGGGGTAAGGGAAAAAGGGGGAAGGGGAGAGAGAAAGAGAGAGAGAGAGAAAGAGAGAGAGAGAGAGAGAGAGAGAGAGAGAGGAGAACTAGAGAGAGATGAGGGAGAAGGAGAATGCATCCCATAGACTCATATGTTTTTATAGTTGGTTCTCCCTAGGATCACTGCCACACTTTCCTCCCCCACCATGCTGGGGTGGTCCAAACTGGAGTTTTATATTAAATACCCTCATGTAATTTGCATCTGAAATCGGGATCTATGTATCTATTTGAGGATCGGTAACTTGGACATGACACTACCATCACATCATGGAACACTCAGCCTTAAGTGAGGTTTCTCTATGTTAGCATTCAGGCATTATGCTGGCCCAACCTCTGTCAATTGGCAAGGTGCACCTATCAGTAATTCAAGGAAATACTTAGCCCAGGACCCTACAGCTGTGTATAACTACGTCATGTACTGTGTAGCTGTGTAAGGCTCCATATACATGTGCAAATGGCCACTTTAAGAAACAAGTCACTGAAGTTGCAGGCTGCTCTCTCTCTCTCTCTCTCTCTCTCTCTCTCTCTCTCTCTTTCTGTCTGTGTATCTTTTTGCCTCTCTCTCACAGCATGTCTCTCTATTTTTCTTTTTCCTCTAATTCTCTCTTCTCTTCTGAACCTTCTGTTCCATTCCCAGAGGTCGCTCTCCTTCTTCCCTTTCCCACTTTTCCTGTTCCCTCTCTCCAAATAAAAACCCTCTTTGTGAGCATGGTCTGAATGGTGTGCCTGTCTTTCACCACACCAGATCATAACATTTG
Source organism: Myodes glareolus (assembly GCF_982192425.1). Classification (NCBI taxonomy): domain Eukaryota; kingdom Metazoa; phylum Chordata; class Mammalia; order Rodentia; family Cricetidae; genus Myodes; species Myodes glareolus. The sequence continues at coordinate 119,726,803 of NC_142028.1, read as the reverse complement.
GTGCTGTGATTCAGCCTGTCCCTCTTCAAGTCTCAGATGTGCAGAAGATGAAGCAGAAACACTCTAAGAATCAGAGGTAATGAATGACTCCAAAGAAATACCATTTTCAGGCACAAACAGTTCTGATACATAGAAATTCACAGAGAATGTGATAGCACACATACACAAGGCCTGAACAAGACCTGCACAACCATATAGAATTATAGCATGCATAAAGTGAAGTGAACAGAAAATTTCATACCTAGTCAAGAAGCTATTTGAAATTAATACCTGCTGGAAAAGGGAAAATTCATTTTTTTCCAGTGGAGTAAAACTGGGCATATCAAACACATTCAAAGTAAACTTCAAGGTTGGGAGTAGTAATCTAACACACATGAACACCAGTTTTATTAGTGGATTGTTTGTTTCCTGGGGAGCATTTTATTAGTCTTATGATTGTTTGCTTTGATTTTTTTTGTCTCTTTATTTGAGAGCAAGGTAAAGAAAGAGAAATGAGAGAACATGAAGTTTGGTGGGAAGAAAGTTGAGAGGGACCAGAGAGGAGTTAGTAGAAGTAATATATAGTCAAAGTACATTATATGAGTTTTTAAAATAACTATATAATTAAAAACTTTAAAGTGGCCACAAAGTTATGTAGTTAGGAAAATGGAGGTAGATCTGAAAGGAATCATGGGAGGAGTGAATATAACCAAATTACTTTGTGCAAAATTCTCAAAGGACCAATAAAAATGAAAGAAAAAACTAAAAATAAAATCTCTCAGTTAATCCCTATAAGGAAGGGAATCACAGAGGAAATTAATAACTGAAAACACCATGATTTTCTTAATGTCTATGAAGCTGCATAGCTGAAGTCATCTTTGCACTTTGTAAAGCTTTCTATTACCTTGCTGTTCTGTTTTAGTTTCCACAGAAATAGTGCAAAGTGTATCATGTGCCATACAATGATCACTCAATTATTTCCCTTAATCTTATAATCTCTTTACAATCTATCTATGTATCTATCTGTATCTATATCATCTATATAATATATATGTCATTCCTAAGTCCTTTTCTATTTTTAAACGGCCATGTCTTTACTTGCTGAGGCAAGAGAACCCTGTCTTCCGCCCTTGGCACTGTCTTTCACTATTCAGAAGTTAACATCATGCCCTATCTGTTTTTTAGTTTTCACTTTTGTTCTTCCCTGTTTGTATGATGAGTACTGCAGATAATTTTGTGGAGATTGTCTTCTGGTTAGAACTCTTACCACTTTATTTTAAAACTGTCATGATATAGACCATTTATATCATGACCTAATAGCTTGGAATAAATATTTTCTAGATCATCAAGGACTTTTATATACCTTATGATGCATTTATCAATAAGATAGGCTATAATAAAATTTTATAATATTTTAAAATTATAAACTCTGTAGTGGCAACTTAGTTTTTAAATACTATTGGGACTATCTTATAAATTTCATTCTGTCCCTGTATAGATGACAAAAAAATTTATAATTTAGTCATGATCCTCATTAAAAGACTGGGTACTTTTTGAAGAAATTGAGTTGCCTGTTCTCACATTAGTCTATTTTTGAAATTGGTAAAGTAGTAGAAATTGGAGCAATTTCCTGTTCTTTTGCAGAGCAACTAAATTTGTAAAATGAGTTCCTCAGGTTTTCAATTGTCAGTCTTTACAATGATAGACTGAGTGGATTACAAAAATTATTGCTAAAAACAACCAGGGGATCCATATATAGCTACTCACTTCAAAATGCATGCAGGTGAGAGCAGTGTGGAGCATGAACTGCCTGAGGCTGAAATGAGCGGGTACTGACTAGAGAAGTTCTCAGAATTTGCAAGATTCATTCTGAAATAAACAGTAGTTTAATGCTATTACCATTAATGTAAAAATTTGATAACATGAAAATGATAAATGACTAAAAATGCAAAACCTGTATTATGTTTAACTCTTAGGAAATCAGTAAATTTATGATAACTGCTTTTAATCCTTATAGCACTTAAATGCTGTTCTTCTAATTCATCACTGAGTAGGTTATATAGGCAGGGAGTTGTGATGCTAGGGATTTGAAAACTGAACATAAACAAGAGAATAAAATAAGACTCATACATGGTGACATACTTCATCTAAAGTTGCCTTTTTCCCTCAGTATATTTGAAAAACATCAAACTATATCTGTAATCAAGTTTTTGAACAATTCCTAGCATTGCTTCCCCATAGCAATGTTACATAGCTTTTGAAAGAAAGATGAATCCTCTCATAGTAAGACAGGTTGATTAAAAAATAATACTAAAGAAATTATATGCCAATCATAAATGAACCAGAAGGAACAAGGTTTGCTATCACTTCTGCATGTCAATGTACCTTAAGGTATGCTTTTACCCTCAACAAAAGGAAAGAAGAAAATGGAGAAAAGACTTCCTTGCCCAAGTCTACCTTTCAAAAGGATGCATAAATGGTTTGTTGTCCATTAAATGCCATCAAGGATTCATATTCACTTAAAGCAGGAAAGTATAATTTTGTAAAGTTGGATGTGAAGATTTGAAAATGTAGATGTCTACTGAGCTGGAAATTAATCACATTCATAAAAAACAATTAAGGTGAAATTCTGAAATATTTGTATGTTGCTAAAAATTATTAACTTTCATGACTTGAAAGGATGGCTGATGAGTTAAGAGCATGGGATGGGTTGCTCTTGTAGAAGACCTGGGTTCAAGTCCCCAAATTCATACAGTGGCTCACAGCTACCTGTAACTCCTCTTTGAAAGAGTGTGATACCCTCTTTTGACCTCTACAGGAACTATGCAAACATGTGGTAAACATATATACATGAAGGCAAAACATTCATACAATGAAAATCAATAAAGATACAATTTTAAAATGTGGATGTATGCTGTAGGAACTGTAGGAAATCCTACATTACCTGCCCACTGGGGCGTGGCCCCTTATACTATTTATGACAAAGTAAAGCATGCGTCCAGCCTCTTTTCTGGCTGCAGGATATGGCTTCTGTTCTCCATTCCAGCAGAGGATTCTGATTTGTGAGTCTACCACTAAATAAATAACAATTTATTTCTCAATTCTGACCTAGTTTGTGATTTCTTTTAAGCATTCATATTCATCTGGCACCCATGTAGATTTGGACTCCACACCTACCAGATGGGCAGCCTGAAGGCCTGCATGGTCCACGTCCCAAAAATTCTACCAAAACTGCCCTTGGCTTACTTTTAACTAAGCGTTTTTGTTGTTGTTGTTGTTTTGTTTGTTTTTGTTTTTTCTGTTTCTTTTTTGTTTTGTTTTGTTTTGTTTTTGGTAGAAGCCTCACCACAGCAGAGCTTACTGTGTGTGATAACCGGGAAATTTCCCAAGCGTGTGCATGACTGCTGCGTTCCCTTGTGCAGTTCCTTGCCTTGTGACAACTTATGCAGCTTCTGGTTTCTGCTTCCTGCTCGTGAGTTCTGGTTTTCTTGTTCTATGTATGGAAGTGATTTAATTGCTTTGAATTTGTCAAGCAAAGCATATTACTGAGTATTTAACCAGTACCAAGGCAGGAAACTAAAGCAGCACAGAAACTAAGGCGGCTCGTGAGCATTGTAGTTGCCTCTGCAACTCTGCAACCATGACATCTACTGGACAATAAAGATTATTGCACTTAAAAAATTAATGGATCACGTATAGGTAAATAATAAATCAATATTGCAGACTACATTAATATTAGAACATTTAGTAGCCTTTCTGCTAATAGTATGAATTGTATTATACGAGGCTTATATGGTTATGGTGATACTTCAAATTATTGGGTATTGGGACTCAGTTTTCTTCTCCATATTCTATCATTAAGAAAGAATATGGCTCTTTGAGGAATGATACAGTCTATACAGACTACTAATGAACAGCTAGTTGACAGGATTAATAACATCGAAAATCAAAAGGTATCTGAAAAAATTAATTACTATTAAAAAGGATAAACTAGTCTGTTTGGATGCTCACCTTCCTAGACCTGGATGGAGGGGGAAGGACCTTGGACTTCCCACAGGGCAGAGAACCCTGACTGCTCTTTGGACTGAAGAGGGAGGGGGAGGGAGAATAGGAGGAGGGGGAGGGAAATGGGAGGTGGGAAGGAGGTGAAAATTTTTTAATAATAATAATAATAATAATAAAAAGTTTATCCAACTCCTAGATTCTTACCTAGAGATTTATGTATTTAATATTTACCCGTTGCTTTTTGTTTCTAATTTAATGTTAAAATTTTAATTAAATAACTTTAAAAGAAGAAATCAAATATAAAAACAAAACAAACAAAAAAAGGATAAACTTAATTTGACAGACAAAACTGAATTTATATCTTAGGGTACTGAGAATTTATCAGAAAGAATTCATACTGTTGAATTGGACAATAAAAATTTGTTGAAAAGTTATCATAAGTCAGCAAATAGAGTATCTCTCCAGGATGGCAATCTGCATGCTATTCAAGTAAAGTCCAAGGATGACGTTATATCTTTAAAGGAGAAACTTCAGACCTTGGAATCATATGTGCAGAATGAGGACTAGAAGCTAGGTGCCTCGATGAAATCATTAGAAATATATACAGGCCAGTAGATTCAGGATTTACAAAAGACAATGATAAAAAGATTGAAATAATTGAAGAAATTATTGGAGCTGATAATCAGGGAAAGAAGTCACAAGGACAGGATTCAACATTACCTGTAGCTGTCAAAGATGACTTACCCAGGAATTTAGCTTCCTACACTGTAATATACTCTGACAAATCACCAAATTCTAAAGGCCCAAAAGTATTTAAAGATGATAGATGGATACCTATAGGAATGAATTATCTAAAAGAAATTAATCAAGCAATAGTAACTTATGGTTTGCATTCTGCATTTGTTAGGGAGATAATAAAGACATGATTTTCTAGCATGAAAACAACACTACATGATTGAATTCAGGTAATTTCAGAAGTCCTGGATGACGGGCCTCAGTGAATAAGAATTTATATCAGAGAAGAAGCATAAATTTTGGAACAACCGGGAAAAGCAAAAAGCCCCTAACTTCCCAAGATCAAACTCTTGGTGTAGGCACTTATGCTGACCCACAGGTTCAAGTTCTTTACAATAAACAATTCTTGTTCCTATGCCACAAAGCAGCCTTAAATGTTTGGGACAGGATTCAAGAACTAGAAAAATGAATTGAATCATATACCAGGGTTAAGCAGGGCCAGAGAGAACCCTTTATTGACTTTTTATAAAGATTAACAAAGGCTGTACAAATAGGAGTAAAAGAACCAGATACTAGACAAGTACTTATTGAATCGCTGGCTTTTGAACATGCCAACATACAATGCAAAATATAAGCAGCTATGGATGAATGGATCCTGCATACAATGAACATTGAAACATTTAACTATAATATTGAATCTTGGGAAGGAGAAACAATTTCCAAAGGAATGAGGAGACATCAAATGCCAAATGTTTTAATTGTGGTAGATTAGGACATCTGAAAAGGAATTGTAGACAAGGAATTTCTAGGAATAGTGTCTCCTCTGGGAATGGCAAAAATAGGAGGACTCAGCCTTCAGGTATATGTAGAAGGCATGGCAAAGGCCAACATTGGACCAATTAATGTAGATAAACAAAAGACAGACAAGCAAGCCCATACCACTGGGAAACTTTTTGAGGGGCCTCTCTCATGTCACCAAGTCAAAAGTGGCCAAGTCATTCCCAGTCATTATGGAGGACATGTCTCACCAAGAAAACTAAAAAATTCAGAGCCTTTTGTTAAAGACTATACTCTTCTAAATGATGACATAAAAGTGGAGGATAAGTCAAAAATTCCAATAGGAAATAGAAAATGTATATTCTGAAAGACTTCTATAAATGATTAAAGACCAAAGCTAAGAGTGTCTATAAAAGACATTGTAATTGTTGTTTTGATAGACAAAGGTGCAGATGTGAATATCATTACTGCAGAATCTTGGCATCCAAATTGGACTCTTTAAGAAGCAGATATTCAATTACTAGGAAGTGGAACCATATCTCAAGCTAAACAAAGCACATGATGCATTGACTGCGTTGAACCAGAAGGTCAGAGAGGGAAGCTGAGGCCATATATGAGTAATACTGCAGTAAATTTATGGTGTCATGATTTGCTACAGCAATGGAATACCCAGATTAATATTCCTGCAATCCCAGGAACTCATAATTCTGAAAGAGATATTATAAGGTACTATATACAAAATTCACAAGGCATTTAGGCTGTACAAGAACACAAAGGAACTAGCAAATCTTCAGAGGTACCAAGAGCCCTACCTTTAAAGTGATTAACTAGGAAAGCTGTATGGGTTAAGCAATGGCCTCTAGATGAAGAAAAGCTGCAGTCTTTAGAACAGCTGGTAAAAGAGCAACTATATGCTCGCCATATTGAAGAATCAACCAGCCCTTGGAATTTACCTGTATTTCATGCTAAAATTAAATCTGTTAAATGGAGAGTGGTGACAGATCTAAGAGCTGTTAATAAGGTAATTCAAACTATGGGCCCTCTACAATCTGGAATTCCTCTATCTTCTCTATTACCAAAGGATGGCCTCTAATAGTTATTGATTTGAAAGATTGTTTCTTCACTATACATTTTCAAGAAAAGGATTGAGAAAAGTTTCCCATCACAGTGTTTACTTATAATATTTCTCAGCCTACTAGGAGATACAAATGGACTGTACCCCCACAAGAAATGCTCAATAGCTCCACTCTGTGCTAATACTTTGTAAGTCAGCCATTAGAAATAATAAATAATCAATTTCCTAAGTCTATAATTTACCATTACATGGATAACATTTTGCTACCTGATTTAAACATAGATACTTTAGAAAGAATGTTTGAAGAAGTAAAGAAAGCAGAGGAGAGTGAAGGCTCAGGGGGCAGAGTGCCTGACCGCTCCGCCCGAGGACCCAAGTTTGATTCCTGGCTGGGTACTGCATGTAGTTCTGTGACTGTCAGTCAGCATCGCCCGGCGGCCTGCAGAATGACCCACACACAATTTCCCACTGTCCACCATAAATCCACGTAGAGTAGTAGCAAAAAACCAAACAAACAAAAAAAAGAAGTAAAGAAAGTTTTGCCTAAATGAGAATTGCAAATTGCTCCTGAAAAAAATATAGAAAGGAGATTCTGTCAATTGCCTAGGTTATAAAATAAGTTTGCAGAAAATTAGATCACTAAAGGCACTAATTAGGAGAGATTGGATGCAGACTCTTAATGACTTGCAAAGATTGTTTGGAGACACTTTCAGTCTATGACAGCTGTTGCAGTAACACCTGATCTTATAATTCATTTAAAAAAAACCTTAGCTGGGGATAAAGACTTGAATAGTCTCAGAGAATTAACAGCTGAAGCCGAAAAGGAATTGATAATTTTTGAGGAGAAATTATAGGAGGCACATGTGGATAGGGTGAATCCAAATCTTAACTGTATTCTCATCACATTGACTTCCAGAATTTTTCCTACAGGAATTTTAATACAGAGGGATAATATTATCTTAGAATGGATCTTTTACTGCACAAACCAAGTACAAATTAAAAACTTATGTGGAAAAAGTCTCTGACATATTTATAAAATGTAAATTGAGACTTCATCTATCAGCAGGTATAGACCCAGCAGAGATTATAGTGCCTTTCACTACTGATGAAATAAGAAAGTTATGGGAAGACAGTGAACCATAGCAAAGAGCTTGTGCTATTTTTTTGGAGAAATTAATAGCAATTATCCTAAAAGTGACAGACTTAACCTCATAAAGAGGACTTCTTGGATTCTTCCTCAGATTGCACGTGATGCTCCAATAACTGTAGCCCTTACTTTTTACTGATGCAAATAAATCAGGGAAGGCATGTTACAAATCAGAAGAATTAAGAAAGGTAGAACAAAGCCCTTATAATTCTGTCCAGAGGGCAGAATTATATGATATTCTCATGGTGCTAAGGGATTTTAAGGAACCTCTTAATATAGTTACTGATTCACAATATGCAAAAAGAGTTGTCTTACATATTGAAACTGTTGAATTTATATCAGATGATATGTAATTGACTTCATTATTCATCCAGGTACAAGACATAATCAAGAATAGGCTTTGACCTATATACATAACACACATCTGTTCCCATATGGGTGTGCCAGGTCCTCTAGCACAAGGTAATGCAGAAATTGATCAATTATTGATTGTAAGTGTATTGCAGACATCAGAATTTCATAAAAAACATCATGTTAATAGCAAAGGTTTAAAGAAAGAGTTTTCTACTACATGGTAACAAGCTAAGGAGATTATAAAGAGATGTCCTACTTGCCCTTTCTATAACCAAACTCTACTACCTTCAGGGACTGACTCAAAAGGATACTAAAAGGAATGAAATCTGTCAAATGGGTGTGTTCCACTTTGCAGAATTTGGAAAATTAAAATATATACACCACATCATTAACTCTTATTCAGTTTTTCAGTGGACAACTGTTTTAAGCTCAGAAAAGGCTGATTCAATAATCACACATTTATTACAAGTTATGGCCATGATGGGTATTCCTGGAGGAGGGAGGGCATGTTTGTTCATCCCAGCCACCTGGCTAATTTTGCTCCAAAGTAACAACACAGAAACTGTATTAATTAAATAAATCACTGCTTGATCCATTAGCTCTTAATAATTGGCTAACTCTTACATTTTAATTTAACCCATTTCTATTAATCTGTATATCGCCAGGACGTCTTGGCCTACTAGTATATTTCCAGCATGTCTGACTCTGGGAGTGGCTCCATAGCGTCTCTCTGACTCTGCCTTCTACCTCCAAGCTTTCAGTCCCATCTTCCCTGCCTAAGATCTGTCCTGCTATAGGTCCAAAGCAGTTTCTTTATTCATTAACAAATGAAGACAACACATAGACAGAAGGACTTCCCACACCATATGCCTTCACAAATAAAGGCAGATAATGGTCTAGCATATGCCTGTAAGAAAATTAAAGTTTTTTGTTTATTATAATATTAAGCATATTCAGGTATACCACACAATCTTACAGGTCAGATAGTTATAGAGAGATCAAATCTAACAATAAAAGATATGTTAAACAAACAGAAAGGGGTGGAAAATACCCCCAGAAATAGATTGCATCATGGGTTATTAACCTTAAATATTCTTAACGCTAATGAGAAAGGGCAGAGAGAGAGATTGGGTAATAGAAAAGTCTTCTGAATTAAATCAACCAGTTTATTTCAAAGATGTGCTGACCTCACAATGGAAGCCAGGAGATGTGTTATGGTGAGGAATTGGTTTTGCTCTTGTTTCCACAGGAGAAGAAAAACTATGGGTATCATCAAAATCAATAAAGATTTTGTTTGAAAAGGAGAAACCTCTTGAAAAAGAGAAATGACAACTCATTCATAATGGTGACAAACATACAGATGGTAAAGAAACCTCATAAGGGTTGGGACAGGGTTCTGTACTTGTCTTTGCAAGAAAATACTCATTTTCAAAAATTCAAGAGACCCTGATGTTTGAATGCTAACAGATGAAAAACTAACTATCCACTAAAGATCATCAAGAAAAAGTAACATGATATTTGATGTCAGGTTATTCATACACATACATTTAAACATATATAGAGCTGGCTTTGGAGTTGGACACTAGCTCTGTTCCTCTTTAAATTCATGCATGTTGTTAAATTAAATATTGAGAGTTTCTGTCTCTTGTCAGGAGCCATGATATGGGACAGGAAGAAAAAATAATTTAGAAAAAAACTTTTACTTTTCTTCATATCCATTTTTTGTATCTATCATACATTTCATTGAATATGTATGTATGTCTATGTCTATATAAATAATGTTTAAATTTTCCACAATGAACAATGAATTTTCCTGTAGTAATCTTTGAAGTTTCCAGGAAGAAGATTGGCCCCACAACCACAACTCCACCTGGTTGATATGACATCATGATGCTGATAGTACTGTAAGATCTATTTTTGGGTACCATTTGCTCAAGACGGCTCCAACTTAGTTAGCTGAAATGCTGCATATTTTTACATTGTTCTGGTCAGAACTCCAAATAGGAATCTCAGACAAACCTTACCAAATAGTCAGAGACTATTTGCAATTCTACCAGACAGTAATATTGTAATTTAACCATAATTTTACTTTCACTAGATCTCATAGAAAGAACATCTACCCCATGACAGCTGGAAGGAATTCTAGAAGATGATGTCCCCTCTACCAACAAAGTTTGTTTTTGGGGTTAGGGACATCATGGCGGGGTTGAATATAACTAGTGCAAGGTTGGGGGGGTTGGGGGAAATTTTGTAAGCTCAGGGATCTCTTTTTAAAAAAAGGAAAATTTGGATTAGATAATAGATCAGTGTGAGCTTACTCACACTAATAATAATAGTGAGTAATACAGTGAATACTTGTGAGTTATTATTTATAGGCAATTATACTGGTATAGATTCTTGTATATTCATACAAAGTTAAATTATATTGAATATCTTTCTACTTTTGTTCAACATATTTGTATACTTAGGCAACGTTATTTTGTCATTGTATGCATGCATGCTTCTATTTATGCTTAAAAGATTTTTGTATATTCATACAATTTAAAGACATTTCTACCTCTGATCAAAATACTTATACATTGTTTATATTTTGAGGTCATTGTCCTTACTTGTTGCACAGTTGTTTATTGTATAATATTCTAATATGAAGTTTTAGCCAATCAGAACTGCTGAGACCAAAGTTACTAAATTCTTCTAAATGATACACACGCTTGTAAGAGCCTGAGTAAACAGAGTGTCTGGATGTTCATTTCAATTTTCTGTTATGTATGTGAAATTATTTCATATTTGTGATTTTAATGTAAGTGCATGTATTCTGAGTAGCCTGGGTGCCTCTCTACATCTCATACTGTGGTTGCAGGTGTGTGTGACACAACTTTCTGATTCTACAGTGCTGCCGTAACTGTGTATAGTATCCAGCTTGCCACAAGCCCTGAATTTTTTCAATTCCTTTCAATGGTCAACATCTTTAACCCTGAAGAATTTCCCAAAGCAACATAATGATGCCACTAGCATTTTAATAAAACACCTAACTCATTTTATTTTTCAAGAAAATATAATGACAACAATTTTTATCTGTTTCTATAATTATTCCTGAGTAACTACTAGTTTGGTCAAATTGTGTTTTGCACAGTTCCATTACATTGCTGAAATCACATATTGGCATATTATTTACTGTTGCTGTTTGCCTTGATAACTCTGTGTTTTAAGGAATGGGTATATGGTTACTAATTTTAAATTGAGATCTAACGCGAAGTACCGCTCAACTTCTGGCTTCAAATATAATGGAATAGCAAAGACCACGCTTATAGCAGAATAAAACAGTGAACTCTGACAGAAAGGCAAGGAAGTGGCCATATGGTTACCCCAGTTTCTGTTTAGTTGAGTTTTTGAGTCAAAGGCATGGTAACAAGAGCCACATAGAACCTCAAAAGCTTTCTACTTTGAAATATAAAACAGAGATTGGGAAGGGTGAGGTTGCATAGCCAAGTCTCAAAAAGGAGGGGAGAGGGCTTGTGGAGAAAAGTTTCCAGAAGTGTAATTACAGTGCCTTTAAATAATTTTTGCATTAGAAAACAATATACTTAGAATTTCCAGAGAGTTCTAACCTGTGGAGCTGGCAGAAGGAAAATGGAAACTTATATCCAGAGTAACTCTCAGAGTTGACATAGAGGAGAAAGTATGTGAGATATAGCCAGTGAAGGCTCTTGCTGAAAGCTCATGGGGACATGATTTAATCATCAAACTGAAGGACACCAGGAGTGAACCTGCTTTGTGCCACAACAAAATTTAAAATAGGCCTTGAAGGGATCACATTGATGTTCAAGTGCAATAAATTGCTCTTTAAGGTAAAATAATGTCAACATTCACAATTATAGCCCTCTTTACAGAGGGAGGCAAAAAAATTAAAAGACTTTTAAAACATTGATATGCCAAGTAGCATACACACATTTGCAAAAATAAAGCATGACTACAAATATATCAGATACTGACAATAAAATGAGCATTGAAAAAGCCAACATACATGTAAAACCAATGTTTTTAGATACCATAGAAGTATATTTAACTATTTTAAAAGTGGACATTACAAACTGTGAGGTGACAAGAGCAAGAGAACAATGCACAAATGGGTGAGATTTTAGCTACAAAGAGAATGGAACCTGGACAGAAAGAATAAGTTAATGAAATGTAAAAGTAGAGAGCAGAAGACATACAACAATTTTAGGACTGAGATGATAAGGTCTATGATAATATTTTACATAGTCCATAAACAGAGAGATAAGTAGAGTTAACCATCATGTGACAAAAACAAACAATAGCAAATGAACATTAACTAAGACATGATAATTACAACCACATTGAAAGAATAATGGCAAAAGCTAGTAAGCTAAAGTAATTTAAAACTAAGTACATATATTGTTAGTTTATAAGTGTGTTTCATGGGGATATGAGTTTTCAAACATGACATTACTTTGTGTAAATGCTAGTTTTAAATGAAAAGTAAGTCTTTTTTAGATGACTAAAGCCAGATATTCTACTAGAACACAACATGTTTCCAAATAACAAAATAGAGGTTATAACATATCTTGTAATGTTTAGCTACAATAAAAAAGACATCGGCTTGAAATAATTATTTAAGCATACACAAGTTGCTAAACATAATTTGATATATCCTTGACCATGTGTTATATACTAGTTTCTCTAGCAAAAGAAACTACAAATAAGAACACGTTAATAAAAATACCATTTCTCATTAACATAGTCAAAAATTTTTGAACAAGTGCTTGACATTAAGTTTGAGCAGAGGGTTGTACAATAGATTAAGTTATTTTTGTTTTGCTAAGGACTTGCTTATGAAATATTTAAGATATTTTATATCTGCAAAATGGGCAAGATACAGATTCCTTCAGAAATCTTCACAATCAGATTTGGGGAAATGTTTTTTAAAGTTTAATAATACTGTTAGGTCATAACCTATAAAAGAAAATAAACCTACATATAGTATTATAGTATAGTTCATAATACTATAAATTAATAATTGAAAAAATTAAACCAAAGAGAAGATGCATATTTTTCCTTAATAAAGTTTTATTTAAAAATCTAGAAGAAATGAAGAGTATAAACATTCATATTTGAAGTCTATACTGTAGTAATAATCCCTGGAAAGAGCCCATTTGAGAAATACTAAAATTTATAGTAAAGATCTACATGCAATCAAAGTCTATACACAGTATGGAATGTATTTTGCATTAAGGTATCTAACCAAATAGAGATAGTATTGTAGAGATGCCACTTCAACACAATGATTGAAAGTAACCTAGTCATTAATAATGTAAAACAGTATCAGAAATCTTCTTATGACCAAAAAGCTATAAATTATTGTCTGAAATAAAATAATATTTTTAAAATTTTCAAGTTTGTTTAGTTTTGGAAGTAAAATTTATTTACAACATCTTCCCTTTCCTTTCCTCCATCCAAGCTTTTCCATAGATCCCCTTCCTACTATCCATCAAAGTCATAGTTTTTTTTATTTCTATGCATACATGCATATGAACTGCCTAAATATAGTAAGTTCAATCCATATAATGTTATTTATATGTATATTTTTAGGGATGATCACTTGATACTAGAAAACCAGTTGGTGTGCTCTAACTGAGGAAGGCTACCTCTTCTGATTCTAGCTTTTCTCAGTTGCCCATATTCCTTTGTGCAGGGTTGAGGTCTCAAGGGCTTTCTTATTTCCAGTTTGGCTTGTTCATTGTCATCCTTGTTTGGGTCATAGTTGGGCAGTCATGTTAGTGACACGTTGTGGTTGTATCTTCTGATATTACTAAGTGACACAATCTCACAGAAAATTCCTTGAGGTTGATAGGAATTGCAAAAATTCATTATGAATTTGGCAAGACTATCTATTTGGCAAGAAACTGTTCTTCCCTGGACTTCTCATTGTTATGTTGTAAGGAGTTGGACATACAGGACCCAAAGTAGTAACTGTTGAAATTTCCAAAAAATAGACTGGTTCTTCAGATTTCTTGCTTCACAGAAGAAACTACCAGATATTCTGCAGGACACAGAAGAAAGCAACTGATGAACTTTGCCAATTCAAGGCAGAATAGATCTTAAAAGTTGGCCAAATATTATGGGGCTATAGGCTAAAGATGCTCCAACATTACAAAAGAACTTTGGTTGATTGTCCAGTGAGTAAGATGACTCTGTCATTTCTAGAATTTTGGAAGTTTCTTCCAATGCACTCTAGTTTACTTCAGTATTAGTATATCCTCCTTGGGTTTTTGATGGAGTTGAAGACAGATAGTTATAGTTATAAATTTTCTTAGTTATAATAAAAGACAAATTAGACACAAAACTTTAGATTCCAAAGAAAAGATAGATAATAGAATATTTCTTTAAATGTTGCCTAATACAAAAAGACTATTATTGATTGATAAGTGCTTTGTCATATATAATTTTGTTATGTTGAAGTTAAAAACTTCCTTTTTATTTTGACAGAAAAGGAGAGATGATGTGGGATATCCTTTTATATATGTGTTGCTTTTATTAGTTGGCAAATACAGTTTTTTTCTCCAATGGTTTAGACAGAGAGAGAGAGAGAGAGAGAGAGAGAGAGAGAGAGAGAGATACAGAGATACAGAGAGACAGAGACAGAGAGACACAGAGAGAGACAAAGAAATTAGGTAGAGTTGAAAGAAACATCATGTAGCTGTGGAAGGAGAAAGATACTAGTACATTACTGGTAAGCCACAGCCTCAGGGTGATACATAGATTAGTAGAAATGGGTTAATTTAAGATGTAAGAGCTAGCTAGAAATATACCTGATTCATTGACCAAACACATAATTAGTGTACTCCCTGTGTGATTATTTTTGTCTGGGTGGGTGGGAAAAAAAAACCCAGTCTCTGTCTACATTCAAGCATGGTTCTAATTTTACTTTCATATTCTAGGTAACATGTATGAAAACAGTGAAAATCAATATACAGTAAGCACATGGACAGTTTAAATGAGTTCTAAACAAGTTTTCACGTGTCTTGTCCTTAACTATTTGGAACATTCAGCTAATGAATTCACTTTAATGTCTATCTTTTTCTCATGAGACTTGGTCTAGAAATAGTTTTCTTCATTTTTCAGTGCCATTATTTTCTTTGGATTATATGACAGAATATATGATTGGGCTACTAAACTTCAGTGAAGAACTCTGAAACTTCCTTTGTGTCTCTGTGTAGTGCTGATGGATGGCCTTGCTTTCTATTCTGTATCTTTATTGATCCTAAATATATGGAGACAAAAATATAACATTTCTTTACTTTGGAGTCTACATTACTAAAAAATGCCAGTATGGTCTGCTGAAGTTTACACAACACCAAGAATCCAAAAATCTGTTCTATTTCTCAGTTTTGTTCTGAGCAAAGATGCAGCTGGTTTGCAAGATTTTTCTGACTAGAATTATGTATTTGCACAGTTAAGAAATTGATTCAATAATGATTTCTGCATCACAATTACAACATTAAAGTTATTAATATTGTTTGATTTCAACAAATATCTGCTTGAAATCATTGTAAAATGTAGCAATTGTTTTTAATATTGTGTGTGTGTGTGTGTGTGTTTGTGTATAGGTGTTTATACTGGTGTGTGCATGTTACCCTGCATGTATAGAGGTCAGAAGAATTTTGGAAATCAATTGTCATCTTTCACCATGATGTCCAAGGATCTAAATGCAGGTGAAAAGGATTTGTGGCAAGAGATTTTAATCACTGCCCCAGTAATTAGTTTTTATATGAGAAATTAAGGCTGGGGATGGGGCTCAGCAAGGGAAGATGTACCTATATGCATAAGGCCCTTTGACGAAATTACCAACACCAAATGAGAAAAAGTGGGGCTGGAGGGAGGAAGTATATTTCAGCAAACAATGACCTGGATATATTCTAATACTCAGAGCTATAATCTTTGACCTAGAAATTAATATGATTAAATCTAAAACAAACATCAGAATATTTATTTATGCTTATGTAAATATATAGATAATTCTATGAGGCTTTCAATAGTCATATTCACATATTATTTTGTCTGTTGCTTTTCCATTAACAGTCAGTATATTGATATTCCTATTTTAATAAGTAATTTATGATAGTATGCTTTTGGTGACTGCATGATATTTCATCATGAAGTATGTCATTATTTTCCAGTTATGATTTTGAATACATATTTTTCCTGGAATTTTACTTTATTAATCTATAATATGGTGAATCTACTAGTAATTAAATTTGTGTCTATACATCTGTTTAATTATAATTTATGAGTTGCTAGAATTATTTTATGTATTGTACATTGCCAACTGATTTTCAAAGCATCATACTTACCTAGACCACAAATAACTGTTTATGAGCAAGACTATCTCATGGAGGGAATAGTATGTGCAAAGTCAACTTTTTGGTGCAAAATGATTTAATAGAGATCATATATGCATTTTATTCATGTTCAGAATCTTCCACCTTGGACATTATTCTTTAGTTTGCTATTAATGAAGTCAAATCTTATCTTTCAAAATTTCCTTCTAAAATTTTACTTCTAAAAAATTGTAATGTTGCTTTATTGTTTGTTTTTTTTCTCAATTTTTAGTAGTTATTTGAGAATTTCATGTGATATATTCTCATTATATTCATCTCTCCTTCCCAACTTCTTTCAAATCCAGCTCCCATCCATGGTCTTAGTTTAAGTTGGTACACAGTAAGTGTACATGTTAATGGGACAGTGTTATATTTCAAGACAGGTGTAAAATGTATATGATTAAACGAGGGTAGTTGAGTGACTCATCTCTACAAAAGTTATCAGTTTTTTTTGTTGTTATGGGCATTCAAATTCTTCTCTATAAATTATTGTGGAATTTAAAATTAAGTATTGTTAAGCACTATTTTTCCAGAATATCAGAAGTAACTTTTCCTAATCCTGTTGTTCTCAACCTTCTTAATGGTGTAGTTTTCAACCTGTTGGTCACACACTTTTTAATGACTGTATATGAGACATACTTCTCTCAGATATTTATATTATTTCTTATAACAGTGACAAAATTATAGTTATGAAGCAGCAATGAAATAGTTTTATGGTTGGAGTCATCCCAACATGAAGTGCTGCTTTAAAGTGTGATAAGTGAAATGTTAATGAACTAGACACCTGTGCTTTGAATGTTTTGGCAATTATCTATATAGTTTTAAATAATGTTTCATTCATTATTTTAGAGCATCATACAATAATTTTTGATCATATTAAGTCCCTCCTTCCATTCTCCCCAGGACCTCCCCAATTTTCCAACTGTACAATTTCATCTTTTCTCTCTCTCTCTCTGACTGTCTCTCTCTATATATCTAACTCATTCTTTCTATATGAAAAAAAAGAGCAACAACAAAAACCCATAGAACTTGTAATGAGGGCTGTTTGTTGGTTACTGGCTGCCCAGCCTGCTTAGACCCAAAATAATCACATAAAAACTGTATTAATTAAATCACGGCTTGGCCCATTAGCTCTAACTTTTTATTGGCTAACTCTTACATCTCAATTTAATTCATCTCTTAATCTGTGTCTCACCACATGGTAGTGGTTTATTGGCAATGTTTTAGCATGTCTGACTCTGGCAGCTCCATGACATCTCTCTCTCTCTCTCTCTCTCTCTCTCTCTCTGTCTGTCTGTCTCTCTCTGTCTCTGTCTCTGTCTCTGTCTCTCTCTCTCTCTTTCTCTCTCTGCCATCCTATTCTCAGCATTCAATGCAATTTTCTCCACCTACCTAAGTTCTGCCCTAAGAACAGGCCAAGGTACTTTCTCTATTCATTAACCAATAAAAGCAACACATACACAGAAAGACCTCCCACACCATTTCCCCTTTTCTGTAAACAAAAAGGAAGGCTTTAACTTTAACATACTAAAATTACATATAACAAAACAGATATCAAGCAAGAATTAGTTCTAATATTTATATCTATTTTATCTTTTATCATAACTATGGAAAACTGTATCTATTCAACTCCATCAAAAATTCCAGAAGGATATAATATTACTTAAGTAAACAAAAAGTGCATTATAAGCAACTTCCAAAATTTTAGAAATGACAGAGACATCTTGCTACCTGGGCAGTCACCCAAAATTCTTCTGTACCATTGGGTCATCCATCTTCAGTCTACAGTCCCATAGTATCTATCATACTTTTCCATGAAGCAAGAAATTTCAAAGACAGTTCTGTCTATATTGGCAGTTTGTCATTCATTTTCTTCTGTGTCCTGTAAAATGTCTAGGAGACTCTTTCATGAAGCAGGAAACCTGAAGGATTGTCTCACCTTTAGGCAAGTTCAGCAGTCATTTCTCTGCAGGTTCTACATGTCCATTTAAGGAGTCCAGGCAAGAGCAGTTTCTTGCCAAAAAGGCTAACCAACAAAATAAGGGGCCTCTTTGATGTCCATCTTCATCTAGAAGTAGCTTGTGGTGCCAAGAACAGTTGTGTCTTACTGTCATGAAAAGTTTTATGTTCTTAAATCTTTTAAATGCAATATTATAAAGGTCTCTGAAAGATTTGAAGAATACCTAACTGATTATACAATGTAAATTATTCATTTCTATAGCATATTCCCCTTTAAATGTAAAAATGCATTTATAAACCTTAATTGAGAATATGGGCATAGTTTTGTCCAAACTTTTTCCTGCCATTTGGGGCAGTGTTAATCAGGTCTCATGGTATATCTTGTGTATTAAGTTCATCTCAGTCAGCACTTGGGTGAAAAAATTTTGGGGGGGTGTTCATAACAACCTTTCATGGGGATGTGATCTATCAGACCATATTAGTCTGGAAACAATCCACAGGAACCTCTTTTCCAAAGCAGTATATTCTTAAACCCAAATTTGGAAGTCATGATACTTTTATAATATACATGCTGGTTTAGCATAGCAGCCCAAACAATGAAATCTCTCTCAGTACTTAACTCATTCACAGTAATAATATACATAATCCAGACTTTCTGCGTATAGTCCATTTTCACATGGCTCATTTTTTTACTCTTTAATTTATGATGATCTGTACTCTGTCTCTTTAAAGAATTTACCTTTTCTAAAACAATTTTTTATAACTGTCTATATTCTTTTTCTTCTCTCTCCCAAGCCTATGCACAGTTTTACAGCACTATGACTCATTTATAGGTCTGTTTTCTCTGGATTTGTCCTTACTGCTTATCTGTAATTATTTTCTGACCAGAAGCACTTCTTAAAATTCTAAGTACTTAAGAATCTAAGCTGCGACATTAGTAGAGTACATATGGTACTTCCTGCTCTACATGCCAAATCCAACATGGCAGAGCTGCTTACTGCTTCCAAGAGCCACACACACTGCCCCACTTCCAGGCACACAGCCTGTCCATGCCATCAATAAGCAAGCTGTAGCAGTCTGCCCACAAACCCAACTCAAATGCTCTGTGGCCAGACCTGCCTGAAAGAGCCAGAGGTAACACTGGCAGGATGACCCAGAAAGCTGGCATTTTAAAACTGTAGCTTGTTTTCCTGCTAAGCTGAATCAGGAAAACCTTTCTTAAATGAGCTGTGACATGCTACTAGCAAACAGAAAGAAGCTGTATTAAACTCTGTATTTTTGTGTCTAGGATTCCTTTCCAAGTCCTCTCAGGTTTTATGTGGATTTAGACAGCCATGTTGACACTAACCTGTTGTAAGGAAGCTACTTGTTCTTACCCACCACCTAGATATCTTAGACCAAAAATAATCACATAGAAACTATATTAATTAAATCACTGCTTGGTCCATTAGTTCTAACTTCTTATGGGCTAACTCTTACCCATATTTAACCCATATTAATTTATCTGTGTATTGCCATGTGGTAATGGTTTACTGGCAAAGTTTCAGCATGTCTAGCATGTCTGACTCTGGTAGTTCCATGTTGTGTTGCTCTCTATTTTTTTTCTCCCAGCATTCAGTCCAGTTTTCTCTGCCTACCTAAGTTCTGCCCTAATAACAAGCCAAAGCAGTTTGTTTATTTACTAACAAAAAACACAACACACAGACAGAAAAATCTCCCACACCAGGAACTCAGTTTAATGGCCAACTATTACTGTTTTGTGACCAGTCCTGGAATGTGGTTGATATGTCAGCTATTATTCCATTTAAGAATATTCACTTTCATCATTGTGCGACAAATAAATACCAATAGCTACTTGTCTAATGATAGCATTATCTGTGCCCATCCTTTCTCCCATGCTGGGATATTGTCTGACTTGAATTTGAGCAGGGTTTGTGCATACTTTCCTAGTCTCTCTAGTTCATATATGTATTTCTCCAGTTAAGTCTAGAAATCAGTGTACTTGTAGTCATCCACCACTTTTGACTCTTAAAATTTGTCCGCCTCATTTCCTACGTATGACCTAAGCCTTAATAGGAAATGTTTGATAAAAAAAATCTCATTTAGCATTGAGCACTCCGATGTCTCTAATTCTCCACACATTGACAAGTTGTGGGTCTCTGTGTCTATTAACATTTACAGCAAGAATAAATTTTCATAATGAAAGCTGAGAAATACATTGATCTATAGACATAGCAAGTATTTACGTTTCAAAATAAGCTTTGCTCATTTTATTTTTCTCTAATGTGTTAGTTTAACTCTTCAAATAGGTAATGCCTTTTAAGGATTAGCAATACTGGTTACTTGTTTACTTGGGTTTTGTGAGTATTCCCAATCTTTCATTTTAAATTTGTTCTTCATTTTTGTTTTGCTATAGAAGTCACAGTTTGATATAGTTATAGGATACCAATCAATAGCTGTGGACTCCTATTGCCCAGGAAGAAGGGATGAAACAATGTTCCAGGTATATTTCATCATTTTTCTTCATCTGAATTCTTCAGCACATCCTGACAACATCTGGAGAAGAAGTTGAAGCTTTAATTTCATTCTGATTTTTGTCACAAATTTTAAATAATTCAGCAAAGGAAGTATTGGGATGCCATTGGCAAGACAAGGAAAAGAAGAGAAATCTTGTTAGTGTCATCCTTTAGGGGCACTGTTCAGTCTGACATTGGAAAGCAGCTAGATTTTAATTTAACCTTTGGATGTTATCAACAAGAAATAAACACCTTGATTTTGTTCAATTATACTGATTTTCTGGTGTATTCAATGCCTTATATGTAATACTTGAATGATATTAGAATAAGAATTATTTTGCTACTGCTGACATTAGCTGATGAACCTTTAAATTGGCAATCACTGTTATATATACCTTATATTCCACCTGGGTATGAATGATTTTGATAGAAATAAACAGAAGATTTATTTACTCCAGTTCTTACAGTTTAAGATATTTGACTTGAACCAAGTTAAAGTGTAGAGAAAAAAGTAGTGAGGAGGACATGAGAGGAGTTGAAAAGAGAAGAGGGACAGAAAGAATGTCAACACAGTACTTATGTATAAAAGTCTCAAAAAATTAAATTTAAAAGTACCTGTAAAAAATTTTACCAGAATCTGGACTGGCAATGGGGCAAAATAATCTACTCACAGTTACCAGTTATTTGGTGTCAAAAAAAGGAATAGGATATTTGAGAAAAAAGAGGAGATCTATTTGTAGCATCCATACAAACAAAAGAAAATGTCATTATAAGTAAAACCATTCAAATTCTGGATTTAACTGCCTGTCCATATTGCCTGCCCCCTTTTAAAAATTTACACCTTATTACCTTCCTTTCTACTGACTAAATTCTTTTTTTTTTCAGGGTTTTAAAATTTTTATTCCTTGAAAACTTAATTCAATGAGTTTTGACTACATTTACCCCTCCCCTCAGATGTGCCTCCAACTTTCCTGCCCATCTGTGGATGTTTGAATGAGAGTAGCCTACATACATTTTTTTTCAAAGTTTATTAAATTATGAAAGTTTCCATTTCCGTCCCTCCTCCCAACACCCTCCCACTCCCCCCCCTCCCCCTCCTCCTCCCTCTCCATCCCTAAGGGCAGTCAGGGCTTCCAGCCCTGTGGGAAGTTCAAGTTCCTCCCCCCTCCCTCCAGGTCCAGGAAGGTGAGTATCCAAACAGACTGGATCCCAAAAATCCAGTATATGTAAAGGAAACAAGTCCCAGTTTTACAAGAGACTTGATTATAAATGGGATCCCAGGTCCAAGGAGAGATCCCTAGATTGTTCTCTGGACAGAGGAGAGGGTGCGTGAACCGGCCTTGGCCTATAACCTTACTGATGAAATTTTGCTTATCACCATAGATCCTTCATCCGACGATGGATGGCGATACAGACGGAGACCCACATTGGAGCACCGGACTGAGCCCCCCATGGTCCAAATGAGGGGCAGAAGGAGGAAGAACATGAAAAAAAACTCAGGACCGCAAGGGGTGCGATCACCCACTGATACAAAAGGACTGATCTAATGAGAGTTCACCAAGGCCAGTTGGACTGGGACTGAACAAGCATGTGATCCAACCAGATTTTCTGAATGTGGCCTGATTCTCTGAATGTGGCTGGCCCGGAGCCTTTCTGACTAAATTCTAAGACATATAAAATGTTTCACAGTTAAGCATAGCTATTTCTAGATATTATTTTAACTTTTAAACAATTATATTAGATAATCATATTATTCCTAGACGAAATAGAAACAGTAGATAAGCTGAAAAGAAAAATAAATTTCTTACTGCATGTATTCCCCGAATTACAAAGTACCTTTCTATTAGTATTTACATATGTATTAATACTTACTCATTTATTAAATACCTATTAGAAATCAGATGGAAAAACTTTAAGCTTAGTTCTACAAGCTAAAAAAGTCAAGTAAAATAAAAATTCAGCGTGGTCCTCAGTAGTTCTCTTAAACACAAACTGTAACTGCACAGAGCAGACCAAGAGGTGTTCAGTCCCAAACCTGGACAGCCCAGAATTTAGACCCTAACCCCTGGGGCAAAACCCCAGGCCCCACCTGCACCCTCCTCAGCTGCACTAGCCTGTCTGTGGAAAAGCCTCCTATGGGCAGGCTGCTCCAACATCCCCCTTTTAATCCTTACAATCTGCAAGTCCCACTCCACTAGAAACCCACTTATCCCCAATGACCTCAGTGGCTCCACAAGAAACAATATGTGACGGCACAGAGTGGACTAAGAGGTGAATGAGCATCCCTACAGATAGATAGCTCAGTCTCTAAACCCTGGGCCCAGGGGCAAAATGCTGAGCTCCCTTTCTACCTTCCTCAGTTTCACTAGCTGGTGTGGAAAGTCCTTGTGTACATGTGTTGCTTTTACTGGTTAATGAATAAAGAATCTGTTTGGCCCATGGCTTAGCAGAGTACAGCTAGGTAGGAAAACTAAACTGAATGTTGGGAGAAATAAAAGGGAGTCAAAGAGACACCAAAGGGGAAAGATGAGGGCAGTCAGCTGGAAAATTTCCTGGCAATTCACAGCTGCATGCCAATACACAGGTTAATAGAAATGGGTTAACCAAAGATATAAGAGCTAGCTAGCAATGTGCTTAAGAGTTTTGGCAAGCAGTGATTTAATTAATACAACTTCTGTGGAGTTATTTTTGGAGTCTTGGTGGTTGGGAACAAATAAGTGGCCTCCCACAACAAATTGGTGCACCCACATGGTCGACTATATCCATATAAACCTGAGAAAGCTTAGAAAGAAATTCTAGACACACATACAAAAAATAGAGTTTAACACAGCTTCTTGCTCTGTTTGCTGGCAGCATGCCGTATCTCCTTCAAGAAAGTTCTTCCTAATTCAGCAGTAGTAAAAAAACAAACACCAAACCAAACTAAACAGACAAAAACAATCAACCAAACAAAACCCCACATTTTTTTTTAGTAAATTTTATTAAATTATAAAAGTTTCCATTTCCGCCCCCCCTCCCAACACCCTCCCACTCCCCCCACTCCCCCCCTCCTTCCCCTCCGTCCCCCAGGGCAGTCAGGGTTTCCTGCCCTGTGGGAAGCTCCAGCTCCCTCTCCCTCCCTCCAGGTCCAGGAAGGCGAGCGTCCAAACAGACTGGATCCCCAAAATCCAGCATATGCAGAGGATACAGGTCCCAGTGTCATAGTCAATGGCTTTTCAGAAAGACCCCGGGCCAGCCACAGTCAGAGAATCCGGCCAAATTCCGAGAATCTGGCTAGATCACGTCCTCGTTCAGTCCCAGTCCGACTGGCCCTGGTAAATTCTCATCAGATCCGTTCCCTTGTATCAGTGGGTGATAGCATCCCTCGCAGTACTGATTTCGTCTTTCATGTTCCTCCTCCTTCCGCTCCCCCTCCGGACCTCGGGGGGCTCAATCCGTTGCTCCAATGTGGGCCTCCGACTGCATAGCCGTCCTTCGCCAGACGAAGGATCTATGGTAATAAGCAAAATATACATCAGTATGGTCATGGGCCACGGCCGATTCAGGCACCCTCTCCTCTGTCCAGAGAGCAATCTGGGGGATTTCTCCTTGGACCTGGGATCCCATATATAATCAAGTCTCCTGTAAACCCTAAAATGGCTCCCTTAGTTGAAATATATTGTTCCCTGATCCCATATTCATCCTACCTCCCTCCCCCCCCCCCATCCCCGGCCACCAAGCTTTCCCCGTTCCTCCCCTACTCCCTTCTCTCTAGCCCTCTCCCCCTCCATCGACCCTCCCACCCCCCCATGCACCCGAGGTTACCTGGGACTCTTGTCTATTTCCTACCTCCTGGTGGATAGCTAAATAATCTTCATCAGGTTCATCTTCTTATTTAGCTTCTCTAGGATCACGAATAATAGGCTCAAAGACCTTTAATTATGGTTAGAATCCACTTATGAGTGAATACATACCGTGTTCCTCTTTTTGGGTCTGGCTTACCTCACTCAGTAAAGCATTTTCAATTTCCATCCATTTGCATGCAAAATTCAAGATGTCATTGTTTTTAACCGCCGA
The DNA here is from genome assembly GCF_982192425.1 of Myodes glareolus. NCBI lineage: Eukaryota > Metazoa > Chordata > Mammalia > Rodentia > Cricetidae > Myodes > Myodes glareolus. The sequence continues at coordinate 119,701,801 of NC_142028.1, read as the reverse complement.
GTAAAACTCTAATGTATATATGTTCCACACCTTTTTTAACCATTCTTCTATTGAGGGGCACCTAGGTTGTTTCCATGTTCTGGCTATTAAAAATAGTGCTGCTATGAACATAGTTGAACAAATGCTTTTGTAGTATGTTAGGGAATCTTTAGGGTATATTCCCAAGAGTGGTATTGCTGGGTCCTGAGGGAGGTTGACTTCCAGTTTCCTGAGAAACCGCCACACTGATTTCCACAGTGGCTGCACGAGTTTGCATTCCCACCAACAATGGATGAGTGTTCCCCTCACCCCACATCCTCTCCAGCATAGGCTATCGTTGGTGTTTTTGACTTTAGCTATTCTGACAGGTGTAAGATGGTATCTCAAAGTGGTTTTGATTTGCATTTCCCTGATCGCTAAGGAGGTTGAGCATGACCTTAAGTGTCTTCTGGCCATTCGAAGTTCATCTGTTGTGAATTCTCTGTTAAGTTCAGTACCCCATTTTTTAATTGGGTTAATTAGAGTTTTAGTGCCTAGTTTCTTGAGTTCTTTGTATATTTTGGAGATCAGACCTTTGTCTGATGAGGGGTTGGTGAAGATCTTCTCCCAGTCAGAAGGCAGCCTTTTTGTCCTACTGACAGTGTCCTTTGCTTTACAGAAGCTTCCCAGTTTCAGTAGATCCCATTTATTCATTGTTTCTCTTATTGTCTGTGCTGCTGGGGTCCTACTTAGGAAGAGGCCTCCTGTGCCTAAATCTTGTAGACTACTTCCCACTTTCTCTTCTATCAGGTTCAAAGTGGACGGATTAATGTTGATGTCTTTAATCCATTTGGACTTGATTTTTGTGCATGGTGATAGATATGGATCTACTTTCATTTTTTACAGGTTGACATCCAGTTATGCCAGCACCATTTGTTAAAGATGCTTTCCTTCTTCCATTGTATACCTTTAGCTCCCTTGTCGAAAATTAGGTGTTCCTAAGTTTGTGGGTTAATATCTGGGTCTTCTATTCGATTCCATAGGTCGACTTCTCTCTTCTTATGCCAATACCAAGCTGTTTTCAATACTGTAGCTCTATAATAGAGTTTGAAGTCAGGGATGGTAATGCCTCCTGAAGTTCTTTTATTGTATAAGATTGTTTTGGCTATCCTGGGTTTTTTGTTTTGCCATATAAACTTGATTATTGTTCTCTCAAGGTCTGTGAAGAAGTTTGATGGGATTTTGATGGGGATTGCATTGAATCTATAGATTGCTTTTGGTAGAATTTCCAATTTTACTATGTTGATTCTCCCAATCCAAGAGCAGGGGAGGTCTTTCCATTTTCTGGTATCCTCCTCAATTTCTTTCTTCAAAGACTTAAAAGTTTTTGTCAAATAGGTCTTTCACTTCCTTGGTTAGAGTAACCCCAAGATATTTTATGCTATTTGTGGCTATCATGAAAGGTGATGCTTCTCTGATTTCCCTCTCTGCTTCTTTATCCTTTGTGTATAGGAGGGCCACTGATTTTTTGGAGTTGATCTTGTATCCTGCCACGTTACTAAAGGTGTTTATCAGCTGTAGGAGTTCTTTGGTAGAGTTTTTGGGGTCGCTTATGTACACTATCATATCGTCAGCAAATAACGAAAGTTTAACTTCATCCTTTCCAATTCGAATCCCCGTGATCCCCTTATGTTGTCTTATTGCTATTGCTAGAACTTCAAGCACTATATTGAAGAGGTATGGAGAGAGTGGACAGCCTTGTCGCGTTCCTGATTTTAGTGGAAAGGCTTTGAGTTTCTCTCCATTCAGTTTGATGTTAGCTGTCGGCTTGGTGTATATTGCTTTTATTATATTTAGGTATGATCCTTGTATCCCCAGTCTCTCCAACACCTTTATCATAAATGGGTGTTGAATTTTGTCAAATGCTTTTTCAGCATCTAGTGAGATGATCATATGGTTTTTTTCTTTCAGTTTATTTATATGATGGATTACATTGATAGATTTGCGTATGTTGAACCAGCCCTGCATCTCTGGAATGAAGTCGACTTGATCATAATTGATAATTTTTCTAATGTGCTCTTGGATTCGGTTTGCCAGTATTTTATTGAGAATTTTCGCGTCGATGTTCATGAGTGAGATTGGCCTGTAATTCTCTTTCTTGGTTGTGTCTTTGTGTGGTTTTGGTATTAGGGTAACTGTAGCTTCATAAAAGGAGTTAGGCAATGACTCTTCTGTTTCTATATTGTGGAATACGTTAAGGAGTATAGGTATTAGCTCTTCCTAGAAGTTCTGGTAGAATTCTGCATTGAAACCATCTGGTCCTGGGCTTTTTTTGGTAGGGAGATTTTTGATAACAGCTTCTAACTCTTCGCGACTAACAGGTCTATTTAGATTGTTCACCTGTTCTTGGTTCAACTTTGGTATATGGTATTTATCTAAAAAAATGTCCATTTCTTTTACATTTTCCAACTTTGTGGCATATAAACTTTCATAGTAAGATCTAATGATTCTCTGAATTTCCTCTGTGTCTGTGGTTATGTCCCCCTTTTCATTTCTGATCTTATTAATTTGCATGTTCTTTCTCTGCCGTTTGATTAACTTGGCTAGGGGTTTGTCAATCTTGTTGATTTTCTCCAAGAACCAGCTTTTTGATTCATTGATTCTTTGGATTGTTTTCTCTGTTTCTATTTTGTTGATTTCAGCCCTCAGTTTGATTATTTCCAGTCTTCTAGACCTCCTGGGTGAATCAGCTTCTTTTTTTTCTAGAGCTTTTAAGTGTGCTGTTAGGTCTCCAATGTGTGCTTTCTCCGTTTTCTTTAATTGGGCACTTAGTGCTATGAACTTTCCTCTTAGCACTGCTTTCATAGTGTCCCATAGGTTTGAGTATGTTGTGTCTTTGTTTTCATTAAATTCAAGGAAGAGATTAATTTCTTTCTTTATTTCTTCCTTGACCCAGGGGTGATTTAGTAGTTGACTGTTCAACTTCCATGAATTTGTTGGCTTCCTGGGGGTAGCTCTGTTCTTGAATTCTAACTTTAATCCATGGTGGTCTGACAAGACACAGGTAGTTACTAATATTTTTTTGTATCTGTGGAAGTTTGCTTTGTTACTGAGTATGTGGTCAATTTTCGAGAAGGTTCCTTGAGCTGCAGAGAAAAAGGTATATTCTTTCCTATTTGGGTGGAGTGTTCTATAGATGTCTGTTAAGTCCATTTGATTCAATACCTCCAATAGGTCTCTCAATTCTCTGTTTGGTTTCTGTCTGATTGACCTGTCCATTGGTGAGAGAGGAGTGTTGAAGTCTCCTACTATTAGTGTGTGTGGTTTGATGACTGCCTTGAGTTCTAGAAGAGTTTCTTTTACATATGTGGGTGCCTTTATATTAGGAGCATAGATATTCAGGATTGAGACTTCCTCCTGATGAATTGTTCCAGTTATGAGTATGAAATGTCCATCTCCATTTCTTCTGATTGATTTTAGTTTGAAGTCGATTTTGTTAGATATTAGAATGGCCACGCCCGCTTATTTCTTAGGTCCATTTGCTTGGAAAACCTTTTCCCAACCCTTTACTCTGAGTAAGTGTCTGTCTTTGTGGTTGAGGTGTGTTTCTTGTAGACAGCAGAATGTTGGATCCTGTTTTCGTATCCAATCTCTAAGTCTGTGCCTCTTTATAGGTGAATTGAGTCCATTGATATTAAGTGATATTAATGACCAGTGATCGATGACTCCGGTCATTTTTTTGGGTAGTAGCATGTATGTGTTTTCCTTCTTTGAGTTGTGCTTGTGGAGGGTCGCTAGATGTCTGAGTTAATGTAGGCAGTGTTGGGAATGTTGGATTCCTTGGGTTGTGATTTTCCTTCTAGTATTCTCTGTAAGGCTGGATTAGTAGCTACGTATTGTTTAAATTTGTTTTTATCCTGGAATATTTTGTTTTCTCCGTTGATAGTGAACAATAGCTTGGCTGGGTAAAGTAGTCTGGGTTTGCATCCATGGTCTCTTAGTTTCTGCAGTACCTCTATCCAGGATCTTCTGGCTTTCATGGTTTCCATAGAGAAATCCGGTGTAAGCCTGATAGGTTTACCTTTATAAGTTACTTGACCTTTTTCCTTTGCAGCTCTTAAAATTTTTTCTTTAATATTTATGTTTTGTGTTTTGATTATTATATGGCGTGGGGATGTTTTTTTCTGGTCCAATCTATTCGGTGTTCTGTATGCTTCTTGAACCTTCATAGGAATATCGTTCTTTAGGTTGGGAAAGTTTTCTTCTATAATTTTGTTGAATATATTTTCTGGGCCTTTGATCTGCAGTTCTTCTCCTTCTTCAATCCCTATTATTCTTAGATTTGTTTTTTTTATTGTGTCCCAGATTTCCTGAATGTTTTGTGAAGAGAATTTGTTGGATTTGCCGTTTTCTCTGACCAGAGCATTTATTTTCTCTATGGTATCTTCAGAATCTGAGATTCGTTCTTCTATCTCTTGTATTCTATTGGTTATGCTTGATTCTGTAGTCTCCGCTCGTTTACCTAGGTTTTCCATATCCAGCCGGTTCTCGTTTTGTGTTTTCTTCATTGCCTCCATTTCAGTTTTCAATTCTTGGACTGTTTCCTTTACTTGTTTGATTGTTTTTTCTTGGTTTCTCAGGGTATCACTCACGGATTTACTTATTTCTTCAAACTTTTTGTTATATTTCTCATCCATTTCTATACTCATTTCTTCAAACTTTTTGTTATACTTCTCGACCAGTTCCTTAAGGGAGTTATTCATATCCTGTTTAAGGGACTCTATTGCTTTCATAATGGCACTTTTTTCCACTTCATCTGGGTTAGAGTGTTCAAATCCTTCTGTTGTAGGCTCATTGGGATCTGATATTTTCATGTTGTTTTTCAGATTGTTGGAGGAGGTCTTGCCTTGGTGTCTGCCCATCTCTTCAATCAAATGCTCTCTATTGGAACTTCTGGTAGCGGGTGAGGTTCCCTTGTTGGGCAGGGAGTTCACTGATAGAATGCCTACCTTTCCCCAAGCAGGGTATTGAACCACAGGCACTGCCTCTTTCCGGGATGCCCCTATAGAGCAGGCCCAGTGTGCAAGGCAGCTGAGCTGGGGAAATTTTATGGGCTCAGTGGGAGGGGAGAAATATAGAAATTTGTACCTGGATGGAAGCTGGGATGGCAGGTGGGAGAGCCTAGCAGGGTGGAAACAGCACTGCAGGCTGACCTGGGAGTCTATGGGGTCGGGGAGAGTCCTAGCTCCCCCTCGCCGGGCCCCTGTCGTGGGCCCGAATCAACTCACCACTCCGAAGGCCCTCTGGATGGAAGCTGGGATGGCTGGCGGGGAAGTTAGCAGGGTGGAGCCAGCAGAGCAGGCTGACCTGGGAGTCTATGGGGTCAGGGAGAGTCCTAGCTCCCCCTCGCTGGGCCCGCGGGGACCCGAATCAACTCACCACTCTGAAGGCCCTCTGGATAGAAGCTGGGATGGCTGGCGGGGAAGCTAGCAGGGTGGAGCCAGCAGAGCAGGCTGACCTGGGAGTCTATGGGGTCGGGGAGAGTCCTAGCTCCCCCTCGCTGGGCCCGCGGGGACCCGAATCAACTCACCACTCCGAAGGCCCTCTGGATAGAAGCTGGGCAAACCCCACATTTTTAAAAGTGCAACTTCCTGGTTCATGCTGCCAGCACAAACTCTGACTCTTTGGGGAGGTGAGGCTATGGAGCATTTAAATGGCATTTGTGAGCAGCTTGTTACATACTGTTTAGTGACTCAACATAGATCTGCTGCATACTTGAAACTGGGGTGGTGTGCAAACCTTGCAGAGGCAATAAACATGCTTCCACCATGTTTAACTGGGTGGAACTAAAAGGCAAAGCAGACTTAATTCCTGTCATGCTGCTGCTTAGCTTTTTACAAAGTTCTTAATATTTTAAAGAGTGATCCTGAACAGAAAAGGATTTTACATACACAATACGACAAATTCAGATATAAAAGACTTCTAAACAAGGCACAGTGTGTTTATAAAATGTATCTAAGCTTGGGAGAGAGAAGAAAAAAAGTAAAGAGATAGAAAATGTAATATAAAAGAGAACAGACAGTTATAGATTAAAGGAGGAAAGATAATAAAATAAATATATTAAACTTGTTATAAAAGGAATCAATAGAGTAAACAGAACAAGCCACATAAAGATGAAATATACACAGGGAGTCTGAATTATGTATATTATTGTGTTTTTTTAAATTATTTGACTGTGAAGGAGCTAAGTACAGGGAGGCATTTTATTGCATGAGCTGCTAAGATAAACCAACATAAGAGTAGCTTAATATCACAATTTGAATTTAAGGATTTTTTGCTTCGAAAAGAAATTCTTCTTTTGTTTCTACAGAGGATGAGAACCTATGGATTAATTATAGACTAATGTGGTTTGATGACCCCTCAAAAAGGTCATTGTGAACACCTCTAAAATTACTTTGCCCATTGAAAAGCAGGAAGGAGTTTGAAAAGAACTATATCCATATCCCCAAATATTGTTCATAAATGTTTGTTTACATTTAAAGGGGAATATGTAACAAAGATTTGCATTGGTATTCTTATGGATCTTGGCTTATTGATACAAATTTAAAATCAATTCTATTATGAATATTTCTGCTCTTGATTAAGGTATTGTGTTTGTGCAACTCATTTTAAAATGTAATGAATAATTAATAAATACAGGTTAATGGATAGTCATCTGTAATAGTCAAGTTTGTAGCCCTGTTAGTTAGGTTTTCTAGATGTACAGAGATGTATTTCTTTTTTCTTTTTGGTTTCTCAATACAGGGTTTCTCGGTAGTTTTGGTGCCTTTCCTGGAACTAGCTTTTGTTGACCAGGCTGGCCTCAAACTCACAGAGATCCACCTGCCTCTGCCTTTTGAGTGCTGGGGTTGTAGGTGTGCACCACGACTGCCTGGCTCAGAGATATATTTCAATTAGGTATGCATTCTTTAAACCTTTCAAAGACTACAGCATATGACATTTAAAGTGTTTTCGAAACTTAGGTCTTTTCATGAAAATGAAACATACCTGCTCCTGGAAGCATCAATCTTCTTCAAGAGAATGATGGGCATCGAAAGGCTCCTTATGGAGTTTGTTAACCATTTTGACAAGAAACTGCTCTTGCCTGAACTGCTTGGCTGGATTTGCAGGACCCAGAGAAAAATAACTGCTGAACTTGACTAAAGGTGAGATGATTCTTCAGGGTTCCTACTTCATGAAAGTGTCTGCCAGACATTCTGTAGGACACAGAAGAAAGTGACTAACATGCTGCCAATATAGGCAAAATTGTCTTTGAAATTTCCTGCTTCATGAAAAAGTCTGCCGGACACTATGGGCCTGTAGGCTAAAGATGGATTCCCAGCTGTTACAGGAGATCTTTCAGTGACTGTCCAGGCAATGAAATGTTTGTTCATTCTAGAGTTTTGGAATTTGCTTACAATGTACTACCTGTTTACTTAGGGAATATTATATCCTTCTGGAGTCTTTGATGCAATTAAAGAATAGATAGTTATAGTTTTCCTTATTTATAATAGAAGATAAAGTAGATACAAATATTGTAACTATAATTCTTACTTGATAACTGTTTTGTTATATGTAATTTTAGTGTGTTAAAGTTAAAACCTTCTTTTTTATTTAAACAAAAAAGGTGAAATGGTGTGGAAAGTTCTTCTGTATATGTGTTGATTTTATTGGTTAATGATTAGAGCTGATTTCGGCCAATGGCTTAACAGTATATATCCAGGCTGGAAGAAATATGTATAGAGAGAATAGACAAAAGAAGCCATGGAGCCACCAGAAGAGAAAGACACCAGCTGGCAGTGGGAACCTTGCAGGTTCATCACGAGCATCATGGTAAAATATAAAATAATAGAAATGGATTAATTTAAGAGAAAAGTGAGGTAGAAATATGTATACGCTAATAGGTCAAGAAATATTGTCATTAATTCAATTTTTTGTTGTCCTAAGATTCTGGGCACCTAGGAATGAACAAACATCCTCTTACTAGAGCTAGCCAGTCAATTTACAAGCCTCCTGCAGGCAGGCTGCTCCTAAACCCCCCATCAGATTCTGTAATCTACAAGTCCCAATCTGATCCTAAACCTACTGAGGGAATTCTGGAAATGGAAAATATGGGTAAACAAACAGGGGCTAGAGATGCAAGCATAACAACAAAATACAAGAGATGGAAGACAGAATCTCAAAAGTAGAAGTTACAATAGAGGAAATAGATTCGTTGGTCAAAGAAAATGTTAAATTCAAAAAATCCTTAATGCAAAACATCCCAGAAATCTGGGACACCATGAAAAGACCAAACAAAGAATAATAGAGATAGAAGAAGAAGCACTCCAGCTCAAAAGCACAAAAAAAATATTCAATACAATCATAGAAGAAAATTTTTCTAATCTATAAAAAGAAATACCTACCTATGAAGGTACAAAAAACTAACAGAACTCCAAAGACACTGGACCAAAAAAAAAACCCTCTATAACATAACAATGAAAAACTATACATCAAAATATAAATAATCAAATTAAAAAATGGGGTACAGATATAAACAGAGCATTGTTTAATGTCTATATGATGGTGACTTTCTGGAGTTAGTATTGCTTGACTTCTAGTTTTAAACTTTGGTGATCTGATAAGTTACATGGGGTTATTCCATTTTTTTTGTATTTGTTGAGCTTTGTTTTCTTACTGAGTATGTGGTCAGTTTTTGAGAAGGTTCCATGAAGTGTTGAGAAGAAGATATATTTTCTTGTTTGACTGAAATATTCTACAGATGTCTGTTTAGTCCACTTGAGTGATAACATCTACTAACTCCCTTATTTCTCTGTTAATTTTTTGTCTGACTGACCTGTCCAGTGGTGAGAATGGAACATTGAAGTCTTCCACTATTACTGTGAGGGGTTTCATGTATGATTTAAACTTTAGATGTGTTTCTTTTACATACGAGGGTGCCTTTGCATTTGGGGCATAGATATTCAGTATTGAGATTTCATCTTGAAGGATTTTTTCCTGTAACTAATATGAAATGTCTTTCTTTGTCTCTTTTAATTGATTTTAGTTTGAAGTCTATTTTGTTAGATAGTTACACCACTTGTTTCTTAGGTCCATTTCATTGGAATATTTTTTTCCAACTTTTTGTCTGATATGATGTCTGTCTTTGAGGTTGAGGTGTCTTTTTTGTATGCAGAAGAAGGATGGATTTTGTTTTCATATCCAATCTGTTAGCCTGTGTCTTTTTATACGTGAGTTAAGTCCATTTATACTAAGGGGTATTAATGGCCAGTGATTGCTATCTTCTGTTAATTTAGTTTTCATTGTTGGTGATGCTAATTTGTGCATTTTTCACTTCTTTGGATATTTGCTGCTATGAGACCATCAATTGTCTTTGTTTTTATTGATGGAGCCAAATTTCTTGTGTGGGAGTTTTCCTTCTAGTATTTTGTGAAGGGCTGGGTTTGTGGCTCAGTATTGGTTAAATCGGGTTTATCATGGAAAATCTTTTCTTGTCCCTCTGTGGCAACTGAATGTTTTGCTGGATATAGTAATCTGGCTGGCATCTATGGTCTCTTAATGTCTGCATAATGCTTGACCATGACCTTCTGTTTTTCATTGTCTCCAATGAAATTCAGGTTAAATTCTTAAAGGTCTCCCTTTATAGGTTACTTGGCCTTTTTCATTTTCAACTCTTAGTATTCTTTCTTTACTCTGCATGTTTAGTATTTTGATTATTAGGTGGTGAGGTGACTTTTTTTTAAATCTAGTCTATTTGGTAATCTGTAAGCTTCTTGTATCTTCATAGGCATATTTTTTTTTTAGGTTGGGAAAGTTTTCTTGTATGATTTTGTTAAATATATTTTCTTTGCTTTTGAGTTGAATGTCTTTTTCTTCTTCTATACTTATTTTTCTTAGGCTTTTCATGGTGCCCTATATTTCCTGGATATTTTGGCTTAAGCTTTTGTTAGAGTTAATGTTTTCTTTGAAGGATGAGTCTATTTTCTCCATTGTATCTTCAGTTTTGAGATACCTCAATCTCTTGTATTCTGCTGTTCATGCTTGCATTTGTGGTTCCTGATTGTTTTCTCATGATTTCTCTTTCTATAATTCCCTCGTTATGTTTTTTTTATTCTCTCTATTTCAGTTTTTAAGTCTTGGATAGTTTCTTTCATATGTTTGATTTCTTCTTCTTTAAAGTATTTGACGTCTTCCATTTTTTGTTTGTTTTTTCCTCCATTTTTCTAAAATTTCTGTGTATTAAACATTAAAATAACACATATATGCAGGTAACACATATTTAAGTTTTGCTCTAGTTATTCAACTTGAGGTTTCTGTATAATGTTTAGTTCTTTGGTACATACTGTAATTATGACAAAAAGTGGGTTGAGACTGGCATTTAACTGGTTTCTATTCTTGCTCTCTCTTATTCTTCACTCCTTTTCTACCATTTTTAAGTTGTTTGATGATTTAAATTTATACTTACCTCACTGATACTTTAACTATATGTTTTAGAGACAGAGTATGACTTCACACTCCCAATATGAAGCAATCATCCCTGACTTTGCCTACCATGTTGTTGGGACCACAAATCCTTCCATCAATAGGCTTCAGTGTAATTTTTAAATCATACTTTAATTTCTTTATTAATATCTTTGTTATAGTTTTCATTTCACATTCCCAAAGAATCACAGTCAATATCTCTTACTCTTTAGCAAGCAGTAGAAATTTTATGTTGTGTCTCTTTTAGATCAATTGCAGAAAGATGTCAGTTAGATTGGCCCTTGCCCTAAGGTCCCTGTATGTAACACCTGATTCTGTGTTACCCTTCTCGGTACGGGTCGTGTGCCTCCGTACCTTAAGCAAGTTTGGGCAAAGGCCTGGAGATTGAACAAAGACACAAAAGACCAGAGTCATTCGACAAGAGATCACCGAATGCCACTTTATTCAGCTTAATGCAAAGCTAGTATACCTTGGCCCCAGTAAAGGAATTCCCTCCCAGCCAGAGGGGAAACTGGCACTCTATGGGACCTGGCACTGTAGGGATACCTTCCCAGGCAGGGAGTTGGGGCAGAGAGCAGTGACAGCAGTGGAGAGAGAATTCCACTGTGTAGGAATTCTCCCTAGCAGGTGGGAAATTACCATACCAAAGATGAACAATGCCTTATTCATCTGTTAGATGAACAGCTAAATCACCAGGCTATGGCAGAGTGAACACAGGAATTAGCAGGAAGCTTTAGCTGGCAGACCAAACTGTCCTGGAGATGCACCCCAAGGAGTAATGGGAGACCTGGACCCTACACCTGTCATTTACAGTAAAGTTGTATATATTCCTTATCATCAAGGCTATAAATCTAATACTATAAATCAGGGTCCACTGTTTTTTTAGAGTCTAGAAGAACTAGTGCTTTTCATTAATCAAGGGTTTTATATCTCTCCCTGAGATCACAGTATATAAATCTTCAATCTGAATAAACTGGTTTAGCTTGATTTAATATCTAAGTAGCCAAACTGCTTGTAATTTAAAGCATACATTTTGAATTTCTCAGCTTCTTATAAGAACTGAAATCTCAGTTATTATAAAACAGCTATCTTTATCTCCAAAATTTTTTCTTGCTTAAGTCTATTTTTTTCTGACTTTAATATAACCATTTTGGCTTTCTTTTGATCTGTATTTCATGATATAAATATATTTATTTTTAATTTTTGTCTTTATATTCAAAATGGATTTCTTCTCTACAGCTTTCACCCAATCTAACAATCTTTACTTTTATATGAGATGTTGCACAGTAATACCCAGTAAATGTAAGAACCATAAATGTATAGATATATTACTTTTTTTTTTAAAGTAATTTTATTAAATTATAAAGAGTTTCCATTTACGCCCCTCCTCCCAACGCCCTCCCACTCCCCCCCCTCCCTCTTCTCCTCCCTCTTTGTCCCCAAGGGCAGTCAGGGTCTCCTGCCCTGTGGGAAGTCCAAGTTCCTCCCCCCTCCCTCCAGGTCCAGGAAGGTGAGCATCCAAACAGACTGGATCCCAAAAATCCAGTATATGCAGAGGAAACCAGTCCCAGTGTCATTGTCAATGGCTTCTCAGTAAGACTGCAGGCCAGCCACATTCAGAAAATCCGGCCACATTCAGAGAATCTAGTTGGATCACATGCTCGTTCAGTCACGGTCCATCTGGCCTTGGTAAACTCTCATTAGATCCGACCCCTTGTATCAGTGGGTGATAGTATCCCTTGCAGTCCTTCGTCATTTTCTTCCTTCCATGTGGATCTTGGGGGGCTCAGTTCCGTGCTCCAACGCGGGCCTCCATCTGTATCGTCATCCAACGCCAGATGAGGGATCTATGGTGATAAGCAAAATATTCATCAGTATGGTCACGGGCCAAGGCCGGTTCAGGCATCCCCTCCTCTGTCCAGAGAACAATCTGGGGATCTCTCCTTGGACCTGGGATCCCATATATAATCAAGTTTCCTGTAAACTCTAATATGACTCCCTTAGTTGAAATATATTCTTCCCTGATCCCTTATTCATCCTTCCTCCCTTCCCCCCATCCCGGTCAACCGAGCTTTCTCCATTCCTCCCCTACTCCCTTCTCTCTAACCCTCTCCCCTTCCAACAACCCTCCCACCCCCCCCCCATGCACCCAAGGTTACCTGGGACTCTTGACTATTTCCTACCTCCTGGCGGATAGCTAAATAATCTTCATCAGGTTCGTCTTCTTATTTAGCTTCTCTAGGATCACGAATAATAGGCTCAAAGACCTTTAACTATGGTTAGAATCCACTTATGAGTGAATACATACCATATTCCTCTTTTTGGGTCCGGCTTACCTCACTCAGTAAAGCGTTTTCTATGTCCATCCATTTGCATGCAAAATTCAAGATGTCATTATTTTTTACCGCTGAGTAAAACTCTAATGTGTATATGTTCCACACCTTCTTTAACCATTCTTCTATTGAGGGGCACCTAGGCTGTTTCCAGGTTCTGGCTATTACAAATAGTGCTGCTATGAACATAGTTGAACAAATGCTTTTGTAGTATGTTTGGGCATCTCTAGGGTATATTTCCAAGAGAGGAATTGCTGGGTCCTGAGGGAGGTTGACTCCCAGTTTCCTGAGAAACCGCCACACTGATTTCCAAAGTGGCTGCACAAGTTTGCATTCCCACCAACAATGGATGAGTGTTCCCCTCATTCCACATCCTCTCCAGCATAGGCTATCATTGGTGTTTTTGAGTTTGGCTATTCTGACAGGTGTAAGATGATATCTCAAAGTTGTTTTGATTTGCATTTCCCTGATCGCTAAGGAGGTTGAGCATGACCTTAAGTGTCTTCTGGCCATTCGAAGTTCATCTGTTGTGAATTCTCTGTTCAGATCAGTACCCCCATTTTTTAATTGGGTTAATTAGAGCTTTAGTGTCTAGTTTCTTGAGTTCTTTGTATATTCTGGAGATCAGACCTTTGTCTGATGAGGGGTTGGTGAAGATCTTCTCCCAGTCAGAAGGCAGCCTTTTTGTCTTACTGACAGTGTCCTTTGCTTTACAGAAGCTTCTCAGTTTCAGCAGGTCCCATTTATTCATTGTTTCTCTTATTGTCTGTGCTACTGGGGTCCTACTTAGGAAGTGGACTCCTGTGTAGACTACTTCCCACTTTCTCTTCTATCAGGTTCAAAGTGGACAGATTAATGTTGATGTCTTTAATCCATTTGGACTTGAGTTTTGTGCATGGTGATAGATATGGATCTATTTTCATTCTTCTACAGGTTGACATCCAGTTATGCCAGCACCATTTGTTAAAGACGCTTTCCTTCTTCCATTGTATACCTTTAGCTCCCTTGTCAAAAATTAGGTGTTCATAGGTTTGAGGGTTAGTATCTGGGTCTTCTATTCGATTCCATAGGTCGACTTCTCTGTTCTTATGCCAATACCAAGTTGTTTTCAATACTGTAGCTCTGTAATAGAGTTTGAAGTCAGGGATAGTAATGCCTCCAGAAGTTCCTTTATTGTATAAGATTGTTTTGGCTATCCTGGGTTTTTTGTTTTTCCATATAAACTTGATTATTGCTCTCTCAAGGTCTGTGAAGAAGTTTGATGTGATTTTGATGGGGATTGCATTGAATCTATAGATTGCTTTTGGTAGAATTGCCATTTTTACTATGTTGATTCTCCCAATCCAAGAGCAGGGGAGGTCTTTCCATTTTCTGGTATCCTCCTCAATTTCTCTTTTCAAAGGCTTAAAGTTCTTGTCAAATAGGTCTTTCATATCCTTGGTTAGAGTAACCCCAAGATATTTTATGGTGTTTGTGGCTATCGTGAAAGGTGATGTTTCTCTGATTTCCCTCTCCATTTCTTTATCCTTTGTGTATAGGAGTGCCACTGATTTTTTGGAGTTGATCTTGTATCCTGCCACGTTACTAAAGGTGTTTATCAGCTGTAGGAGTTCTTTGGTAGAGTTTTTGGGGTCGCTTATGTACACTATCATATCGTCAGCAAATAACGAAAGTTTAACTTCATCCTTTCCAATTCGAATCCCCTTGATCCCCTTATGTTGTCTTATTGCTATTGCTAGAACTTCAAGCACTATATTGAAGAGGTATGGAGAGAGTGGACAGCCTTGCCGTGTTCCTGATTTTAGTGGAAAGGCTTTGAGTTTCTCTCCATTCAATTTGATGTTAGCTGTCGGCTTGCTGTATATTGCTTTTATTATATTTAGGTATGATCCTTGTATCCCCAGTCTCTCCAACACCTTTATCATAAATGGGTGTTGAATTTTGTCAAACGCTTTTTCAGCATCCAATGAAATGATCATATGATTTTTTTTTTCAGTTTATTTATATGATGGATTACATTGATAGATTTGCGTATGTTGAACCATCCCTGCATCTCTGGGATGAAGCCTACTTGATCATAATGGATGATTTTTCTAATGTGTTCTTGGATTCGGTTTGCCAGTATTTTATTGAGAATTTTCGCATCGATGTTCATGAGTGAGATTGGCCTGTAATTCTCTTTCTTGGTTGTGTCTTTGTGTGGTTTTGGTATTAGGGTAACTGTAGCTTCATAAAAGGAGTTTGGCAGTGACTTTTCTTTTTCTATATTGTGGAATACATTAAGGAGTATAGGTATTAGCTCTTCCTGGAAGTTCTGGTAGAATTCTGCATTGAAACCATCTGGTCCTGGACTTTTTTTGGTAGGAAGATTTTTGATAACAGCTTCTAGTTCTTCACGACTAACAGGTCTATTTAGATTGTTCACCTGGTCTTGGTTCAACTTTGGTATATGGTACTTATCTAAAAAAAATGTCCATTTCTTTTACATTTTCCAACTTTGTGGCATATAAACTTTCGTAGTAAGATCTAATGATTCTCTGAATTTCCTCTGTGTCTGTGGTTATGTCCCCCTTTTCATTTCTGATCCTATTAATTTGCAAGTTCTCTCTCTGCCGTTTGATTAGTTTGGATAGGGGTTTGTCAATCTTGTTAATTTTCTCCAAGAACCAGCTTTTTGCTTCATTGATTCTTTGAATTGTTTTCTGTGTTTCTATTTTGTTGATTTCAGCCCTCAGTTTGATTATTTCCAGTCTTCTACTCCTCCTGGGTAAATCAGCTTCTTTTTTTTCTAGAGCTTTCAAGTGTGTTGTTAAGTCTCCAATGTGTGCTTTCTCTGTTTTCTTTAGGTGGGCACTTAGTGCTATGAACTTTCCTCGTAGCACTGCTTTCATTGTGTCCCATAGGTTTGAATACGTTGTGTCTTTGTTTTCATTATATTCAAGGAAGACTTTAATTTCTTTCTTTATTTCTTCCTTGACCCAGGGGTGATTCAGTAGTTGACTGTTCAACTTCCATGAGTTTGTTGGCTTCCTGGGGGTACCATTGTTGTTGAATTCTAATTTTAATCCATGGTGATCTGACAAGACACAGGTGGTCACTAATATTTTTTTGTATCTGTGGAAGTTTGCTTTGTTACCAAGTATGTGGTCAATTTTCGAGAAGGTTCCATGAGCTGCAGAGAAGAAGGTATACTCTTTCCTATTTGGGTGGAGTGTTCTATAGATGTCTGTTAAGTCCATTTGATTCAGTACCTCCAGTAAATCTCTTATTTCTCTGTTAGGTTTCTGTCTGTTTGACCTGTCCATTGGTGAGAGAGGAGTGTTGAAGTCTCCTACTATTAGTGTGTGTGGTTTGATGACTGCCTTGAGTTCTAGAAGAGTTTCTTTTACATATGTGGGTGCCTTTATATTAGGGGCATAGATATTCAAGATTGAGACTTCTTCCTGATGAATTGTTCCTGTTATGAGTATGAAATGTCCATCTCCATCTCTTCTGATTGATTTTAGTTTGAAGTTGATTTTGTTAGATATTAGAATGGCCACACCCGCTTGTTTCTTAGGTCCATTTGCTTGGAAAACCTTTTCCCAACCCTTTACTCTGAGTAGGTGTCTGTCTTTGTGGTTGAGGTGTGTTTCTTGTAGACAGCAGAATGTTGGATCCTGTTTTCGTATCCAATCTCTAAGTCTGTGCCTCTTTATAGGTGAGTTGAGACCATTGATATTAAGTGATATTAATGACCAGTGATCGATGACTCCGGTCATTTTTTTGGGTAGTAGCGTGTATGTGTTTTCCTTCTTTGAGTTGTGCTATTGAAGGGTCGCTAGATGTCTGAGTTAATGTAGGCAGTGTTGGGAATGTTGGATTCCTTGGGTTGTGATTTTCCTTCTAGTATTCTCTGTAAGGCTGGATTAGTAGCTACGTATTGTTTAAATTTGTTTTTATCCTGGAATATTTTGTTTTCTCCGTTGATAGTGAACAATAACTTGGCTGGGTAAAGTAGTCTGGGTTTGCATCCATTGTCTCTTAGTTTCTGCAGTACCTCTATCCAGGACCTTCTGGCTTTCATGGTTTCCATCGAGAAGTCTGGTGTAAGTCTGATAGGTTTACCTTTATAAGTTACTTGACCTTTTTCCTTTGCAGCTCTCAATATCCTTTCTTTAGTCTGAATGCTTTGTGTTTTGATTATTATATGACGAGGGGATGTTTTTTTCTGATCCAGTCTATTCGGTGTTCTGTATGCTTCTTGAACCTCTCTGGGAAGAACTCTAGATATATTACTTTTAACAAGTAAGAATATAAATTATATAAAATGGACAGGTGAAATTTATTTTAAAATGTGTTATAGAAATATTTAACATCATTTATACTCATACACAGCTTTTTAAATAAAACACATATATTAACTTAGCTCAGATTTCACCTCAACCGTTATATAATCAACATTTAATATTCAAAATAAGATGAAAGTTTCAACTCACATTTGATATACAATGCAGATCCCAGAATGTTAAGGCGAATGAAGTCATCTTATTTATATTTGTTCTGTTTCTTGCTGACAGTATTTTACTTTTGTTAATTTCTTAGTCAGTTAAAAATATTAAGTTCATGATTACATTTTATGGTCACTGTCTCTATAATTCATTGCTTTGTTTTTACTAATTGAGATTAAATCTGATACAATCACACATATAGCATTTCAGGGAGCAAATCGTCACCTTCTACACAGACTGAAAATGCTATTAATGTCTCTACCTACTCACTTTTCCTCTTAGTGTTATTGTTCTATCTTTTCATTCAACTAATGCTATAGCGCTCATCATACATCGATAACATTCTCATTTTAAATGTGAAATTCCTGCTTTTCATTATAAATTTAAAAAAATTATTTACATTCATCATATTCATTTGAGTTTTGGCATGTTATTTTCACGTCTTCTGGAAAGAATTTCCTTTGACATTTCATGTGAAACTGATCTCCTAATGACAATTTTTCCATTTTATTTGCTTAATAAAGCAAGTTGACTCTACCTCTTTGAAGGTTATGTTTTTCATAATACAGAATTTTCAGTGGGTGAGTTTTTCTCGTAAGTTCTAAAGATTGTACTCCAGCACTTTTGTTAAAATTTTTTATTTTTTTCAAAATAAATCCAATGTGCTTCTCATCCTTGTTCTACAGGTAGTATTTTCCTCCTGTAATTTCAAGACTTTATCTACATCTTTGTTTTCTGAAGATTGAACATGATATGATATGTATGTCTTACGTGTTTTTTCTGCTTGTGTTCTTCCAGCTTTCTAGATCTGTAGTTTGGAGAATTTCTGCTACAAATATTTATACTATTCTATTGTTGTCTTTATACTCTTTTTTAATGTTCAGTTCACATGGTACACAACCATTGCTCATTTCTTTTCTTTTGGGCTTCTCTTTTCTCACCCTTTGTCTCCTTTAATTTTGAGATTGACTTTTGAATTTAGTGCTCTCCAGTATACTAGGTCTTTCCTTTGCTGGCATCTGTCAACTATATCAAAGGCATATTCTTTTTGTCATTGTTTTCATTTCATACTCATTAAAATGTGTATATCTGCACATACTGTCCATCTTTTCTTGCCCTGTAGTACTTGTTTGTTTTATTTTTCTATGGCATCCCTTTCTGCACTAATTATGGCTTTTTAAATTTCTCAGTCTAAAAGTTCATGCATCTCCCCTATGTGGAATTGTTTTCTGGTGCATTCTGGTTCATCTAAACCTTTTTTGTCTTTACTAAGAATTACTATCTTTTCTGAAAAGCCATATACATTTTTCTGAGTAAAATAAACTGAGATAATGATGTTAATTCAAGGTTTTAGGGTAATTTGTCTTAGACTGAAGGTGTTTATTGTTGACTGCAGGTAGAAATAAGAGGTTAGAAGCACCTTTGATATTCATATTTTGGTCTCTTACCAGTGTTTCAGAGTGTCCCCACAAAGTTCATCTTAATTCAGGATGTGAAATTCTTTTTGCTGTATTAGATGTTCTTATGAATGAGTTCATTAATGTTACACTAATCTGTGACATCTTAATCTTATAATTAGAACTCAGTACTTTCTGAATTAGTACTTTTGCTTCTAAGCTTCTTTCCTTCCCAGTTACATGGAACAGAATATCTACTAGGAGCTAAATTTGAGTGTTTTATTTCTCCGTTGGAGTTAGGAATTGGTGTTCCACCCTTTTAGGCACGAGACTTTGGCAAACCCAACTTTAATGACAGCTCTCTGTTAAAGGGAGCTGAGCACTAATGGCATATTTCATAGTTTTGACTTTCTGATGCAACTGTACAAACACAAGATATTTTTCTTTTTCCTTTTTTCAGTTTTATAAGTGAGAATTTTGTGATATCAATAACTGTAAGACTCTCACTAATGTGGAAAGACCTGAAGAGTTGGGTCATACACAGTCTGTTACTGCCAAGCTAGTCCAACCTGGTCCCCTGACAATACCTGTTTTGAAGTGTACCTATCAAAAATGACTTCTGCTCTGAATAAATTCTGCTTTTATCCTCATCAGCTTCAAGTCATCTCATGATTTGACCTGTGTTTTCTGATGGATCTTTAAGAATTTTTTGTTTGTTTGTTTCTTTATGTTCATGTACCTTTTCGAAATAAATGGATAAAGGATTTATAGCCAAGACAATTAATTATAGTTTTTAAAGACCTTGATTATTGACTCAGTTGTATCTGTTGATTATGATTTAATTTTTTTCAATGATATTCCTTTTAAAGTTTATATTTCTCTTTTTCTTTGTCAGCCTGGAAATTTTACTGGAGAGTGGATCTGGAGTTGAGTTGAAAGTAGATCATGCTGATCTCATCAAAAGTTTTTTTCTTATGAAACTAAGTCTTTATTTAGGTGAATTTTATGGTAAATACTTTATTATATATTTTAGGGTTTACAGTATGATGTTATGCAGTGCATATGAATGAATAAATGATTGTAGTGAAGTAAAGTAGCAAAAGCAATATAGCAAATATGTATTTCCTTGGTTTCACTTCTTTATTTTATTTGTTTTTTTGAGACAGGGCTTCTCTGTAGTTTTGGAGCCTGTCCTAGAACTATCTCTTGTAGACCAAGCTGTCCTCAAACTCATAGAGATCTGCCTGCCTCTGCCTCCTGAGTGTTGGGATTAAAGACATGTTCCACCACCGCCTGGCTAATTATTTTTGTTTTTTGAGAAAGAAAGCAAACTATCTTTTTCATTATACATATCAACCCACATTTCCTCTTTCTCCCCTCCTTCCATTCCCTCCAGTTTCTCCCCCACTCAACCCTCTATCCACTACACAGAGAGGGTAAAACACATTGCTTTGAGGAAAGTCAAGGGCTCTCCCTACTATATCTAGATTGGGCAACGTATCCATCCAAAGAGAATAGGTTCTCAAAAAGCCAGTACAAGTAGTAGAGATAAATTTTGGTGCCACTGCCAGTAGCCCCTCGGTCTGCCTCAGCCATGCAACTATCAACCACATTCAGAGGGACAGTTTGTACCTGTGCTTGTTCTTTCCCAATCCGGATGGTGTTGGTGAGCTCCCTATAACTCAGGTAGACTGTTTCAGTGGGTGTTCCCTTTTCTGTTTAAATAAAAAGAAAAGTTTTAACTTTAACAGAGTAAAATTACATATAACAAAACAGGTATCAAACAAGAATTACAGTTACAATATTTATTTCTACTTTATCTTTTATCATAACTAAGGAAAACTATATTATTACTATCTACTCTTCAACTCCATCAAAGACTCCAGAAGGATATAATATTACCTAAATAAATAGGAAGTGCTTTGTAAGCAACTTCCAAAACTCTAGAGTTGAAAGAATCATCTTGCTGCCTGAACAGTCACCCAAAGTTCTGTACCATTGGGGTATCCATCTTCAGCCTATATGCCCATAGTATCCAGCGACTTTTCCATGAAGCAGAAAATTTCAAAGATTGGAAGTTTGTCCATCATTTTCTTCTGTGTCCTGCTAAATGTCTAGCAGAATCTTTCATGAAGCAGGAAACCTGAAGGATCATCTCACCTTTAGGCAAGTTCAACAGTCATTTCTCTGTGGATCCTACACGTCTAGTTAAGATCCAGGCAAGAGCAGTTTCTTCCACAAAATGGCTAAGGAGCCTCTTTGATGCCCATCTTCCTCTCAAAGTAACTGGTGCTGCAAGGAGTGACATGTCTCTCTGTCATGAAAAGTCTTAACTTTTTAAAACATTTAAATGCCATATTCTGTATTCTTTGAAAGGTTTGAAGACTGCCTACCCATCTGAATTGCTTATCAGTCTATCTAGAAAATCTAACTAACATGACTACAAGCTTGACTATTATAGATGATTATTTATTAACTTATACTTCTTAATTATAGATTACATTTTTAAATGAGCTATAAAATACAATACCTTAATCAAGATCAGAAATACATATAATAAGATTGACCTTAAATTTGTATCAATAAACCAAGATTCATACCCATGCAAATCTCTATAGCAACTTATGTGTCTTTCCTACTTCTTTGGTTTGGAGCAATAGCCTACTCCTACAACAGTTAACTTTTGGGAATGGGGGTTTAAAATGTTTCTGTTCTCACTTACAAAAACACCTAGACATGTGACTATTTTAGAAATTTAGAAACATTTTATTTGGAAAGTAGAAGTATTCATTAATTGTTAATAATTGTTAAATAAGGTTTCATACCACATGTACACATTCTCAAAATATCGTTATTAAAGAACATATTATATTTAAGGACAAAATATCATATTTAAGAATAAGTAATTACCCAATATTAATCTACTTTTATATTTCATAATTTGTTCACAGTGAAGGATATGTGTTTTTAAGACAAATCAATGTTTAGAACATTTCTTTTTATTTTATAAAAGCAACAACATAAAAAACAAGAAAAATAACCAATCTAATAATGTATCTTAACATTTTACTTTTACTTGATTGCTGATGTCTAGCTATGGGTTTTGTTTGTTTTTATCATTAATTAATTATTATTTATTAATAATGATGATGATTATTATTACATTATGACTGAAGTTTTACTTTTCCCCTCTTCTGATCCCCCATTTACTCCTCTTTCATTTCTATTCAGAAAAAGGGAAGGCTTCTAGTAGATATCCACCAAACATGGAATATCAAGTGGCTTTAAGACTAGACACCTTTCCCTCATATTAAGGCTGGACAAGGCAACACAGTAGGAGGAATAAGATTTCAAAAGCTGACAAGAAAGTCAGATACAGACCCTGTTTCCACTGTTAGTTGCCACATAGACAGATCAAGCCACACAACTGTTACATAGATCCAAAGGACTTGGTCAGTCCTATGCAGGCTCCTGGTTGTAACTACAGTCTCTGTGAATACCTATAAGTCTAGGTTGGTTGATTCAATGGTTGTTCTTGTGGTGTCCTTAGTACCTCTGTATTTTTATTGATTTTTATTGAACTCTACATTTTTCTCTGCTTCCCTCCCTACCTCTCCCCTCCCTTCTTCAACCCTCTCCCAAGGTCCCCATGCTTCCAATTTACTCAGGAGATCTTGCCTTTTTCTAATTCTCATGTAGATTTGATATATGTAAGTCTCTCTTAGTGTCCTTATTGTTGTCTAAGTTCTCTGGGATTGTAATTTGTAGGCTGGTTTTCTTTGCTTTATGTTTAAAAACCACCTATGAGTGAGTAGATGTGATAATTATCTTTCTGTGTCTGGGTTATCTTACTCAAAATAATGTTTTCTAGCTCTATCCATTTTTTGGAAATTAAAGATGTCATTATTTTTTTCTGCCGTGTAATACTCCATTGTGTAAATATACCACATTTTCCTTTTCCATTCTTCAGTTGAGGGGCATTTAGGTTGTTTCCAGGTTCTGGCTATAGCAAACAAAGCTGCTATGAACATAGTTGATCACATGTCCTTGTGACATGGTTGAGCATCCTTTGGATATATACCTAAAAGTGGTATTGCTGGGTCTTGAGGAAGGTTGTCTCCTAATTTTCTGAGATATTGCCACACTGACATCCAAAGGGGTTGTACCAGTTTGCATTCCAACTAGTAATGCAGAAGTGTTCCCCTTTCCCCACAACCTCTCCAGCATAAGTTGTCATCAGTGTTTTTGATCTTGGCCATTCTTACAGGTGTAAGATGGAATATAAGAGTTGTTTTGATTTGCATTTCTCTGATGACTAATGATGTGGAACATTTTGTTAAGTGTTTTCCAGCCATTTTGGATTCCTCTGTTGGGAGTTCTCTATTTAGATCTGTACTCCATTTTTTTTCATTGAATTATGTGTTCTTTTGGTGTTCTTAGTATATTCTTTTGAGTTCTTAGTATATTTTGGAGATCAGACCTCTGTCTAATGTGAGGTTAGTGAAGATCGTTTCCCATTCTGTAGGATGCTGTTTTGTATAGTTGGTCATGTACTTTGCTTTACAGAAACATTTTAGTTTCAGGAGTTCCCATTTATTAATTATTTCTCTCAGTGTCTGTGCTGCTGAGTTTATATTAGGAAGTAGTCTCCTGTGCCAATGCATTCAAGTGCACTTCCCACTTTCTCTTCTATAAGGTTCAGTATGGCTGGATATATGTTGAGGTCTTTGATCCATTTGGACTTGAGTTTTGTGCATGGTGATAGATAGGGGTCTGTTTTCATTCTTCTACATATTGATATCCAGTTATGCCAACACCACCTGTTAAATATGCCTTTTTTTCTTTTGTCCCTCTAGTTATTATAATCATTCTTTTCTTTCTTCCACAGGACTCCCCAACCCACACCTAATGGTTGGCTTTGGGTCTCAGTATTTCTTTTTATCAGTTTTGCCAGTTTTATTTGGTTCTATCCTAGGTCTTTGGACTATCCATTCTCTGGGTTTTGGTACTCCAGGAAGTGATAGGAGGAAGATTCCCTCGTGGGTCATGGGTCTCAGGCTGAACCAGTGATTGGTTGGCCACTCCCACCATTACTGTGCCTCCATTACCCCAACACATCTTATAAACAGGACAAATTATAAGATCAAGGTTGTATTGTTGGGTTGGTGTCCCAATCCCTTCACTAGAAATTTTGCCTGGTTACAGGAGATAGCCATTTCAAATTACATATCTCTTATTATTAAGAGTCTTAGCTAAGGTCAGCCTTGCAGATTTCTGGGAGTTTCCACTGCATTAGGTTTCTACCTCTTCCCAAAACGGGCCCCCTTTCCAGTTGTCTTCCAGAACTCTCCCTTTCTTACCTCTTCACCCAATCCCTCCTGATCCCATTTCCACCTGACACCAGTCCAATGTTGAAATCTATTCTCCATCCCCTCCCCAAGGAGATTCAAGTGTCACCTCCTGAGCCATCCTCATTTAATTTTTTTATGTTTGTGGATTGTGGCTTGGTAATCCTTTATTTTAGAGCTAATATCTGCTTACAAAGAAATACATATCATTTTTTTCATTCAGGTATGGATTACTTTACACAGGATGATTTTTTTTCTGTTCCTTCAACTTGGTTGTAACTTTCTTTTTTTTAATTTTTTTTGTTATTAAATTATAAAAGTTTCCATTTCAGCCCCTCCTCCCACCACCCTCCCAATTCCCCACTCCCTCTCCTCCTCCCTCTCCATCCCCTAGAGCAGTCAGGGTTTCCTGCCCTGTGGGAAGTTCGAGTTCCTCCCCCCTCCCTCCAGGTCCAGGGAAGGTGAGAGTCCAAACAAACTGGAGCGCCAAAATCCAGTTTATGCAGAGGAAGCAAGTCCCAGTGTCATTGTCAACGGCTTTTCAAAAAGGCTCCGGGCCAGCCACATTCAGAGAATCTGGTTGGATCATGTCCTCGTTCAGTCCCAGTCCAACAGGCCTTGGTGAACTCTCATTATATCAGTCCCCTTGTATCAGTGGGTCCTCGCATCCCTCGCAGTCCTGATTACTTTTTTTATTTTCTTCATCATTCTGTTCCTCATTTGGACTGTGGAGTGCTCAGGTCGGTGTTCCAATATGGCTCTCCATCTGAATCGCCATCCAACGTCGGATGAAGGTTTCCTGTGCCCTTGCCTTCATTGCTCACGATCTCTTTCCTTCTGCCTCTCATTTGGACCTAGGGAGCTAGGTCCAGTGTTCCAACTGTGGTTCGCCGCCTCCATCTCCATCCATCGCCAGATGAGGGTTCTATGGTGACATGCAAAATATTCATCAGTATGGTTGTGGGCCAAGGCCGGTTCAGGCACTCTCTCCTCTGTCCAGAGAACAATCTGGGGATCTCCCCTTGGACCTGGGATCCCATATATAATCAAGTTTCCTATAAACCCTAAAATGAATCCCTTAGTTGAAATATATTCTTCCCTGATCCCTTATTCATCCTTCGTCCCTTCCCCCCATCCCGGTCAACCGAGCTTTCTCCATTCCTCCCCTACTCCCTTCTCTCTAACCCTCTCCCCTTCCAACAACCCTCCCACCCCCCCCCCCATGCACCCAAGGTTACCTGGGACTCTTGACTATTTCCTACCTCCTGGCAGATAGCTAAATAATCTTCATCAGGATCGTCTTCTTATTTAGCTTCTCTAGGATCACGAAAAATAGGCTCAAATACCTTTAAATTATGGTTAGAATCCATTTATGAGTGAATACATACCGTGTTCCTCTTTTTGGGTCTGGCTTATCTCACTCAGTAAAGCGTTTTCTATGTCCATCCATTTGCATGCAAAATTCAAGATGTCATTATTTTTTACCGCTGAGTAAAACTCTAACGTGTATATGTTCCACACCTTTTTTAACCATTCTTCTATTGAGGGGCACCTCGGCTGTTTCCAGGTTCTGGCAATTACAAATAGTGCTGCTATGAACATAGTTGAACAAATGCTTTTGTTGTATGCTAGGGAATCTCTAGGGTATATTCCCAAGAGTGGAATTGCTGGGTCCTGAGGGAGGTTGACTCCCAGTTTCCTGAGAAACCGCCACACTGATTTCCACAGTGGCTGTACAAGTTTGCATTCCCACCAACAATGGATGAGTGTTCCCCTCACCCCACATCCTCTCCAGCATAGGCTATCATTGGTGTTTTTGACTTTAGCTATTCTGACAGGTGTAAGATGGTATCTCAAAGTGGTTTTGATTTGCATTTCCCTGATCGCTAAGGAGGTTGAGCATGACCTTAAGATGGCCATTCGAAGTTCATCTGTTGTGAATTCTCTGTTCAGTTCAGTACCCCATTTTTTAATTGGGTTATTTAGAGATTTAGTGCCTAGTTTCTTGAGTTCTTTGTATATTTTGGAGATCAGACCTTTGTCTGATGAGGGGTTGGTGAAGATCTTCTCCCAGTCAGAAGGTAGCCTTTTTGTCTTACTGACAGTGTCCTTTGCTTTACAGAAGCTTCTCAGTTTCAGTAGATCCCATTTATTCATTGTTTCTCTTATTGTCTGTGCTGCTGGGGTCCTACTTAGGAAGAGGCCTCCTGTGTCTATATCTTGTAGACTACTTCCCACTTTCTCTTCTATCAGGTTCAAAGTGGACGGATTAATGTTGATGTCTTTAATCCATTTGGACCTGAGTTTTGTGCATGGTGATAGGTATGGATCTACTTTCATCCTTCTACAGGTTGACATCCAGTTATGCCAGCACCATTTGTTAAAGATGCTTTCCTTCTTCCATTGTATACCTTTAGCTCCCTTGTCAAAAATTAGGTGCTCATAGGTTTGTGGGTTAATATCTGGGTCTTCTATTCGATTCCATAGGTCGACTTCTCTGTTCTTATGCCAATACCAAGCTGTTTTCAATACTGTAGCTCTGTAATAGAGTTTGAAGTCAGGGATGGTAATGCCTCCTGAAGTTCCTTTATTGTATATGATTGTTTTGGCTATCCTGGGTTTTTTGCTTTTCCAAATAAACTTGATTATTGTTTTCTCAAGGTCTGTGAAGAAGTTTGATGGGATTTTGATGGGGATTGCATTGAATCTATAGATTGCTTTTGGTAGAATTGCCATTTTTACTATGTTGATCCTCCCAATCCAAGAACAAGGGAGATCTTTCCATTTTCTGGTATCCTCCTCAATTTCTTTCTTCAAAGACTTAAAGTTCTTGTCAAATAGGTCTTTCACTTCCTTGGTTAGAGTAACCCCAAGATATTTTATGCTATTTGTGGCTATCGTGAAAGGTGATGTTTCTCTGATTTCCCTCTCAGCTTCTTTATCCTTGGTGTATAGGAGGGCCACTGATTTTTTGGAGTTGATCTTGTATCCTGCCACGTTACTAAAGGTGTTTATCAGCTGTAGGAGTTCTTTGGTAGAGTTTTTGGGGTCACTTATGTACACTATCATATCGTCAGCAAATAACGAAAGTTTAACTTCATCCTTTCCAATTCGAATCCCCTTGATCTCCTTATGTTGTCTTATTGCTATTGATAGAACTTCAAGCACTATATTGAAGAGGTATGGAGAGAGTGGACAGCCTTGTCGTGTTCCTGATTTTAGTGGAAAGGCTTTGAGTTTCTCTCCATTCAATTTGATGTTAGCTGTCGGCTTGCTGTATATTGCTTTTATTATATTTAGGTATGATCCTTGTATCCCCAGTCTCTCCAACACCTTTATCATAAATGGGTGTTGAATTTTGTCAAATGCTTTTTCAGCATCTAGTGAGATGATCATATGGTTTTTTTCTTTCAGTTTATTTATATGATGGATTACATTGATAGATTTGCGTATATTGAATCAGCCCTGCATCTCTGGGATGAAGCCTACTTGATCATAATGGATAATTTTTCTAATATGTTCCTGGATTCGGTTTGCCAGGATTTTATTGAGAATTTTCGCGTCGATGTTCATGAGTGAGATTGGCCTGTAATTCTCTTTCTTGGTTGTGTCTTTGTGTGGTTTTGGTATTAAGGTAACTGTAGCTTCATAAAAGGAGTTTGGCAATGACTCTTCTGTTTCTATATTATGGAATACATTAAGGAGTATAGGAATTAGCTCTTCCTGGAAATTCTGGTAGAATTCTGCATTGAAACCATCTGGTCCTGGACTTTTTTTGGTAGGGAGATTTCTGATAACAGCTTCTAGTTCTTCACGACTAACAGGTCTATTTAGATTATTCACCTGTTCTTGGTTCAACTTTGGTATATGGTACTTATCTAAAAAAATGTCCATTTCTTTTACATTTTCCAACTTTGTGGCATATAAACTTTCGTAGTAAGATCTAATGATTCTCTGAATTTCCTCTGAGTCTGTGGTTATATCCCCCTTTTCATTTCTGATCCTATTAATTTGTATGTGCTCTCTCTGCCGTTTGATTAGTTTGGATAGGGGTTTGTCAATCTTGTTGATTTTCTCCAAGAACCAGCTTTTTGATTCATTGATTCTTTGGATTGTTTTCTCTGTTTCTATTTTGTTGATTTCAGCCCTCAGTTTGATTATTTCCAGTCTTCTACTCCTCCTGGGTGAATCAGCTTCTTTTTTTTCTAGAGCTTTCAAGTGTGCTGTTAGGTCTCCAATGTGTGCTTTCTCCGTTTTCTTTATTTGGGCACCTATTGCTATGAACTTTCCTCTTAGCACTGCTTTCATAGTGTCCCATAGGTTTGAGTATGTTGTGTCTTTATTTTCATTAAATTCAAGGAAGACTTTAATTTCTTTCTTTATTTCTTCCTTGACCCAGGGGTGATTCAGTAGTTGACTGTTCAACTTCCATGAATTTGTTGGCTTCCTGGGGGTAGCTCTGTTCTTGAATTCTAACTTTAATCCATGGTGGTCTGACAAGACACAGGTAGTTACTAATATTTTTTTGTATCTGTGGAAGTTTGCTTTGTTACCCAGTATGTGGTCAATTATCAAGAAGGTTCCATGAGCTGCAGAGAAGAAGGAATATTCTTTCCTATTTGGGTGGAGTGTTCTATAGATGTCTGTTAAGTCCATTTGATTCAATACCTCCAATAATTCTCTTAATTCTCTGTTTGGTTTCTGTCTGATTGACCTGTCCATTGGTGAGAGAGGAGTGTTGAAGTCTCCTACTATTAGCGTGTGTGGTTTGATGACTGCCTTGAGTTCTAGAAGAGTTTCTTTTACATATGTGGGTGCCTTTACATTAGGGGCATAGATATTCAGGATTGAGACTTCTTCCTGATGAGTTGTTCCTGTTATGAGTATGAAATGTCCATCTCCATCTCTTCTGATTGATTTTAGTTTGAAGTCGATTTTGTTAGATATTAGAATGGCCACACCCGCTTGTTTCTTAGGTCCATTTGCTTGGAAGACCTTTTCCCAACCCTTTCCTCTGAGTAGGTGGCTGTCTTTGTGGTTGAGGTGTGTTTCTTGTAAACAGCAGAATGTTGGATCCTGTTTTCGTATCCAATCTCTAAGTCTGTGCCTCTTTATAGGTGAATTGAATCCATTGATATTAAGAGATATTAATGACCATTGGTTGTTGACTCCAGTCATTTTTTTTCGTGGTAATAGAGTGTATGTGTATTCCTTCTTTGAATTGTGCTAGTGAAGGGTCGCTAGATGTCTGAATTATTGTAGTCAGTGTTGGCAGTGTTGGATTCCTTGGGATGTAATTTTCCTTCTAGTATTCTCTGTAAGGCTGGATTAGTAGTTACATATTGTTTAAATTTGTTTTTATCCTGGAATATTTTGTTTTCTCCGTTGATAGTGAATGAAAGCTTGGCTGGGTAAAGTAGTCTGGGCTTGCATCCATGGTCCCTTAATTTCTGCAGTACCTCTATCCAGGACCTTCTGGCTTTCATGGTTTCTATAGAGAAGTCTGGTGTAAGTCTGATATGTTTACCATTATAGGTTACTTGACCTTTTTCCTTTGCAGCTCTTAATATCCTTTCTTTAATCTGACTGCTTTGTGTTTTGATTATTATATGGTGAGGGGACGTTTTTTTCTGATCCAGTCTATTCGGTGTTCTGTATGCTTCTTGCACCTTCATAGGAATATCCCTCTTTAGGTTGGGAAAGTTTTCTTCTATAATTTTGTTGAATATATCTTCTGGACCTTTGATCTGCAATTCTTCTCCTTCTTCTACTCCTATTATTCTTAGATTTGGTTTTTTTATTATGTCCCATATTTCCTGAATGTTTTGTGATGAGAATTTGTTGGATTTGCTGTTTTCTTTGGTCAGGGTGTTTATTTTCTCTATGGTGTCTTCATAATCTGAGATTCGTTCTTCTATCTCTTGTATTCTATTGGTTAAGCTTGATTCTGTAGTCTCCGTTCGTTTACCTAGATTTTCCATATCCAGCCGGTCCTCGGTTTGTGTTTTCTTCACTGCCTCCATTTCAGTTTTCAATTCTTGCACTGATTCCATTACCTGTTTGATTGCTTTTTCTTTGTTTCCCAGGGTATCATTTACGAATTTACTCATTTCTTCAAACTTTTTGTTATATTTGTCTTCCATTTCTTTACTCATTTCTTCCATTTTTTTGTTATATTTCTCTTCTATTTCTTTAAGTGAGTTATTCATACCCTGTTTAAGAGACTCTATTGCTTTCATAATGACACTGTTTTCCACTTCTTCCGGAATAGGGCGTTCAAGTCCTGTCGTAAGATCGCTGGGATCTGGTGATTTCATGTTGTTTTTCAGATTGTTGGAGGAATTCTTGCCTTGGCGCCTGCCCATCTCTTCCTTCAGATGCTCTCCAATGGCTCTTCCCTCCGCTGGGTCTTCTTCTACTGGATTAGTGTCCCTTGCTATCCAGGAATCACTTTGCCTGCAGTCTTAGCTAGCTGCAGGCAGGCTATTAGAACAAAGGGACTTCCTTCCCTTTGCACTCACCAGCTATCCAGACCCGTGGTGCCCACCCTGGCTGAGATGGAGGAATTTAAGCCCTGAAAAAGGGAGAGGGGAGGGGAGGGGTTCGAGGCCAAAAGCTGGGATGGAGTAGCAGGAGAGAGGGATTAGCTGGGGGAAGCTGCCCCTTTGGAGTAGCCAGGGAGATAAGGATGGCGGGAATATTGTGTGTCCCCTCACCGGTCCACACACTTACCCCTGCACAGGATCAGAGCCCCTCGCTGGTCAGAAGAGTCCCTGCCTGCGGTCTAACGGTTGTAACTTTCATGATGTCTTTGGTTTTAGCAGTTAAGTAATAATCTATTGTATAAATATACCATGTTTTATTTATCCATTCTTCAGCTGAGGGACATCTAGGTTGTGGCCAGGTTCTGGCTATTAAAAATAAAACTATTGTGAACATAGTTCATAGTTGATTATTTTTATAATGTTAATCCTGGTGATCCATGAGCATAAGAGATCTTCCCATCTTTGGGTATCTTTTTCAATTTCATTATTTAAAGATTTGAGGTTCTTTAAAATAATTCTTTCTTGGTTAGAGTTACATCAAGATACTTTATAATACTTGTGGCTATTCCTTTCTCAGACAGTTTACATTTTTATATAGGAAGGCTACTGATTTTTAAAAATTATTTTGAATGTAACCACTTCACTGAAGATATTTATATAGGAAAGTTACTGATTTTTTAAAATTAATTTTGTGTGCAACCACTTCACTGAAGCATTTATCAGATGAAGGAATTTCCTGGTAGAAAATTTGCAGTTGCTTCTATATACTATTCTATGATTTGAAAATAACCATACATTAAATTTTTCCTTTCCAATTTGTATCCCTTTGACCTTATTTATCTTTCTAAACTTCAAGTACTCCAGGAAGTTTGAATAGATATGAATGGTGGACAGCTTTCCCTTGTCCTGATTTTAGTGGAATTACTTTTAATTGCTATTCATTCAATTTGATGTTGTCTATTAGCTTACTGTATATTACATTTATTATGTTTAAAATGTCCCTTGTATCCATGATCTCTTCAAGACTTCCAAAATGCAAAGGTATTCACATTTGTAAGAAAAAATACTAAAGCTTAAATTGTACATTGGCCTTCACAAAATGATAGAAGACCTTGCATTTGGAGAATAGATGTGAAAAATGGAAACATCATCTTGGTGGAATTTTGTTTTTACAAATATGCAGTGTTCTTTCCCTGTCTTTTGATTAACTTATTTTGAAGTCTCCATAATTAGATATTTAAAAACCTACAGCAGCTTGCTTCTTGGAGACATTTGATTGAAAAATCTGTTTTGAACCTTTTATTGAGAGGTAATTTATATTTTTTGTAGTTGATGTGTTTTTCTTGTATGCATAGGAGGAGGTGGAATCTTTTTCATCTTCACACTACTAGCTTGTGTCTTTTTATTGGAAAATCAAGTCCAGTAATATTGAAAGGTATCAATGACCAATAATTGCTAAATCCTATTATTTTACTGTTGTTGATTTTGTGTGTGTGTGTGTGTGTGTTTATTTTTTGAGATTATGCTGGTATGAGATTATTTATTCTGTGTGTTTCCATGGATATAGTTAACCTTCTTGGGTTGTAAGTTTTTATATTCTAGTACCTTCTTTAGGACTGTATTTGTAGATAGATATTGTTTAAGTTTGACATTATCTTGGAATATTTTGTTTTCTCTGTCAATGGTAATTGAAAGTTTTCCTGGGTATAATAGTCTTCTTTGGCATCTGTAGTTGTTTAGATTATGCAGCACATTTTTCCAGGCCTTTCTGTCTTTTAGAATCTCCATTGAAAAGTATGGTGCAATTCTACTGGATCTGTCTTTATATGTTACTTCACCATTTTCCCTTGACACTTTAAATATTCTTTCTTTGCTCTATGTATTTAGTATTTTGATTATTATATGGTGAAGGAACTTTCATTTTTTGGTCTAATCTATTTGGTGTTCTATAAACGTTTTTACCTTTATAGGCATGTACTTGTTTAAGTTAGAAATTTTTTTCTATGATTTTGTTAAAAATGTTTTCTGGAACTTTGAGCTGAGTATCTTCTTCTTCTTCTATTCTTATTATTCTTAGTTTTGATTTTTTTCATGGTGTCCCAGATTTTCTGGATGTTTTTTGTTAAGGTCTTTTTAGATTTAATATTTTCCTTGACTGATGAGTCTATTTCTTCTATTGTATCTTCAATTCCCGAGATTCTTTCTTTCTTTTCTTGTATTGTGTTGGTGATGCTTTCATCTGTAATTTCCGTTCACGTAAATAGCATTTCCATTTCCAGAATTCTCTGCTTGTGTTTTCTTTATTTCTCCTATTTCCATTTTTTCAGGTACTGAATAGTTTTGTTTTCTTAAACTACTTTTTCTTTCTTGGCTTTCTTGACATAAAGAGTGAATATTCTTTAAAGGATTTATTGCTTTTTTCCAATTTTATATTTCATTTTTCTCAGTTTCTTTAATGGATTTGTTCATTTCCTTTTTAAACAATTCTATCATCTTCATAAAAATGGTGTTAAGGTTATTTCTTGAGCTTCAGTTGTGTTGGAATAGTCAGGGTTTGCTGAAATGGGGTGACTGAACTCTAGTGGTGACATATTACCCTGGGTGCTGCTGATTGCATTTTTTTGGGGGGAGAAAGTGTCATTAAAAATAAGTACAATTTTTAAAATAAGTTGATTTATAATTAAATCAGACACAGATGGAAACAGAGCATGTTCCTGTATACTCCATTAACAATTGAGACAAAATGGGATAATAAACAGTAAGAAATGCAATAATAAATGTATAATTTATTTATTTAGGGATTTATGTAGGGAGCTATTTTTTTGATTTTTCAAGACAAATTTGTATAACAACTCTGGCTGGAACTTGCTTTGTAGACCATACTGATCCTGAACTCACAGACATTTGCCCGGTTCTGCCTCCTAAATGAGGCTTAAAGGCATGTGTCATCACCATCCAGTGAGAGAGAGAGAGAGCTATAATTTTTGTTGAGTCACATCAGATAAAACTTGCAGAGGCATCCTATGCTCCTTAACAGAAAGTCTGAAAATAATACAAATGTCACTGTCATCCAAATAACAATATATATTTAATGTAATTTTGTTAATCAAAAATCCAGTAGGATTTAAGGACACAAAAATGATTTTAAGTGCATATCAGAAATCTAGCCCCACCAACATCCTCTTATAGATGTGCATGTGAATTTACAAAATTGAAAAAACAATACATGTGAGAAAACAAAGTATTCGAAAGTTGCCAAGAATGCTTCAGCAAAAGTAGAAAATAAAGTCTTATTCTCCCAACTATTAATATCAAAGATTAGTATATTTTAGAAACTTCATCTCAGCATCTGCTTTGAGGAACTCAATATGAAACAATTATTATGATCAGTTCAGTACTGACTCGCTGATCATTAGTCATCTGGATTTGAAGTGATTCTAGGCCTCAATGCTGATTTCTGGGTCTGTGTTTGTTGGGTGAATGTTTTCTCCTTGGTTTCTTTTCCTCTTTGGTTTTTAGCTAGAATGGCCTGTGGTTGAGTAGAAGGTTTGTGTTCGGGATGGGTTCTGGATTACTGATGGTCTGTATGGACTCTGGTCTAGAAAGGGGTTTCCACCCAAGTTGGGGATTGAAGTTCTGGCGAAGTGGATGACCTCTGATTTGGCCTGGCTTCTGGTGTACCAGGAGGTTTCATCCAGAGGTGTGGACCAGGTTATGGTGAAAAGGATAAGGGCAGGTGGGGTTATATTTGGCAGGTGTGAGTAGGTGGAGGAACAGTCTTACCTGGGATTCAGGATACTACCCTGGCCTCTGGAGGCCACAGAAGTGTACACAGAAAACAGTGAGGAGCAGAGGAATGACACTTAGGGTTATGCTCGGTGGATATGGGCAGGGTGGCAGAGGTAGGCAGGGGTAGGCAGGAGTTGGCTCACCTGGTATTCAGGCAGTTGACTCGGTTTCTATTGGGATAGATGGCTTCTGATGGAAGTTTGGGCAGGATTATAGTGATAAAGCAAGAGGAGGCTGGGATAATGCTGGGCAGACAAGGGCAGGTGGTGGGGGCTGTCTTTTCTTGAGGTCTATCCTCTGGTGGGATAGCAGATTTCTACAAGAAGTGTCTGTTTTTCACTTCTTTTCTTGTGAGAATCTGTAGAAAGGCTGGAGAGACAGCTCAGTCACAATGAGTACTTGCTGCACTTCAGGAAAAGTCAAGCCAAGGTCCTGACATCCACATCACATGCGCACAACCCCTGTAAGTGCAGTTCCTGGTGATCTAATGTCCTCTTCTGGCCTACACAAATACCACTTACACATTGCTTATTCACACACATACTAATAAAAATAAATCTTTAAATCAATAAAAAGTTTGCAGTATCTATAAAATCTTGCCTAACATGTTGTTTTCCTCACAAATGAGATGAAAATGCTTTCCATCTTATCTCTCTGCTTATTTTTATGAGTACCTGAAAAATACTTATAAAAGCAGCATTACCTATAGTGTTACATAGAATTATTCCCTTTTCTATTTAATAAAACAAGAAAACCAGTGATGAATTTTATAGCGGTTTCTCACTCTATAAAAATGCATATAATAAAACATTTCAGAGTACTTCAGGTTTCTTTCTTATTATATAGCACTGAAAAGATGAAGGGAGTGCATCATTTGATTACTTTGTTAGAACATTTCCAAACCAGAAGTATGCATCCCAGGGTTTACAGAATCCCAAAATGAACTGCTTATAAGCAGCCAGGGCACATGTTTCAATATTGCTAACTCTGTGACAAAGTCTAATATTTTATTTTTTCATTATTTTCTATTTATTTTGCATTCATGGCACAGGCTTCCTCCTATCCTCACCTCCCAGTCCCTCTCCCACCTTCTGTCTCCCATTTCCCAGTCTCCTCCTTTTCTGTCTCCTTCCAGAAAAGGGCAGATCTCCTACAGATCTCCTACTGTCTCCTTCCAGAAAAGGGCAGATCTCCTACTGCATATCAAATTGCAGTAAGACTAAGCACCTCCTATGTATTAAGCCTGGACAAGGTGACCCAATATGAAAAGCGTTGTCCCAAAAGTCAGTAAAAGAGTCTTAGCCCAGCCCTTGTTCCCAGTGTTAGGAGTCCCACAATAGGGCCAAACTACACAACTGTAACATGTACGCAGAATACCTAGGTCAGTGCTATGTAGGCTCCCTTGTTGTCCCTTCAATCTCTGTGAGCTCCTAGGAGCCCAAGTTAGTTGATTGTGTGAGCCTTCTCATGGTGTCCTTGATTGCTCTGACTCCTAAATTTTTTTTCTCCTCATCTGCAGGTTTCCCAAACTCTGCCTACTGTTTGGCTGTGGATCTCTGTGGCTATTTCCATCATTGGCTGAGTGGCACCTCTCTGATGACAATTGGGACAGGCACCAGTATGGTCACAGGAGATGGCCAGTTCAGGCTATTTATCCACTATTACTAGGAGTCCAAACTTGGGTCCTCCCCAAGGACTCCTGGGAGATTCCCATGTACCAAGCTTCCTTCTACCCCTGCTTCCAGCAGTCTCTCTCAGCACTTTCCCCCTCCATGTGCCCCCAACCTGAACTCTCATGTTCTCACCCTCACCAGTCCTCATTTTATTCACAAAATCTTTTCCCTTTCTCCTTCACAGGGAAGTCTGGGTGTCCTACTTGAACTCTCCTTGTTACCTAGTCTCTCTGGGTCTGTAGATTGTAGCATAGTTATCCTTTACTTCACAGTTAATATTCACTTATAAGTGAATACATACAATGTTTGTCTTTCTGCATCTGTGTTACCTCCCTCAGGATGACTTGTCTAGTTCCATCCATTTGCCTTCAAATTTTCTGGTTCCTTGTTTTTAAGAGCTGAATAGTTCTCCACTGTGTAAATGTATCACGTTTTCTTTGTTCATTCCTTGGTAAAGGGCTTCTAGGTTGTTTCCAGGTTCTGATTATTACAAATAATGCTGCTTTGAATAGAGTTGAGCAAGTGTTCTCATGGTATGATTGCATATCCTTTGGGTATATGGCCGAGAGTGGTATAGCTGGGTCTTTTGGTAGATTAATCCTCAGTTTTCTGAGGAACCGCCACACTGACTTTTAAAATGACTGCGCAAGTTTGCATTCCCACCAGAAATGGAAAAATGTTTCCAACAAAGTTTTATATTTTAAAAATTGACCTGTGTCTCTGATTCACTGGAAGTGTGATGGAAAAAAATTAACATCATGAGTACAACACTTGTTGAAGTATGAGTAACAATCAGACCCAGCTAGGCTCTAATGCACTTGTGAGAACTGGAGTGCTCCTGATCACTGCTTAGGACTATTTCTTGTCAGTTCCGTGACACTGCAAACCAGAGCTATATTATATTAACCATAGTTGTGTTGTCGCAATGTTAGAGATAAATAACTGTTCCTTCACTTCAGAGGACTGTTGTGGATGAACACAAGGCAAAACATCTCTGCTGAAAATAGGCAAGAAATTAAGTACCTGACAGTCTAACAAAAACAGGAGTGGATATTCTTCCTCGTTGCATTCTTTGTGTTCTTTGTTATCTAGTGTAACTCTGCTTTTCCAAACTCTGCCTGTACTTAGCATTTCCACAGTAAATGAAACAATCCTAAATAATAATTTCTTTGAATACTTCCATACACTAATATTTCTAAAGCCTAGTGGCATAACCATATCATGTATCCATCTTTCTAGAGATTGTGTCCTGTGGAAACCATATTTCCACACATACTCATTCTTTTTTTCAAGCATGATATAGGTGAATGAGCATTTCTAGTTTAAGGACGGATAGAGGTACAAGGTGTACAAATAGTTTATCAGTTACCTCCTGGCTTATTACTCCTTTGCTTTTTGTTTCTACTTTCTTAGTGTATATATAACAGAGAAATAGCACAAGTCTTAATTATCAAACTCAGGTAGAGTAGATTTTGCGTAAAGTTTCTGTCTCCTTTATTTTCTCTGTGTAGTTAGTAGGAATTCTTTCAAGAAGGCATAGAATTTTATAAATTTTCATCTGAAATCTCAGAATCTTTTTATCATAAGAAAGGCAGGTTTTGAATAGAGAGAAATAAAATATTTTTTAAACATACACTATCACCTCTCATCAGTTATTTTAGCAAAGTTTACTTTGTAATGTATTCCTTTCCCTTACTAAATATCACTGGCAATACATAATATAATTCCTGGATTGTGGTTCAATGTTTGACAGAAGACTACCCATAAGAGCCCTCCCTCCTTTTTTAATGCTGTAATGCATGACATGTGGCTTTTTGGCTTACAAAGAGACCTTTAGAAAGCATGTTTCTTTAATAATACGCCACAGAGAAAATGTTTCTCAAGCTATGCTTTCAGATAAAGTAATCTAATTTTGTAATTATGAATAGAGAAGAAATTCTGTGTGGTTATCTTGACTCTAACTATTGTAATGTGGTTTTCAGGGAATTGGTGTAGCTTACCAATTGAGACTACGAATATTAGATTGCTCACCTTTGGTGGGCTTTTGGTAAGATTTTAATCATGAACAACCAAAGATTGCATTAAACCAACTAAATTTTAAATCAAGCATGTCTGTATTTCCTATATTAAGTGCAATTTAAAAACATCATGATTTATTTTTATGTAATTCAATAGCTAAGTCTTCAAACTGTTTGTTAGTCTATTTCCTCTCCTTAACAGTGGGGGTGGAAGACATTTTTTTCAGTGTGAGAAGACAATTTCATGGGTTTGAATACTTGGTCTGAATCCAGAAGATACTTTAGTGTATTCTCATAGAATATTTACAGTTTCTAGAAGAAATTTAGAATCTCTAAGAAAACTAAAATCTCAATTTTCTAAAGACCTGTAGAATGGGAAAATGTCTGTTTCTTGTAAATATCTCTTTGTTGCATGAAGTAGCTAATATTCAATTTTGATATTTAAGGATTTGTTTTCCCCTTAACAAATTCTTGGACTTAAAGATCACAGAAAAAAATGTATTAGAAAACTGAGTCTTGGGTTACATTTCCCCTTCTTAAGAAAGTAATTCATGAAGGCTGATTACTTCAGAATATCAGTGTGTCATTCTTCTTCAGTTCATGTAAAACAATGGTAAAGCTTTACATGTGTGTCTGTATTTCATAACAATGTGCACATTATGTTCACCATAAATCATTTCATCTGTGAGTAACAATACTTTAACAGATAAAATTACAGCCAACGAAAGACATTCAGATAAATAGATAAATAGCTAATAGATAAATAGTTAAATGGGCCATAGTTCCATTCAAGTCACAAGTGAGAATGCCTTCCAAACCTGAGACTGTTCAAAAACATTTCAGTGAGTGAGATATTTCCTTTACCCACAAACAAATTTACCACTGGGAGGAGGGTAGAAAGAGCTCATTATCTGATAGATGATTTTCATGGTTCTTTGAGTATTTAACCCTTTGAAGTGCTTTGATCAAGCGTATATGTTTAGGCCCAGAATACTTATTCTGGATGTAGAACTGTTTTTCAAATTTTCTGAAAAATAAAATTCTGAGAAAAAAGTTATATGAAAATTAGCAGGTTGTGTCTAAAAAAATTCACAGCCCATAATTTTAAAAATCAGAACAACTGAGTTCCTCAACTAATTTTTGAGAATGGCGGTCATAGCTCAAGACTATGGGCAGTTTTTCTTTACCTTTTGTTCTGTAGAATGTTATTTTGATCAAAGTAATTGAGAGGAAGTTTTTCCTATCAAGAAATTATAAAAAATAGTTCTACTGTGTATTAAATTTTTATTTTACACTTTTCTTATTTTGGAAAATAACAACAAAATATGCAAATAATTAAGTATCAGGGCTAATCACAATAATATTGTGTATCTAAAATGAAACAGCAATAGCATGCATTGCAGATAACACTTTATCTTCTCATATATTACTTTGTTACCTATCATCTACAAACTGGTACTTAATATAATTATATTGCATTTATGTTTATATTTTATTGTTTATATTGTATTTATTTAATTATATTTATATATAGTTATATCAATTTTGTGTACCTTTTCTGCTATTTTCCTTTTTTGTTAATTTTTAATGTTAAATTTTATTGAAAAATTTCAGTTAACATATAATTACATCATTTTTCTTCTTCTCTGTCTTCTCACCCTTTCCCAGTGTAGAATATCAGCAACTCCCCCTTTCAAGTTGATGGCCTATATTTGGTTATTATTGATAGAGACACATGTGTATATAAATATAAACTACTGTCCATTTAATGTGTTTTATGTGTTTATGATTTTATGGATTACCAATTTGTATTGCATAAATGCTTTGACTAGTTTTGTGTCAACATGAATTAAGTTGTTGCCATTTGGAAAAAAGGTCTCTTAACTGGCAAAATGACTCCATAAGATTAGTCTTTGCACCGGAAGAGCCACTTGTTTTATGCTTTTATCCTAATAGATAGTAATAATATAGTTTTCCTTAGTTGTGATAAAAGGTAAAGTAGATTTAAATATTGTGACTCTAATTCTTGCTTGATATCTGTCTTGATGTATGTAATTTTAGTATGTTAAAGTTAAACCTTCCTTTTTATTTAAACAGAAAAGGGGAGGTGATGTGGGATTCCCCTCTATATGCTTTAAATATCATAAAGGAACTGCTTTGGGTCTATAGCACAGCTATACGGGA
Organism: Myodes glareolus; assembly: GCF_982192425.1. Taxonomy (NCBI): domain Eukaryota; kingdom Metazoa; phylum Chordata; class Mammalia; order Rodentia; family Cricetidae; genus Myodes; species Myodes glareolus. Next base: position 119,661,545 of record NC_142028.1, on the reverse strand, counting down.
ACAGAGCTAGGTAGGGAGAACAAAACAAAATGCAGAAAGAAAGTAGGAGGAGTTAGAGAGAAACCATATAGTCCTACTAGAGCCAGACGAAACTTTAGCCAGTAAGCCACAGACAGCCACGTGATGATAACAGATTACTAGAAGGAACTTTAGCCAGTAAGCCACAGCCACATGATGATACATGGATTAAAAGAGATGGGTTAAAGTAATATTTAAGAGTTAGCCAATAAGAAGCTAGAGCTAAAGGGCCAAGCAGTAATTTAAATAATATAGTTTTGTGATATTATTTTGGGGCTAAGCATCTGGGAACAAGCAAGTGCCCCCTTACAACACCCAAATTTTGATGCAAGATTATGTCAAAGACTAACATTCAAATGTATATATAAATACAATCAAAACAACAGTTCTCAAAACATTTTACTTTTCTTCCATAAGATAGACCAAATTCTACTTCAATTTGGTTTCAGTTTTGATAAGTACTTTGGTTGAAAAATTGTAAGAGAGTGTTGCTGTGTAAGGCTTGTGTTTGTAATGTATGTGAATGACTAAGGGTGAGATATGTCAGTGATCTACCCAGTGCAGATCTAAGTATTTTAACATGTCTGGAGATATCTTTAAATAACAGGCACTGTTTGAACATTAGTTTTCTAACACTTAGAAGCTGGGAACATAATCCAAGCTGTAACTTTGTATGAAGTAGATTTCACTTGAAAATCTTACTTACAGCCTAAATGTCTTTATTAAACTGATTAACTAGAGTCATATTTAAAACTTTATAAAACTTACCTATTATTCCTCATGTTTCTAGAATGTTTTCATTCCCTTCAGACTACAGTTTAGGAAATTTATTCATTTAATTTAAAATACAAGTCTGTCAATGATAATTTTGAAATGATAAGTCGACAATATTCCATAAGAGATTGAAACTTCAATTGTAAATCGCAATGTGGAACAGAGCCCAAACTGTAATCGTAGAATATAAACAGAATATTTTCTAAGTTGCTATAACATTGAAACTTAGCCAAAGTACCATCCCCTTACAACCATCCACGAGGGATACCAAGCATCATCACAGTCTGTGCATAAGGTGTCTAACCATGCAGTTAGCATGACAGTCATCCAGTCTCCTATTGTCCATGCATTTGTGGTTAAATACAGTTGTGCCATTGCAACTAGTTTAACTTAGCTTCTGGAGACAGCAATTGCTAAATGAGAATTCATCCCCTAGACAGAGAGTGAAGAAAAAAGAAAGTTCCCACATAGAACTAGAAGCAAAAGAATTGTATTAAATGTATTAAAATATTACAGCAACTGCTATTTCAGTCATGAAGAATGAGCACTTTTGCACTAGCTGTTACTCAATTAGAATATTCAGTAACACCCACATTTAAGTCTAACACGAACTACTTAGAGTCTAAAATTATGCCCCCACTGAGATCTGTCTTACTCTTTTTGCATTAAGTAATCATAAGAGAATTAGGATGCTCTGACATTGTGAAGAGTTTAAAGAGAGTTTAAAACTTTGTGATTTCCTTAGTATGACATAATATTACAGGAAAGATTATTCTAAGTTCTAATTCTGAATCATTGAAGCCATGGTAAACAGAGGCTTTTAAAAAATATATGGTATTTTTGTGATAATGGTAGTGATAATGAGTGAAGTGGCCTCAGAAATCAATTTATCACTGCTCTTCTTATTTGCTCTCAAACTCTCTTATTTTTAGGGCCTTTATAAAAATGACTTTAAGTAATCATTATTTTTCAAACTGCTGAGAAAAGCTGTTGTAATTGAATCTTTCACAAAAATTTAATCTCTCTTACCCTAATTCTTAATCACTGTATATATGAGAAATATAGGCAAATATTAATCAACATATAACTTTTTTATCATAAAAGTAAACTTTTCTAGTAAAATTGATATCAGATTGATCAATGAAATTTGTGTTTAGTTTCAAATGTTTTCTCATTTGAATGGCTTTTCTAAGAAAATATTTCTTAAGAACAGAAGTCACTATTAGTTTATGTTTTTCTATTTTTCTTGTATTAAAATAAATTTTTGATATAATATATTCTAATTAAAATGTCCTTTCCTACTACGATTCCAAGATCCTCCCCATAATTCCTTCTATGAAGACCCATACCCTTTCATCTTTCAGGAGACAATAAGCAAGCACGTAAAGTATAATAATACAATAGATTAAAGCAAATATGAACAAATCATAATAAAAGAAACCATAGCAGAAAAAGAGCCAAAGAAAAAGCGTAAGAAACATGTATATATACAAAGACATGCACATTTCCAGACACAGGATGTTGGCAGAGGCTGCTCATTGGTTCCCAGCTGCCTAGACCCTAGATAATTGCACAGTAATTATATTATTTAAACATTGCTTGGCCAATAGCTTAAACATATTGCTAGATAGCTCTTATATCCACAGTTACCCCATCTCCATTAAACTGTACACCATCATGTGTTTGTGTCCTACCAGCAAAGTTCCAGTGGGCTCCAGTGGGGTCATCTGTCTCCAGCAGTAGATCCATGACCTCTCACTGACTCTGCCTATTTTCTCCCAGCATTCAATTTAGTTTTCTTGCCTAGCTTTATTCTGCCCTATCACAAGCCAAAGCAGTTTCTTTATTCACTAACCAATAAAAGCAACACATATACAGAAAGACTTCCTACACCAACAGTAATCCTATTTAAACACAAAACCAGAAGTCATAAATACATGCAAAGAACATGCAGGTAAAAATAAAATAAAAATAAATGAAAAGAATAAGAACAACAACAACAATAACAACAACAAGAACAACAACAACAACAAAACCCAGACAAAACAATATAAGACAAAGACACCTACAAGGTTGTCAAGCAATTCTTCTAGTGTTGGTATCTGGTGTTAACCATGAGGCCTGCCCGTAAGACTGGGTTTTATCCTCAGTCAAACTCTGCTGGTGAAAAAAAAAAAAAACCAAAAAACCTATTTTTCATTTATGAGTGGTTGTCATTTAGAGATAACTTCTGACTTTAACTGTGGCTTGTGCCAAGTTCTCTCAGTGCTGGGACCTCATTTAGGATAGACCTTTGTGGCCATGTGTGTGTTTTCACAGTCATTCTCATTGCATATGCATGTGTTGGTTCTGCTGTGTTGATAAGGCCTTGTTTCCTTGGTGTTCTCCATATTCTCTTTTGCTTTCTCTTCTGCAGAGTTCCCTGAGCCGTAAGTAGAGAGATTTCATGGAAAAATTTCATTTTGGATTGAATGTTCCAAGATCCCTCACTATCTGTTCATTGTCTGTTGTGGGTCTAGATTTGTTTCTAATGCAGGAGGCATCATCTCTGATGATAGCTGAGCACAACACTGATCTGTTAGTATAGCAGAATGTTGTTAAGAGTTATTTCATTGCTATATATTTTTATCAGTACAGTATTTGGTTTTCCCCTAAGTGCCTCATTTATCTGGTCTCATGTTCTTGGCTACTCTAGTATGTTGGAGATAGGTTTCATTCATAAAATGGATATTAAGTCTAATCAGATATAGGTTGTTATATCCCCAAATGCTTTGAGTCACTATTGCTCTAGCAAAACTTACAGGCAGATCATTATTGTAGATTAAAAGTTTTATAGTTGGTTTGGTATTTAACTTCCTATTTTGGTAGTATACAAAATACTATCTGATACCGTGAATATTAATCCACATATATGAAGGCTTTAAGTAGGAATCATTTTGACAGTTTGATTTCTTCATGCAAAAATAAGTTGTGCAGGTCTTGTTTTCAGCAATAGGGTTGTCTCTCAGTTTGTGGGGAGCAACCAATATCATTGGCAATAGCCTGCACTGTTAGAGGATTTCCAAGTGGTAGTTTTGGAAAAAACAAACAAACAAACAAACAAACAAACAAAAAACAGCAACAACAACTCTAGATAAAAGTCTTTCTTTCCTGTCATTGGAAGCTCCATTTGGTGACTAGAAATATTCAGTTGGATCTTGATCTCCACTGCTATTTGGTGTTTTTTTTTGGATCACTTTCATATATCACTTTCATATATGTGTGTTTGTGTGTCTGTGCGGGGTGGGGGGGGGAAGGGGGAGATGGGTGTAACAGAAGGCTCAAAAGAGCAAGGGGAAAGGTGAGCAAAGAAGGTAATATGAGGAAGGATAGCTAAACTAAGGGCCATTTGGGTTGTGTGGAAACCTAACATAGTAAAATCTTCATAATGCATATAATAAGATAATATGTATCATGCAATATAATGTGCTAAAACTATATGGCCCTAGACTTTTTCTGGGAGATATTAATCAATCCTTTTTTATTTTGATTTTTATTTATTTATTTATTTTTATTAAATTATAAAAGTTTCCATTTCAGCCCCTCCTCCCAACACCCTCCCACTCCCCCCACTCCCTCTCCTCCTCCCTCTCCATCCCCTAGAGCAGTCAGGGTTTCCTGCCCTGTGGGAAGTTCAAGTTCCTCCCCCCTCCCTCCAGGTCCAGGGAAGGTGAGAGTCCAAACAGACTGGAGCGCCAAAATCCAGTATATGCAGAGGATGCAAGTCCCAGTGTCATTGTCAATGGCTTTTCAAAAGGGCTCCGGGCCAGCCACATTCAGAGAATCTGGTTGGATCACGTCCTCGTTCAGTCCCAGTCCAACAGGCCTTGGTGAACTCTCATTATATCAGTCCCCTTGTATCAGTGGGTGCTCGCATCCCTCGCAGTCCTGATTACTTTTTTTATTTTCTTCATCCTTCTGCTCCTCATTTGGACCGTGGAGTGCTCAGTTCGGTGTTCCAATATGGGTCTCCATCTGTATCGCCATCCAACGTCGGATGAAGGTTTCCTCTGCCCTTGCCTTCTTTGCTCACGTTCTCTTTCCTTCTGCCTCTCATTTGGACCTAGGGAGCTAGGTCCAGTGTTCCAACTGTGGTTCTCCGCCTCCATCTCCATCCATCGCCAGATGAGGGTTCTATGGTGAAATGCAAAATATTCATCAGTATGGTTGTGGGCCAAGGCTGGTTCAGGCACCCTCTCCTCTGTCCAGAGAACCATCTGGGGATCTCTCCTTGGACCGGGGATCCCCTTTATAATCAAGTCTCTTGTAAACCCTAAAATGATTCCCTTAGTTGAGGTATATACTTGCCTGATCCCATATCCATCCTTCCTCCCTCCCCCCCATCCCAGTCCCCCGATCTTTCCCCAATCCTCCCCTACTCCCTTCTCTCTAACCCTCTCCCTTTCCGACAACCCTCCCACCCCCGCCACGCACCCGAGGTTACCTGGGACTCTTGTCTATTTCCTACCTCCTGGCGGATAGCTAAATAATCTTCATCAGTTTCATCTTCTTATTTAGCTTCTCTAGGATCACGAATAATAGGCTCAAAGACCTTTAATTATGGTTAGAATCCACTTATGAGTGAATACATACCGTGTTCCTCTTTTTGGGTCTGGCTTACCTCACTCAGTAAAGCGTTTACTATTTCCATCAATTTGCATGCAAAATTCAAGATGTCATTGTTTTTAACCGCTGAGTAAAACTCTATTGTGTATATGTTCCACACCTTTTTTAACCATGCTTCTATTGAGGGGCACCTCGGCTGTTTCCAGGTTCTGGCTATTACAAATAGTGCTGCTATGAACATAGTAGAACAAATGCTTTTGTAGTATGTTAGGGAATCTCTAGGGTATATTCCCAAGAGTGGAATTGCTGGGTCCTGAGGGAAGTTGACTCCCAGTTTCCTGAGAAACCGCCACACTGATTTCCACAGTGGCAGCACAAGTTTGCATTCCCACCAACAATGGATGAGTGTTCCCCTCATTCCACATCCTCTCCAGCATAGGCTATCATTGGTGTTTTTGAGTTTGGCTATTCTGACAGGTGTAAGATGATATCTCAAAGTTGTTTTGATTTGCATTTCCCTGATTGCTAAGGAGGTTGAGCATGACCTTAAGTGCTTTTTAGCCATTCGAAGTTCATCTGTTGTGAATTCTCTGTTCAGTTCAGTACCCCATTTTTTAATTGGGTTAATTAGAATTTTAGTGCCTAGTTTCTTGAGTTCTTTGTATATTTTGGAGATCAGACCTTTATCTGTTGAAGGGTTTGTGAAGATCTTTTCCCAGTCAGAAGGTAGCCTTTTTGTCTTACTGACAGTGTCCTTTGCTTTACAGAAGCTTCTCAGTTTCAGTAGGTCCCATTTATTTATTGTTTCTCTTATTGTCTGCGCTCCTGGGGTTCTGCTTAGGAAGTGGTCTCCTGTGCCTATATCTTGTAGACTACTTCCCACTTTCTCTTCTATCAGGTTCAAAGTGGTCGGATTAATGTTGATGTCTTTTATCCATTTGGACCTGAGTTTTGTGCATGGTGATAGATATGGATCTATTTTCATTCTTCTACAGGTTGACATCCAGTTATGCCAGCACCATTTGTTAAAGATGCTATCTTTCTTCCATTGTATAGCTTTAGCTCCCTTGTCAAAAATCAGGTGTTCATAAGTTTGTGGATTAATACCCGGGTCTTCTATTCGATTCCATAGGTCGACTTCTCTGTTGTTATGCCAATACCAAGCTGTTTTCAATACTGTTGCTCTGTAATAGAGTTTGAAGTCAGGGATGGTAATGCCTCAAGAGGTTCCTTTATTGGATAAGATTGTTTTGGCTATCCTGGGTTTTTTGTTTTACCATATAAACTTGATTATTGTTCTCTCAAGGTCTGTGAAGAAGTTTGATGGGATTTTGATGGGAATTGTATTGAATCTATAGATTGCTTTTGGTAGAATTGACATTTTTACTATGTTGATTCTCCCAATCCAAGAGCAGGGGAGATCTTTCCATTTTCTGGTATCCTCTTCAATTTCTTTCTTCAAAGACTTAAGGTTCTTGTCAAATAGGTCTTTCACTCCCTTTGTTAGAGTTACCCCAAGATATTTTATGCTATTTGTGGCTATCGTGAAACGTGATGTTTCTCTGATTTCCCTCTCTGCTTCTTTATCCTTTGTGTATAGGAGGGCTACCGATTTTTTGGAGTTGATCTTGTATCCTGCCACATTACTAAAGGTGTTTATCAACTGTAGGAGTTCTTTGGTAGAGTTTTTGGGGTCGCTGATGTACACTATCATATCGTCTGCAAATAACGAAAGTTTAACTTCATCTTTTCCAATTCGAATCCCCTTGATCTCCTTATGTTGTCTTATTGCTATTGCTAGAACTTCAAGCACTATATTGAAGAGGAATGGTGAGAGTGGACAGCCTTGTCGTGTTCCTCATTTTAGTGGAAAGGCTTTGAATTTCTCTCCATTCAATTTGATGTTAGCTGACGGCTTGCTGTATACTGCTTTTATTATATTTAGGTATGATCCTTGTATCCCTAGTCTCTCCATCATCTTTATCATAAATGGGTGTTGAATTTTGTCAAATGCTTTTTCAGCATCCAATGCAATGATCATATGGTTTTTATCTTTCAGTTTATTTATATGATGGATTACATTGATAGATTTGCGTATGTTGAACCAACCCTGCATCTCTGGGATGAAGCCCACTTGATCATAATGGATAATTTTTCTAATGTATTCTTGGATTCGGTTTGCCAGTATTTTATTGAGTATTTTTGTGTCAATGTTCATGAGTGATATTGGTCTATAATTCTCTTTCCTGGTTGTGTCTTTGTGTGGTTTTGGTATCAGGGTAACTGTAGCTTCATAAAAAGAGTTTGGCAGTGATTCTTCTGTTTCTATATTGTGAAATACATTCAGGAGTATAGGTATTAGCTCTTCCTGGAAGTTCTGGTAGAATTCTGCATTGAAACCATCTGGTCCTGGGCTTTTTTTGGTAGGGAGATTTTTAATAACAGCTTCTAATTCTTCACGACTGATAGGTCTATTTAGATTGTTCACCTGTTCTTGGTTCAACTTTGGTATATGGTACTTATCTAAAAAAATGTCCATTTCTTTTACTTTTTCCAACTTTGTGGCATATACATATTCATAGTAAGATCTAATGATTCTCTGAATCATTGTGTCTGTGAATCTGTGTCTGTGGTTATGTCCCCCTTTTCATTTCTGATCTTATTAATTTGCATGTTCTCTCTCTGCCGTTTGATTAATTTGGATAGGGGTTTGTCGATCTTGTTGATTTTCTCCAAGAACCAGCTTTTTGATTCATTGATCCTTTGGATTGTTTTCTGTATTTCTATTTTGTTGATTTCAGCCCTCAGTTTGGTTATTTCCAGTCTTCTACTCCTCCTGGGTGAATCAGCTTCTTTTTTTTTCGAGAGCTTTCAAGTGTGCTGTTAAGTCTCCATTGTGTGCTTTCTCCGTTTTTTTTAATTGGGCACTTAGTGCTATGAACTTTCCTCTTAGCACTGCTTTCATAGTGTCCCATAGGTTTGAGTATGTTGTGTCTTTATTTTCATTAAATTCAAGGAAGACTTTAATTTCTTTCTTTATTTCTTCCTTGACCCAGGGGTGATTCAGTAGTTGACTGTTCAACTTCCATGAATTTGTTGGCTTCCTGGGGGTAGCTCTGTTCTTGAATTCTAACTTTAATCCATGGTGGTCTGACAAGACACAGGTAGTTACTAATATTTTTTTGTATCTGTGGAAGTTTGCTTTGTTACCCAGTATGTGGTCAATTATCAAGAAGGTTCCATGAGCTGCAGAGAAGAAGGAATATTCTTTCCTATTTGGGTGGAATGTTCTATAGATGTCTGTTAAGTCCATTTGATTCAATACCTCCAATAATTCTCTTATTTCTCTGTTAGGTTTCTGTCTGATTGACCTGTCCATTGGTGAGAGAGGAGTGTTGAAGTCTCCTACTATTAGTGTGTGTGGTTTGATGACTGCCTTGAGTTTTAGAAGTGTTTCTTTTACATAAGTAGGAGGCTTTATATTAGGGGCGTAGATATTCAGGATTGAGACTTCCTCCTGATGAATTGTTCCTGTTATGAGTATAAAATGTCTGTCTCCATCTCTTCTGATTGATTTTAGTTTGAAGTCAATTTTGTTGGAGATTAGAATGGCCACACCTGCTTGTTTCTTAGGTCCGTTTGCTTGAAAAACCTTTTCCCAACCCTTTACTCTGAATAAATGTCTGTCTTTGTGGTTGAGTTGTGTTTCTTGTAAACAGCAGAATGTTGGATCCTGTTTTCATATCCAGTCTCTTAGTCTGTGCCTTTTTATAGGTGAATTGAGTCCATTAATATTAAGTGATATTAATGACCAGTGGTTGTTGACTCCGGTTATTATTATTTTTTGTTTGTTTGATTAATAGAGTTGTATGTGTCCCTTCTTTGAGTTAAGCTCATGAAGGGTCGCTAGATGTCTGAGTTATTGTAAGCAGTGCTGGCAATGTTGGACTCCTTGGGTTGCGATTTTCCTTCTATTACTTTCTGTAAGGCTGGGTTTGTGGCTGCGAATTGTTTAAATTTGTTCTTATCCTGGAATATTTTGTTTTCTCCATTGCTAGTGAATGATAGCTTGGCTGGGTATATTAGTCTGGGCTTGCATCCATGGTCTCTTAGTTTCTGCAGTACCTCTATCCAGGACCTTCTGGCTTTCATGGTTTCCATAGAGAAGTCCTGTGTAAGTCTGATAGGTTTACCTTTATAAGTTACTTGCCCTTTTTCCTTTGCAGCTCTTAATATTCTTTCTTTAATCTGTATGTTTTGTGTTTTGATTATTATATGGCGAGGGGATGTTTTTTTTTGATCAAGCCTATTCGGTGTTCTGTATGCTTCTTGAACCTTCATAGGAATATCATTCTTTAGATTGGGAAAGTTTTCTTCTATAATTTTGTTGAATATATTTTCTGGTCCTTTGATCTGCAGTTCTTCTCCTTCTTCAATCCCTATTATTCTTAGATTTGGTTTTTTTACTGTGTCCCAGATTTCTTGAATGTTTTGTGATGAGAATTTGTTGGATTTGCTGTTTTCTTTGATCAGAGCATTTATTTTCTCTATGGTATCTTCAGACTCTGAGATTCGTTCTTCCATCTCTTGTATCCTATTGGTTATGCTTGATTCTGTAGTCTCTGTTCGTTTACCTAGATTTTCCATATCCAGCCAGCCCTCGTTTTGTGTTTTCTTCATTGCCTCCATTTCAGTTTTCAATTTTTGAACTGTTTCCATTACCTGTTTGATTGTTTTTTCTTGGTTTCCCAGTATATCATTCATGGATTTACTCATTTCTTCGATGTTTTTTTTATATTTTTCATCCATTTCTTTACTCATTTCTTCAATCTTTTTGTTATACTTCTCATCCAGTTCTTTAAGGGAGTCCTGTTTAAGGGACTCTATTGCTTTCATAATGGCATTTTTTCCCGCTTCTTCTGAATTAAGAGGTTCAAGTTCTTCTATTGTAGGGTCATTGGGTTCTGGTGTTTTCATGTTGTTTTTTAGATTGTTGGAGGAGTTCTTGCCTTGGTGTCTGCCCATCTCTTCCTTCAAATGCTCTCTACTGGATCTTCTAGTACCAGGTCAGGTTCCCTTGTTGGGCAGGGAATTCACTGACAGAAGGCCTACCTTTCCTCAGGCAGTCTATTGAAACACAGGCACTCCCTACTACCGGGTTGCACTCACAACCCAGGCCCAGCGAGCAAGGGAGTTGCTCTGGGGAGATCTTGTGGCCCCAGTGGGAAGCGGGGAAGAGAGGAAGGTGTACCTGGATAAAGGCTGGGACGGGATTCGGGAGAGCTCTGCAGGGAGGAGTCGCCTCTGCCTGGTGACCAGATTGTTGAGGGGGGGCGGGGAAAGGCTGAATTCCTCCTAGCGGAAGCCCTCTGGCCAGGAGAAAACTCACCCCTCCTCCAATGGAAGTCTGCTAGAAGTTCACTCTCTCTTGCTGGCCAGGAATGTGATTGAGCTGAGACAGGGCTTGCCTGTCCTCAGGCAGGCTCTCAAAGCACTGGAGCTGCCCCTGCCGGACTGAGCCCACAGTCCAAGGCCAGCGTGCAAGGGAGCAGCTCTGGGGAGATCTTGTGTCTCCAGAGGGGAGGGTGGGAAGAGACTTTTATTTTGATTTTTGAGACAGGGTTTTTCTGTGCAACAGCCCTGGTTGTCCTGAAACTAGCTCTTGTAGACCAGGCAGGTCTCAAACTCACAGAGACCAACTTGTTTCTGCCTTCTGAGTGTTGGAATTAAAGGTCTGAGCCACCACCACCTGGCTTGACTACTTCTATTTCACTAGAAATTATGTATCTTCAAATATCTTATGTGATTTTGATTTAACTTTGCTATGTGGCATGTATTGAGAAAATTATTCATTTCTTTTAGATTTTTTCAATTTGTAGAAGTATAAGTTTTTAAAGTATGTCCTTATGAATCTGTGGATTTCTTCAGTATCTATTGTTATATCCTCCTTTCTTAAATTTTGTTAATTTGTATACTCTTTTCCCACCTTTTAGTTAATTTGGTGAAGTGTTTGTCAATCTTACAGATTTTCTCACAAAAACCAACTCTTTGTTTCACTGATTTTTTTATTGTTTCTATTTTCATAATTTCAGTCCTTGGTTTGATTATTTTTTATCATCTATTTTTATTTTCTATGATTTCTTCTTTTTGTTCTAGAACTCTCAGGTGTGTCATGCAGCTACTACTGTGAGGTTCTCTCCAACATATGCAATTAGTGCTATCAATTTGCCTCTGAGAATTGCTTTGAGTATGTCCTATAAGTTGGGGTAAATTGTGTTTTTCTTTTCATTGATTTCTAGAAAAAAAATTTAGTCTGGTTCTTCATTTCTATGTTGACCATTTTTTTATAGAATTTTTTGTACAGTAGTGAGTTGCTCAGTTCCATGAGTTTGCACACTTTCTACTGTCTTTTCTTGTTGCTATCCAGATTTAATCCATTGATGTCAGAAAGTATGACGTCTGTTATTTCAATTTTTTTTGTGTGTCTACTGAGAGCTGCTTTGGGTTCAAGTGTGTGATCAATTTTGGAGAATGTTCTATGAGCTGCAGAGTTTTTGAATGAAATTCTCTTTATATATCTGTTGGTCCATTTGGTTTATGATGTAAGTTAGCTCCATCATTTTTCAGTTTTCTTTTTGTCTGTATGATAATTATATTGATGAAAGAAGGGTATTCAAATCTCACACTATCATTTCATGGGGATTAATATGTGACTTAAATTGTCATAGTGATTCTTTAATGAACTTGAGTGAACTTGTGTTTAGAGTAAAGATGTTTAAAATTAATGAATTTTGGTGAATTTTTTCTTTGATGAGTATATACTATCTTTCCCTTTCTTTTCTGATTAATTTTGGTTTGAAGTTTATTTTGTCAAGCTATTAAAATGGTTATTATACTTTGACACTTAGGTCCATTTGCTTGTAATAGACCTAAATTTTCAGTTTTCCAAAATTTTATGCTGAAGTGATGCCTATCCATGGTATTAAGGCATATTTCTTGGTTTCAGAAGAACCCAGAAGCTTGTATTCTTCTTTGTATTCCAATCTGTTTGTCTCTATGTATTTTATACTGTGAATTATTGATGTTGCAAGTTATCAATAAGCAGTGTCTGTTGATTATTTTTTTGTTTGTGTTGATTTTTTCCCAACACATTTTGATTTCTTGGTCTGAGATTTGTAGAAGGAGGCCACTTGTTCATCCCGGCTGCCCAGAACTGAAACAATCACTCAGAAACTATATTAATTAAAAAACTGCTTTGCCCATTAGCTCTAGATTCTTATTGGCTAACTCTCATATTAACTTAACCCATTTCTATTAATCTGTATATTGCCATGTGGCAGTGGTTTACCAGCAAAGGTTCAACATGTCTGACTCTAGAGGCTCCATGGCATCTCTCCAACTCTGCCTTCTTCTTCCCAACCTTCAGTCCAGTTTTCTCTGCCTACCTAAATTCTTCCCCATCAGCAGGCCAAGGCTGTTTCTTTATTCTCCAATGAAAGTAACACATAGACAGAAGGACCTCCTATACCATTTCCCCTTTAAACAAAGAGGAAGGGTTTAACTTTAACATAGTAAAACTACATACAGCAAAATAGGTATCAAGCAAGAACTACAGTTGCAATATTTATATCTACTTTATATTTTATAACTAAGGAAAACTATAACTATAATTATAAATTCTTCAACTCCATCAAAGACTCCAGAAGGATATAATATTACCTAAGTAAATGGGAAGTGCATTGTAAGCAACTTTCAAAACTCTGGAAATGACAGAGACATCTCATTGCCTGGACAGTTACCCAAAATTCTTCTGTACTGTTAGGGCATCCATCTTCAGCCTACAGGCCCATAGTATCCAGCAGACTTTTCCTTGAAGCAGGAAATTTTTCAAAATTGTTCAGTCACTTTTTTCTGTATACTGCAGAATGTCTCGCAGACTCTTACATGAAGCATGAACTCCAAAGGATCATCTCACCTTTAGGCTTTTGATATGACAGGATCACTATACTCATTATCTCACAACAGCTGTTGTGACCTGCATAAGACCTACACAAAACTAAGGCAATCAACATTCCAACATGGAAAAGAAATGGACTTACAAGGCTCCAAGCTTAACTGAGGATCAAATGATAGCTAATGAATGGCTTAATTAATGGTGTAATCCCTGCTAGTTAATCATGTTCCACTGGATGGCCCACCATCCACAAGTATATGGACAGCACAAATTACACTCAGTGGGTTATTAAAAAATAAGAGGGCATAAACCTGGGAGGAGATGGGGTGGAGGTGGGTGGGGAGGACTTAAGAAGGTAGAGGGATGAGTATGGTTAAAATACATTATATACAGCATAAAAATTTCAAAGAACTAATAAAATATTACATTAAAAAGTGGACGTTGTGGTGTATGCCTTTAATCCCAGCACTCAGGAGGCAGAAGCAGATGGATCTCAGTGAATTTGAGGCCAGTTTAGTCTCTATAGTGAGTTCCAGGACAGCAGGGGCAATGCAATAAGAGTTGTCTTGCATATTGAAATGGCTGAATATACAACAGATGAAACAGAATTGACTTTATTATTTGTCCAGGTGCAAGACATAGTTAGGAATAGGCTTTTTTCTATCTACATAACACACATCTGATTCCATACAGGCCTGCCAGGTCCTCTAGCACAAGGTAATGCAAAAATTGATTGATTATTGATTGGAAGCATGTTGCAGACCTCAGAATTTTATAAAAGACATCATGGCAAAAGTAAAGGTTTAAAGAAATAATTTTCTGTTACATGGCAACAAACTAAGGAGATTATAAAGAAATGTTCTACATTTCTTTCTATAACCAAGCATCACTACCTGCAGGGGCTAACTCAAAAGGTACTCAAAGAAAGGAAATCTGGCAGATGGATGTGTTCAACTTTGTAGAATTTGGAAAATTAAAATATGTACACCACACCATTGACACTTATTCAGAATTTCTGTGGGCAACTGCTTTAAGCTCAGAAAAGGCTGATTCTGTAATGATACATTTATTAGAAGTTATAACCATCATGGATATATCTGCACAAATAAAGAGAGGTAATGGTCCTGCATATGTCTATAAGAAAATGAAACAGATTTTTGCTTATTATAATATTAAGCATATTACAGGTATACTACAAAATCCTACAGGTCAGGCAATTATGGAAAGATCAAATCAAACTATAAAGGAAAGGGAGGTGGGGAGGAGTTGGAAATTTTTAATAAATAAATAAATAAATAAATAAATAACAAAGAGGAGTAGAAAATACCCCCAGAAATAGATAACATAATGTTTTATTAACCAATGAAAGCAACACATATACAGAAGGACCTCCTACACCAGATTACTCATTCTATGTGGTTTCTTAGATGTGGTTAATTTCTTTAGGTTAAAGGTTTTTTTTGAACACCATTTTTAGAAGTCTAAATGTAAATAAATACTGCTTAAATTTAATTTCACAATGGAAAGACTGTCTTTTTCCACCCATTGTGATTGAAAGCACTGCTGGTTTAGTAGTCTGGGATAGAATCTGTGGTCTTTGATGGTTTATAGAACACCTGCCCTGTCACTTCTGGATCTTAAAGTCTCCATAGAAAAGTCAGGTGTTATTCCAATGAGTCTACCTTTATATTATTATTTGGTCTTTTTCTCCTTGAAGCTATTAAACATTTTTTTGTTTTATGTTTAGTGTTTTGATTATCATTGGAGACTGGGATTTTCTTTTCTAGTCAAGTTTATTTAGTTTTCTGTGTTTCATGTAACTTGAGAAATACCTCTTTCTTTAGGTAAGGGTAATTTTCCACTATGATTTTGTGGAAAATATTTTCTGTGCTTTTGACCTGTATTTCTTCTCCTTCTTCTGTTTGTGTTATTCTTATGTTTGGTCTTTTCATAGTAATCTATATTTCCTGGATGTTTTTTTTCCTATTTTTTTTTTGATTTAACATTTTCTTTGACTAGGGACTCCATTTCTTCTCTCTTCTTCAATGCCCAATTTTCTTTCATCTCTTATATTCTGTTGATGAGGCTTGCCTCTGGTATTCATGTTTGATGCCAATATTTTTCATTTCCAGATTTCTATGCTTGTGTTTTTTTGTTTATTCTACTTTTGAGTCTTCAACTGTTCTCTTTATTTCATACTACTGTTTATGTTTTTATAGATTTCATCAATGTATTTATCCATATTATCTTTAAAGATCTTGAACATATTCATAATAACTATTTTTAAATCTTTGCTTGTGCTTCAACTATAGTGCATCTCTCAGGGACTACTGACATAGATTTGCTAGACTCCAATGGAGACATTTGTCCTGACTATTATTGATTATGTCTTCCTGCTGCTGTCCAGCAGCTGTGTTTTAGATTATTGTAACTCTAGATATCAATATTTGGTCTTGTGTTTGTTGGGTGAATGTTCCATTCCTTGGGTTCTTTTGATTTTCTGGTTCTTAGGAGAGTGTGGTGACTTTGTAGATTGCCTGTTAGTGAATCCTTTTGAGATTCTGCTACTC
The DNA here is from genome assembly GCF_982192425.1 of Myodes glareolus. Lineage (NCBI taxonomy): Eukaryota > Metazoa > Chordata > Mammalia > Rodentia > Cricetidae > Myodes > Myodes glareolus. The sequence continues at coordinate 119,645,624 of NC_142028.1, read as the reverse complement.
AGGGTTCTGAGTAGAATATGCTCCTGATTCCTTGGTCAGCCAAGAAGTGACTATTAACTGTTGACTGTACAAATTTATCAAAATTTGAATGTTTTAGTCAATAGATAATTGCACATTATCTGCTATGTGATGAACACTCATTTAGTAGGTAAGTGAATTATTGAACAAAGAGGAAGAAAATACTTGATATATCCCAGTGGGAAGGCAGAAACCAAATGATAAACAAGATAGAAACTGGAGTCTAGAAGCATATGAAATGTGGTACATTTAAATAAAATAAAATAATAAAAAATAAAATTTAAACAATGGAATGTTGTGTATGTGGACCCAATTAGCTAAAGTAATAGATGGAAGAAAACAGTAACAAGAGGAATAATGATGTGACCAATGATTTTAGTAGCTACTCAGCAAGAGGAATATGAGAGGATAATGTCAGATAGTCTATTATAGAAAATGCAGGGCATATCATACTGAACCCTTACTTATAAATAAACAAATTGGACTTCTCTTTTAGTAGTATAGGAAATCATATCAGGATACAGCATATATGAGTCCTATCAAGTAACTCAGTTTTAAAGAGCACTTGTCCAATTACAGTGGAGAGCATCTATGGGGAGCAGGGAGAGAACAAACAAACCCCATCAAAGGGTCCTGAAGTTGAAGGGGCTCAAATCGACTAAGAACAATGGAGATGGGAAGAGTGGTCATATCTGTAGTAAATTTTAATGAAAGACCTGGCAAAACTTTATAACATTAGAAAAAAAAGGAGTGAGAGGACTGCAAGGGGTTTTTCAGAAAATGACCAGAGTGTAAAATCACCAATTGGCATGGAACAGGACTTCACTGTTCAGATTGGGACGCATAGATGAGACCATGTGAAAGATGGAGTAGACATCCCTGAAAATAGTAACAAGCACGTGTAATATGAGATCCAGCAACTTTAATTAATACAGTAAAATAAATTTTATTTATTTTGGTATCTAGGTATTTCCACTTTCTAATGAAGTAGATTAAAGAGAATAAGGGAAAATTTGAAATTATACATAGATAACTTTTCTGATATTATTTACTGCTAAAAGTGCAAATAAATGTGATGGTAGCTATCAGAACAGAGAATTGATAAGTTTTTAAGATGACCGACTAACATTATGAAAATAATGAGGAGGGCAAAAAACATGTACAAATGGAATGGCTTATGGCCATGTGTCTAAGTAGACTTAAGGAAGATGGTGACTAATATACAGCTTGGGAAACAGCATTTTCAGGAGCACTGTTGAAGCCATGTGGAGTGGACTCTGGTGGGTGGAGGAAGAAGTGGTAGATGTCTGTAGACATTCTTGTTCCATTACTGAGATGAAAAGTGAGGATAAAAATGGTAATCTGGAGTCAGGTAGATAAAGTATTAATAGTTCTTAATTAACAAAGGATAACTGAAATAGGAACAAATCTTATAATTGCTTGAAATTCTAGTTAGAATATTGGGAAAATATATGCTAGTCAATGAAGATTCATTCTCCAGATAAGAAATCTGTGATAAGTCTAAATCCTTGTGAATCAAGTCCTGAATGACTGTCATCTGTGTCCCTCTGGCAGTACAGGGTTCATGCCAATCATCATTTTAATGTCACCCACCTTTCTTTACATATATGATATGTAATTTTATTTAAGTTATAATTTTTCTTTCCTTAAATATGTTTAGATGACAGATACCTTTTTATACCTTAATCATCCATTTACAAAACAATAACAGAGGCAATTTATAGAGTCAGGTAAGCTTCTTTAGTCTGGTCACTTTTTTGACTTATTCAACAAAGAACAAATTTTCTCTTTCCTCTTTGTCTATGTGTTCTAAGCATGTTTTCCATGGTACTTTGAGATCCCATAAACTTTCTCTAAATCTCCTCTCCCAGGCATATTATTGTCTATCCCCCATGTGGCTGGCTGACCTCCATGGTAGCTTAACTCAAATGGCAAGGTTTTTCAAAAAAAAAAATTGCCTTCTCTTTGCTCTAGTCATTTAAGCAGTTGCTGACATTTCTAGTTTTTTTGCCTTGGGTTTGTTTTTGTTTGCTGTCTTTAATCTTCCCTTGAGTCTTTTACTAAATTTTGCGATTAATGATTAATGAGATTAATGATTAATGATCCCAAGAGAAGACCCCAGGTTCTATGGTTATCATCTCACAATTTTCTGGCAACATTTGGTGGCCCATGGGGAGATGTTAAAGGAGTTCTTCTGAGGACACACCAGTGGACCTTAGGTAAGTGTGTTTCTCTCTCTGCTTTGCATTGGAGCTCTAAGCTACCTAATGAATGGTCAACCTCTCTCCCAAGCTTCCTCCCTGGATATAACGTGATACCTGGAGTGTTTACATTGAATGTATATGTAATGCCTCTTTTTCTAGGGTTATTTTTGCAATGACTGTGACTATTGCTCATACTTGGGAAGCTAAACAGCACTAAGTTTACTCCCTATCTTCTATCTCTAAATAATAGATTTACCTCTTCTTTTCTTCCACACTGCAGATCCCAAAGAGAACCTGAAAGACTTTGGATCAGGTTTCTGAGAAGAGAAATGAACAGATAAAGCTGCTTAGAGGGTTTTGGCAAGACTAGGCCCTCATACCCCTTTCCCTAATATTAGGCACCAAAATTTTAATAAACCTTGTGATACCAAGAAAGTTGTTTTTCTAATTGGGTACCAGTACCACATAAGGCTGCTATAGTTGTAAACCAGCTTCTGTTACTTTTAACAATTTAGTTTTTATAATATTTTAATTCCTACTGATACAGCAAGTCACAGATATATCATCAAGATTACATTCTCTTTCTTGGCTTCTCTACATGCTGCTACATGTTGGGCACACCATCATTTTCCTTTCTCTTCTTTTCTGCATTTCTGACAGCAATTTATACCTAAGATCCACAGGCGAAAGCAAAACAAGGTAAATAGGGCATCTTTTGTTGAAACCAGTTACAATTGATGATAAGGCATAGAGCCTCTCCTTTTTGGTTTGAGAACTATGTTTCCTTGCTTTGGTATTTTTAGCTGTTCTGTTATTTCTTTGTAGGATACTGGTAATGTGATCTGTGACAGGTTTTAATGTTCTTTTGGCTTGTCATTTGCAGGCCTGTTTTTCTCTAACTGCTATAGCATATTATTTACCCTTTGAAGATATTTTGTTTTACATGAGTGTCTGCTTTTGTTTCTAACCCATTCCATTACAACATGGTGTCCTTGGATTTGCTTTTCCTTTTGAAGTGCAGCGACATAGGAAGGCTAAGAAAAGTGAAAATTTTAATACCACCATTTTCTAAATTCTTTTATATCTTGTTTTGTTTTTTTGTGCTCAGTATCCTCAAAATTATGGTGATTTAAATCAAAGTTATATATGATAAATTATAGTGTATCTGTCTTAATTTAGGGAGCTGATATCCCTCTTTAACTAGAAAACTTACTCTAAATAATATCATGCTGGTCTCCTATCTTGATTAAGGAATATGATATGAACTCACAGATTATTAATTGAGAAAGACTAGTGAGAATGTTTGGAGGTAATATGGAGGCTCAATATACTAGGGAGCCAAGATCCTGCTGACATGTAATAACAGGAGAGAGGTTGAATGACTTCCTTGACATTTATACCACAGTTGTGCTGTTTGTTTGTTTGCTGTTTTCATGGTGAGTTCTGCAAAGATATACTAAAATTAACCAGAAAAAATACACAAATAATTCATCAAAGTTACAGGATTTAGTGTAATGGAGAGTCAGGTAAGTAAAAGTGAAGAGGCTTCTCCTTTCCTCATTACCATTTGAGACAAGATACTAGAAATTTGGGCTCTCTGGTGACTTATGTGTCAGGTCTCTCCTTTCCTTATTCATTCAAAGAAGAGAAAGGAAGAATAAGAGAAAATGTCAGAGAATGCTCTGGAAGCAAAAAACAAAGAGGCATTCTAATAAATTCCAATATATGTTCTACTTGTTTTACAGAGTGGTACCACTAGGTTGTATTAGTTTGAAATAGAACTTAAAGGAATAAATACAAGATGATTTTCTGCATTCAATCCTGGCCTAAAATGAGAACTGGACTATCATGAGAAATAGCTATCAGAATATTATATTAACCTTCAAACTTGATTTCTTTATACAAGGGAAGGTTTCAGGTTACTGTCTCTATTAGCAAGCACTCACTGACTGTCAATGCAACCTTAAAATCAGTTTGTCATCCTAAAGAATGGATAGGAAAGATATTAGGGGAGATAGTGATAAAATTTTTTTTTTGTAGGTTTGATCCATTTTAATCTTGGATGCTAGCTGCCACTCATAGTGACCATATATCAGGAGTTGACTCTCTACACTCAAGTTTTCGTTCTGTGAATCTACTCTAAAGAGAAAAAAAGAAAGTTTTCTTCCCTCTACTAATCCTCATTTCCAAGAATTGCTTCCAATAGATTGGCCTAGGTGTGTGTCTTTGTAGGAAGTAGTATTTTCTTGGTTGTTGATTGGCATTTAAAAGAGAGCCCACAGCAGGAGATGGCATCCCCAGGCAGGAGATCCTGGGGTGTACAAGGAAGGTAGCTATGAAGGTTGGAGCAAGTCAATAAGAAGTATTACTCAATCTCTTGCTTGGAATTCCTTCCTAGGTTTTTCTTGATGATGCATTGTAACCTTCAGGAAGAAATAAACTGCTTCTTCCCCAAACTATTTTTGGTCATGGTGGTTTGTCACAACAATACACAAGAAAACTGTATCAATCACTCAACTCAAAGAATCATCCAGATAAATCTACGCAAAATATAAGGAAAGCAGGTCCTTTGGGTGCAGCCTGTCACTACTGTACTCAACAGCAAGTCTCACATTCAGTACTCATGAGAGGATCAAATGCTTGTTGTATATGTAATTTATTGGTAGCTTGTCAGGTGTTGTTTGAGCTCACTGAAAAGCTAACTATGGAAGCACCTCCCACCTCATACCCAAACAAGTTTGTCTCAAAATACATTTCAAAAATCTCCTGTACTAAGTCATGTTGGTCCCCTGCCTCTGAATGAAAAAAAAAAAAGACAAAGGAAAAAAAGCAGCCTAAGCAGAGAGGCCCTAAGTGGTAAACTATTTCCCAAACTGGTTACTATTATTTATATCATGATAAAGATACCTATAGTGGAACCAACTAATGGAGTCCTCATCTATGGAGAGGGCAGAGAAAATCCTCTGCCTAGAGAAACACAGTCAGTAACTACAGCATCATTCTTCTAATGAGACTCCCTTGGTTGATTTCTTTTTATATGTAAAAACATCAATTTGATGATTTTTTTTGTTCTATGTCTTTTCCTTCTTACTCATTAAAAAACAAAATTGCAGCTATGGTTGACCATTTGGTTGCCTACACAGAAAATAAAATGATGGTTGAGTATTTTCTGTTTCTATAGGCTTTGCTTGGGAACTTCAAAAGTCTCATAGTTTAACAGTATGTACATAGGTAATATTAATTCATTACATTATTCCAATATGCTATGCATGTGGTTTAGATTTCATTTTTTAAAAAAGATGGTATGTTTAGTTGTTATTGTTACTATGTCTCATAGTATTATGAAAAGATTGGAGAGAGCCTATAAATATGAAAAAGAAATGTTAGAAGAATTCAAGAATGGAAGTGATTTTAGTTAAAAACAAAGTAATCTGTGTATGAATATTAATTTGCATAGATGTACTTTTAAAAGGAAAGCAAAACTGAAAACATAAGCTAGTTCTAAAGGTGTGAGTACTTCATAGGAAACAAGTAAAAGATCATATTTAGAGATAACATATAGAATTTTAAAGAACCTAAGGTCAAAGTTTGATACCTTGATATAAAAAAAATCCTTAAATCAATAGAATTTTTTAGGTTGACTCCCAGTTTCCTGAGAATCCTCCACACTAATTTCCAAAGTGGTTGCACATGTTTGCATTCCCACCAACAATGAATGAGTGTTCCCCTTACTCCACATCCTCTCTAGAATAGGCTATCATTGGTGTTTTTGATTTTAGCCATTCTGACAGGTATAAGATGGTATCTCAAAGCTGTTTTGATTTGTATTTCTCTGATCACTAAGGAGGTTGACCATGACCTTAAGAGTCTTTTTGCCATTTTAACTTCTTCTATTGAGAATTCTCTGTTCAGTTCAATACCCCATTTTTTAATTGGGTTAATTGGAGTTTTAATGACTAGTTTCTTGAGTTCTTTATATATTTTGGAGATCAGATCATTGTCTAATGTAGGATTGGTGAAGATCTCCCATTCTGTAGGTTGTCTTTTTGTCTTACTGACAGTGTCATTTGCATTACAGAAGCTTCTCAGTTTCAGGAGGTTCTATTTATTCATTGTTGCTCTTATTGTCTGTGCTACTGGGGTTCTACCTAGGAAGTGGTCTCCTGTGCCCATGTGTTGTAGACTACTTCCCACTTTCTCTTCTATCAGGTTCAAAGTAGTCAGGTTAATGTTGAGGTCTTTAATCCATTTGGACTTGATTTTTGTGCATGGTGATAGATATGGATCTACTTTCATTCTTCTACAGTTTGACATCCAGTTATGCCAGCACCATTTGTTAAAGATGCTGTCTTTCTTCCATTGTATAATTTTAGCTCCTTTGTCGAAAACCAGATGTTCATAGGTTTGTGGATTAATATACAGGTGTTTGATTTGATTCCATTGGTCAGTCTCTCTGTTTTTGTGCCAATACCAAGCTGTTTTCATTACTGTAGCTCTGTAATAGAGTTTGAAGTCACGGATGGTAATGCCTCTGGAAGTACTTTTATTGTATAGAATTGTTTTGGCTATTCTGCTTTTTTTTCATATAAAATTGATTATTGTTCTCTCAAGGTCTGTGAAGAATTTTGTTGGGATTTTGATGGGGATTGCATTGAATCTATAGATTAGTTTTGGTGCAATTGCCATTTTTACTATGTTGATCTTCCCAATCCAAGAGCATGGGAGATCCTTCAATTTTCTGGTATCCTCTTCAATTTCTGGGAGTCAACCTACCTCAGGACCCAGCAATTCCACTCTTGGGAATATAGCCAAGAGACGCCCAATCATACTACAAAAGCATTTGTTCAACTATGTTCATAGCAGCATTATTTGTAATAGTCAGAACTTAGAAACAACCTAGGTGCCACTCAATAGAAGAATGGATAAAGAAGTTGTGGCACCTATACACTTTAGAGTTTTACTCAGCAGTAAAAAACAATGACATCTTGAATTTTGCATGTAAATGGATGGAAATAGAAAACACTTTACTGAGTGAGATAATGCAGACCCAAAAAGATGAATGTGGTATGTACTCACTCATAAGTGGATTCTAGCCATAAATAAAGTACATTGAGCCTAAAATTTGTGATCCTAGAGAACCTAAATAACATGGTGAACCTAAAGAAAAACATATATTTATCCTCCTGGATATTGGAATTAGACCAGATTGCCAGACAAAAGTTGGGAGCATGGGGGTGGGGGTGGGGTGGGAGTTATGTGGAGATGGGGAGAGAGAAGGGTAAAGTGGAGGACTGGGGAAAGCTTTGGGGAATGGGATGGTTGAGATGGAGGAAGGGGTGGATACGGGAGCAGGGAAGTAGATATCTTAAATTAAGGGAGCCATTTTAGGGTTGTCAAGAGACTTGACTCTAGAGGGGTTCCCATGTGTCCTAGAAGATTTCCCCAGCTTGTTCCTTGGGCAGCAGAGGATTGGGTGCCTGAACTGGTCTTATCTCATAGCCACACTGATGAATATCTTGCATATCACCATAGAGCCTTCATCTGGCAATGGTAGGAGATAGAGACAGAAACCCACACTGGAGCATTGGACTGAGCTCCCAAGGTCCAAATGAGGAGCAGGAAGAGGGAGAACATGAGTAAGGAAGTCAGGACAGAGATGGGTGTATCCACCCACAGAGACAGTGGGACTGATCTAATGGGAGCTTACCAAGGCCAGCTGGGCTGGGACTGAAGGTGCATGTGATCAAACCAAACTCTCTGAATGTGGCTGACAATGAGGGCTGACTGAGAAGTCAAGGACAATGGCACTGGGTTTTCATTCTACTGCTTGTACTGGCTTTTTGGGAGCCTAGTCTGTTTGGATGCTCACCTTCCTGGATCTGGATGGAGATGGGGAGGACCTTGGACTTCCCACAGTGCATGGAACCCTGACTGCTCTTAGGATTGGAGAAGAAGGGAGAGGGGGAATCGGGGGAGTGGGAGGGAAATGGGAGGAGGTGGAAATTTTTAATAAATAAATAATAAATAAATGAATAAATAAAAGGTAATAGTTACAAGTTTTGGCTTACAATAACAAAATACGTGTCTAATAGAGGTCTATTTAAAGGTTTTTTTTCACTAGTCATCATCTAAATGTTACACATTCATTACCAGACTTGTGTCACTGAGAATTTGAGTGTTCAGTTATACTTACAGCCTTTGACATGGTCAAGGGGAATAAAAGTGACAAGATTTTGATCCTAGATTTCCAAGGTTACCTGAGTCCTAGGTAACTATGAGGTGTCTCTTAAAATGTTCTGTAGTGCTGTTGAGTCATGCATCTTCTTCAGAAAAGTGATGGATATGCCTCTCTCTGTGTGGACTTTAGCAGTATTTAAAGAGGAGAGTCTACACGAAGGAAAATGCTGTCAATGTCTCCAAATGAAGCCATAGTCAAGCAGAGCTTTTGACAATGCCCAAAGTTAGAACCCTTGAAATAAAATAACAGATGTCAAAGGGAACAGAGACTACCCACAAACCCAAGTGACCCTTGAGGACCAGATCCTCTACTGTTCTTGAAAAAGATAAAGGTTAATTTTGGCCACGTGTATGGTTGTAAGCACCAAGCTGGTGTTTACCAGGGTATAACTAAAGACTGATATGATTGATATGCTTTTTAACAGTTGAAGGGAATTAGACTTAGATTCACATGGGCATTATTTAGACAATGACTTCTCCCCAATGATTTTCTTCTTAAAATAAAAATGCTGTCCAGATATAGGACTTTATGACCCTGACTCAGTACTGCAGTGTCTACTTTCAGGCCGAGAGAAACAGATCCATTATTGTTTCAATCTAAAAGATTAAATGATAGCTACATTTCTCCTATTTGTCCCTCTCTAGAAACCATCTGGGATGGACCTCACACTGTCATTCTAGCCACCCCCACAGGAATCAAAGTTTCTCAAAACAGAGCCTGATTCATCACCCTCAAATCCATTCTTTGAGTCCAAAGGAAAAATGAATACAATAGAAGGATGTTCTGTGTACGCATTGCAATATTCTAATGAAGTTTGACGTGAAAAATTTCAAAACCATCCTCTGCTTTGATTTCTCTGGCTCCTTACTAAGGACATGCAATGCCAGTGATTCTTGATTTGTTTCCCTTACCTTACTAGCCAGGTGTTAGGCAAGGACTTCCTTTCCTCCCTATATCTAACTGCTCTATAAAGTAATTCCATTATGCCAAATTTAAGCCACCAAGAAGTCCTTAGAACCTGAGTTGGGCAGAATTCTGCCATAATGTCTTTTGTAATGCTTTCACTATATAGATATGGATATCATAAATAACTCCACAAGTATAAATGAAAGCAAATGTATGAAAATGATTTTAAACTGAAAACTTTTTAAAAATATCTTTTAAAAAGATTATTTAATTACAAGTACACACTTGAATGCTGAACAACAGCTGTATTTAACAGTCAGCTATGATAGACTGATATAGCCAGCTTTGGTAAACTACTTCCTGCATCTTCTTATTTATCTTCATAGCTGGAGTCTAGGAGATAATATATCACTTCTCAGTAAAATATGTTCATCAGCTTATCTACAGTACATGTTTAGCTAGCAAGTTAACCACCAATTGGAAACCTTGTATAGTATTTGCTTTTATAAAACTGTCTTAAAACCCAAATACCTTAGCATGTGTGCATTTCAATGTCCAAATATAAACATAAGTATGCTTATAAGAGAATACCTTGATTACTTCAGAAAAGCATTGGCATTGAAAATACTATTTGCAGATGTTACATGGTTGGATATGCACCCTTAATTTCAGCAATTTTGTGGCTTGAGGATATCTGTGAGTTCAAGGCCAACCTTGTTCATGTAGAGTGTTCCAAGCCAGTTATGGCTGCACTCTGCAAAAATAAAATAAAATAAAAAATAAAGAACTACTTAAAAGTTAGTATTGGTGGCAACAGTCAGCATATATCTGACCTTTAACATATTGCTTTATCAGCCAGTTGACTTAAGAACTTTTACCGTAGGGTAAATAAATACTTCCTTAGAGTTAGCAAAACTAGTAAAGAACATGAAGATGTTCTCATTGTCTGACAGAATGGCAAGTATCATAATATCATGCTTTATACATTATTTTGCACTGTCAGAGGTTAGCCATGAACTCATTAATCTTCTCAACATGAAGGTTTAAGTCAATTATTCACAGTTGATTAACACTGATCAGGCACCAGGACAAAGTCTAGCACTGAACAAAGTATGCCATTGATATTTTCCTTCTTGTTTTCAACATATTTCAGATAGTCTAAAGAATTCTATCTATTTTCTATGATAGTTTGGATCTGCCATGTTCCCCAAAGGTTCATGTCTCATAAGCTTGGCTCCCCAGCTTAGCACTATTGGAAACAATGGTAGAGATGAAGCCTACAAAAATACCTCTGGTTACTGCGGCAAGTGGATCTTAAATGAAAAGTTGTTGGAGCCCATGGGTATAGATGTTTCAACTTTACAAAAGGTAAGAGAGTTCAGCCCTATTCTTGCTTCTTCAAGGTTATGATAGGTTTGGCCCAAGGAGTGGCTGCCTATAGAATGCTTGGTCTAAGGTGTGGTTGCTGTATGTCCTGCCTAAATCAAAGAATACTTAACATAGGAGAGAGTTTCTTGATATTTCAGGTATTGAAGAGATAATTGCTCTGTTGTTTTTTATTTTTAATAAACTATATATTTTCCCTCAATTCCCTCCCTTTCTCCCCATCCCCTTCTATCTTCTTCCATGACCCTCGCGATTCCAATTTACTCAGAAGATCTTGTCTTTTTTCTCCTTCCTATGTAGATCGATGTATGTCTCTCTTAGGGTCTTCTTTGTTGTCTAGGTTATCTGGGATTGTGAACTGTAGCTAGGTTTTTTCCCCTTGTTTTATGTCTAGAAGCTACTAATGAGTGAGTACATATAATATTTGTCTTTCTGGGTCTGAATTACCTCACTCAATATGATTTTTTTCTAGATCCATTCATTTGCATGCAAATTACAAGATGTTTGTTTTTTAACTGCTGTGTAGTACTCCATTGTGTAAATTAACACGTGTCGTTTGTCCATTCTTTGGTTGAGGGGCATCTAGGCTGTTTCCTGACTATTATGAATAAGGCTGCTATAAACACAGTTGAGCACCTGTTCCTGTGGTATGATTGAACATCCTTTGGGTATATACCCAAAAACAGTATTGTTAGGTCTTGAGGTAAATAGCTCCCTAATTTTCTGAGAAATCACCATACTAATTTCCAAAGTGGCTCTAAAAGTTTGCACTCCACCAGCAATGTAGGAGCATTGCTCTCATCCCATATCCTTTCCAGCTTAAGCTGTCATCCTTGTTTATGATCTTGGTCATTGTGACAGGTATAAGATGGAATCTCCGAGTTGTTTTGATTTGCATTTCTCTGATGGCTAAGGATGCTAAACATTTCTTTAAGTGTTTTTCAGCCATTTGAGATTCATCTGTCGAGAGTTCTCTGTTTAGGTTTGTTCCCTATTTTTATTGGATTATTTGTTCTTTTAATGTCAAGTTTCTTGAATTCTTTGTATATTTTGGGGATCAGTCCTCTGATGTGGGGCTGGTAAAGATCTTTTCCTATTCTGTAGGTTGCCATTTTGTCATTTTGACCATCTCCTTTGCTTTGCAGTAACTTCTCAGTTTCAGGAGTTCCCACTTATTAATTTGTATAATGGTGAAGCAGTCTTTTGCTCCTCCCTTTTTGGATAGGGGTATATAAGCATGTGGAAAATAATTGTGGACAAATTCATTATTCAATGGTTGCCCTCCTGACTCTGTTCTTTGACTTTTTCTGTTTCTTTTGTATCTCTGTTTTGTCTGCCTGATTTTTCTATTCCACATGCCCTCATTCTGGAACATGTGAATCAAATGACACTGAACCTCGACAGATGTTGCCCCAACATGGGACTCTGACATACTGAGACTTTATACCTATATTTGCTTCCTATCCATGAGGTGAGCAGCTGGGCCCTACTATACATCCCCCCACCCCACATAATGTAATGCCTTACCACATGAACCAGATGGAGGCTGGTTAATCATGGACAGCATTTTCTGAAATTTGACTGTGGGTTAAAACAAACTATCAATTTATTTTGATAGTATTGTATTTTGTTTTGTAATATAATAAAAAGCTCACAAAATACTTTCAACTTCTATGTTTTGCTATAATTAAACCAATAGCAGAGTCCCTGAATGTAAACATCAGAAGGGTATAGATTATGATAACTAACCAGCTCATTCACTTAACACTTCAAAAAAACTGGACATCACTGGTGGTTGTAAAGGCCAGTTTCCTTCACATGTACCCCAGGTTGGATTATAAAAGGTCTCATTTTCAGCTGGTTATACAATGATTAATCTAAAGATTTTTGCTGAAAGAGTTAAGAATAACCCCAACAGAATATAATAACCCTCTCTAAAACACAGCTTGTGGTCTTGAAAATCCTAGGGGCAGCAGCCACATAGTAGTCTCCTTTGACCAAAAGTGGGACCCAGACAGGAAAACGTGGTCATGGAGAATTCAAGACAGGGGATGTTCAAATCCTCCCAGGGTCTGGCATTCATAGAGCACCTGAAAAGAAATTATTCAAATACAAAGGAATTAGCATGTGAATGGTGCTTCTGCATAATGTCTGCATATGCTGCCTTGCATTTTTCTCAAGACTACAAACGTAAACTGCGTGAGAAAGCAGGTGCCTTTTCCCCATATCTTTTGAATACCAGCATTTCCCAGCAGTTAACTGCATGTGATAATGGCCAGGGCACAGAACTGTTTTTATTTGCATCCAAACTCTTCACTCAGAAGTAGCTTTTTGTCATATATTTTAAGCTTGAAGCTTTTGATCCAGATTCATTAGATGACAGATCATTTAAATAAGAACACTAGAAGGCAGACTGAGGGGGAATTTCGTAAGATGTTGAGGTCTCAAAGAATATTACAGCTCAGAGGGATTTCTTCTTTGGAGCCAAAATCAGATCCCACCTACAGAGTTAAAGGCATTAATTATTAAGCACAATATTACATATTAAAATTACAAGATATCAGGTTTGACAGTACATTGCAATGAACCTTCAAATTGTGATTTCTCATCGTAATAATGATGATAAGAACAGATTGAACCGCAAATTGCTAGTGCTTTCAATTGAAAATTTCAGAGACCTGTGCCCTGCTCCCTTGTTACTAAGGGCTGCTATTCATCCAACAAAATTCCTAGCAGAAAGGAACTCTGGGTTTGCTGTAGTTAATTCATAAGACAGCAAACAGAGGGAAACTGCTAAATGGCACAGTGGGTTAATGATACACGACAGTGCTTCACCGTGGGAGACATATGGGTTGAATTCTGGCATTGTTCACAAGTGAAAATTGATTTACCAGTCTTGGTCCCTGGTGGACAGTTGTCCTTGTCCTATACCTCCTCAGATGTTGTCCTAATTTTTTGTTGGCAGGAACAAGAGTGGGAAGACCATTTGTAACAGTGAAATTGGCTTGCAGAATTAAAGGAGGAACTTGACCTACTATCCTTCTTTTAATCCTGATTGCTTCCAGTGTCTCCTTCCCACAAGCACAAAATTCTACTCAGGACAACAAAGGAAGGGCAATAAACCAGGCCAGTTTCCTTTCTGGTAAACTGTATCACTAAAGATGTAAGTTTAGCATTAAAAGGGAACATTTGGTGGAGCAGGCTTTGCCCTCAGTAGAGGATTAGAAACCTAAAGAATAAGATTAGAACAGATCAGTCAAAAATATGTGCTCCTCTTTTCTATTGTTTGGTTTTGGTTGGCTGGTGTTTTAGAGACAGGTTTCATTTCTCTCTCTGTGCTTAGCCCTTCTTATACTGAAACTCACTTTGTAAAACAGGCTGACCTCAAACTCACAGAGTTTGCATCTGCCTTCTCAGTATTGGGATTAAAGGAATGTGTCACCATGCCTGGTTAAACTACATACTCTTCCTATAACACTTGGTTGAGTTAATTCTTTGTGTGTGCTTTTTCTTCAGCTTGTACTATGATCTTAGTTATAAAGGTAATGTATAAAATAACCTTGATAATTTTATAATATGTTGTATATCTCAGAAGACATTATTCCATCTTTAGTTAAGGTCTTTCCTTTGTGATAAATCCATTTAATTTACTTCACTCATTATATGAAGTCTGGGGACATGAGAAATTAGTACTAAAAATATAAACAGAATAAAATAGCATGAGAACATGCTTAATAAAAATTTTATATATACAGAACTCAAATGGGAAATCAAAGGAAATTAGAGAAGCATGTAACACTGTCTGCTCTTTTACCTTGGAAAAAAAAGGGAAAGCTTTGTACTAAAAGCACTGAAAATTAGTTGGGTGGATGAAAACAGGAAGAAATACCTATGACCCTAGAGGAGATTTACCATTTAATAAAAATTAAGGTAAATACGTTTATAATTCCCTCATGGTGACAAAAGAGAAATAACAATTGAAGGCTGAATTCTTTTTTAAATAATATTTCTTGTTCTTTGAGTATTTTAAACTTCTGGTAGTTATTTTGAACAGTTTCTGGCTTTTGTTAATTCTGCCTATAACTCATTTTTACTCAGCCATTTTCTTTTATTTTTGGTAAGTTTGAGCAATGGTTTTTATTTATTAATTTATTAATAATATAAACATTGAACATATCTCAGTGATAGAGAATTTGCCTACCATATATGCTAAACTATGTTTAAATACCAGTAACACACACATGTATAGAAAGCATATATATATATATATATATATATATATATATATATATATATAGTTAAATATGACAAGAAATTTATCTATTCTTGGAATTATGGTTTCCAAATATGGCTGATAGTTCACTTCTACATTATTATTTTGTGAGCATTTTCCTCATTTTCTGTGCAGAGACAGTTTGGGGAAGTTTGCATTATCTGTTTCTATTTAATTCTCATTTGCCAGGCTCATCACCCCTCCATTTTCCAAAGTAAGTTCCCATCTACAATCTTAAGTTCTAGTCTCACATTTCTTTTTGGGATTTGTCTCTCTCCAGGCTCATTAAACGTAACCCACCTTTATTTACTTCCTCTAAAATTTTGACTGACATTTTTAGTCTACAGTGAACTCTTCATCCCCTAATCATTCAACCTTATATAGCAGGCTCTGAGGGAAAACTCAACTGGTAAAACCCTTGTGTAGTGAAACAAGGCCCTAATAAGAAGCCAAGAACTCAAAGAAAAAGAGCGCAAAGTCTGCTTTGGCATTTCCTACTTGACTTTATAGTGTTATAGATTCCGTATGTGCCTTTCTTTTGTCTCTTTAGATGGAAGTTAAAGTTAAAGAAAATAATTCGAAAGCTCTTATTCAATAAAATCTTTGATGTAAATGTGCCTGTAAGTATATAGAGGGACATTTCTCTTGTTACATTATGTAAAGACTTTAATATTCTGGCACACTTGAGCATGCTGTCTTCTGAGCGTAACTTTATATCCATGTTTGACTCATGAATGTTCACCATATGATAATGACACCTTTGGCTATATTAATGTGGTCTCTTTAGTTCTAATGAGATAGTTAAGCCTTCTCCCTGATATTTAAATGGAACATAAAGCAAAATCATGTAAGTCTCTATTGTTAAACTAATAATGACAGATTTTTGATGGTAACAGGATTGCATTTTTTTCCAGAAATACTCAATTCAATACTGTGAAATTATATGATTCAACTATAATTTTAGTTTCTTTTAAAACACATTGTGACAAACTTGAAAGTCTTTGAAAGTGTTTAAGAACTTTTCTATGTGAAGTGTGAGGGAAAATCCATTTTATTTAATATATTAAAATAGAAGGTTTAATTAGAAATTCTTAATACATCAATGTTCTTGGACTGATAATTTTATTTAACTTTATCAAAACTGACTGATATTGCCCAGCGCATTGAGATGTTAAGAATCTGACATCTCTAGTTGGTTGGACTTTGTCCCATCTGATTTCTTCTGTTTGAAGTGATTTAGAATATTTAGTAATAAATAGGACAAAGACTCACCAAAAGACAATATTGGTAAAAAGAAAGTATGGTATAAACTGTATAAGGATAAAAGAAGAAATCAAAGTGAAAAGTAATGGTCACTGAGAGTACTCTGCCGGATGAAAGCTCCTTTTGCTGAGATTAAAATTTCCATATTTATAGCCCTATAAAATCACCTAGACTCTGATTTCACATTCTTTAGAACAAAAGCATACATTTTTGTTGCTGTTGTGATTTTGCTTGCTTGTTTGTTTTTAAGTATAAGCAGTGAAATAAGTCAGGAAAGTGTGCAATTCTGTCAATAGTAAAGCATGTGTTCAAGATGGATTTTCTTACTGCAGAATCTACCAGCAGACAGGAGCTCAGAACAACACTTATTGAAGGTACTCACAACCCTGGGTTTAATCCTCGAGTACCCTCCTCCACACATACAAATCACTTGCTACAGACAAAAAGACTCAGTAGTAATAGCAAGGAAGCAGAATATAAGATCCAGTAAAAGCAAGGACAAACATTTATTATTCAAAGTGATATTTTTTTCAGAGTCAAAATGGCCAATCAATGTAGAGAGGTACAAATACTTGTCAGAGCACCTATCAAAGTTTGGAAAGCAGGAATTCCTTTAAGCAGTCTGTTCTAGTTTTCTTTGTGCTACTGTGATTAAACATTTTAACCCAAGAAACTCAGGGGAGGACTGGGTTTATTTCAGCTTTCGGGATACAGTCTGGATATAAGGGAAATTGGGGCAGCAACTCGTGGAAGACTGTGAAACAGAAAACATGGAGTACTTGCTGACTCCCTTTAGGACTCTTTTTCTTACATAGGCTAGTTTTCTTACATAGACCAGGAATAACTTTCCAAAGAATGGGTCCATTTATGGTAGGCTGTACCTGCCTATAACCATTATAGCAAAAGAATTCACACAGATGTTCCCATAGACGAATCTAATTCAGAAAGTCCTTCAACTGAAACTTCCTTTGGTGTGGGATTTCCCTCTGTAGGTTGTGATTACCATTAATGAATAAAGAAACTGCTTTGGACCTACAGTGGGGAAGAACTTAGGTAGGCACGGAAAACTAAACTGAGTGCTGGGAAAAAGAAGGGCAGAATCAGAGAGAAGTCATGTAGCCCCCGCTAGTGCCAGACAGAACTTTGCCTGGTCAGCCACAGCCATGTGACGATACACAGATTAATGGATATGGGTTAAATTAAGATGTAAGCGTTAGCCAATAAGAAGCTAGAGCTAATGGGACAAGCAGTGATTTAAAAATATGGTTTCTATGTGACTATTTCGGTGCTGGGTGACTGGGACAAACAAGCACCCCCCCTACCACATTCCATCTCAGATAAATAGGCTAGGATAAATTGATAATTAAAGCTAACTAGGGAAAAGAACTTTCTCTTCATTCTGGTATACCTTCAATTGATGCTTCTTCTTTTTTTCCTACATGTTTAAAGAATGAAGCAAAAACTAAAAAAAAAAAAAAAAAAAACAAGAGGAATTTTGAGGAACTTGTTTTGAATAAATATTTTTCTATAAAAGTAAAAACACTAAAAATTTCAATATTTAACTTTTAACTTATTTTAATTTTTGAAATCATAATTACATCATGCCTCCATCTTTTTTTTTACCCCGCAATATCTCTTTGAATTTTCTAATTCACGCCATATTTTCTTTATTTGTTCATATAGACATATATTTCTAAATGCATAAACACAACCTGGTTAATCAATGTACCATTACCTATGTTTATAACCTCACTATTGACTGCTTGGCATTAAATAACCAATAGGGGCGCTTCCCTGAAGATAATCATTTCTTCCACTCTTAGTATTTCAAGGCATCCATAGTCCTTTGCCAGTGGTTTTAAAACTATGAGCTGTTTACTTTCTATAGGGTCTTGTTTAGACATCCTTGATGACGAGACTTTATGGGTGTAACCTCTCCAACATTTCTAGAAGACACAATCTCACAGAAGTTTTCCTGTTCTCACAATCTTCCCACCCCTTATTCTGCATTAATATATTATCCTAAGGTGCAGGAATTATGTTGTAATCATAGTAGTTGGAAATAGTACTACAGAGTCTCTTGATTTCTGAGTTTTGATTGGTTGAAGTTTTCTGTAATGCTCTCAAAGAGAATTCTTGATGAGGATTAAGGACTGTATTTATCTGTGGATATAAGGGTAAGTATTTATAATGTAGCTAGTAATTACATTTGCTAAAGTTTAGTAAAGTTGTAGTTCTAAGTTCTCCTCTAAGATTCATGAATTCATTAACCCTGAGTATTTCACCATTTTTCCATAGTACACATGATTTCCTTCCTGTTCATAAGACTGTAAATAAAATTAGAGAGCTTTTGATTACTGTCAAGGTAACTAATTAGATAATTTAGAGTTATCTTATCATGTTTGTCATTATGGTTCATAGGCCACAAAGCTGGGAAGGACTATTGGTTGCTTCTCTCCCTTGGAAGAGTACATGGCATGTATTACTATAAAAGCTAGTCCTCAGGAAAAAGGCTTTCAAAGCATATCCAGCTCAAATTCTCTGTATCCTGTCTGTGAAATGCATGGTATATTCTGCAACAGGGATCTTAGTAATTTGAATAAGAGTGGTTCTTATAGCTGTGTATATTGAAAACTTGGTCCCTAGTTGGTGGGACTGTTGGGAAAGAATTAGGATGTGTGTCCCTGTGGAAGAATGTGTGTTACTTGAGAGGAGGTCTTCAATTTCAAAAACTAGCTCTACTCCATTGTGGTTTTGGTTTTTGACTACTTCTTATGTATCAAAGTGTGAGCTGTCAGTTGCTGCTGTCTGACATTATGAACTATAACTTTCTAAAACTGTAAGCACAAAATAAGCTCTTTCTCTGTAAATTGCCTTGGTCATGCTACCTGATGGTGATAGGACTGTAGCTAATACAGACTTACTTCTACATGTGATGCAACCAAGGGCAACAATAAGAAACTATAATTTTTGAGTCTCTTAGATAAGCCTAACTAGCAGCATGTGCCTTATTTTGAAACTCATTGAAATATGCATGTGTGTATTAAATATGTATATATTTATGTATACAGACTTATATGTGATTTCAGTTAAAGAGATAATAATATTGTTCCTTATGACTTTTTCTGACATCCTTACTGTTACTTTAACCCTATTCTACGTCTCCAATAATTTTTCTTTCCCCATCCCTAGCAAAAACTTTTCATTTCCCACATATTCTTCAAATTTATTATAGTCTGCTATTTCACTTTATATAATTCCCTCATGTGGTCCCATTTTACTTTCCTGGTTTTTTCATTTATTCCAGGTTATATGCTCAATCATAGATAAAAGATAACATGTGATATTTTATTCTTGAGTTTGAGGATATCTCACTCAATATGATATTTTTCAGTTTCTTACATTTACCTGCAAAATTCATGATACAATTTTTCAGATGAATAGCTTTGTATACCACGTTTTCACTATTCATTTATGAGTCAAGAGACATTTAAATTATTTTCATTTCCTATTTATTGTGAACAGAGCAATAATGGGTATGGTTGATCAAGTATCTGTAGAGTAAGGTGTCCTATGGGTACATGGTTATGCACATGAGGTAAACTACACATATTTTTAACTATTGAGTTTTCTTCACACAAATTTCCATAGGAACTGGATCAGTTGCAATTCCAACAATTGGTGAATGAGGGCTTCCTATCCACAACACCCTCTCTATCATTTATCATTTGTTTTGTTGATTTATGTCATTCTGATTGAGAATACAGATTGGACTACAGTGAGTAGTCCTTTGTTTGTCCTGATTGCTCAAGAATTTTTCTATTAAAGATGATTTTGTCTGTATTTTTTTATTTTATGGTTTTTATTATGGTGAGATATATTACATACAGTCTTTACAGTCTTGTATTATCTAGGACTTTTAAAATGAAAACATGCTGTTATTTTCAAGGACATTTTCTATATCAATTGTGATGAACATGAGATTTTAGCTTTAAGCCCATTTGTGGATTATTATATTTATTGAGTTGTCGACATAAAACCAACTTTACATCTCTGGGATAAGGCCAAAATGATCATTGTGGATAACCTTTGTGATGGATGGATGTACCTTGTCTATAAGTATTATGTTTAGGATTTTAAAACCTATGTTCAGATGAATAAAGCCTGTGGTTTTATTTTTTGTTGTTATTGTATGTTTACATTGTATGTTTTATTGTTATACCTTTGATATCTTTATAAAAGGAGTCCTCTTTCTGTTACTTTTTGTTAGTTTAAAAAGTCTTGACTGTAGATCTTGTATGAAAGTTTGGTGAATTATGATTTGGATATTTCTGGCCTGTGTTTACTTTAATTGGAAGACATTCCATTACTATTTCAGTGTTTATTATGGATCTTTTTAGACTGTTGACGTTTTTCTTGGTTTAATTTTAGTGGTTTGGCTGAGACTAGAAATTTGTCCTTTTTTTTTAGGATTTATAGCTTAATGGAGTACAAGTTTGGAAGTATTCCTCTTTAGTATTCTGAACTTTTTGGACTATGTTGTAATATTTTCATGTTCATTTCTAATTTCATTAATTTGGGTCACTTCTTCCCTTTTTTGGCTATTTGTTACAAGTATCTCTCAATATTGTTTATCTTACTGAAGAACTAGCTCTGAGATTCATTAATACTTTGTATTGTTTAACTTAATCGTATTTCATTAATTTTGGCTTCAACTTATAATATTTCTTGCCATCTAGTGTGTTTGAGTTTTCTTTCTTCTTGTTTTTTCAAATTTTTGTATTGAATCACTAAGTTACTTTTGTATTCTTTGTTATTCTTTAATATATGAAATTAGAACTATAAAATTTCCTCATAGGACCATTTTTAATGTGTCATAAAAGTTTTGTTGTGTTGCATTTTAACTCTAATTCAGTCTCATTTTTTTCTTTCTCTTTTGATTCTTTTTTTTGACCTGTTTATTATTCAGTAATGAGTTGTTTAGTATCCGTGAGTTTGCATATTTACTAGAAATTTGTTTGTGCCCAATATTAACTTTTATTACATGATCTGGGAGGATACATAGAGTTATTTTAATCTCTCTGAATTTGGTAAAATTTTCTTTGTATTCCTGGTTATGAGTTATTTTAGAGAAGCTTCAATTTGCTGCTGAATAGATTATGCATTCTTTAGTATTTGTATGAAATATTCTGTAAATACCTGTTAAATCCATTTGATTAATGATATCATTTAATGTGGCAGTTATCTGATTTTTTTGTCCAGATTACCTTTTTATTGCAGAAAGTAGGTTATTGAAATCCCCTACTACTAATCAGTTTCTTTTTACCTCTCTCTTTAATTCCAGTGGTCCAATTTTTGAAATTATGTGAATGAGTTTTGTGTATATATGCTCAGAATACTAATATTCTCTTGGTCAATCAATACTATATTTAAGTGAGATATTCTTCTATATCTTTTCTGGTAAGTTTTAAGTTTGAGGTGTATTTTTTCACATATTAGGATAGCAATTCATACTTGCTTCATCTCATTTGATCAGAATAATTTTGTACGTCCTTTCACTCTAAGGTTCTTTAAGTGCCTACATTTAAAATATGTTTTGTAGACAATAGATAGATGGATTTTATTTATTGAGTCAGCCTGTGTCTTTTGGTTGTGAATTGGGGATATTAATATTTAATTTTCTTATTTGCATATTTATTTGATTAATTTTGTTGTTAAACTTTGCTGTTGTTTTCAGTGGTACTTTTTGTTTCAGTAATTATAACTTCAATTTTCTTTCTAAATATCTTGACTATGCCTATTCCTCTCTTCAGCCTAAGTAATTCTTTTTGATTTTTTTTTTGGTTGTTTATATATCAACTATTTAAGACTCTAAGCATAACAGAAGGGTTTCTTTCTCCCTAAAACATGGCAGACAGTTTCCCTAGGTTTATAAGTCTTATTTAGAATTCCCGATCTTTTGGGATTTTGAATCTCTTGCTCCAGGGTCTTTGGACATTAAAATGCCCTTTGAGAAATCAACTGTTATTCTGTTGAATTTTACTCTATATGTGACTTGTGTTTTGTTGTTGATGTTTATTTTGTTTCTTTCCTTAAATTTTCAATATTTTTCTCTATTCTGCAGACTTAGTATTGTAACTAAGATATGCCCTGGGGTATTTCTTTTTTTTAATTAATTTATTTATTTGTTTATATAAATTTCCACTTCCTCCCCTCCTTCCCATACCCTCCCATTCCCCCCACTCCCTCTCCTCCTTTCCCCAAGTCCCTCTCCAGTCCTAAGAGCAGTCAGGGTTTCCTGCCCTGTTGGAAGTTCAAGTTCCTCCCCCCTCCCTCCAGGTCTAGGAAGGTGAGCATCCAACCAGACTAGGATTCCACAAAGCCAGTGAATGCAGACGAAACAAGACCCAGTGCCATTGTCAATGGCTTCTTAGTCAGCCCCCATGTCAGCCACATTCAGAGACTCCGGTTTGATCACATGCTCGTTCAGTCCCAGTCCAGGTGATCTTGGTGAGCTCTCATTCGATCAGTCCCCTTGTATCAATGGGTGAATGCACCCGTCGTGGTCCTGATTTCCTTTTTCATGGTCTCCCTCCTTCTGCTCCTCATTTGGACCTTGGGGGCACAGTCCAGTGCTCCAATGTGTGTCTCTGTCTCTATCTCCATCCATCGCCAGATGAAGGTTCTGTGGTGATATGCAAAATATTCATCAGTATGGCTATGGGCCAAGGCCAGTTCAGGCACCCTCTTCTCTGCTGCCCAGGAAACAATCTGGAGACCTCTCCTTGGGCCTGGGAACCTCTCCAGAATCGTCTCTTGCAAACCCTAAAATGGCGCCCTGTAGGTACACAGGTCGTTCCCCATTTTTTTTTTTTTTTTTTTTTTTTTTTTTTTTTTTTTTTTTTTTGCCGAGGCAAGGTTCCCTGGTCAGCTTCTCTCTGACCCTGAGCTCAGCCACCTGGCTTCCTCTTTTCTCTGTTCAGCTGCTCTTCGACCTTGGGTGCGGCCCCCTGATTTTTCTCTTTCCTTGTTCCTGGTGGGGGGCTGGTGTCCTTTTGCCCCACGATATATATACCCGACTTTTGCTTAATAAAGCTGCCATTTGCCACTTGCTTCTTGGTAAATGAGCCCAGTCTCTTGTGTTTGTCTGTCTGTTTTAACCCTTTAGGATATTAATCCGTTCTCATGGGCTTGAGTCAGGAAAACGCACGCCTGTTTCCAGGTTCGGGTGATCACAGAAAAGTGCGGAGGTAACAGCGCCCTTAGTTGAGATAAATACTTCCCTGCTCCCATATCCATCCTTCCTCCCTCCCCCCATTCCATTTCCCCAAGCCATCCCCAATCCTCCTTCTCTCTAACCATCTCCCCTTATTTCCATCCCCCCTCCCCCGTGCACCCAAATTTGCCTGGCAATCTTGTCTACTGCCAATATCCAGGAGGATAACTATATGATTTTCTTCAGGTTCACCTTCTTATTTAGCTTCCTTAGAATCACAAATTATAGGCTCAAAGACCTTTGACTATGGCTAGAATCCACTTACGAGTGAGTACATACCATATTCCTCTTTTTGGATCTGGGTTACCTCACTCAGTAAAGCGTTTTCTATATCCATCCATTTGCATGCAAAATTCAAGATGTCATTGTTTTTTACCGCTGAGTAAAACTCTTGTGTATATGTTCCACACCTTCTTTAACCATTCTTCTATTGAGGGGCACCTAGGCTGCTTCCAGGTTCTGGCTATTACAAATAGTGCTGCTATGAACATAGCTGAACAAATGCTTTTGCAGTATGTTAGGGCATCTCTTGGATATATTCCCAAGAGTGGAATTGCTGGGTCCTGAGGGAAGTTGACTCCCAGTTTCCTGAGAAACCGCCACACTGATTTCCACAGTGGCTGCACAAGTTTGCATTCCCACCAACAATGGATGAGTGTTCCCCTCACTCCACATCCTCTCCAGCATAGGCTATCATTGGTGTTTTTGAGATTGGCTATTCTGACAGGTGTAATATGGTATCTCATAGTTGTTTTGATTTGCATTTCCCTGATCGCTAAGGATGTTGAGCATGACCTTAAGTGCCTTTTGGCCATTTGAAGTTCATCTGTTGTGAATTCTCTGTTCAGTTCAGTACCTCATTTTTTAATTGGGTTAATTAGAGTTTTAGTGTCTAGTTTCTTGAGTTCTTTGAATATTTTGGAGATCAGACCTTTGTCTGATGAGGGGTTGGTGAAGATCTTCTCCCAGTTGGAAGGTAGTCTTTTTGTCTTACTGACAGTGTCCTTTGCTTTACAAAAGCTTCTCAGTTTCAGGAGGTCCCATTTATTCATTGATTCTCTTATTGTCTGTGCTTCTGGGGTTCTACGTAGGAAGTGGTCTCCTGTGTCTATATCTTGTAGACTACTTCCCACTTTCTCTTCTATTAGGTTCAAAGTGGTCGGATTAATGTTGATGTCATTAATTCATTAGGACTTGAGTTTTATTCATGGTGATAGATATGGATCTACTTTCGTTCTTCTACTGGTTGCCCTGGGGTATTTCTTATTTGGTCTTACCTGTTAGTTTTTTTGTTGTATCTGTATTGGTAGGAATTAGTTGGAAGAAGTATTCTTCTATGATCTTTTTGAAGATCTTGTCTGTGCCATTGACCTGTAATTCTTTAGCACCATCTCTTCCTATGATTTGAAGATTTAGACTTTTCATGGTATCCTGCATTTCCTGAATGTCTTCCTTGTGCTTTTTTAAATTTTTCATATTCTTTGATAGTTCGTTTAGTTCCTATTCCTCTTTCAGCATGGATATTCTATCTTCGGCTTCATTCATTCTACTTATAATCCTTTCCCCAAGGTTTTACTGTTTTATTCAGTTTTAAAATTCCATCTTCACGTCAGCTTGATACTCTGCAAAATTTAAATTTCTTTATTGAATTGTTTTTTTAAATTCTAGGTTCTTCTTGTCATTTCTTTTAATAATTTATTTATATTTTCTTGAACATCTCTCAGATGTTTATTTCCAAGATCACTGAGCTATTTCTTTGTGTCATATATAAATTCCTCAATTTCTTTTATGAAGTTTATGATTTTCTTTTGAATTCTATATCCTGAAGTTCATTCATGAAATTCTAATTGGCAAATATTTTTGTAACACTGGTGAATTTTTGGAGTAGATACTGCCTTGATCTTTCATATTATTTGTAATTTTGCAGTGAGATCTTGTCATTTAAATTTCTTTTCTAACTTATGTATCTGATTGGACAGAGCAGGCTGGGGGAGTAGGTAGGATGTACAAACACAGTTGAACCTAACCTTGGATATACCTTATGTAGAATCAAATCAGGTGAACAAAGGAGACTGGTTTGGTGTACATCATGTGTGCCATGGTCTAAATTTGGAGATTTGGCTTATTTCTTGGGTTTTTGGAGCATTTTTGGAGTATAGAATTAGGTGGAATCCTTCTGGAGACCCTAGTAAATAAGGTGTATCATCTTGCTGGGAAAATGAGGTGGATATAATATGGAAAATGTATAGAGGTTTTAGTTAGGAAAGGGTAATCCTGAAAAAAGCTGTGAGGTTGTAAATAGCCCAGGCAGGGATAACCAGATAAGACCCACTCAATGGTTATGGGAACCAGGCTAGGCCCTGGGAATTGGGAAGGGTTTGAGGAGGGCAGGATCAGACAGATTCTCCCAACTAAGTTGTGACAAAAAATCTGACCTTGTTTATGGATGAATGCTAACATGATGATTCTGAATCAAGCCATAATATTATTACTACTCTATTTATACCCTAACCTCTTTGTGCTTTCTGTGCTCAGGGGTGAAAGTCACATAGTCTGGTATATGTGTGTGTGGCATATGACAGGAAGAATCCTGAAATCAAGAATTTGAAATTAATATTCTTGCTACTTTCTCTGTTCTGAGAGAAAAGAGGAACTCTTTCTGAAGGAGAGGAAGGCCCATTTGTATAGAATATTTGCTTATAAATAAATATCTCTACATAAAAGAACAGGAATATCACCATTTATATGATGTGGAAACTACTCAACAATCCTGATTACACATCCTTTGGAAAATAAATATATATACAAGCTTTTAAAAAAGAAAACAAACCAAAGAAATGACTTCCACAAATAAAACTATAATAAGCTGAAGTAAGACTTCTAATAATATACAAAAACACAGTTTTACCTGTATTCCAAAATCTAAAATTGCAAAACAAAAAAATGCTTCTGGTCCCATATTGGTTTACACAAAAAATTAACTTCTAAAAATAAAGCACAAAATCAGCAAGGATAAGACAAATTTATAATCAAACACTGATACTAAGATTTCAAAGTAGCTGATTGTTTTGAGGCTTTTGATGTGAAGTACATGTGCTTTCCATCAGTAATTTATTCATATGTCGGATTCAAACAGCTAACCTCACAATAATGAGATGTTGAGAAGCAGGAAGAGGCCAAAAAATAAGGGTAGCCATCTTATGGATTAGAGAACAGACCTGGTCAAAACTGCTAATTTTGAGAGCTTAAAACATGAGTAATAGGAAAGAATGTTCCATCAGGGAATGGAAGTCAGGTCACTCACTTTGATGAATGGGATTGTTCCTGATAAAAGAAGCACACTGCACAGGTAAGAAAAAAATTAAGGCCTGATTCAGTTTGAAATAAGTTCACTTGGTTGAATCATGCAGTTCCATAAAAGAACATCAGAAGATGAAATTAGATAAATAATTATGGTCATGATAGATAGTGAAAGTCCTTACATGACAAGTGATGGATTTTTCCTTTTCCTTTTAGGAAGAATTGCTTTTGAGAGCTAAAAAGATGGCTAAGTACTCCTATTATTCACACAGAATACTTAGGTTCAGTTCTTACAAGAAAACTCACAACCATCTGTAATTCCAGTTCCAGACAATCCAACAGCCTCTTCTGTCCTCCACAATTATCAGGTACACATGTGGTATACATAAATACACATCAGCTAAAAACACTTATAAACAAAAAAAATATAGAAAAATTATGATTGAAGAAAATTTAGGGTTAAAATAGAATATATGAAAACTTTTGAAAATCTTATTCCTCCTATGCTTTGACTCCTAGGTATATTATATGACTTTTTCTATGATATATACTTCTTTTGGTTCTATTTCATTTTTTTACTAGTACAGAGCAAGTCTTAAAAAATACAGTCATATGGATTTAAAAATAATTCTTCAAAAATAATTTTGTAAATGATTATTTTTGTTAAGGAGTTAAAAAAATGAATAATACATTGAGGGTTAGAGAAATTTTCCCATGATGTTTAGAAGCTGTTGCACACTGAAAAAAATCAGAGAATTTATTAGATCTGATTTCAAGTATTACTAAGGAGAGCCATGGTAACAAAAACAGCTTTGTGTTGACATAGAACAGAGACATAGACAAAGGTATTAGAAGAGAAGACACAGTCATAGGGACATGCAACTAGAGTCAATCATAGTGTATTTTTTCCCTAGGATGACAAAAATTTATATTGAAAATAAAAACCTGACAACTTCAAAAAGTAATGCTGGGAATGCTTGGATTCACTTGGTGAAGAGTTTAACTAAATTCTTATCTCGCCCTATACAAACAACTTTTAAAATGCTTTTAACATTTAAGATGAGACCTAAATGTCTGGTGATGTTAGGAGGAATAAATATGGAAAACACTTGAAGGTAGTTGTTTATGACTCTAGAGACAGTTGGTCCTGGGAGAGTGGCCTGAAAAGTTAGGGCAATGACGTCTCAGGCAGTGGCCAGCTTTACTGAGAGCCTCATTTAATTTCTGCTCTGAGGGTTAAGAAAGGTCACAAGAATCAAGTTCTCATGAGTTCATGTTGAATATAAGGGCAAGCAACATGTGGCAAAAAGTTTTTCTATAGAGGCTTATAAACAAATTACAGTAGCCAATTATAATAAATAATCTAGAATAAGCTCACTCATATCTGATATATGTTGTAGTACAAAAACACATTCTAAAAAACTTCCATGCTCTGAAGAAATTGAAGTAAAAAGACTCTTAGCTTGTTTTCTTTTGCTGGATCCTAATTACTGCCTCGAGGGAGGATGTAACAAAGCATGGCAGCAATGACATAGACATTGGAAGTCAGGCCTAGAGAAGACTTGTTCAGTAAGCATGGGAAGAGTGGGAAGAACGTTATATACTCTCCTCCAGGCACCCAGGCTGCATTCTGATCCATTGACATTTCGTGGTCACCTCACATTGGTAGACATTTCTAGGACAGTGCCTGTTGATATACCCTTCAGGCAGACTCTAGGTTGACTCATCTCTTGGCCTCATAGGCCTTATCTTCCTATATATCCATCCTTTTTTTTTTTTAATTTGTTACATGGGTTCTTAGTAGGAGCCTGAGTTTTTGCTCAGGTCTTGTTGACCATGCTGCAGGAGGGCTCAACAACTGGACTGTGCCTGTCCTAGGCTGATTGCTCAACAGTCTCTTACCCATCATTGAATATGCTCAAAGAGCATTCATTCCTGGAGAGCTACTACAGTCGGGGGACTAGGCATTAGCCATTTAAATTTCATAACCAGACATGTATAACCTCCTGCAGAGGACTGTGGAGGTGTGTCTAAGAGCCATTAACACCTGAAGAGTCACCTCATTTGCAGCCCACTGCTGTCAAATATCCTGTAGGAGACATTTAAAGGGAATAAGGATTAACAATAACACCCCATCAATTAAGGCATGTGTTGCCACCAACAAATACAATGTTGCAAGAGCTTTTAACACATTTTTAGAAGTACTTTGCATTTAGGCTGCATCTCTATTCCAGGAGATCCTCCATGTAATGGATTAAAAGGACATTCTTGGGAATATTCACCAAAGTCTGAAGAACACATTTGTTGTTGTTGGCAGACTGTGAGTTTATTTTTCATTCCCTGGGTTAAAATAGTGCATTTATATCTGTAAACTAACTTCTGCATATTAGGTTTCCATACTGTAAAGGCAAAGGGGTCTTGATCCTGTGACACCAGGGGAATTTCAGAAAAAAAGCAATCCTTAATATCTAAAACTAAAATATAATAAGATGGAGTACTAGCACTAGGGTGGGGAAGATCTGGTTGTGTGGACCTCATTTTTTCCATTTGATCATTAACTGAATGAAGATTTTGCAGGAGGCAAGAGTCCTGATCTCTCGGGAATAACAAATACGAGGGTTATGTTTACTTGTGGATGGTTCTATGTACCTCATTGTTATTTGTTCTGCAACTAATTTCTTTAAGATTGATAGTTTGAGTTTAATTATAGACCACTGTTCCACACAGAACAGAACCATGTTAATGGAATGGGCTAAAAGGCTCAATCATAGTAGATTTCTGAGGGAAAATGCTGCTTGGAATTGGGGGTGTGACTCATGCATAGGATCATAATTTGCCAAACCTATCTTTTCATGGATCTGAAGGTCATCACAGAAAACCCTACCATTAATGTGGGAAGTTCTTCTGTATATATGTTGCTTTAATTGGTTAATTAATAAAGCTGATTTGGCTAGTGACTTGGCAGAATAGAGCTAGGCAGGAAAACTAAACTGAATGCTGGGAGAACGAAGGCAGAGCCAGAGAAGCCATATAGCCACAAGAGAAAAAAAGACATGAGCCGCCAGCTGGAACCTTGCCAGTAGGCCATGAGCCTCGTGGTAAATCTAAATAATAGAAATTGGTTAATATAAAATATAAGCGTTATCCAGAAATTTGGTTATTGGCCAAACAGTATTGCAAACAATATATTTTCTGTGTGATTATTTTGAGTCAGGATGGCTGAGAAATGAGTCTGAGTGGCCAGGAAATGAACAAGCAGCCTCCATCAATATATCATCAGTAGTTATTACACCATTTTTATCCCCCAGGATGTCTCTGCCCAGAGGTGTCTCAGTACTACAGTAAAGATAGGATGAATGGCTCACTTTTTGCCATCAAAGTCATTCCAAAGGACCTAACAGGTAGTAAGTTTTGAATCTTGTTGGTATCCTATTCCACTGATGGGAAGACCAGGTCAAAATTTCCAATGGGGAAAGTGGAGTGCTTCTATTTCTGTCACTATTGTGTCATCTGCACCCATGTCCACCAAGCAACTAACAACTTGTCCATTAAGGTAGGCGGTCAGCATTGGGAAACATGTAAAAATGAGTAGTGTTTAATAGACTTTTGGATTACCAGAGCCTCCTATTACTATCAGGACTGAGGAGTGCCCCACCTGGAGTTTAAAGAGACTGGTTCTTTGGAAGACTGTGAGTTGCAATTCTTTGCCCAATGAACTCTCTTATTTCATCTGGGGCATTGGGTCTAAGTTTTGCCTGGGGGAAGGCACACCACAAATGGCCTGTTTTCTTGTATCCCCAGCAAGAACTATCTACTTGGGTGCCCCTGAGTGTGTCACTGGCAGGCTACCTGTCCACAAGGAAGCCCTCTAGGGAAGCAGTAAAGTCCAAGATGAACTGTTACTGGGGTCAAGATCTCCTGCAGCTAGTACCCATTTGGGAATGTCCTAATTGTAGACCACTGCAACTGTATTGTGGGTTGGGACATTAAGCCCTTCTCAAACCAATTATTTGATTAACATTTCCCTAGTAGCAGCTGGGTACAATCTCTGCTCCACTGCCTCATTGACACATGCAAGAAAAT
The DNA here is from genome assembly GCF_982192425.1 of Myodes glareolus. Taxonomy (NCBI): domain Eukaryota; kingdom Metazoa; phylum Chordata; class Mammalia; order Rodentia; family Cricetidae; genus Myodes; species Myodes glareolus. Next base: position 119,614,656 of record NC_142028.1, on the reverse strand, counting down.
CAGTAAAAAGTTCCTCTGGCTGTTGAATAACATTTTGGAAGTAATTTGAAGGGTCCTTCAGGATGCATGCCTTAAGAGTCTTGAAGGCCAGGTCAGAAACCTATTGGTAGTAGACTTGGTGGTCATTCTATGCTTGTTGGATGGGATGGACAAAGTTTCTTCATCCAGTGTACTTGTCAAGGATCACTGGAATGTTGATTAGAAGGTTTGTTCATGCTTGAGCTTCTGTATGATCATCATAAACCGATTTCCAGCTTTGAATAGAATATACCAATCAAAGTACATCTGTAGTTGCACTGTTCATTGAACACCTGTTCAAAGTAAGGTGAATCCAGTCCTGATTCATCAGCTGTCTACCAGATAAGGGAGAGTTCAGCTGTGGGAGTGGGAATTCAGGGCTGGTTAACAGTATTTTGTCCCAGGTTGACCATGAAGGCTTCTACTGACCTTTGAGGACTGAGATGGGGCACTGAACAGCTTTGGGTCATGCTGAAGTGTGAACGAATTCCCACCTTCAGGGGCAGGTGGACATTGAAGCACTTCAATCCAAGAGAACCATTATGAAGGTTTAGCATACTGCAGTGGTAGTAGAGTTGATGGGGGAGCAATAATTACGGTCTTAACTGTGACTGCCCTTTCCCCAGTAGGTTTCATGGAGCTTGCACTGTCTGTCTCCTGATCATAGAGAGATCAGACATGGAAGGGGTGGAGGTGAAGGAGAGGTTATGCACTTTATAGAGGGACACAGGGTGGAAAATTGTTTCAGACTTTTATGTTTTATGCTTTGTGGGAACTTCTGTGGTTCTTTTAGACCATGACTATATGCCCACATGTTGTCCCTGGAAGAGGGATGGCATTTGGGAGCTGAGCTTTGGTTCCATCTCTTGGGGAGGGCAGGTCAGTCTTTATGTGAAGGTGCTAGGTGAACCAAAACAAAAAAAATGTGCAGAAAAATGTGCTTTCCTAAATAGATGTGCAGACAAACATGAAAGACAACATAAAAGAATGAAAGGAAGGAAAGAGGGAAGGAAGGAATAAAAGAGAAAGAAAAGAAGTAAGTAAGGAAGGAAGAAAGACAGATAAAAGAAAGAAAGAAAGAAAGAAAGAAAGAAAGAAAGAAAGAAAGAAAGAAAGAAAGAAAGAAAGAGGGGATCCCAATGCTTTCCTGCTGAGGGACCAAAGGGCTTTCTCACTGAAATACACCATCTTGTGGGCACTGGCCAGAACTTCAGGTAAGGAGACAATGAGAACAAGTTTGGGCATCAGATATTGTTGAGTTCTAATGGTCCCCTCAGGGGAGATGGTGAGAAAGGAAGTATCAACAACATAGACATAGGGAAGCAGGCCTACAGCAGACTCATTTATTCAGCAGTAGTTGGGGGAGCTTTATATACCTTCCTCCAGAATGCTTTTGGATCTATTGACATTGCTTGTTAGCCTCTCATTAGCTAGGCATGGTGGGGCCTCTGACAGCACCTGTTGCTAGGCACTTCAGGCAGACTCTAGGTTGTCTGATCTCTTGGCTTTGTAGGCTTTATCTTCCTACAGTTTCTTACAAGCACTCAGAATTTTCCTTCCATGACTCCATTTTTGGACCATTTTTTAAGAGGTAATAGTATAGGCAAGGATTCCAATACTTATATTCAGATGGAATTAATAAGGCTCTCCATAGCAAAGAAAACCTCCAAGGATGCAGCTTATAAAACAAGAGAAAAATCTTAGCTCACTGCACATAATTATAATAATTAGAATATTCAAGAAACTAAAATTTTTAATATAAAAACAAAGAAGACAGTCAATAAATGTACCATATTAGTGATATCAACAGATATTTTTAAAAACATATAGGTGACAGATAAACACATAATGTTCAGCATCACTAAGTGTCAGAAGGAAATTAAATATAGTTTGTACTGAGATTATATTTCACCTTAATATAAATGGCTGATCTGAAGAAAGCAATGATAATAAATATTGCTAAAGATGAGGGGGAAAGAGAATTATGGTACATGGTAGTGGAAGTAGAAATTAGTCCAACCAGTCAGGAAATTTGGATGTAGGGTATTCAAGACATAAAAAAGAGAAGTGTCATAGGACAGTTATATTCCTTCTATACTTGAAAGACTTAAAATCAATATATCTGAGTTTTTTACATGTTAGTGTTTTCTCAGTATTATTCACAATAGCTAAATATCAACAATGTGTCAACAGTGGAATAGATAAAGAAAATGTAGTACTTATGCAAAATGAAATTTTAAGCAGCCATGAAAAATGAAATTGTCATTTGTGAAAACATGGATACAAGTCGAGATAATCATTATAAGCTAATTAAAGCATAGGAGATAAGTACCACATGTCTTCTCATATGTATTGTATTTATGCATATATGGTATAAAAGTAGTAAAAATTTCTAGAGGACTATTGATAAGAGGAGAGAGGAAAGAAAAAGAAAAGAAGGTAAAGACAATCAGGGAGAGAATATATTCAAATTATATGAAACATATCACATACTTTGCAAAATACTTTGAAAATATTTTCACTAACTCACTACTATGAATAGACAAAAATATTAATAAGTTGTTACACTATTTAAAAACTGATAATTATAAGTGCCTGGATTCAGGGAGAACTGGCTCTCTAAGAAACAAGTTCAAAACACACACCACAAATGCAAACAGTAAAGGAGCAAAGAGGAGTGCCTGTAAAACAGATTATAAATAAATGGTCACACTGGAACAGACAGGGTAAACAGCACCCTAACTACTATCTTCAGGATACTAACAGTAGATCCAAGATTAATAAGAGAAAGACAAGAGTGGAGGGGAAAATGTCAAGGAACATTGGTCAAACTGTGGTGAATGCACATCATAGGCCTGGTAAAACAGAATCATTCTTATATCAGCAAAGCTCTCATGAAATCTGAACAAACTTGGAAAACATTTTGTGAGTGCTTTAAACAATGCTCTTAAGTCCAGAAATAAGGATATAAAATAACATCTTGTTGGATCTCTATGACAACTATGAACAGGTGAACACTAGTTAAAAACATGTAGGGTAATGACATAAGCACACACTCACAAAGATGATACTGTAGATTTTCATGAGGAGAAGTGGATATATGACGAGATCTGGAGAACTTTGGTGTTTGCAAAGAGAGAAGGGGCCAGTAAGTGAATCCAGGATGAGAAGCATCAGTTATTTTTGCAATTATCCTGCAATATACCAAAAAAGCCCTACAACAAATAATTTCAATTTTGAATAATTAAAGCACTTTGGAATTAAGGTGAGGTAGAAATGTGTTTGAGGAGAATAACTATAGACTCAAAGCATATTTTCTGTGTGATTAAAAAGCAGAAAGACTGAAACTAGGGTTTAGTATCTAGAACACATATAAGGCAGCTCTCAACTGCCTGTAGTTTAATCTCCAGTAGAGTTGATATCATTGTTTGTCTGTGCACACCTGCACACACTTGCACATATACACAAAAAATAACAAAAAAGAATAAATAAACACAAACATAAAAATATCCAGTAACACATGTAAAAGTATACCAAATGTATACTAAGTGGGGAAAAGGAGGTGAAGAAGGAGAAGGGGTGGTATAATTGAGAGTAAGTGAATGCTTTGATACAGAATTAATTCAGTTATTAATTCTGTTTCTTCAGTGTGGAATATTTGGAGTTGGAGCTCTTTGAGGTAATGACCAATGGGTGTCTGGTGTAGGAAATATCTGAGCAGAATGATGAGAGGTATCACATGCATAGCTCAGATCAATGGTTGGGCTGAGAGGAAAAGAAGAGAAAATATAAAAGCAAAAATATTTGTTGAATAAGGATCTTGAGAACAGATTGTGACTTTGTGACTATGTAAGTTGTTTTTATATAGAAGGAATACATAGATCATCCACTGGGGACAAAATAATGAGAAGAAAATTGTAAACTAATTTAAGTATTCATTAAAAATAATTGAATTACAATTTTTAATAGGTGATGTTTTTCAAGACTTTGTCTATCATAAGAATAAATATCAGAAACAAAAAGCCATTTGTATTGAAAAAATGTTCAATATCCTTAGTCATCAGGGGAATATAAATCAAAACTATTTTAAAATTCTGTTATAATATGCCTAGATGCCCACTGATAGATGAATCAATAATAAAATGTAGAATTTATACACATTGAAATCTATTCTGGTGTAAAGAAATGAAACTGAAAACTTCAAGAAAATGGATAGATCTGTAAAGTATTAGAGCAAGAGTACCAGAATCAATGATAAATATTATATGTTTTCTCTCTTTGATGTTTATATACATGTGTATATGTGAGCATGAGTGTGGCTATCAACTATGAAACTCAAAAGGATACCATGAGAAAACCAAGTCAGTTGTTGAGGAATCAGTGTGAGGAGATATAACAAAAAAAAATACATGACTAAAAGAAGAATTAAAGCTATAAACTGAAGGATAGAAGGGGATAAAAAGTGATAGGGAAAAATAATCAATAACAACAAATTGTTTGAAAATACATAAACCCTTGTGAATTTATACTAATAAAAATATTTTAAAAGAATAAGTAAAATGAATTATAAGAGAAAATAAATATCATTAAAAGTGAATGAGTGAAGCATTGGTACATAGGTATTTTACATAGCCAAGAAGCTATGATGAGAATAATCCATGCATTTTAATTTTTTTTCAGGTCATATGAAAAGTTTTATGCCAACCACATTCCCATCAAGTGGGGGTCCAAAGTTTTAAATCTGTTCCATATTGACTAAAGATCAGAGAGCTTTATTTATTAAAAATAAATAAAAATATCACTATATCAGAACTATCCTTGATCCTTAAGGCTAAACAACAAGATGTTTGACCAAGGGTATGGCTACTTACTGGATGTTTTACTTTTCAAAGGCCAGTCAACAGAATGTTTTGATTTAGGGTATAGTTACTAGGTGTTTTGATATTTAAAGAGGCAACTATTCCTGCTTGTTCTTTGAATCATGGAAGTCTTGTGTCCATTCCCTTTTGATTGGTGTATGTAAGGACTGTGACTAATCAACTCAGGGATTTTTGCTACAGTAATCACTGTAAGCCCCTCTTACTCTGTTTTCTGTCTCTTGTCTATTTCTTTCTTCAATCCACATTCCCCTTCTCAGAAATGTATGGACCAATTGGGTTGGACCTGACACCACCATTGACTCATAATCTAAGAAGATCTGAATTTAAGACAAAATCTCTAATAAGATGACAACATATTGAGAAAATGTACATTGTGTTTACAAAAGTCTGTATCTGTTATACAATTTATTCAACCTACTAAACATAAAATGATGAGATTTTTATGATTTTGAGGGATATAAAAAAGCATTGCTTACTTGCATAAACTTTATTATTTAAGGATGACCAAAGATTTCACTGCTTTTGTTAGGTAAAGTCATCCCAACTACATATCATTCATGTATTTTTTTTCATTTGACTTTTGAGACAGGCTTCCCAAGAAGTCTTCACATAGCTTAGACTGAAACCTATAGAAGCCATCTTGCTTTGGCCTTTTGAGTGCTGAAATCGCAGGTGTGAGCCACCACACAGACGCCTCCAAATTATTTACAAATTATGTTCTAATGATCAACTGGAATAAGTCCCTCCATTACTACTACTTAATTTTGTATTTGTAACTCTTTGATTCCTCTTGTTAACCCATCTAGTACTGGAATACTTATAAAGTGTCTCACAAATAGAGGTTCTATAATTCTAATGGCTCATAGTATTCACTCATGTCAATGAGTCAGAGAAATACAGCATATATGTTCTCAGTCCAATTTCCATTTCCCCATAGTGTCATCTCAAATTCTGTGATATAGGTTCAAAAATTCAGAATCCCAAGGATTCAAAAGTAGCAGGATATGAGGAACATAGAGGCAACTAAATGTGCTTTGTTCAAAAATGCCATAATGATGGTTAATAATTTGTGTAATAATGTTATAACTAAAAATAAAAAAGGATCATAGAATGAGAGAAAGGTGTGGAGCAATGGTGACTAGCTCACAAAAGTGGTGTGCATTTCCGGCAAATATTCTGGGACGTTAACTTGTGTATAATCAAGAACTCATGTTATCTTTTGAAATTTGCTTCAGAGATAGTAAAATACATCCCAGATACATCTGTCACTATGTTTCAGAAATTTCATTTCTATTATAACAAGGACAAAAATAAACTTTAAAATGTTTGATTATTGCTGGTTTTAATACAACTTTAAGAAAAGAATAAAGTAATTAAAGAATGGAGTAAGTGCCATACCACATGCATGAGCCACATGAAATGACAGACACAGAGCACTATGTATACACATTAATGACAACAGAAAATGCCTTGATTGCTTTTGACAACATTTCCAAGAGGCCTGAAGTGTTCCATTCCAATTTTAGAGTTCGGATTTCAAAAGAATTTCTTTTGTTAAAAAAGACACTAGACCTTGAAATTATTAAGTTGAAGGATAATTAAGAAAGATGAGCCCACTGATAGATATGATCTCCTCTTTTCCTTAACCTCTTCTTTTAAGTATGCTTCTGTATAAAGATGCATAATTTTATTCTCTAGTGGTATTTCAGGCGTGTTTATTTTTGAATACAGATCATGATATTCTGTTGTATTTGCAGAAGAAATGTCACTGGCCACTTGTGTTGGATAAGCCTCTTTGTTATATCATATTAAGAAATTTGAAAGAAAATTGTCATATTCATTTTAAGAGAAAATAAGACACAACCTTACTGATTCAACCATGATAGCTTCTCCTAAGATGGAATTAAAGCAGTGTAGTTTCAGCAATTTTCTTTTTTACACTAATACCACACTTCATTATTTTATATGTCAAGGCACTTTAGAAACTCTCACTTGCTTTTAATCTATCACTTACTAGTGGCAATTACTACTTCATTTCAGGTCTTGATGCTCTTAAGAATTTGAACTTATAAAACAACCTTGTTCTTAAAATTGTTTAAAAACCACGGGAACATAAAAATTTCCTAGTTTTATTGGAGCCACTCTCGAACATTTTATATTCGTTGTACTTATTTTGATATGACATGTTTTAAAATAAGGTATTTTTGCATTTTCTCTTCTAAAAATTGAGAAAACAAGAAGTTACTCTTACTGGACTAAATAGGGAAAGTACAATAATATGGTTTCATAAAAGTGACGTGTACGCCATGTTGTGAAATAGATCTTAAAAAATACTTGAGCTGAAGTTAATGCCACCTAATGTCTATGTCTAGATGAAATGAAACACTTGCTAAAGCTGCCTGAAGGGACAATTCTTGTGAGAAGCATCAAAACCAATGAGGAACCATATAGAAGTCAGTGAATAGTCCCAATGGGAAGGAAAGAATTCTCAAAGTATACAGACAGAACATAAGAGGACAGGTGTCAATGTGAAGAAAATAAAGCCACAGGATTAAAGTACAAAAGGCTGAAGGTGTTGAAACAAGAGTATCAGATATATTATCCCAAGAAATGGAGTGGCCATGAGTAAAAGCTGAGGTATCAGAAGCTTTGCCTGAAGAACGAGGATTTTCTGCAAAGTCTTACTTTCACAAAGTAGTGTTATCCTTCTTCATGCTAGGATAACAGGAAAATGACTATGATTGCAGGAAAATTCTGTAAATATTAGATTTCATAATACTGTGTTATAATTACAGAGGAAGGGCATAATGTTGATAATAACTATTTTACTTATTTAAATATTATTGTATAAAATTTATAACTTGCAACATCAACATCCTGTTTTGAAATCCAGATAATAAATCACTGCATTAAAGTCCCAACACTCAGGAGGAAGACACAAGCAAATCTCTGTGAATTCGAGGCCAGCCTGGTCTACAAGAACTAGTTCCAGGATGGGCTCCAAAGCTACAGGAAAACCCTGTCTGAAAAACAAAACCAAAAACAAACAAAAAAACTCACTGCATTTTCAGTTCTAGACATTTGTTTTTAGTTGGAAAAAAATCAAAACCTCATATTCTGTAAATATTTTTGATTTCTTCTTGGGTGAATTATCATAAGTAAGAACCACAGATATGGAGCAAATGGTACCACAGTTGAGTATAACCCATGCTACAGGAAAACCAGTTTATCCTGTAACCACATACATGGTTCACATTAATAGACCTGGGTTCCCACTCTCATATTTAGAAACTTAAATAAAGCAGTGTCTTAACAAGCCTTGAGACTTGGCACTACTACTTAAGTGTGACATCCACCAGCCACCATTACTTTATTAGGATGTCCTTTTTTAATCAGCACATACTTCAAAGTTTAGGTATCTTACCAGAAGCCAGAAAAAAAATGAGAACATCATTTTTTTTTATTTCCTTCAGTGAGGAAAGGAATAATACTAGTGGTGTATTTGGAGATAGTACCTGGAGAGAAAAACATGTTGGCAGCTCTTTACTAAGAGGAAGTTCATGAAATATATAGTCTTTGTTTTGTGGTTTATCATCTGTATCTGAAATGAAATACAGGAAGATTCAGCATCAATCAGGCAGCTTGCCATTGTGCCTGTAGCATTTCCAGAACCACAAAAGAAAGCGGAGCCATTCCCATGTGACTGTAAGCCGCAGTTTCATGTCTACTGATGACTTTTGCAGCACTTGGGGTTTGTTAATAGCTTATTAAAGTGATTGCAACATTCAAATCTCTCATTTACAATTTTTGATACCTCATTATTCCAAAACGACCACTTAGTATAGCCAAATCTTGACTCATGTCCAGGATATACATTCTCCATTTCCACTGACCTCTGCCAATTTGCATTATTTCTATTGATTGACTTACTTTATTTTCATCATTATTTTCCTTAATCAGTAAGTGAAGAGACATGGGTTAGATAGTGAACTTGGTAAGAGAGCTATCTTCTAGAATCTGGACATCATAGAATGATTCCAGGCATGTGCTAAGTCACATTCAATGATTCAGATTCAGATAGATAAGAAAATTGAGAATAAATGTAGGAAATAATTTCAACTGAAATGATTGGAAGTTGGGCTAACATCTGGAATCAGTTTGAAGTTCCTTAAATGCAACCACATGATTTCACCTTACAGTCTATTACCTTTAATGGGACAAAAGAAACTTTTGCTTAGAGTCCCACCAGGCAAGTCAGTAAAAGTTTCTTAACATTGCTCTTTATTTTTTTTTCTGAAATGGAGAATAAGGAAGCAGTTAATGACATGAGAATGTGTCTGCTAATAATTATTTACACATCAATTAGATCACCCAAACAGTATGTTTTCAAAAACTTCACCATAGGGAGGCCTCTATGAGAAGAGAAAGACGACAAGCCGCTGTGCAGTCCGACTTTCTTCCAGACCGGGAAAAGGGGAACATCCCAAGATACTTAAATTATAAAGAGAAAATGTTTGTGTTGACTCGTAGCTTGGGAGGTTTCCATCCTCAGTTGATTGGCTCTTTGCTTTGGGCTTGTGGTGAAGGCAGAATATTGTTGTAGATTCATTTAGTAAAGTAAAACCACTCAGAGTATCAGACAAAAAAGCAGAGTATGGAAAGCCCCTGTCAAGGGCTTGCCATCAGTGACCAAAAGCCATCTATCATGGCTGATATCTCACAGGTTCCATTATCTAGCAGTAGCAATTTGCTGACACTAAGCTCTTCTGGGGAAATTTCAACATCCTAAATACAGCACTGAACAATTTCATATGTTCATTACAAACAATCTATTTTTAATCATCTTTATATCATTGGTTTAGTCAAATCTTTAAGGTTAATGCTGAATATCAAGAATAGAGACCTTACCCCAATGTACTATGCATGCAATCACCAGATTCATTGTATTCAGTTAGTGCTTTGCAACACCTTTCACAACAAAAACATCTGAGATGTAGAAATAACTTCAGTATCAACTAAATTGTAAGTCAACAACCAGAAATCCCTTGATTTGCCACAGGAACTAAGATATCCGAAACAGTCCATGTGTTTTTTCCTGACCTTTAAAAAGTATTTGATACACAAATACGAAGGAATATAGATTTTTTCAAGGATTAGGCTAACTCACTCTGTGTAATAGTTTCAAGTTTTATCCATTTACCTGCAGATTTCACTATTTAATTTTCTTCTTTCCAACTGCATGGTATTATATTTTATATCTTCACCACATTTTCAATCTCTCTTTGTATGTTGTGGGACATTTAGATTTTTTATTCCCTAGCTATTGTGAAAAAAAGAGGTAATGAACATGACTGAGCAAGTGTCTCTATAGTAGGAAACCAGATGTTTTTTTGTGCATATGCCATGAAGAGGAAGATCAACATTTAGCTTCCTGATCAACATTTAGCTTCCTGAGAATTTTCCATCCTGAATTCCATAGTGGCTGTAAAAGTTTGAAGTACCACCAAGAACAAGTGGGAGTGTCTCTTTTGAAGAAGGGTGCTTAACAGAAATCCCACACTAGCTCAGAAATGAGAATAATAAATGCTTATTTATTTAGGGATAGACTCACCAATCAGAATCCTATGATGAAACAGAGAACATCAACCAAATCCTGCAGCCGGAAAATAGGCCAGATGCATGCTTTATATTGGCATAAATAGTGTAAGAGGCCACACCCCAGTGTGCTGGTAACTTAAAGGATACTGGCTGTAGGATTCCATCTGGCACCTCCCCTTTTTGTTTAAATAAGAGAGTTCTAAGCCTAATACAAAATTATATACAATAAGACCAAATATATTTAATAATTATACTATCCTAATGAGTTTAAGTCTTGTATACTAAATAACTTGACCATGTCATGAGAGGAAAGTAACTGCAACTCTCTAGTCTTCAAATATTACTTGAGTAAGCAGGAAGTGCAATCAAGTAATTTTCAAAATGTGCAACAAATGATAGAGACAACTGGCTACCTGGGCAATCACCCAAAGATTCATTTACAAAGTTGAGGCAACCAAATTTGGCTAAGGCCTAGATGAACTGACAGACCATTTTCAGAGGCAGGAAATTTTTCAAATCTATCTTACCCTATTTTGGTAAGATTTGACAGTCTTTTTCCTTGTGTCCGTTTCTGGATAACATGTACTTTCTCAGTGGTTGGGGCATGGGCAATTCTTTGCATAAAGGCCAGTTTTGCCAAGAAGGAAACAAACTCTGAGTTGAGTGACTTTGGTGCTCAACATTCTCTCTGGAATAGATTGATGCTGCCAGAAGCAATTGTGTCTCACTTTAACCAAACCCTAAGCTATTTAAATGACATATTCTACAGCTTTTTGAAGTGGTTAAAGATTACCTATCTATGCAGAATATAATCTCTATGTATCTGAAGAAACTGATTAATCTAACTATAAGTATGACAAGCATAAATGACTATTGATCTACAATTCTTAATACCTATAAGATGTGGGAGTCCCCTCTGTGTGCTGTGATTACCATTAATGAATAAGGAAACTGCAGGGGCCTGTTTTTAGGGAAGAACTTAGGTAGGCAGAGAAAAGTAAAGGGAATACTGGGAGGAAGAAGGCAGAGTCAGGGAGATGCTATAGAGCCACCAGGGATAAACATGTTGAAACTTTGCTGGTAGGCCACAATCTTGTGGTGATACACAGGTTAATGGAGATGGGTTAAATTAAGATGAAATAAGAAGATAGAGCAAATGGGCCAAGCAGTGATTTAATTAATACAGTTTCTGTGTGGTTATTTCAGGGTTAAGGTAGCCAGGTGGTCAGGACAAACAAGTGGGCCCTCCTCTGAAACCGATATAACTTAAATACTAATACTTCATATTAGAATACTATACAATAAACAACTGTGCAACAAATGAGGACAATGACCTCAAAGTGTAAACAATATATAAGTATTTTGGTCAGAGGTAGAAATGTCCTAAAATTGTATGAATACACAAAAATGCTTTAAGCAGAGGTAGAAGCATGCATGCTTGCAATATGACAAAATAATTTTACCTAAATATACAAATATTGTGGAGAAAAATAGAAACATATTCAATATAATTTAAGTTTGTAATAATATATAAAACTCTATACCAATTTAAATTGCCTATAAGTAATAGCTCAGTATTTATTCTATAACTTACTATTATTATTAGTGTAAGTTAACACTAATCTATTATCCCATCCAATTTTCCCTTTATTTTTCAAAGAGATCCCTGAGCCTAAAATATTTCCCTCAAATCCCAACCCTACACCAATTATAATCAACACCTAAATGATGTCCCTAACCCTTAGGACAAATTATGTTGGGAGAGGGAACGTTGTCTTCTAGAATTACTTCCAACTGTCATAGGGGTGATGTGCTTTCTATAGGATCCTGTGAAAGTAAAATGATGGTTAAGTTCCAATATTACTGTCTGGTATAATTGCAAGTAGTTTCTGAGTATTCAGTAGGTTTTTTCTGACGTTCCTATTTAACGTTCCTGGCCAGAACGTTGTAAAATTGTGCATCATTTCAGCTAACCAAGTTGGAACCACCTTTAGAAGCTGGTACCCCAAACAGAATATAGTAGTGCTATCAGCATCATGATGTCATATCAACCAGGTGGAGTTGTTGTTGTGGGGACCCATTTTCTTCCTGGAAACTTCAAAGATTGCTGCAGGAAAATTCATCGTTCAATGTGGAAAACTTAAATATTATTTATATAACTATATACAGACATATGTATTCAATGAAAAGTATGATAGAGACAAAAATAGGTATGAAGAAAAGTAAAATTTTTCTAAAATATTTTTTCTTTTTTTACCATATCAGACGGCATTTGACATGAGACAGAAACTCTAAATATTTCATTTAACAACATGCCTGGATGTAGAGAACACAGTCATTGTTCAACTCCAAAACCAGCTCTATATATTTATATGTGTGTGTGTTTGTGTGCATGTGTGTGTGAGTGTTTAAATGTATGTTATAAGTTATCGGACTTCATAAATTGTAAACCATTTTCTAGCTATCCTTAGTGGATAGTTATTTTTCCATCTATATTCATACATACAGGGTCTCTTGAATTTTTGAAGATGAGTATTTTCCTTCAAAGATAAGAACAGAACCCTGTCCCAACTCTTATGATGTTTCCTTACCACTTGTATGGTTGTCACTATTGTGGATGACCTGTAATTCCTCTTTTTCAAGAGGTTTCTCTTTTTTTCAAACTGAATCTTTATTAATTTTGATGATATCCATAGTTTTTCTTTTCTTTGGAAACAAGAATAAAACCTCTTCCCCAACATAACACATCTCCTGGCTTCCATTATGAGGTCAACACATCCTTGAAATAAGCCAGTTGATTTAATTCAGGAGACTTTTCTATTATAATATCTCTCTGCTGCTGTTGTCCCTTCCTCATTAGTTTTAAGAAAACTAAAGGTTAATAAAGCATTATGTAATCTATTTCTGGGGGTATTTTCCATCAATTTCTGTTTGTTTAACATATACTTTATAGTTAGATTTGATCTTTCTATAACTACCTGACCTGTAGGATTGCATGGTATACCTGTAATATGCTTAATATTATAATAAGCAAAAAACTGTTTTAGTTTCTTAGAGACATATGCTGGAACATTATCTGTCTTTATTTGCGCAGGTATACCCATGATGGCCATAACTTCTAATAAATTTGTGATTACTGAATCAGCCTTTTCTGAGCTTAAAGCAGTTTCCCACTGTAAACCTGAATAAGTGTCAATACTGTGGTGTAACATATTTTAATATTTCAAATTCTGCAAAATTGAACACATCCATCTGCAAGATTTCATTCATTTGAATACCCTTTGGGTTAGTCCCTGCAGGTTATAGAAAGAGCTAGTAGGGCATCTCTTTATAATCTCCTTAGCTTGTTTCCATGTAATAGAAAACTCTTTCTTTAAACCTTTGCTATTGACATGATGTTTTTATGAAATTCTAAGGCCTGCAACACATCTCCAATCAATAATTGATTAATTTTTTTCATTACCTTGTGCTAGAGGACCTGGCAGACCAATATGGACTTGGATGTGTGTTATGTATATAGGACAAAGTTTATTCCTGGTTATGTCTTGCACCTGGATAAATAATGAAGCCAATTTTGTAACATCTAGGATAAATTCAGCAGTCTCATTATGCAAGAAAACTTAGTCTGTATATTGTGAATCTATAACAATATTAAGAGGTTCTTTGATATCCTTTAGCACCATGAGAATAGCATATTATTCTGCCTTCTAGACAGAATTTTAAGGGCTTTGTTTTACTTTACTTAGTCCATCTGATTCGTAACCTGCCTTCCCTGATTCCTTTATGTCTGTATAAAATATTTGGGCTCTAGTTATTGGAGCATCATGTACAATTCAGGGAAGAATCCAAGAAGATATTTATAAGGTTAATTATATGACTTCTCAGATAATTGCTATTAATTTCTCCAAAAATAATTAACACAGCTCTTTGCCATGGTTCATTGTCTTCCCATACCATTTTCATTTCAGCAGTAGTGAAAGGCACTATAATCTCTGCTGGGTATAAACCTGCTATAATTGATGAAGTCTCGATTGATGTTTTATAATTATTTATGAGACTTTTTCCACAAAAGTTTTTAATTTTTTTCATGGCTTATATGATAAAAAGATCCACTCTAAGATAATATCATCTGTCTGCATTAAAATTCCTATAGGAGAATTACTGGAAGACAATATGATGAGAACAATTAATAGTTAAATTTAACCTATCCATATGTGCCTCCTGTAAATTTTTCTCAACAATTGTCAATTCCTTTTCTGCTTCTGCTGTTAATTCTCTAGAACTATTTAAGTCTTTATCACCATCTAAGATTTTGTTTAAATGAATTATTAGACCAGGTGTTATCCCAATAGCCAGGACTTGAAATGTCTCCTAAACAACTTTGAAAATCATTTAGAGTCTGCCAATGATCTCTCCTAATTTGTGCCTTTTGTGTTCTAATTTTCTGTAAACCTATTTTATAAACTAGGTAATTGACAGAATCTCATCATTGTATTTTTTTAGGATCAATTTGTAATCCCTATTTTGGCAAAACTTTCTTTACTTCTTTAAACATTCTTTCTAAAGTATCTATGTTTGAATCAGATAACAAAATGTCATCCGTGTAATGGTAAATTATAGACTTAGGAAATTGCTTATATATTATCTCCAATGGCTGACTTATAAAGTATTGGCACAGAGTTAGGCTATTTAGCATTCCTTGTGGGAGAATGGTCCATTCATATCACCTAGTAGGGTGAGAATTATTACAAATAGGCATTGTGAAGGCAAATTTTTCTCTATCATTTTATTATAAAGATATAGGGAAGAAGAAATCTTTCAAATCAAAAGCTATAAGAGCCCATACTTTGGTAATAGAGAAGGCAGAGAAAGTCCAGATACTAAAGCCTACAACTTATCTTCAGTTATAGGCCATTGCTTAATCCATATAGGCTTCTCAGCTAACCATTTTAAAAGGAGGACTCTTGGTACCGCTAAAGGTTTGCTAGTTGCTTTATGTTCTTGTCCAGCCTGGATGGCAGGTGACCTTTGTGTATAGTACCTTATAATATCCTTCCCAGAATTATGAATTTCTGGGACTGCAGGATTGTTAATCTTGGTATTCCATTGCTGCAGCAGGTCATGACCCCAGAAATTTACTGCAATATTATCCACATATGGCTTCAGATTATCCTTCAGACAATCTGGCCCAATGCAGTCAACCCATCTCATGCTTTGTTTAACTTGAGTTATGGTTCCAATTCCTAGGGATGGAACATCTGCTTCTTGAAGAGGCCAATTTGAATTCCAAGAACCTGGAGTAATGATTCTCACATCCACACCTGTGTCTATCAAAACAACAATTGCAATGCCATTTATATGCACTCTTAGCTTTGGTCTTTGATTATTTATTGAAGTCTGCCAGAATATACGTTTCCTATTTCCTATTGGAATTTTTGATTTATCCTTCATATTTATGTCATCATCTAGAACAGTATAGTCTTTTACAGAAGTCTCCAGATTTTTAGTTTTCCCAGTAAAATATGAACTCCATAGTTACTGGGAATTACCAGGCCACTTTTGGTTTGGGAGCCTGTGAGAGGCCTCTCAAGGATTTTCCCAATGGTATCAGGTTGCCTTGTCTCTCTTTTGTTGATCTGCATTTATTGGTTCAATGTCGTCCTTTGCCACACCTTCTACATATAACTCAAGGCTGAGTCCTCCTATTCTTGCCATTTCCAGAAAGGATATTATCCCTAGGAATTTCTTGTCTACAATCCCTTCTCAGATGTCTTATTCTACCACAATTAAAACATTTGGCATTTTGATGTCTCCTCATTACTTTGGAAATTGTTTCTCCTACCCAAATTCAGTACTATAGTCAAATGTATCAATGTTTATGATATGTAGGATCCATTCATCCATAGGTGGTGATCTAACATTTAAAGGCCCAAGTATCTGTTTGAATTCTAAGTTGGCATTTTCAAAAGACAGAGATTCAATCAGTACTTGTCTAGCACCTGAGTCTGTTACTCCTATTTGTACAGCTATAATTAATCTTTGTAAAAAGACAATAAAGGTTTCTCTCTGGCCCTTTTTATCTCTAGTTTATGATTCAATTGTTTTCCTAGTTCTTGAATCTTGTCCCAAGCATTTAAGGCTGCTTTGTGGCATAAGGATAAGATTTGTTCACTATAAAGAGCTGGAACCTGTGAGTCAGCATAATAGGCCTCGCCAACAAGTTGATTTGGGGAACTTTCAAGTCCATTTGCTTTTCTCTGTTATTTTATGATTTCAGTGTCTTCCTTGAAATGACTTCTAAACATCATCTGGAGATGATATAGTTTCAGCGATGCTGAAACTAACTGAAGGTGTTATCTTGATGATAGAAACCCAAGTCTATATCATCTCCCTAACAAATGTGGGGTGCAAGCCATAAGTTACTATTGTTTGCTTAATTTATTTTAGATCATTCATTCCTACAGGTATCCATCTGCCTTCTTTGAATCCTTTAGAACTTGATGCATTGTCAGAGTAGATTACAGGTAGGAAGCTAAAACCCTGGGTGAGTCATCTCTAACAGCTACTGGCAATATTGAATCTTGTCCTTGAGCCTTCTTTCCCTGTTCATCATCTCCAATAATTTCCTCAATCATTTCAAATCTTTTTACTATTTTCTTTATAAAGCCAGAATCTCCTGACCTGTATATATTTCTAATGATTTCATTGAGGTATCTAGCCTCTGATCTTCATTCTTAACATGGGATTTCAAGGTCTGAAGTTTCTCTTTTAAAGATAACATGTCATACTTAGACATTACTTGGATAGTGTGTAGATTGCCATCCTGGAGAGGTACTCTATCTGCTAACCTATCATAACTTTTTAACAAATTTTGATTGTCAAATTCAACAGTATCAATTCTTTCTGATAATTTCTCAGTACCCTTAGATATGGATTCATTTGTCTGTCAAATTAATGTTATCCTATTTACTAGTATTAATATTTTCATGTAACTTGTAATTTTTGAGGGTATTAATCCTGTCCTGTTCATTACTAGTTTGCAAACACTGTATCATTACTAAAAGTGCCACATTCTTTCTTAATGATATAATATGAAGAAAAAACTGAGTCCCTATATCCAATAAATGGAAGTATTACCATAACCATATAAACCTCATAGAATACAATCTACAGAATCAGCAAAAAGTTACTAAAAGTTTCAATATTAATGTAGTCTGCCATATTGACTTATTAATTACCTGTTATGAGATTCAGTAAATTGTTTTAGGTGTAATAATCTTTATTGTCCAGTAGATGTGGTTGCAGAGTCACGACTAGCAGCAATGCAAACGGTGGTGCCAGGAATGGTCCTGAGCCACTTTAATATCCCACCTTGGTACTGGTTGAATACTGAGAAATATGCTTTGCTTTACAAATTAAAAGCAATTAAATTAATTCCATACATGGAGTAAGAAACCCAGAGCTCATCGTCAGGGAGCACAAGGAACTATGTCAGGGAACTGCGCCAAGGAACACAACAGTCATGTGTGTGCTTGGGAAATTTCCACATGCAGTAAGCTCCTCTGTGAGGAGGGTTCTACAAAAAAAATATTTAGGTAAAAGCAAGCCAAGTGGGAAGGGTTGGATGACTTTCTGGGCTGTGGACTTGCTAGGCCTTTAGGCTGTCCAACCAGTAGATGTGGAGCCCGAAATCATGTGGCTACCAGACAAAGAAGGACACTTAAAAAAAATCCCACACTAGCTCAGAATTGAGAATAATAGATGATTATTTAGGGGTAGACTCACAAATCAGAATCCTCTGCTAGAACAGAGAACAGCAGCTAAATCCCACAGTCAAAAAAGATCCATTCTTTGAACATGTGAATTATTCCTACTTTTTGTCTTCCTCAATTTCTTTCTTCATTGTTTTAATGTATTCATTGTAGAGGTATCTCTTTCATTCTCTATTGCTTTCTATCTATTGTATATCTATGCAATCTACTATATCTCTATTACTATGGCATTTTTCTTTGTTGCACAGTGTGTCTGTCATTGGCATGTAGGAAGACTATGAATTTTGTTTGCTTATTTTGTATTCTGAACTTTACTGAAAGTGTTTATCTACTCTAAAATTTTCCTCATGGAATTTTCAGTCTCTTATGCATAGAATCATATCATCTGCAAATTCATGAAAATATATAAGAATCCAGAAATTCAGAATAATCCTTATCAAAAAGAAGAATGCCAAAGATATCACATATGATTTCAATTACAGTAGAACTGGCATAAAAGAGGGATCTTCCAATTATTTTAAGTGCAAGAACAGACATATGTTAATGAAATAGAATAAAAAAACCAAATACAATTTCAAGAACCAAAAGAAATCTAATATTTCACAAAGATGTCACAGCTACATACCACAGAAAAGACAGGTGATATTAGGAAAATAGAAGAATGAAACTAGATATGTACTGTCACCCTATACAAACTTAACTCAAAATGGATCAAAGACCTTAATGCTAAAAATGATACTGTAAAACAAAGAAAATATGTTAGCATAGAGAAGAACTTTGTCAATAGGACATCAGTTTCTTAGAAAATCAACAACTGACAAATGGAACTTCATAAAACTTAAAGGTTTCTGTACAGCAAAGGAACAGTTAATATAATGAAGTTCCCACCTACAGAGTGAGGCAAAATATTTTCTAATTTATATATAATTTATATATTTTATGTATTATATATATATTTATTATGTTACCAATTGTATGACTGATATTAGAATATATAAAGAACTAAAATCAAACAAGATCAAAACAACAGAAGGTGAACAGCAACCAAACAGCTCAATAAATAAACTAATAAAATGAACAGATAGTTCTCAAAAGATAAACAATAAATGGCCAGTAAGCATGTGAAAAGATGTTGAATCTCTCTATTGATTAAAGAAATAGAAAAATGCTCACCAAAGCTACATTGCTATTCCATCTTACCACAGTTAGAATTGCAGTCACTAATAAAATTTTAACAGATGTCGACAATGTTTTAGACAAAAGGGAGCCCTTATACACTGCTGGTGGTAATGTGAACTTCTTCAGTCACTAAGGAAGTTGCTATGACTCAAAAAATTAATACGGTTATGTGCCACGAACATCTGAACTCCAGGTACTGCCTTAAGAGCATACTTGCTGGGTTCTGACACGCCTTTTTTTGCAGCTAGGTGGTTGAAGCCTTGGACTACTTGCAATTTCAATTAGTCAGTCACCTCTTGCTACAGATTCTCTGGTAAGTCAAGGAATACTTACCTTTACTACTATTCAAAGGACCAAGAAACCCACATGCATATGTGTGGTCTCACTCTCACTCATAAATAGAGGTCAAATGATATTCCTCAAGAGAAAAAAATGTCTTTATAATATACACATTATCTTATACAATTTTCACATGATTTTGCATTTGTCACATTTGAGCAGCTGGAGCCATAATGCATAATGCTCTAGTCTATTAACAGCTCCCTAGATTTAGTAGTTCCAATGGTTTCTAAAGAATACAAAATGCACATGTTGTTAGGAATCTGCACACAATCCCCTGGATAGAATTTCACAGTGATAACTTTTCTTTAATTTCTGTTAGAGATTTCTTCTTCATGGTTTCTCTCATTCCCTATTGCACACAGAAAAAGGCTTGTTTTATAGGACTATCATCTAAATGTACTGAAATAACATTTTATATTTCAGAAACATTTTCTTTTTTACAATATACACACCTTCCCACTTAGGGCAAAAGAACAAGAGAACTGTCCTTGACACATTTGAAATAGCATCACTTCACCTATAAAATTAACCTGAGTACAGGGATCTTTCTCAGGAAAGAGAGAACTTCAGGGAGATAACCGGGGCTCTTTATCACTTCTACAATGAATCTCTAATAAGAAATAACATGTCACTTATTTCTAGTGTTAATATTAGGAAAGAACAGGGAAAAATGAAACTGCATATTTATTTCCTGGTAAGAATTACTATAAGGTTAGGGACAAACAAAAATAATAATCAATGACAGATGGCTAAAAGAAACGGAGCTGTAAAAATGGTCCCAAGAACAGGAACCAAAGCTGACTGTGCTAGAACAGTTTCAATTCCTATTGACTTTCTGGAACTGAAGATTCTGTATCAGAGCCTGATTAAATCCCTGTCTTTGCATGCAGACGTTTTATTGATAGTACCCTCAATGGAAATACCTCTACCTGGTAACTGACCGTAGTGCAACCATAGGGCACACATCCCTCCACCTCTCAGATCAATGTTCACAACAGTCCTAGAATTATGGCAAAAACAATGGCACAAAAACCTGTAGGATTTAATAATTTTTTTATTTCAGGAAAATAATTTTATCGGTTCATAGTCACAACAGGGAGAAAATACATTGATTAATTAAGACTCATTATTTTTTTCTATGTTTTAAAGGTTTAATTGTCAGAAAATGCAAGTTTGGGATTATATTAACATGAGCAAAGTGGCTAATTTTTGATGACTTCAGAAACTCAGAAGATATCATATTATGTGAACCATAGTAAAGACTTTCTTTGTAAATTTTTAAAGGGTATTTTGAGTTTTAGTTTTTATCATTTGTTCCTAATATTGGTAACACTCTCCCTGGTTTATCCTTTTTAAGATACATATGTAAACTATGTGATAATGAAAGAATGAGATAGATATAAAATTAATTTTGTGAATATAGTTCAAGGCTCTGAGAACCATTAAAATTAAATTGCTTAGAAGAAAAGAAGAAAACAATATCACAAAGCAACAAGAACTTAAAAAATTTGTTTTAAGACGGCTTGACCTCACAAAATCAGGTCTTGCCCTGGAATTTAAAATAACAAGAAGTTGGAGTGTTTTACTGGGGACATGGGTGTGTTGGGTTCTGCTGCTCATTGCTTTTCAGTAAGCATTATTTTCACAGAGCCTATTGACTTTTAGTTTATCAGAGCATCATAAAGTGAAGGTAGTCATGGTGATGGCATCATTTCTCCATCTTTGAGTTAAGCTGTTTTGAGATTCCATGCTGTCCTCAAAGTGGAGTCCACACACTTGTGAACCAGTACCTCTGGGGAATTCTTAGAAAAACTGTTTTGTAAGAAGTTTGGTGAGGAAAAGTCAGAGCTCAGCTTTAAAAAATCTTGGTACCCATAAATATTGGAGGTCCCTGCTCTAAACTCTCTCTGACATAGTGTCAGACTCAACTCCACCCCATACTTCCTTTTTAAATTACTGTCTAAGCACAAAATTTAGCATCATTATAACAGATGTAACATAAACACAAGCATTTGAATTTGTCAAAGAAATCAGACTTTCTCAAAAAGAAAAAAATTCTAAATTTTGATATCTCAGTACATGTTATTTAAAAAGACTTGACAATACAGACTATATATAAAATATAAAAAGTGTATTTATATTAATTCTCGTGTAGTGCATGAAAATATTTGGTAGAGTTTGAACTCTGAAACAGATTTTATAAAGACAGTAATAATTATTCTAACAGAAATAAAAGTTGAGATATACAAAAAATATTAATATAATAAAGAAAAATTGCTTTAAAACAAAACAGAAACAACAGAGTTAGAAGCAGATTTAAAATATCTCTATGAATTCACAACTGTGAAGATTCCCTGTTATGTCCCTAAAGCTTGTCAATTGCTTGTGTTGTTACACAGATTTCAGCAAACTTACCATAAAATAAATAATCTGTTGTATGAGGCTTCTTATTTGTCCTGGCCACCCAGAACCAAAATAACCACAGAGAAACTTTATTAAATCACTGCTTGCCCATTAGCTTAAACTTCTTATCAGCTAACTCTTACATCTTAATTTAACCCATTTCTAGTAATCTGTGTACTGCCACATGGCTATGGCTTACCTGGTAAAGTTCTATCTGGCTCAAACATGACTAGATGGCTTCTCCCGGCTCCACACTCTTTCTCTCAGCATTCAGTTTAAAAGTTTTTTTCCACCTAGCTCTACTTTGCCTTATCACACAGGCCAAGCGAGCTTCTTTATTCATTAACCAATAAAAGCAACACATAGACAGAAGGACCTCCCACATCAACTTTTTTTTAAATGCCAACCTGGAACATCAGGTAGTCAGGGTAAGAATATGTTCACAAACAACAAAGAGAGTTTAGAGAGATTGCTCCATGGTAAAGTGCTTATTGGAAAGCAAGAGGATATAACTTTTGTTCCCAAAATACACAGGTGGAAACTCACTGCAATGGTGCATGTCTCTAACTACAGAGGCTGGTAATATAAAGTTCAGGGTGTTCCTGGACAGCCAATCTAACTAAAACAAAGAGGTTTGGTGAGAGATCAATTCTAACTTAAAAGGTAATATGCAATGGAAAGTAACAGAGGAAAACACACAAAGTCTTTCTCTCATTTCTGTACTAGATACATGGATACAACTTCCTACATACACATAAGCACACAGACTCATTTAAATAAATTCCAATGTTGCTTCTAAAACACTGCTAATAGAATTAGGCAAAAGGTGATATGGAGAGGAGGAGCATTTCAAACAAAAAGTTCGACTTTTAGTTCATAGAATCCATGAAGACTGTGTACAGTGTGATGGCCCATGCAACTGACATGGTTTTGTGGACTTCTTGGGAGATCTTCAGAATTGTGAGTTCATAGGAATATTTTAAATCTGATTCTAATTCTGTTATGCTAGGCTTAGACTTGTGAGACATAGAGGAAGAGATTAATAATAGCTTTCACACACATTAGAGACAATGAGAAACTGATGGATGTTTTACAACTATATGAAGAACAGAATGAAACCACATTAGAAACATCTGTGAACAAAAGCATTCAGAATTAGCTCAAATTTGTATCCTTGACCAACTGTGTCTTCAGCATAAAAATACCCAATAAACAACATTTTTCTTCTTTTCTGTCATGTTCCTTTTGACACTTATTGGATTTGACCCCACAAGTACAAAGTGAGAGACATTTGGTTCACTCTGTAGATTCATCATTTTACATACGGGAAGATAAGAATCAGGCCTAATTCTTTCCTTTCAAGATTTTCTCCTAGAATTGAAACATTCATTGAAATTGAAGAGCTAATAATTTCAGAACATTGTCTGTCTCATTCAGAAGACCTTGTGCTGATAAATGGGCTATTCAAACTTCATTAATTGACATTACTTTGGTCCCTTTTCAATAGATTAGGAGAATTATAGATACTTTACAGTAGAGTTTGTCAGAAAATTAAACCTTTTAAAAATTTTTAGTAATGTTAAGTTTTCTTTTAAAAGATAAAACCATATTCATATCCTCTGGAGAACCTAATTATTTGCTGGCATTGAGTCCTTACAGACTTGAGTGTGGCCTATTTGAAATTTTATTTGGCACTTTTGAGATTGCTGAGGAGTTCACAGACATTGTCATAATCTTATATCCAGGATTATTTGCACATTCAGAGAATTTTTTCAGGTAGAGGAAGGACATTTAAACAGTGCTGTTAGTAGACCAATGGATGGGTCTGAAGCAATATTATTAAGTGAGACAGATAAAGCAACATTGCATAATAGAGATAACAAAACTAAATTGTCTCATGACTTTATTGTATTTTACTTTCAAATAATTTATCTCAAATTTATGTACACAAAAATTCTTGGTTTTTATAATTTCAAAATTATAGTCAAGGAATCACTCATCTCGAAATCATTATGATCTCTAATGCAACCAGTATTTCTACCCATAGTGCCACTGTTACTCCTTCTTACGCAAATACTTTTACTAAATATTTTGTAAGTCTTTCTAAGAATTCAGAAACACACTGGGTTGTAGTGGCAGTCAGTTGTATTTTAATAAATACTGCCCGAAGATCTAAGAGTAAAGAGGTCCCACAGTTTAGCTTTACAGACCAGATTAAGGTAACACACTTTTAATCCTAGTAGTGCTTGCCTTTAATCCCAGACGTAGAGAGGAATATTAGAGGCTGGAGACAGGTCTCACACAGTTGCATTCTGAGATTCCAGGAGGCAGGACTACCACTTCGGTCTGAGGTTGAGGTAAGAGCCAATGGCTGACTGTTTTACTTTACAAATCTTCAGGTTGAACCACAATTTCTCTCTCTGAGTTTTTATTAACTGTGCTTCATTTGGCACCTACATGGATCCTGACTCCACACCTATTGGGGAAGAATCAAAATGTCTGTGGCCAAAGGTCTCCCACCCCCACAGACTTGGTTTTACTTTATCAACTAAGTGTTTTCTTTTTCCAAAACCCTGCCAGGGCAGAATTACCCCTTTGGTGAGTCCACAGCAAAGTGACTTGCCAATTTCTCCAGGGTCACACAAAATTTCCCCACCTTACCACTTTCTCTTCTGTGTGGCAACTTGCATAGCTTCTGGTTTGTGGTCCCAGACAACAATTTACTGAAATCTTATAATGGAGCTAAATTCATTGGATTAATGAATAAATCAATAAATTTAAAAGTTATATAATTACAGACAATATCTCCATCCAGGAATTTAATAACCTATTTGCTTATACTATGGATGGTATTCTGCAAGGTTATATGTTTTTTTCTGATGCATCCATTTATTTGATATTGGAACTTAGATTTGTTTTTCATATTATATCCTTCAGAAAATGGTATAATAACAGAGCCAAGATTAAGGTACTTTTAGAAATGATACAGTCTTTACAGACTAATAATGAACAGTTAGCTAACAGGATTTATATCACTGAAAATCAAAAGTTATGTGAAAAGTTCATACTATTGAAAAGGATAACATTAATTTGACATAAAAAAATTCAACCCATGTCAAGGCTGCTGAAAAAAATATTTGAAAGAATTCATACTGTTGAATTTGACAATTAAAATATGTCTTAAAAGTTATATAAGTTAGTAGATAGAGTATCTCTCCAGGAAGACACTCTGTGTACCATCCAAAGAATTTTTTGTAGATGAGTATTTTCCTGCAAAAACAAAAACAGAAACCTGCCCCAACCCTAATGTTTCCTTACCACCTGTATGACTGTCACCTCTGTAGATAAGCTGATATTTCTCTGTCTCAAGGGTTTTTTTTTTCAAACCGAACTTTATTAAATTTTATGGTGTCCCTTGCTTTTCTTCTTCCATGGAAACAAGAGCAAAACTCCTTCCCCACTTAATACATCTCCTGGTTTCCATTCTTGGGTCAAGATATCCTTGAAATACACTAGCTGGTTTAATTCAAAATTTTTTTTCTATTGTCCAATGTGTCTCTGATGCTTTTGTTCCTTTCTCATTAGTGTTAAGAAAATTCAAGGTTAATAAAGCATTATGCAATATATTTATGGGGGCATTTTCTAACCATTTCTGTTTGTTTAACATATCCTTTATAGTTTGATTTGATCTTTCTATAACTGCCTGACCTATAGTATTGTTTGATATACCTGTAATATGCTTTATATTATAATAAGCAAAAAATATGTTTTTTTTTTTCCTCAGGGACCTTGACAATGAACTCTCCTCTGAGATAACTTCAAATCAAAAACTTCAAGTGTTTCTTTGGAATGACAATAGAGTTATTTACTCTTGAGTATTGCCAACTCAAATCATTTTATCAATTGTAATTTGCCATCATAATTGACTTATTGCCTGCTGTTTTAACACCTACTTTCCAGAGTTGTTTATTTTTTTTACAAAAATATTGTTAGGATATCTACTAAGAATATTATTTGTATGCCTACTGAAAATGACTTTAAAATATCACAATAGACTGAGTTGTTTCATTTTTAAATAATGAGGGGCAAGATCTCTATGAGAAAGTTAGATAAATAACATGTGATAGTTTAGATATGCCTCTCCCTAGTACATGTGTTAAATGATAAATCATTCCAGGAAAGCACATCCATGGATATCATAGAGACCCAAGAAGGAGGGTTATAGACTGACATAAGACTCTGGGTTCACTACTATTTCCACTACTACTTATATATTGTTTGGCTAGCTACTAGAGATTGAATTGCAAGCATGGCTTGATCAGACTGTATCTTCAACCCACTCATCTGATTTCTTCCTTCCATACTTACCTGTAAACACCAAGTTCTTCCTTTTGCAGTTCCTTGAGCAGGTGTCCTTGTTTTGTCCAAAGGACATTCTTCCTAGGTTTGTCTCATACCTTCACTTTTCCACAGTCATGAGACCGGAGCCAAGTTGGGGCTTGTGCTTGAGAGAGGAACTGCAGAATGTGTTAACTACAGCAAAATTCTAGTAAGCATTAGGAAGCAGCTTTGAAGCCCTTGGCTCACAGGAATTGAATCCTTAAGAACTGCATGGTTAGTATAAATATCTGTATGAAGCAGATTATCCACCACTTTCTCCATAAGTTATAGATCATGGTTGGTGGTACATATGTATGATCAGGTGAGGCCTTTGTTTCATGCCTACATTCTAAGGCCTTGAAATTGGATAACCCAGCCTCCAGAATTGTAGAAAGTGCATATCTGGACTGATAAAATATCATATTTTGTAGAAATCTAAATGAACTGAGAGGCAGGTCAAATGAATATGGTGGTGAGGAATACTGGCTTCAAAATTGTCCAATATAAGGTTCTAATCCTGGGTTACTATTGTTGTGTTTGAGGAATGTCAAGACATGAATCCATGTTGTGTGATAGGTGAGAAAACAGGTAATAAAATAAGCTTTCATACCACTATCTATTTCAAAGGTACTGAAGTACAAGCAGGGAGATTTACAAAGGTTTAATAAACCAGGAAGTGCCCGGGAAAGGAGAAATAATTGTTTCTGTTCTTGATTAGAAACCCTCACTGCCAAACTCTCCTGAAGAACAAGAGATTATTCCCTAGATTGAAAACCCCATTTAGGTATATTTTCTATAATCTAAATCTTTGTATGTTTCAAGATAATTTGACCCCTGGGATCTAGCATAAATTTAGAACTCATAGCAAAGGATGACTGGGAAATGTTTCACTCGTGTAAGCATCAGAACCTTTTAACAGTATACTCTGGACTTGCATAGCCCTCCATGGAAGTATGTAAAAAGAAAGCAAGACTAAAATTACAGGCAAGACAAGAATTTAAAGCAAATTTAATATAATTGGATAGAAGAACAACTGTGGTTAAGGGAAATGAATAAAAGACAAATAAGACTTCAAAAGTATTTTATATTCATTAAACAAGCTCAGACTAATATGAAAAATGAGCCTATTGGAGAAATAGGAAATCTATTATTGCATTGTCAAAAGATGAAGTTCATTAAATATTATGATTAGCTGAAGGCAGGAAATAGTATGGTTAAATGCTAAAATGTGGTTAAAAGCAAAGACAAATGAAAGTTGATAAGGGAAAGCAGCTCTTCTTGGTTAAAAAGGGAAAGGACCACTGAAGAAAGTTTGGTAGACTGCCTCAGGAGGAAGCAGAGAAGGAACCCATGGCGGTAGCTGAGCCCAGTTTCTTCAAGCAACTTTTAGCTGCTTCACACTCTAACACAGTTTAACAGTGGGAAGGAGATGACCTCTACATGACCATAGCCATCTATGACAACCTGGGTTCATGGCTGTTATTGTTTCTGAGACAAATTCCTGGCAAAAAGAGATTATAGTGAGGAAGGCTTTACCTTCTTTTATAGTTTTTCAGGTCCCACTTCACATTCTGATTCTGGTGTACTGACTCTGAGCCTTTGTTGAGTAAGTTGGAGCTCCATGGAGGAACCTATTTCCCCATGGCAGATATGAAGGTATAATCTTGAAAGTTACACTCCATTAGGATTACTTGCTCCAGTTTGGACATACCTTCGAAATGTTCCTCCGAAGTAAATGCCACCAGCTGAGTGCTGAAGGTTCAACTCAGGATCCTGTTAGGGATAATTAGTGCCCTAAGTATATTTGTAAGTGGTGAGGACAAACAATGGAGAGACATTTCAGAGACGAAGAATCACTTTAGAAAAATGAAGAGTGACTAAGAGAGGCATTCTGTCACCATACGCCTGGTAACTCATCAACAATTATCTGTCTGTCAGATACTGAGTGTCATACTGCCTTCATCTTGTGGAGATCCCAATCCAGCCTTGGAGAAGAACACACACACACACACACACACACACACACACACACACACACACACACACACACTGGATATGACACAAGAGAAAGTGATTCCACCACTCCTCAATAACTCAGAAGTGAATTTCTGACAGACTACCAGACCTTAGGACAACTGACAGACATGTTAGAGACACCAAGCAACATTCTGACCTAAGAATATGTAGATCTCTGCACCTACCAAAATGAGAGCAAAAACCCAATCCTTCCAAGTTCATAGTTCTGGAAATGTACTGACCTGATTTTTGGGCTTCTACAGTTCTGCTGCAGGCTAATTATTCTTTTTGTTTTCTTTTGTGTTTGTTTTTGTTTTTTTGGGGGATAGGATTTCTCTGTGAGTAGCTTTGGAGCCTATCCTGAAACTAGGTCTGTAGACCAGGCTGGCCTTGAGCTCACAGATGTCTGCCTGCCTCTGCCTCCCAAGTGCTGGGATTTAAGACATGTGCCACTACCACATAGCCTGGCTGCTTATTCTTGATAAATGAGGTACATCAACCCATGATATGGTTTTATGTGAGATAGGCTCAGGACTGTACTCAGTGCCAAATACCCCGTGTAGTTTCTGGGGAGCTATAAAAGACTGCTATTGGCTTGACCCTGTGTCTGAATGGTCTTCTGTGGTAGATTCCTCAACAAATACAGAGTTTCCAAATCTGTTCTCACAGGCACTTGCATACTAATGTTCCAAGAGAAAATGTCTTATTATGTTAGATAACAACTGCAATCTATAGTAGACATCCTCACTGTATCCTCATCTGTACCTCCAAGGGCTAATATCCTAAAATGAGAAACCCACATATCCTTGTTTAGTACATCTTTGACAAACTCAGTTCTTGTAAGAAATCTTATTCTTCAAGCACTAGAAGTTCACTTGTGTCAGAATTGCTGCTATGTACAGTCTACTGTGGAGAAATAAGCTTTGGGGACTTTCTGGGCACACCAAGGGAGACCGCTGAAGGAAAAGTGCTGAAAGTGCTCCTTCTCAGTTCTCCATTCTGTCACATTTGGGTGTTATGCTGTTTTTACACAACACAAGGCAATGCTTAACTAGAGCTCACTGGAACAGAGCATGGCAGTCTCCTGACCACCACACAGACACACACATACAAAAAAAAACCCCAAACAAACAAACAAACAAACAAACAAAAAAACCCGCTCCTTTCCTTAACAAAGAGGAAAACTATGGGTGATGTCTCCAAGAAACTCTCTCTCTCTCCCTCCCTCCTCCCCCTTCTCTATTTCTCCCTCTTTCACCCTCACTTTTTTCTTTGTTCTCCCATTCTTTGTTTCTTTCTCTTTCAGGAAAGCATGAAGGGCTGTTCAATCTAAATCAAAGAAAAACAGCTGGAATTCTAGGGAGTCAGTGTTCTGATTTCTGGCATTCTAACCTTTTATTCCTCTTGTCCTAGAAATCATGTCTTCCTTTTAATCAGTATTTTAAAGGCATATCCTTTCATAGAAACAATTATATTGTATATTTTAATATGGTTTCTCCTATTAAATGTGGAAAGTGACCAGTGAGTTGGCTCATTTGGTAAGAGGCACTTGCCCTGCAAACATGATGACTTGAGTTTGATCTCAGAACCACATAAAGGTGAAAGCATAGATAGACGGCACGAAGTTGTTCTCTGACCTCCACAGAGGTCATTGTGGCACACCCCCCACCCACACTAATATTAAATAAACTCCGAAGTTTTCTAAGGACAGTAGCTTTTTAAAGCTGACTCACTTCCCTTAGCTAGTGTAAAGAGAAGAAAGCTATTTACCTCCTGAGGCTCCTGAAGCAACAGTGGTACTGGTTAATCACACAATACATTCTGACCACATTTCCCCTCCCTCCACTCTTCTCTCATATTCCCTCTTCCCCAGATCCACTCCTCCTTCGTTTCCCTTCAGAAATGAGCAGGCCTCTCAGGGACCACAACTGAACACGACATAATGAGTTACTGTAAGACGAGGCACAAATCCTCATAGGAGAGACAACCCAGAAAGAGAAAAACGGCCCCGAGGGCAGGTGAAAGAGTCAGAGTTACTCCCACTCCCACTGCTAGGAGTCCCAACAGAACATGAAGCTACCAACCAGATTATACATGCAGAGCTTTTATCACAGACCCTATGAGCCCTGCTTAATTGACTGTGTGGGTGGTGTTCTTCCAGTGTCCTCGACGTGTACAGCACCTAAAATTCTTTTTCCTGCTCTTCTGAGGGGGTTCCAGAATTCAGAATGGAAAGATCCAGTGGAGATTTTGTTTGGGCTCTCTCTGTGCCTAGTCTTCTGTTGTGGTCTCTGCATCTGCTCCCATCAACTGCTGGAGGAAGCATATCTGATGACAATTGAGCTAGGGACCAATCTGAGTATAGCAAACAACCGTTAGGAATCATTTTATTGATTTTTTACTGTCCTAGGTCTGTGGGCTACCTAGCCTCTGGTTCTTGATAATTCAGGCAGTGTTTACCTAGGGCTTCTTTTTGTGGCATTGGCATCAAGTTAGACCAGTCGTTGGTTGGTCATTTCCACAAGTTCTGTGCCTCCACTACCCCGACACACCTTCCCAATCATTCACTAGCCCAAGGCATGGACAACATCTAACCTTTTGGTATTTATTTTCTTCATCTCTACTGGAAATAAATGGTCCAAGTCAGGGAGTCAACAATCCTCAATGAGGCAGATCAGGCTAGCAACCATTTTTATTGTAAAGCTTCTTGGAGTAAAACTTCATTCATTTGTTTGTGGCTGGTTTTATTTTGTAATGGCAGAGTTGAGCAGATCCACATAGTTATAATGGAGATTTCATGCCCTGTAGAGCTTAAAATATTTACTCTCTAGACCAATACAGAAGGATGAGAAATAAGAGAAGAAGGGAGAAAAGTTTTTATTTGCTTAATCAGGTTTCTGCCAGCATTAGCATCATGCAGTGCATATCCTCACAGCAGAAGGCTTAATTGTAGCTACAGGTGTTAGAAGGTGAGTAACTGGGCTTAGAATCCTGCTTTCCCCACAATCAAAATATTCCATGTATCTTTAGTCAGTTGTTCTGCATTTCACATAATTCTAACAATGAGCCAAACACCAAATTGCTGTATGGAGTTTCAAGGGAAAAGTTTGAAAATAAGTCTGACTTTCTGACCCATTCCTTATGAAAATGTATGATGTGAGTCACTCTCAGGTAGGTATGTTCTGTGCTGGCTCCTGATTTTAGCCTTGGAAATATTTGGAAACCAAAATATTCCTCAGCACAGTTGGCTTTGGAGGTAAAAGGAACTTGCTTTGCCAACCAGATGAACAAACCCTGACATTCTGTTTATTTTACTCAGTCCAAAGAAAAGTAGTACACAAACACACACATGCACACACACACGCACATGCACATGCACACACACACAAACACTCTCATGGAAAGAAATATATATATTATATATTCACAGATGTCACCTTTATGTCCACAGAGAACTGTTGGGTCAACTTCTCTTACAGAGTGCTTGGAGCAGTACAATATTCAGCAGTCATAAAGCTACTTACATCTGGCAAGCCAGTCACTGCCACCTCCTTACTGCTGCCGAGGGTTTGCTCCAACTGTCAAGGGAATTTCTTTGATAATCTCTCCCCTTAGCATTTAACTCAAGGCATGTATAAAGTGACATACCAGTGCAATTTTGACAGAAGATCTTTCATTTAGAAAAAAAAGTCAAGAGCATAAAACTCCATCACTAAGTGATTACAGATATTAACCTTCACAGTCTCAAAGAAATCCTTCATTTCACAAGAGAACATTTTTCTCAACATGTGTATATGTTTCAGATAAAGCATACACATTCTAACAGTGACATTATTAAATTGTTGATTTGGAATAATGAGAAATTTCACAACAAATGCAAAAAATAACAGCAGTAATAAAGAAAATAAACCATACTGTAATTTTCTAGCAGGTTAACAAGAATATGCTATTGGTCGATGTTGAGAAATGCTCAGGAGTTCTTTATGAAAGACAATTTTCTGTTTTCATTCTCTTGGATGTCAGAGACAATGGACAATAATACCATTTTGCTTTATATTGTGATTAAAATCTGAAATTTCCCTCATAGGTTCTTGTTTTGAATGCTTGGTGCTCCAACTTTTGACATTATTTTAAAGGCTGTGGAGACTTTTGGAGGAGGGTGAGGCTGGTGGATGTAAGTCACTTAGAGTAAAAGATTGAAAGTTATAGCTCGTCTTGATGTTGGCTGTAGATTTTGCTTCCTGATCCTGTAAGAATGAGTAGCTCCTGACAGGTTGTCATAACTCCAGATATGAAATATTTTCTCCACCATGCCTTCCTTGTCATGATGGATGCAAACATCTCCAAAACCATGAGCCAAAATAAATTCTACTGTCTTTATCTTATTTTGTCAAGTACTTTGGTCACAGCAGTAACTTAGTGGTAGGCAGAATCCATTTATCAGTATATGTACATCACATACCTATAAGAGGATAAGAATTCTGGATATTGAGTTTTTTGAAAGTTTGGAAAATTTTATGGTCTTTCAAAAATTAACATTGAAATTTAATTTCCAAAGCAGAAATATTGTGTGGAATCTTTCAACGGCAGGCTCTCTATCGTAAGTAGCATTAAGATAGATGTGGCATGAATAATAAAAACCCAGAGACAGATATTGGAGTTCAAGCTAAAAGTCAGAGAAGCAAAGCAGCCAGTCACCAAAGAGTCCTTACCTCTATGAAATCTTCAGACTGAAAAGAGAGCGAGTTCCAGTTTCATGCCACCTTACATTCATCTTTAGTGCTGCTATTAAAGGCATGCCCCACCACTTGACCTCTATGGCTAACTAGAGTGCCTGTTCTGTATGGCTGACTAGTGTGGCTAACTTTGCACTCTGATCTTCAGGCAAATTTTATTTATTAAAACACAAATAAAATATCAATATAGCTATTTATAGAACAAGACCCATTTACAGTTTGGCTCCCCCATGAGTCTTTTGTCCCGTCTGCCATGTGATGGAGCGTAAGAGATGTCATCATGAAAACAAGTTTGCACAATAATTCAGACTTTACAGATTCTAGAATTATGATAAATTACTTTCTGGTATTAGAAAAATATTCAACCTTCAATATATAGTGGTATATTGTTTGTATTTTAATAAATAAATCTTGCCCAAAGACCAGAAGCAATGCTAAAGCCACTGGAGGTCAGACAATGGTGACACACACCTTTAATTTCTGGATTTGGGAGATAGAAGCAGATGGGTCTTTGTGAGTTCAAGGCTACCCTCAGCTACACAGAAATAGGTTCAGGTGTTGATGGCCTACACCTTTAAAATCAGTACTAAGGAGTCAGGACTTTAATCCCAGCACTAGAAGGGATATAAAATAGGAGGGGAGAGAAGCTTAGTCTGCTTAGTTTGGGGTGACCCAGCCTTGGGAGAGGTAAGACTTCTCTAGTGGCTTGAATGCTTTGCTTTTGTTTTTCAGTTTGGACCCAAATTTCTGTCTCTGGGTTTTTATTATTCATACTACACCAATATTAATGTAACAAGACAAGAATTTTAGGGGAAAACTTTTCTGAACAGGACATACATCTTGAGCTAGTCAACAGAGCACCTCTGTCGAAAGAAGTCTGCTAAGGAAGCCTTTCCAGTACTTCCTAAGAAGGAGATAGAACATGAGGGAGAATTAATAACAAGTAATAACAATAGCAACAAAAACAGAACAGACCAAGCTCATTCTGCCCCAATGCGTGCGTGCACACACACACACACACCCTTTCCATAGTCAGTGTTGGTACTTAGGAACCATCACTAATTTGACAAGGTATTATGCATTAGGTATCATGAACCCAGTACCTTATCCAGTGCTTACAAAGCTGCAAAGTCAGCTGTCCTTTTGATAACTGTCGCATTTTATACATAGTTTATATTTTTATCAAATAAATATATTCAGTAAAGAAGGATTTTGAGACCAGTTTTCTTGAGCTTCAAAGACCCTGCCAGTTCTATTACACTGCTCTATGTAAAGAGATCTTCTTTTAAAGTTAAGTTTTCAAGGTTTTAAGACACAACCTCTGTTAATCTTTTTTCGTTAGAAGATGAGAAAAGTCTCTTACATGGAGTGGAAAAAAATCTACACTTCTCTACTGAAGCACGAGTCCCACCTACCGCAAAACACACAAACATTTCTGTATAGACTACCTCAGTCATGACAATAAGGACCTAGGAAGAATCAGTAAGAACATAACAATTTGATCCCTTCGCTATACACCCAGTCTTTAGTGGTTCATTTGGCATGGTTCCACATATCCCACTGATAAACGAAAGTTCACCTGGCCATCCTGTGTAGCTTTAATTACAGGTGTGTCTCTGTGTCCAGTGTGGAGCCATGGTCACCCCAAAGAATGAAGAAAGACTAAATATGTTTTAAATATAGTCCTTTTCCACTTTGCAGTGACTAATATTATATTGCAAACAGAGACAGAGCTGTCTCTCTTGTCTTCACCATAACATAGAGATTATGCTAAAGCCTACACAATGTCAGTAAGCCATACATACCATGGCAAGTCAAAGTATAAATGATGAGTTCACACACACACACACACACACACACACATTGTATTCTGCATGTACGTATATGTAGGTTAGGAAATCATTGGAAAGTGGGCAGTGTTGTTGGCATTGTCTTTGGGCCACCAACCAGCTACCAAATAAAGACACGGAGAGACATTATTATTATGAATGCTTGGTTAGGTTAGGCTTAGAATGCTTATATTAGGCTTGTCCCACTATCTCTTTTAAACATAACTTTACCTGTTTTTCTTCATCTGTGTTTTGCGTCGGGGCTTTTTACCTTTCTTTCATTCTGTATGCCCCACTTTCTTGTTTCCTCTGTGTTTCACTGGCTGGCCCCTAGTGTTTCATTGTTATCTCTTTTCTTTCTTTCCCAAGGCAAGATTTCTCCTCCTACTTCCACCTTTACCTCCTTCCTTGCTCTTTATTGTTCAGTTTTTTATTAGACCAGGTGCCTTAAGCAGGCAAGGTAAATCAGAACACATCTTTACATAATTAGGCAAATACAACACATCTTTACATAGTCAAACAAATGCAGTACATTTTTGCATAGTTAAATATTTTGCAACTGGGCAGAAGTGATTTTGAGATTGTTTGGGAAGGATAAAACAAAAATTATTTACCTAATTCAGCTACTTGAAAGTCTTTCAAAGTAATTTTTTCCAGTGGGAGAGGGAAATTTTCTTTAGTAAACTTCACATAGAATGTACATATAAATGAGAATATGTTGCATTCATATTTATGTGCCTGCCTTGCCTCATTTAGAAAGATATTCTCTGGGTTTCACTATATTGTAGCAAACAAACAAAAAAAAACCCCAAAATTTTCTGCCTTTTGAAGATTGAAGCATTTTCCATTTTGAATACGATGGTAACCAGAAATATCTTGGTGAAGATTTTGTGATGAATTCTTAATAGGCAAAAAGAAAAACTTTGCAGTAGAAACAGGAATGGGTTTAGTAACTGTAGACTTTGTGGTGGTAAGTAGTCAAGGAATAAAACAATATACAATATATACTTGACCTAATGCCACAACTTTTAAGCCTGTGGATTCTTCCAGGAGTTAACATATATCCCAGAAAGGCTTATAAACTGCTACAATGTTTGTTTGCTGAGATCAGTGTCAAACAGTCTCTCTGGTCTTACTGCTTAATAAAAATATATTTTGAAAACATAATCCAAGGACACTCACATACATTTGTGTATGTAGAGCTTTAAGGGAGGTGTTTTACTTTTTCAATAGAACAAAGCCACAATC
Source organism: Myodes glareolus (assembly GCF_982192425.1). NCBI lineage: Eukaryota > Metazoa > Chordata > Mammalia > Rodentia > Cricetidae > Myodes > Myodes glareolus. Next base: position 119,578,255 of record NC_142028.1, on the reverse strand, counting down.
TCTGAGGTGATACCTCAGTGTCACCATTTTTAAAATCTATTCCCATTGTTTAGTTGGTCATTTGTTTTAGATGTTCTCCCCTCCACCATTTACCATGATGTCTGAACTCTTCAAGGTGTCTCATCATTCCATTACCATATTCATCTCCCCGCACTCGCAGGCTGTACTCCAAGTCCCCCTCAGTGCTTTTGATGTGACTGTGTTGTGTGTTTGTGTATGGGCGGTGGCTTTTTAGGGAACTGTCCCGGAAAAAGGTATCCAACTAGATCTGAATACTAATAGTCTGTGTTAGCATTCTTCTGCCTCTTACTAATTTTGTGTTTTTGATTACATTATCAAATATCTTTGACTTTGCTTTCTTATTTTGGATGAGAGAAAAACATCAGTCATAATACTTAAGTTGTCACACTGAAAAGTACGTGTAAAATGCCCTGCTGTTTGATCTGTACACAGCATTTGTTCAATTGATGACTATTGTAAATGTGTTTACAGTTGATATACTCTAAAATTCTCTCATTTTAAGCAAATAATTTTTGGTAAGTCATATTTTTATAGCTTTAAAAATTATACTGAGGCCAGTAAAATATCTCAGTGGATAAAGGAACTTGCTTCCAGGCCTGACAGTGTGAGTTTAATCCCAGAATTATATGATGGAAGGAGAAAACTGATTTTTGCAAGTTTTCCTGTGACCTCCACATTTGTTCCATGGCACACTGAAGTTCCTCTCATCACAAACAAAAAGATTAACAAGTCAAAGCTGTATCTTTCTTTATTATTATTTATGTTACTAAAGTCAATAGCAAATGATAAAAAGTTAATAATACGCACTGCTGTGGTCTCTCAGCTTTTAAGAGAGTGCTCTACTTTTACAGAGGGCCAGAGTCCAACATCCATGTCAGACAGTTAAAACTACCTATAAGACCAGCCCAGGTCATCTGACAACCTATTCTGCAATCTACATTCACATGAACATACCGCCACAAAGATGAACATGCATATACATAATTTTAAAACTTGAAAAGTCATAAGAAAATAAAAATAATAGTGAGAATTAGTGGTTATGTGTAGGTCGAAAATTTTGCCATCTTGAAACTTCAGTTCTTCTGCTTCTGCAATAATCAAACAGAAAATGCACACTAGACCATGGCCTTCATTCTTGTATTTCAGAGCGGCTTCTTTTGGTATAAGGCTAACTGGAAAGTAGAACTTTGGTACTCCAAACTTATGTCTTCACCCTTGGTTTTTCTCCATGACCTTCAGTTTAGAATTTTATTCCTAGTGTTCCCACTTACACAGAAATCATTCCTAGACCCAGCCCACCCTCCATCATTAACTGCTTGGCTTCCTGGCAAGTCTGACTGCAAAAAGAAAGAGTGTAAATAATTTTCTTGGCTTAATACAGTAAACTTTTATTAAATGTCTAACACATGGTGAGTGCCTACACCATACACATAAAAGATGCAATGAATCTGGCTTCATTACACTATAGTCTTTTATAAAGAACACTGAAAGATAATGTAGCTTGTTAAGTGACACAATGTGCATTGTCTTGTGCAATGTTCAGAGTCAACACAGTCTAAGCTAGTACCATTCTTATTCCCTCTTTCTCTTGATTCTCAGCAAATGCTTCAGAGATTGGTTCTAATTGAAATGTATTTTCCTGGCATGAAGATCATCTGGCATACACATTTCAAGCAATTTTCAAAGAAGCAAACAAATAAATGAACTTGCCTTTATTGACAGATTGTGGGTGGCCATTCTGAGGTTAGTCTCCAAAGAAGAAGACAGTCACTCATGCTTTGCAAAGTCCCAAACAGGTAATTAATCACACTTGGAACTCAGACACTCTTTTAATCTTTTTGGAAGGGAAGTAGAGCAGCAATGTGATATACAAACTGTGTTACACACAAGTCAGGGAAAGTAGACAGAGGACTCATATAAAAATAACAGAGACCATAAAGCTATAGCAGCAGTGAAGTCTAGCAATCTTTTTTGCTGACCGCAGACTCTGACTCCCATCCATTCATTCTGTGCAGGCCTTATTGTTATGGCAAAGGCAGCTGGGTAAATGCAAGCACATTACAAGCTCTGATGCAAAGCCAAGGGACAACTGTCTCACTTTTTGAAAGTTGGCTGCCTCCCCAGCAGTTAAAAGGAGTAAAATGTTCACAGCAGCCTGTATATGAGAAACACCTGAATTCTTGTGTAATGCATCATCTATCACCATTTTCTTTAAAAATAAAGAAATATTTTTTCAGTGGTTTAATGCCTATTTATAGGCTGCTAATTATGGGAGAAGCTGTTCAGAAGAAGCTAGCCTTTCTCATGCAGAATGATCACAGGAATGCCACAAGTGCTAAACTGTGTCATCTGTCACCAGCCTGGGCACAGCTGTTTATTGTGTTTTATCCACTTTCAGACTGATGTTAATTGGGAAAGCACTTACGTTCACAAAACTGTGCTTCATTTTGTATACAACTGCTACCAATAATAAACAGTGGGTGGTTAGATGCCTCAAGTCCTTGGGGAAGATCACCTTTCAGCCATTTGTTTCCTATTTGCTGGAAATCAGGAACTTCTGAGGTCACTGTATATACTATTGCAGCTATTTAAGTGTACTTCCTTTTTAAAAATTCAAAAGAATATAGATTCAGACATCCTCCTCTGAAAGGGATTTAGACAGTGAAAACTTGACACAGACTCCATAGTTCACATCAAGACATGCCAAGCTTCCACAAATCACAGAGACATATTTCAAATCTTGAAGAGAACTAGAATAAGGCTTCAAAAACCTTAATAAGTTGGCCAACACCACATATCTACGAATACTGAGGTTTGTTTTTGTTTTGTTTTTCCTATTTATTTAACAATGGCTAAATAGTGAGGAATGCCATAAAAATATATTGTAGACTTCAAGGTAAATCAGAACATGTGGGAATGCCTAAGGTGTATAAGATTATATATATTGTCTAGTTCATTCTGCCTACCAGAAAATACAAAAAAAATTAAGAAAAGTTATTTTTAGAACCTTATAAAAACCTATAAGAACCTTATAAGAACCTATGGCCACAGACCATAGACTTAAGTGTCTTTTGATCCCTCGGTGAGTAGTGTTTCCCTACCTCATAAAGACTCACCTTTGAAGCAGTGAATAAACAAATGGTTCCAGGAAAGCAGAAGCCGTGAAATCTCCACTTTGTCTTGTAAGCTGTCTGTAGAGTAGGGTTTGAAAACAGATATGAGGTGGACATTGGTCTTTCTCAGTCCAGCTTTGTTCTCCTTTGTCAGTCTAGAGGACCTTCAGCTGTGTCTTTGTAACAAATTTCTTTGAAAAGAATTGTTCTCAGATAAGGGGGTCAATAGTTCAGCAAGGATATGCTTATAAGTATATCTTTCTGAGAAGCAAGAGATTCTTAGGAATAAAATATGAGGGTGGAACTGACCCATATCTGTTTGTAGACTTAGAGTATCAAAACAAACATCAAAAGCCAAAGGAAATTTAATTAATTAATTAATTAATTAATTAATAAAATAGCCCTTCTCACATTCTTATAGGGCAGAATTTATTGGATTAAATTAAGATACCAGGAATTGCAAACATATACTTACTTTTATAATAAAGCCTTAATAAGGGAAAGACCATCTTAGGACAGAGACAAATGCAATTTTTGATTCCACAATAGAGGTGCATTTGGTGTTCCATTGGAGGAACAACTGGGATCTTGCCTTTGTATAATTTACTTTTCTGTTGCTTTGATAAATCACTATGACCAAAGCACCTTATAAAAGGATAAATTTATTTTGGCTTATAGTTCTGTCGGGTTAGAATCTATAATGTCAGGGCAGCTGGCAGGTGTGGTGACTGGAAAAGAATGCTGAGGGCATGGAATCTACCCTTGTAGATTTCTAACTATGATCACAGTACTTCAAAGAAGCCTTATGGCTCTGGTGGAAAATTGCTAGAGACAGACATGTTCTGTTAGAATTAAATTTCAACCTTTTAGTTGGGCTGTTTTGGTTGGGCTTTTAGTTGGGCTGTATTCTTTGCCTTTATCTTTGCAAGTATGTCTTGACCACACCATCTTAGAAAGAAAAGAGAAGAGTACTTGTTTCTTTAAGTAACTGTTCTAAGACTCCAGTAGAGGAAGCATTGGCAACAGAAGTTTCCAGGAAGAAGATGGGGCCCCATAGCTACAACTCCACCTTGTTAAGATGATATCATGATGCTGAGAATGCTACTATAAGACCACATTTTTGGTTAACAGCTGCTGAAATGGTGCACTTTCTCATGACATTCTGACCAGAACTCCAAATATGAACAAACAAACACAAAACAAGGAAACAAAACTCCTATCAACTACTCAAAAATTGTTTATAGCGATACTAGACAGTAATTTTAAAACTTAACCATCACTTCACTTTTGCAGGATCCCATTAAGAGAACATCACCTTCATTACAGCAGGAAGAATTCTAGAGGATGACCTGCCCATCCCCAAAAAGTTTGTTTTTAGGGTTGGGAACACATTTTAGGGGTTGTTGATTATTACTTGTACTAGATAGAGAGTTGGGGTGAAAACTATGTTTGTTTAAAAAAAAGGGATAATAATAGTGGGTAATAGAGTGAATACTTGTGAGCTATTATTCATGGATAATTTACGTTACATTGGTATAGTTTTGTATAATAATAGTAGGTAATAAAGTGAATACTTGTGAGCTATTGTTTATGGATAATATACATTACATCGGCATAGATTTTGTATATTGATACAAGTTTAAATTTTATTTGTCATTTTTGTTTAATTTATTTGTACACCTATGCAAAGTTATTTTGTCAGATTGTATGCATGCATGTTTCTACCTCTGTTTAGGACATTTTGTATATTGATACAACTTTTAGGATATATTTTCATATTCTATTATATATACAAAGATGCTTATACAATGTTTACATTTTGAAGTCATTGTCCTCATTTGTTTCAAATTTGTAGATTATTTAATATTCTGACATGAAGCTTTAGTCTTTAAATTATACAGGCAATAATTAGTGTAAGTCAATTAGTTGTTCATGTTTGTTGTATATACAGTCAGATCAATTAGGTTCTTTAGATAAATAGAGATTGTATTCTGTAATCTTCAACCACTTCAAGAATCTGTAGAACATGGTATTTAAATAACTTAGAATTCTGTTGACATGAGACATGATTGCTTCTGACAGCACCAATCTATTCCCAAGAGAATGAAGACACTCCACTTGGAGTTTGTTTTATTCTTGGCAAAATTGGCCTTTGGGCAAGAAATTGTCCATGCCTCAACCACTGACAAGGAACATGGTATCTGGAAACGGATAAGAAGGACTGTCAAATCTTGTCAGGATAGGGTAAAATGATTTTGAAAAATTTCCTGCCTCTGAAAATGGTCTGTCAGTTATGCTAAGCCTTAGCCACTGCCACACGGCGATATACATAGATTGATAGAAATAGGTTAAATTAATGTAAGAGTTAGCCAATAAGAATCTAGAGCTAAAGGGCCAAGCAATATTTTGATTAATACAGTTTCTGTGTGATTATTTTGGGACTATGCAAGCCAGGCTGCCGAGATGAACAAGTGGGCCCTCCTCCTCAATTGGCATCCCTCCTTGCAACACTTAAAAGTCATTATTACCAACTATTTAGGAAAGAAATAAATGTAGGTTTATAGGTAGTCATCTATAACAAATTTGTGACCATATGGGGTATATTAAATAAATAGATTGCCTTCATATACTTCTGAGTTCTACAGAATATGACATTTAAGAGGTTTTAATAATATAAGGATTTTCATGACAGTGAGATATGTCTGGTTCTGGCAGCACAAATCTATTTCAGAGAAGGTCATGGGCATCAAAGAAACTCCATATGCAGTTTGCTTTCTTTGTGGCAGAAGTTAGACACTGGAAAATAAAGTGTGATTGTCTAGACTGCCGACAGTATGCTGTACAAATTGGGCAAGCAAAACACAAAAGAAAGTAACTGTCAATATTTGTCATGACATGGTGGGATAGTCCTGCATGTTCAGTTAAACAGTTCAGGCAAGAGCAGTTTCTTGTCTAAATGGCGAAGGAGCCTCTTCGATGTCCATCTTCCTCTTGAAGTAAATGTTGCTGCCAGGAGCAGACATGTCTCACCATGAACATTTTAAATGCCATATTCTGAAGGTCTCTGAAAGATCTGAAGAATACCTAACTGAAATATAGGTCTATAAATCTAGACAATCTAACTAACATGACTACACACTTGACTATTATAGATAATTATCTATGAACCTATATTTGTTAATTATACATTACATTTTAAAATGAACCACACAATCATAATTTCTGCTTCACAGAAAAGTCTGTGAGATATTCTAGGCATGTAGACCAAAGACAGATGCTTGAAAGTAATAGAAGAACCCTGGGTAAATCTCCAGCAGACAGTTGTTTTGTCATTTCTATAGTTTCAGAAATTGTTTGCTTTTCACGTCCTGCTTACTTAGTAATTTTATATCCTTCTTAGTTCTTTGATGGAGTTGAACACTAGATAGTTATAATTACAGTTTTCTTTGCTACCAAATTCAGAAAAGAATCTCACAAATATATGGAAAGTGTATGAGTCCCCTCTAGCTTTTACTCTTTCTGCTTCCTCTTCAACTGCTCTGAAGTGAGGGATTTGATGGAAAGATCTCATTTAGAAATGAGTGTTCAAAGGTATCTCAATATCTGCACATTGACTGTGGGTCTGTTTGTTTCTATCTACTGCAGAGAGAAGTTTCTTTGATGGTATACTGCTGTGACTACAGCATAATATTATTAGAATATATTATTATATTATTATTATATATTATATTATTATCTTATTTCTGCATTCTTTAGCAAAACAAAAGTACTTGATTACCTGCTGTGTCTATTCTCAAACCCTTGGCTACCCAAGCAATGTTGAGGATGGGTTCTACTTCATGGAATAAGCTTTAAATTCACCCAAATGGTTGGCTTCTCCCATGAGATTTTGCCACTATTGCACTAGCACATTTGCAGAAGGGTCACCATTGTAGATAGAAGGGTTTATAGCTGGGAGGTGTCTACCTTATTCCTTTGGTAGTATACAGAGTAACTTCTAGAATCACGGAAATAATGATAATAATCCATGTGGGTTAAGACTCTAGGTAGGCACCAACTCGACTTACCCCTGTTAAATGTTTTCTGTAATTGTCTTCAGCAATAGAATCTTTCCGTCAGTTTGGGGAGAGTAAGCAGTAACTCTGACAAGAGCCTAGGTGTTTGGAGTTTCCCATGTGACTCCTTGGGCAAATAACTTGATTAGATGCAACCCATTTCTGGTATTGAAAAATTCATTTGATGATGAGAGACATTTTGTTGGGACTTCAGTTGGGGCTGTATTCCTCCTGTTAATTGGCTTTTTCATTTAAATCATCATCATGTATGTATTTATGGAAACTTCTATTGCATTAGGTTTCTATATGAGCCTTCAAATATCACTTAGTTTTAGCTGTTCCTCCCAGTATTCCCTCCTTTGGCTGTTATTTCCACCTACACCTATAATTCTCCTGTTGCAGTTTATTTCTTCATGCACTCATAAATGTCTATTTTATTTTCCCTTTCTATGAAGATCCATTCTTCCCCCTAATTTCTTACTCTATATTTAATCACTGTGGCTATACAGATTATAGCCTTCTGATCAAGTCCTTAACAGTTAGCATCCGCATTGAAGTGAATATATACAATCTTTGTCTTTCTGGTCTGGATTGTCTCAGTCAAGATAAGATGCTCTGGTTACATCCATTTACTTCCAAAGTTCATGACTTAATATTTTAGAGTGTTGGGTATAGGTTTCATCTCAAGGAGTAGGCCTTAAACAAATCAGATCTTGATTAGTCATTTCTGCATGTTTTATGTCACTATCATACCCTTATGTAGTCAAATCATCTTTGGAGATTGATGGGCTTGAAGCTGGCTTTATGTTTACTTTTCTTCTGTAGTAACATTTTGAGTACTTTCCAGTACCATGAACACTAGTCCAAAGGAGTGAATACTCTATGAAGTCACCAATTAGATTTCTCCATGTTCAATGAGAAATGTTGTGTGTAGGTATTTTGACCATTAATTTTTAAGTTCTCCATTCTCCTTATATAGATAACAGGATCCAATAAAGAAAAGTTCTTTAAAAAGAAAGCACATTTGTTTGTCCAAGCCTGTTGTCAAATAATTATTAAAGAATCTGTGTCTTGGGGCAGCTACATGAGGGGCTTCTTACTGTGTGTTTGAGCCTCCATTCTATCACACTGCATGAGCAGGCAGGTCAGAGCTCAATAAAATGGTATTGGATTCTCAATTTACTGGCTGTAACCAAGACTGTTAAACCACTGCTGTCACTGCCTAGTTGTCACCCTTCATTTTGTACATTTAATTTTGAATTAGGTCTTTTTTCTTACCTTCCCTGCTGTTTCCTGAGGGAAATAAGCTGTTCTGAAAGACTGATGAACTCTTAAATTCTAAGATGACCAGATGTCTTCTCCACTTGTCTTATTGAATGGCAGGTCCACATATTTGAACTTGTTGAGTAAGGGTGTTCCAGTCAATTTGTGGGATTTTATAAGAGGTTTTTGTTTCATATCTTAGTTTAGGAGCTGTGTGCATGTTTTCTAACTGACAATGTTAAACATGAATTCATCATTTATCAGTAGTAGAACAAGGACCAAATTACACTGACAGACATGTCAGTACAACAGTTTGTGGGAAGTTTGAGCTAGACTTAAAACAGCCCCAGGGAATAAATTATTGACAGAGTTTTTCTATGAATTTTTTTTCCACTAAGAGGGAACAAACTGTTTTCCTCACAAGGATTAGCACTGGTCAAGTGGATTACAGAGATTTTATGATCTTTTCAATTCCCTTCAAGACCATGAAATATCTTTATACATTAGAATAATGTATAACGTGAGTTTTGCTTATTGCTGATATTCCTTTTATTTTCTATTTAAAACCCCAAACCAGTTATTACCATGCCAGATTAGAACAAGCTAAATCTTTCAAAACCAGTGCCAAATAGTACAAACAATATGCACATGAATATGGCACCCTAACACATGCACACTATACAACACACAAATACACAAATACTATACATACTATACAAACATGTAAAGAAACACAGCACAATGTACTCATGTGGCTCTGCTTCTTCCTTGGGATCACTGGTGAACTGTTCCATGAAGGTGGAAGGTGCCAAAGCAGGTAACAGAATTTGGATGGTAATCTTTCAAGAGATGATTTTGGTGAATCAGCTCAACTTTATTCCACAGAATATGGAATATATAGGATTAGAAAAGCCTGGGGACAAACCCTAATTTGCATTAAGCATTAGACTGTAGGTACCAAGGTCTTTTTCCCTTCTTCCTGGCGTCCTCCGGCTCCCTGGAGTTCTGCACTAGCACTGGCTTGAGGGGATAGTTTAGGAAGAATTTGGCTTTCTTTGTTATGGTGATTCCACCTGTATTCAAGGTTCTAGCAGTGGGCTTAACACACCTGGCCCCTCCCAGCTGATTCTGCCTGAGGCGCTGGGGCCTTCAATCTCCTTCTCTTGCTCCTGATGGGAGGAGGCCTTGCCCTTTCGATCCTCCTTGCCCACTGGTATAAATACCCGATTTGAGTTTAATAAAGTGGCCATTTACTCTTGGTAAGTGAGCAGGTCTCTTTTGTATGTGTCTGTTCAAACCCTCAGGACAGTCGTCCATTCTCATGGGCCCGAGTTCGGGAAGGCGCGCGCCTGGATCAAGTGTGGGTATCCACAGAAGAGGCGGGGTCCTACATTAGACCCCAGTAATAAGGCTTCATATGTGACAGAAGATCCAATAGCAATACTCCTAGTATAAGACTTAGTTAACATAGATGCAGCAAAGGGAAGGGTTCTAGAAGGAAATTTTGAAAGGGTTATCTAGTGATAAATTAGGCATTCATGTTTAGGGACAGTTTTCAGATATGGTCAGTTCTCTGAGCTTAGAGACATTTAAATAAGGGCAGATAAAGAGTGGGAAGTCCTTGATGGGAAGGGAGAGTCCTCCTTGTTGTTGAGTTTAGAGAAAACTCTCAGACTATGGTAGATTGCAACCTCTGACCAGCAGATCCTCCCATCACACTCTTGAATATAAACACGTACTACACATATGTTCGAACATATTATGTACATGTGCAGATATACCATGTACACATACAAACCACACATATCCATCCATATCCAGAAAAGACACAAATTCTATGAAAAGAGTGTTAATAAAATGGGGTTGTATAGGGAATTAACAAGAAATCATGATGTCAGTTAACAGTGTACAAACTTTTTTCTTTTACTTGCCTACTGTTCCTCAAAAAATGTCAAGAAGATTCAGGAAACAAAATACACTGTGTTAATTATAGAATTAAATTACTTATATGATCATAGAAGATATTTTTTTTAAATACGCCTCAGACAACTAGTGTTTCCCTCATTAGTTTTCATCCAATGGGCAGTGTTCTCCAGTAACTTTTTATTAATTTTTCATTTATTTTACAACCCAACAGAAGTTTCTCCTTTCCCCTCTTCCCATTTCCTTTCCAAATCATCCCTTCTCCACTTCTATTCAGAAGAGGCAAACCTCCTGTGGGTGCCAAAAATGAGTGGCTGTGGTAAGGAGGCCGCTTGCTCATTTCCCAGCTCTCCAGGCTCCCAAAATAACCACACAGAAACTATATTAGTTAAATCACTGCTTGGCCCATTGGCTCTAGCTTCTTATTTTTGATCTCTTAAATCTTAATTTAACTTATCTCCATTAATCTGTGCATTACAGCGAGGTTGTGGAATACCAGCAAAGTTTCAGTGTGTCTATCTCTGGCACCTCCATGGTTTCTCTCTGACTTTGCCTTCTTTCTCCCAGCATTCAGCCTGGCTTTCCCCACCAAGCTAAATTTTGCCCTGCTGTAGGTAAAAAGCAGTTTCTTTATTCCTTAATGGTAATCACAGCATACAGAGGGAACTCCCATATCACCTTCCCTTTTCTGTTTAAATAAAAAAGAAAATCTTAACTTTAACATAGTAAAATTACATATAACAAAATGGGTATCAAGCAAAAATTATAGTTACAATATTTATATATACTTTATATTTTATCATAATTAAGGAAAACTATAATTATAACTATAAATTCTTCAACTCCATCAAAGATTCCAGAAGGATATAATATTACCTAAGTAAATAGGAAAGTGCATTATAAGCAACTTCCAAAACTCTAGAATTGATAGAGACATCTCACTGCCTGGACAGACACCCAGAGTTTTTCTGCATTGCTGGGGCATCTATCTTCAGCCTGCAGGCCCATAGTATCCAGCAAACTCTTCCATGAAGCAGGAAATTTCAAAAATAGTTCTACCTCTATTGACAGTTTGTCAGTCACTTTCTTCTATGTCCTACAAAATATCTAGCATACTCTTCTATTCTTTCATGAAACAGAAACCCCAAAGAACAGTCTGACCTTTAGGCAAGTTTAGCAGTCAAGTTTATCTGTGTGTTCCGCATGTCCAGTTCATTAAGTAGTCAAGATAAGAACAGTTTCTTGCCCAAATGGATAACCAACTCCATAAGAAGCCTCTTCAATGATCTTGAAATAATTGAGGCTGCCAGTAACAGATGTGTCTCATTGTCATGAAAAATCCTATGTTATTAAAAGATTTTAAATGCTGTATTCTGAAAGTCTCTGAAAGATTCGAAGAATATCTAACTGAAATATATCTCTAGGAAAAAAATATATATCTAGCACACCTAACTAGCATGACTGTTATGGATGACTTTCTATTGACCTATATTTCTTTATATTTACATTTTTAATGAGCTGCACAAACATAATACCTTATTTGATAGTAGAAATATACATAGAACAAAACTGATCTTCAATTTTTATCAATAAACCAAGAGCCATACCAATGCAAATCTCCAAAGAAGAACCTCGTTTCCAAACAACAGATCCTTAGACCCAAATTTTGAAGTCAAGAAACCTTTAAAATATCTGTATTGGTCTAGCTTACCAGCCCATACAATGAATTATCTCTCTGTATTTAGCTCATTCAAAGTCAAAAAAAATCAAAGAAAACACAATAGTATACATAATCCAGACTCTCTGTAAGTATTTCATCTTTATGTGGCTTGTTATTACTTTATTACTTTTTAATATTTATTTTATTACCTTTACTCCTTTACTCTTTAGAGACTTTAGCTATGTTTTTTAAAAAAAACATTTACTTCTTTTTATAACCCTCTATACTCTTTTTTTCTCTCTCTCCCAAGCCTAGGGACATTTTTAAAAACACACCGTGTCTCATTTAGAGATCCTTTTTTTTTTGTGGGTTCTTTTTTTATTATTTACAAAAGTTTATTAATTTATAAAAGTTTCCATTTCCATCCCTCCTCCCAACACCCTCCCACTCCACCCACTACCTCTCCTCCTCCCTCTCCATCCCCCAGAGCAGTAAGGGTTTCCTGCCCCGTGGGAAGTTCAAGTTCCTCCCCACTCCCTCCAGGTCCAGGAAGGTGAGCATCCAAACAGACTGGATCCCACAAATCCAGTATATGCAGAGGAAACAAGTCACAGTGCCATTGTCAATGGCTTCTCAGAAAATCCCCGTGCCAGCCACATTCAGAGAATCTGGTGGATCACGTGCTCGTTCAGTCCCAGTCCAACTGGCCTTGGTGAGCTCTCATTAGATCAGTTCCCTTGTATCAGAGGCTGAACACACCCCTCGTGGGCCTGATTTCCTTTTTCATGTTCTCCCTCCTTCTGCTCCTCATTTAGACCTTGGGGGCTCAGTCCAGTGCTCCAGTGTGGGTCTCTGTCTCAATCTCCACCCATCAACGGGTGAAGGTTGCCTCTGATCTTGCGTTCCTTGCTCACCGTTCTCTTTCCTTCTGCTTCTCGTTTGGACCTAGGGAGTTAAGTCCAGTGTTCAAATGTGGGTCTCTGTCTCTATCTCCATCCATCGCCAGATGAAGGTTCTATGGTAATATGCGAAATATTCATCAGTATGGTTATGAGCCAAGGCCCGTTCAGGCACCCTCTCCTCTGTCCAGAGAACAATCTGGGGATCTCTCCTTGGACCTGGGATCCCCTTTATAATCAAGTCTCTTGTAAACCCTAAAATGACTCCCTTAGTTGAGACATATACTTGCCTGCTCCCATATCCATCCTTCCTCCCTCCCCCCATCCCAATCCCCTGAACTTTCCCCATTTCTCCCCTACTCCCTTCTTTCTAACCCTCTCCCCTTCCAACACCTCCCCCCACCCCACCATGCACCCAAGCTTGCCTGGCACTCTTGTCTACTTCCAATCTCCAGGAGGATAGCTACATGATTTTCTTCAGGTTCACCTTCTTATTTAGCTTCTCTAGGATCATGAATAATAGGCTCAAAGACCTTTAATTATGGCTAGAATCCACTTATGAGTGAGTACATACAATATACCTCTTTTTGGGTCTGGGTTACCTCACTCAGTAAAGCGTTTTTTATGTCCATCCATTAGCATGCAAAATTCAAGATGTCATTGTTTCTTACCGTTGAGTAAAACTCTAATGTATATATGTTCCACACCTTTTTTAACCATTCTTCTATTGAGGGGCACCTAGGCTGTTTCCAGGTTCTGGCTATTACAAATAATGCTGCTATGAACATAGCTGAACAAATGCTTTTGTGGTATGATAGGGCATCTCTTGGGTATATTCCCAAGAGTGGAATTGCTGGGTTCTGAGGGAGGTTGACTCCCAGTTTCCTGAGAAACCGCCACACTGATTTCCACAGTGGCTGCACAAGTTTGCATTCCCACCAACAATGGATGAGAGTTCCCCTCTCTCCACATCCTCTCCAGCATAGGCTATCATTGGTGTTTTTGACTTAAGCTAATCTGTCCAGTGTAAAATGGTATCTCATAGTTGCTTTGATTTGCATTTCCCTGTTTGCTAAGGAGGTTGAGCATGTCCTTAAGTGTCTTTTGGCCATTCGAAGTTCTTCTGTTGAGAATTCTCTGTTCAGATCAGTACCCCAGTTTTTTAATTGGGTTAATTAGAGTTTTAGTGTCTAGTTTCTTGAGTTCTTTGTATACTTTGGAGATCAGGCCTCCAAATCTGATGAAGGGTTGTCTGATGAGGGGTTGGTGAAGATCTTCTCCCAGTCAGAAGGTAGCCTTTTTTTCTTACTGATTGTGTCCTTTACTTTACAGAAGCTTCTCAGTTTCAGGAGATCCCATTTATTCATTGATTCTCTTATTGTCTGTGCTACTGGGGTTCTACTGAGGAAGTGGTCTCCTGTGCCCATGTCTTGTAGACTACTTCCCACTTTCTCTTCTATCTGGTTCAAAGTGGTCAGATTAATGTTGAGGTCTTTAATCAATTTGGACTTGAGTTTTGTGCATGGTGATAGATATGGATCTACTTTCATTCTTCTACATGTTGACATCCAGTTATGCCAGCACCATTTCTTAAAGATGCTTTCCTTCTTCCATTGCATACCTTTAGCTCCCTTGTCGAAAATATAGTGTTTGTGGGTTAATATCTGGGTCTTCTATTCGATTCCACAGGTCGACTTCTCTGTTCTTATTCCAGTACAAAGCTGTTTTCAATACTGTAGCTCTGTAATAGAGTTTGAAGTCAGGGATGGTTATACCTCCAGAAGTTCCTTTATTATATAAGATTGTTTTGGCTATCCTGGGTTTTTTGTTTTTCCATATAAAATTGATTATTATTTTCTCAAGGTCTGTGAAGAAGTTTGGTGGGATTTTGATGGGGATTGCATTGAATCTATAGATTGCTTTTGGTAGAATTGCCATTTTTACTATGTTGATCCTCCCAATCCAAGAGCAGGGGAGATCTTTCCATTTTCTGGTATCCTCTTCAATTTCTTTCTTCAAAGACTTAAAGTTCTTGTCAAATTGGTCTTTCACTTCCTTGGTCAGAGTTATCCCAAGATATTTTATGCTATTTGTGGCTATCGTGAAAGGTGAAATTTCTCTGATTTCCCTCCCTGCTTCTTTATCCTTTGTGTATAGGAGGGCAACTGATTTTTTGGAGTTGATCTTGTCCCCTGCCACATTACTAAAGGTGTTTATCAGCTGTAGGAGTTCTTTGGGAGAGTTTTTGGGGTCGCTCATGTATACTATCATATTGTCTGCAAATAACGAGAGTTTAACTTCTTCCTTTCCAATTCGAATCCCCTTGATCCTCTTATGTTGTCTTATTGCTATTGCTAGAACTTCAAGCACTATATTGAAGAGGTATGGGGAGAGTGGACAGCCTTGTAGTTTTCCTGATTTCAATGGAATGGCTTTGAGTTTCTCTCCATTCAGTTTGATGTTAGCTGTCGGCTTGCTGTAAATAGCTTTTATTATATTTAGGTATGATCCTTGTATCCCCAATCTCTTCAACACCTTTATCATAAAGGGATGTTGAATTTTGTCATATGCTTTTTCAGCATCCAATGAAATGTTCATATGGTTTTTTTCTTTAAGTTTTTTTATATGAAGGATTACATTGATAGATTTGAGTATGTTGAACCAGCCCTGCATCTCTGGGATGAAGCCTACTTGAACATAATGGATAATTTTCTAAGGTGTTCTTGGATTCGGTGTGCCATGATTTTGTTGAGAATTTTTGCGGTGATGTTCATGAGTGAGACTTGCCTGTAATTCTCTTTCTTGGTTGTGTCTTTGTGTTGTTTTGGTATCAGGGTAATTGTAGCTTCATAAAAAGGGTTTGGCAATGACTCTTCTGTTTCTATATTGTGAAATACCTTAAGGAGTATAGGTATCAGCTCTTCTTGGAAGTTCTGGTAGAATTCTGCATTGAAGCCATCTGGCCCTGGGCTTTTTTTGGTCGGGAGGTTTTTGATAACAGCTTCTAATTATTCGCGACTAACAGGTCTATTTAGATTATTCTTGATTTAACTTTGGTAAATGGTATTTATCTAAAAACCAATCCATTTCTTGTACATTTTCCAACTTTGTGGCATATAAACATTCGTAGTAAGATCTAATGATTCTCTGAATTTCCTCTGTGTCTGTTGTTCTGTCCCCCTTTTCATTTCTGATTTTATTAATTTGAGTGTTCTCTCTCTGCCGTTTGATTAGTTTGGCTAGGGGTTTGTCAATCTTGTTGATTTTCTCCAAGAACCAACTTTTTGTTTCGTTGATTCTTTGGATTGTTTTCTGTGTTTCTATTTTGTTGATTTCAGTTCTCAGTTTGATTATTTCCAGTCTTCTACTCCTCCTGGGAGAGTCTGCTTCTTTTTTTTCCAGAGTTTTCAGGTGTGCTCTTAAGTCTCCAATGTGTGCTTTCTCCGTTTTCTTTAATTGGGCACTTAGTGCTATGAACTTTCCTCTTAGCACTGCTTTCATTGTGTCTCATAGGTTTGAGTATGTTGTGTCTTTACTTTCATTAAATTCAAGGAAGACTTTAATTTCTTTCTTTATTTCTTCCTTGACCCAGGGATGATTCAGCAGTTGACTGTTCAACTTCCACGCGTTTGTAGGCATTCTGGTGTTCGAATTGCTATTGAATTCTAACTTTATTCCATGGTGAACCGACAAGACACAGGTGGTTACTAATATTTTTTTATATCTGTGGAAGTTTGCTTTGTTACCAAGTCAATTTTCGAGAAGGTTCCATGAGCTGCCGAGAAGAAGGTATATTCTTTCCTATTTTGGAGGAATGTTCTGTAGATATCTGTTAAGTCCATTTGATTCATTACCTCTAGTGATTCTCTTATTTCTCTGTTGAGTTTCTGTCTGTTTGACCTGTCCATTGGTGAGAGAGGTGTGTTGAAGTCTCCTACTATTAGTGTGTGTGGTTTGATGACTGCCTTGAGTTCTAAAAATTTTTCTTTTACATAAGTGGGTGCTTTTATATTAGGGGCATAGATATTCAGGATTGAGACTTCCTCCTGATGAATTGTTCCTGTTATATGTATGAAATGTCCATTTCCATCTCTTCTGATTGATTTTAGTTTGAAGTCAATTTTGTTAGATATTAGAATGGCCACAACTGCTTGTTTCTTAGGTCCGTTTGCTTGGAAAACCTTTCCCCATCACTTTACTCTGAGTAGATGTCTGTCTTTGTGGTTGAGGTGTGTTTCTTGTAAACAGCTGAATGTTAGATCCTGTTTTCGTATCCAATCTCTTAGTCTGTGCCTTTTTATAGGTGAGTTGAGTCCATTAATATTAAGTGATATTAATGACCAGTGGTTGTTGATTCCGGTTCTTTGTGTGTGTGTGTGTGTGTGTGTGTGTGTGTGTGTGTGTAGTAGTAGTAGTAGTAGTAGTAGTAGTAGTAGTAGTAGTAGTAGTAGACGACTTTGTATGTTTCTCTTCTTTGAGTTGTGGTTGTGAAAGATCGCTAGATGTCTGGGTTATTGTAGGCAGTGTTGGCAATGTTTTGATTGTGTATCTGTAATTATTTTCTTACCAGAAGTGCTTCTTAAAATTCTAAGCCCTACTCTTGAACTTAAGTAGCACCATTGCTAGGGGAAATATGTCACTGCCTGCTTTTCTTGACCAGTCCAGCACGGTGGATCTGTTTAGTGCATCTGAGAGCTATACTCACAATCCCATTGTTAGGCACACACCCCAATCTATGTTGCCATTAAGCAACTTGTAGCGTTCTGTTCACAAACCCGTTTAAATGCTCCATAGCTGGACTTCCAAAAAGAATTATAGTTCTTGCTGGCAGCACGGCCCAGAAAGCCAGCATTTCAAAACCACAGCTTTTTTTCTGCTACTGCTGAATCAGGAAAATATCTTTTAAAGGAGCCACAGTATGTTGCCAGCAATCGAAGCCCCTTCAGTAAAATAAATGAGACTGTACTGTGCTTTTTAGTGTCTAGAATTTTTTTCCAAGCCCTCTAAGGTTTTAAGTACATTTTAGTCAACCACATTGGCATGCCAATTTGTTGTATGAGATTGCCCACTTTTGGCACCAATTTGTAATAGGGAGGTAGCTTGTTTGCTTCCCAACTGCTCAGCCCCGAAATAATGACACAGGAAGCATTTTTTTTTTGCAATACTCTTTGGCCATTAGCTTAAATTCATTTCTGGCTAACTCATATCCTAAACGAACCCATCTCTATTAATCTGTGTATTGCCATGTGGCTGTGGCTTACTCAGCAATGTTCTGTTTAGTGTCTCTCTCTAGTGTGGGCTACATGGCATCACTCTTACCCTACATCCTTTACTTCAGCATCCAGCTTAGATTTCCTTGCCTATCTAAGTTCTGCCCTGCTATAGGTGTAAAGTTGTTTGTTTATTCATTAATAGTAATCACAACATACAGAGGGGGTTCCCACACCACATGGAATATCAAGTTGAGGTAGGAGTAAGCTCCTTTCCTTGTATTAAGGCTGGGGATGTCAACCCAGCATTAGGAACAGGTACCCAAAAGTTAGTGAAAGCATTAGGGACAGGCTCTATTCCCATTGCCAGGAGTCCCAAAAGTAGACTAGACCACATAATCATCACATATATGCAGATGGTGTAGACCCATTGCATACATACTCCTTAGTCATCAATCCATAGTCTTTGGGATACTATAAATAGGCCAGTTGTTTCAGAAGTTCTCTTGTGATGACTGTAACCCCACTGACTCTTACAATCCTTTCTACCTCTCCCCACCAGAATGCCCTGGGCCCACTCAATGCTTGACTGTGGACTATTTCCAGCAGTTACTGGATAAAGTTTTCCCAATGACAGTTGGTGTAGTAACCAATCAGATTACAGAAGATGACTAGTTCATACTACCTACGCACTACTGCTCAGAATCCTAACTAGGGTCATCCTTGCAGACTCAAGGGAGTTTTTTTTTGTATTAGGTTTCTACCTGACCACAAAACGCCCCCTACATGAGGTAATCTCTTGTATTACTCTTCCACTCTGTCTACTCCTCAACCCAATCACTTATGTTCCAATTCAGGAAATGTCTTCTATTTCCCCTTCCCAAGGAAATCCATGCATCTCCCTTTGGACCTTCATTTCTACCCAGTCTCTATGGGGCTATCGACTATACCATGGTTATCCTTTACTTTGCAGCTAATATCTACTTATTAGTGAGTACATACTATGTTTGACTTTCTAGATCTGGATTACTTTACTCAAAATGAATTTTTTTATAGATCCATCCATTTGCTTTTAAACTTCCTGATGTTATTTTTTTAATAGTTGAGTAACTCTTCATTGTGTAAATATAACAAAATGTCTTCTTTGGTTGATGGGCATCTAAATTGTTTCCACATCCAGGCTATTACAAATAACATTACCATGAAAATATTTGAGCAAGTGTCCTTGTAATACGATAGAGCATTTTTTAGGTATATGCCGAACAATAGTATAACTGGTCTTGTGGTAGGTTGATTACCAGTTTTCTGAGAAACTGCCATATTGATTTCCAAAATGGCTTTACAAGTTTGCACTCCCACTAGCAATGGAAGAGTGTTCCATTTCTATACATCTTCTCCAGCATAATCTGCCATTAGCGTTTTTGAACAGAGCCATTCTGACCAGTATAAGACAGAATGCGAGTTGTTTTGATTTGCATTTCACTAATGGTTAAGGATGTTGAATAATTTTTTAAGTATATCTCTTTTGCTATATTTGAGATATATTCTGTTGAAATATTTGAGATATTTCTGTTGAAATTTCTCTCCTTAGATCTGTATTTCATTTTAAATTATGTTTTATTGAGTGTTTTTGTACCAATATTCATCAGGGAAACTGATCTATAATTCTCTTTCTTTGTTGAGTCTGTATCTTTTGAGTATCATGGTGATTCACACCATACAAATAATTTTATGATGTTGCTTCTTTTTCTAGTGTGTAGAATAATTTGAGGGGTACTGGTATAAGCTCTTGAAAAGTCTGATAGAATTCTGTGCTGAAATCATCTGCTGCTGAACTTTTTTGTTTAGGACACCTATAATGACTATTTCTTTTCTTTTTTTTTAGGAATTATAGATCTCTTTACATTATTTTCCTGGGCTTGATATCTATCAATATATCAGGTGGTATGTAATCAAGAAAGTCATCCATTTCTTTTAGATTTTCCAATTTTGTGAAGTACAGGTTTTTGATATGTGACCTAATAATTTTCTGAATTTCTTCAGTGTTTGTTGTTGTGTCCCCCCTTTCACTTCTGGTTTTCTTAAGTTGGATATTCTTTTTCTGTCTTTTAATTAGTTTGGAAAAGGTTTTGAGTATCTATCTTGCTTTTTTTCCCAAGAAACAACTCCATGTTTCATTGACTCTTTGTATTGTTTTCTTTGTTTCTATTTTATTAATTTCAGCTATCAGTTTGATTATGTCCCGCCATCTACTCATTCTGGTGTATGTTTGTTTCTTTTTGTTCTAGAATTTTCATATGTCTTGTTAAGTTGATAGTGTGAGATTTCCCCCAAATTCTTTATGTAGGCATTAAGTACTATAAATTTTCCTCAGTACTTCTTTCATTGTCTGACAAGTTTAGGGATGTTGCACAATCATTTTCATTGAATTCTAGGAATTCTAAAATTCTTTATTTCTTCCTTGACCCACTGTAATTCAGTTAAGAGTTATTCAGTTTTGCTATAAGATGTCATGACTCAAATATACTTAACAGACATCTATTGAACATTCCATCCAAGCATAAAAGAATATACCTCTTCTCAAAAGCTCCAGGAACCTTCTCTAAAATTGACCACATACTCTGTAACAAAGCAAACTCCAACAGATACAAAAAATGAAATAACCCCTTATATCTTTATGTTTATTTTGGTTTGAGTTTCTTTTTTTGAGACAAGGTTTGGCTTTATAGTTTGGGTGCCTGTTCTGGAA
This sequence comes from Myodes glareolus, assembly GCF_982192425.1. Classification (NCBI taxonomy): domain Eukaryota; kingdom Metazoa; phylum Chordata; class Mammalia; order Rodentia; family Cricetidae; genus Myodes; species Myodes glareolus. Next base: position 119,557,362 of record NC_142028.1, on the reverse strand, counting down.
CTAACTCTTGTAGACCAGACTGGTCTTAAATTCAGAGATCCACCTGCCTCCGCCTCCCAAGTGCTGAGATTAAAAGCATACATCACCACTGCCAGGCTCTCCTTGTATCCTGTTGAATCACTATGGCTTAAAGTTAGAATTCAACAACAGCATTAATTGCAGAAACCCTACAAACTCATGAAAATTGAACAATGTTCAGCTGAATTATCACTGGGTCAAGAAAGAAATAAAGAAATAAATTAAAAGCCTTCCTTGAATTGAACAAAAATGAAAACACAACATACCCAAACGTATGAAGCACTATGAAAATAGTGCTAAGAGGAAAGTTTATAACACTAAGTGCCTACATAAAGAAAGTGGAGAAATTTCGCACTAGTGACTTAACAGCCACCTGAAAAATCTAGAACAAAAAGAATCAGACTCACCCAAGAGATGTAAACAACAAGAAATAATCAAATTGGGGACTGAAATTAATAAGATAGACACAGAACAATGCAAAAATAAATGAAAGAGTTGATTCTTCAACAAGATAGACAAACCATCATCCAAATTAACCATTTAATCCAAATTAAAACAGAGAATATACAAATTAACAAAGTCAGAAATTAAAATGGGACATAACAACAGACATTGAGGAAATGCAGAGAGTCATAAGGTCATACTTCAAAACCATGTATTCCACAAAATAGAAAAACTTAAAAAAATGAACAGTTTTCTGGATAGGTACCACATACCAAAATTAAATCAAGACCAGATAGCATTTTAAATAAACCTATAAGCCCTAAGGAAATAGAAGCTGTCATCCAAATGTCTCCTAACCAAATAAATCCCAGGGCCAGAAAGTTTCAGTGAAAAATTCTACCAGAATTTCAAAGAAAAACTAATATTAATATTCCTCATATTGTTCCACACAATATAAACAAAAGGAACATTGTTAAACTCTTTTTTTACAAGATACAGGTACCCTGACACCTAAACCACCCAAAGATGAAAATAAGAAAGAGAACTACAGACCAATTTCCCTCATGAACATTGATACAAAAATATTCAATAAAATAATAGCAAACAAATCAAAGAACACATCAAAAAGTCATCTACCATGAACATGTCAGTTTCATCCCAGAGATTCAGGGATGGTTCAGTATATGAAAATCTGTCAATGTAATCCTCCATATAAATAAATAGAGAGAAAAAAATCACATGATCCTCTTATTTGATGCTGAAAAAACTTTGACAAAATCCAACAGCCCTTTATAATAAAGACATTGGAGAGATCAGGGATACAAGAAACATACCTAAACATAAAAAGACAATATATACAATATACAGGAAGTCAACATGAAACATCAAACTACATGTAGAGAAACTAAAAGTGATCCTGCTGAAATCAGTAACAAGACAAGGTTGTCTACTCTCTCCATACTTATTCAATATAGTACTTGAATTTCTAGCCAGAGCAATAACAAAACAAAAGAAGATCAAGCAGATACAAATTGGAAAGGAATAAGTCAAACTTTCACTATTTGCAAACAATATGATAGTATATATAAATGAACTCCAAAAATCTACTAGAATACTACTACAGCTGATAAACACCTTCAATAATGTGGCAGTATACAAGATTAACTAAAAAATTATTAGCTTTCCTATATGCAAATGTTAAATGGGTTGAGAAAGAAATCAGAAAGCCATCAACTTTTATAATAGCCACAGATAACATTATATAACTATTTTTCACTTTTTTATTAAACAAGTGAAAGACCTGTATGACAAGAATTTAAGCTTTTAAAGAAAGAAATTGAAGAAGATATCAGAAAATGGAAATATCTCCCTTGTGTAAGAAGCATTAAAATAGAAAAGATGGTAATCTTACCAATATCAATTTACAGACTCAGTGCAATCTCCATCAAAATCTCAGCATAATTCTTCACCAACTTCAAATGGATAATACTCAACTTCATGTGGAAAAAAAAACAAGATAGCCTGAACAATCTTGTATAATAAAAGAAATTCTGGAGGGATCACCATTTCTGACTTCAAGCTCTACTATAGAACTACATTAATGAAAACAGTTTGGTATTGGCATTAAAACAGACACGTGAATAAATGAAATTGAATTGAAGACCTTGACACAAATTCTCACACTTTTGAAAACCTGATTTTTGACAAGAAAGCCAATACTGTACAATGGAAAAAAGGAAAAGATCTTCAACAAATTGTGCTGGTACAGCTGAGTGTCAACATGTAGAAGAATGGAGATAGATCCATATCTATCCCCATACACAAAACTGAAGCCCAAGTGGATCAAAAACTTAAACATAAAAGCAGTTACATTGAACCTGATGGAAGAAAAAGTAGAAAATAGTCTTAAACACATTGGCACTTCTCAGAGTATGTACCAGCTATCAATAAATGGAACCACCTGAAACTTAGATGTTTCTCAAAGGCAAAGGAAATGGTCAATGACACAAAATGCCCGCCAAGTGAGTGGGAAAATAGCTTCACTAACCCCATATCTGACAGAGGGCTGATCTCCAATATATATAATTCTTAAGAAATTAAAACTTCAGAAAGTGGGCACAAAACACAAAATAATCAAATTGAAGAATGGTATACAGATCTAAACAAAGAATAATCAACAGAAGAAACTCAAATGGACAAAAGACATTTAAGGAATGGTTCAACATCCTTAGAAGTCAGGGAAATGCAAATCAAAATGACTGAGATACCATTTGATACCTATCAGAATCACTAAAATCAAAAATATTGATGATAGCTTATGCTGGAAAGGATTTGGAGAGAGGGGAACCCTTCTCCATTGCTTGTGGGAGTACAAACTTGTACAGTGAGTTTGGATATCAGCATGGCAGTTTCTCAAACAATTGGAATCAGTCTACCTCAAGACCTAGAAATATCATTCTTTGGCATATACTTAAAGGATGCATAATCCTATCACAATAATCTTTGCTCTATTATGTTCATAGCAGCATTATTCTTAATAACCAGAACCTGGAAACAACCTAGGTGCCCATCAACCAAAGACTAGATAAAGAAAGTGTGTATTTACACAATAGAGTATTACTCAGCAGTATAAAACAATGACATCCTGAAATATGCAGGCAAATGAATAGAACTAGACAAAACCATTGTGAATGAGATAACCCACGCCCAGAAAGACAAATACACTATGTATTCACTCATAAGTGGATATTAGATGTAAAGCAAAAGAAACCAGACTACAAACCACAATCCCAGAGAAGCTGGATAAATGGAAACCCTAAGAGGGACATACATGAAGGGCTACAGGAATGAAAATAGTTAAGATTTGCTGGATAAATTGGGGGGGGGGTATAAGGGAGGGAGATGGGGTTTGGGAGCATGAGGGATCAAGAATTCTGAGTTAGGGGAGGGATGGAGGGAGAGAACAATAAAAGAAACATCTTGATAGAAGGAGTCATTATAGAGTAAGGGAGAAACCTGATATTAGAGAAAATTTCAGGAATTAACAAAGATGACTCAACCTAATACTTCTAGCAATAGTGGAGAGAATGTCTGATAGGGTCTTCTCCTTTATCAGATTAGTGACTACCTTAATTGTCAGCATAGAACACACATCCAGGAACTGATGGAAGCAGATGTAGTGATTCACAGCCAAGCCCTGGGCTGAGTTTTTGGACTTCAGTGGATTAGAGAGAGGAGGAATCATATGAACAAGGGGGAGGGGTCCATAACACGATGGGAAAAACCACAGAGCCAGGTGACCCAAGCTGGTGGGAGCTCACAGACTATGGACTGATATTTGGAGAACCTGAATGGGACTAAGTAGACCCTCTGAATATGGGTGAAAGTTATGTGGCTTGATCTGTTTTGAGGGGTGCCCTGGCAGTCACACCAGGTGCATGAACTGGCATTTTGGAACCCATTCCCTATTGTGGGATACCTTGATCAGCCTTGATACGGTGGGGGCAGAGAGGGACTTGGTCCTGTCTCAAGTTGGTATCCCAGACCTTGTTGATTGACTCCCAAGAAAGGGCTCTTCCCCTCTTATGAGTTGATGTGGAATGGAAGGAGAGGATGTGGTGGGTAAGAAGGGGAGGGATGGAGAACTGGGGTGGTATGTAAAATGAAAAATTAAGTTTTTAAATAAAAATTAAGGGAATAAAAGAGTTGTTCAGTTTTCATGAGTTTATAGGCTTTCTGTAGTTAGTGTTGTTGTTGAACTTCAACTTCAACCCATTGTGGTTTGATAAGGGGCTCTTTCCAACATATTTTGTATCTGTTCAGATTTGCTTTGTGACCAAATATGTGGTCAGTTCTAGAGAAGGTTCCAAGAGGTTTTGAAAAGAAGGTATATTCTTTAGGTTTCAGTGAAATATTCTGTAGGTGTCCGTTAGGTTCTTTTGTGTTATAACATCTCTTAATTCCATTATTTCTGTTTAGTTTTTGTCTGGAATACCTATACATTGTTGAGAATGGGATGTTGAAGTCTCCCCTTATTAATATGTGAGATTGCTTCAAGTGTAATTTAATCTTTAGTAATGTTTCTTTGACTAATGTGGGTGCCTATATTTGGGGCATAGTTTATTCAAAATTGAGACTTTAACTTGATGAATTTTTCCTTTGATGAATACAAAATGTCCTTCTCCATCTTTTAAAATTAATTTTAGCATAAGTCTATTTTGTTAAATATTAGGATATCTATGACAGATTGCTACTTGCTTCCATTTGATTGTAAACATCTTTTTTCAACCCTTTAGCCTATGGTAATATCTGTCTTTGATGTTGAGGTGTGTTTATTGTATTCAGCAGAAGGATGAATCCTGTATTTATATTCATTTTCTAGCAAATATTTTTTTTTTACTTGGTGAATTGAGTCCATTTGTATTAAGAGATAATACTGATCTGTTTGTGTAACAGAGCAGTCATTGGCTGCATGTGACCATTGACTGTTCAGTATGCAGTTAGTATAAATTAAATAATTCTGTAATTGTAAAGTACATATTAAAAAGTACTCTGCTATAAGTGAAATAAAATGTAATTGTTTTAATTTATTATTTAATTCTATGAATTTCAATTTTAATGTTTCATTCTTTTAGAATTTCATATATGCATACAATTTATATTGATCATATTATCTTCACTCCTCCCCTTCCTGGTTCACAGATCTACTCCTTGCTTCTCACATCCATCCCAACTATATGTCCTCTTTTTAAAACAAATAACCCTCTGAATCTAATTTGTGCTGTTCATATACAAATGAGTATGGAGCCATCAAATGGAGCTTAGTTGAACTACCAAGAAAAACACCCTGAAAGGAAAATTATCCTTCCCTAAAAGTCATTAACTGTCAATATTTTCCCAGCTAAAAGTGGGTGCTAATGACCTCATCCTCATCCTTGCCAGAATATTGACTGTGTGAATCATGTGCAGCAACTACAATTGTTGAAACTGTATGAGACCAGCAGACCTGGTATAAGAGAAACCCATTGTCTCACCAGAATTTCTCTAGCCACTGGCTCTTATTCTTATTACTTCTTTCTATAAAGTTCTCTGCGCCCTTGGTGGAAGACTGTGAGATAGTAATCCTTCTTGTGTTTGAGTGTTTAATAGGCACTTTAAAAAGTTGTGAGCTTCTGGGTTAAACACAGTATAACACACATAAAATTTCTCTGAGTGAGGACTAAAAGCTGCATTAATCAGTGGGTTAACACTAATCAATACATATCCAAATTTATGGATCAAGTTGACATATTTAACAAAGTAGTTAGCAGTGGATTTACTCTTGGGACTATGATTTCACTTGACTATGGTATCTTGACCAGATTTATATCAGCCATGTGTTTCCTCCTGTGAAAGAGACCTTAAAATGTTTTTGGTTACTCTAATGGTTTGAATAGGAGTAGGCCACATAGGCTCTTATATTTGAATGCTTTGTCATTAGGGAATAGCATTATCTGACAGTGAATAAGAGGTATTGTTGTTTTTAGACTAAATCTGAATCTTATTTTTTTTAACCAATAGACTCAGGAGTAAGATGTTAGGATGAACATCTTCTAGTTCAAAGAGGCAGAGGAGCAGCCAGCTGACCTACCTCCTTATCTGGAATCAATCCCTCCATTTAGGATTCAGGGAAACCTACATAAATGGATGTAGAAATATTAACAAAACTAGAGGGGATGGAGGATACCAAAGAAATAAGACCCTCTGAATCAACAGGATTAAGACAAATATGAAAAAAAAAAACAGACTGAAGCAGCAGACACAAAGCGTGCATGGGTCTGCACAAGATTGAGTACCAGTGCTAAAAGGAAAGATGGGCATATGGCCCCATCTCAAATGCAGAAGCAATCTCCAACTGATAATTATTTGCAAATGAAGATATAGTTTTCTTTGAGGAAGTCTCATTGTGGAAGCAACTACTCTTATGGGTAGGCTCATTACCCAGAAGTAGATGGTCAACAGAAATCAAACTCAGTGACATCTTTGAAGTTTCTTGTCTCACAATGTTATGATAGAGCTTTCCAATTTTTTAATTTTATTCTAACATATTATGTTTATTTTATTTATATATTTTTCTTATCTTTTTTGCCTTTACATATATAGCATGTCTTTTAGTTTAGTGTTTGTATTAGTTAGGGTTACTATTGCTATGAAGAGACACCATGACCATGACAAATTTTATAAAGAAAACATTTATTTGAGGGGGCTCACTTACAGTTTCAGAGGTTCAGTTAATTATAGTCATGGCAGATAGGATAACGCCATGCAGGCAGAGGTGGTACTGGACCTGAGAGTTTTACAGGTTGACTCAGAGGAATCAGGAAGTCAACTGACTCACTGGGAAGTATCCTGAGCATAAGAAACCTTAAAGCCTGCCTCCACAGTGACACACTTCATCGAAAGAGGCCATACTCACTCCAACAAAGCCACAGTTCCTAACAGTGAAACTCCCTTGGCATTATGGGATAATGGGGACCAATTACATTCAAACTACCAGTGCTGTGATGGGATTCCTGAGTTTTTAAAAGAGTATCTGTTTCTTGTGCCATCTCTTGGGGTCTTTTCCTTCTGTTTATTTTCTATAATTCCAATATGTAAGTCTTTGTGCAGATACTCAAAGTTACAATGATTTCATTAATACAATGGCAATGTCCTTCCTGAAGAGAAACACTCTACATTTCTTCATGAATTCCTCTAGCTTTTATTTAGCTTTTAAAATTTTACTGTCTCCTAATTCCTTAATTACCCTGAATTTTGGAAGGAGCAGTACATATGACTGAACATGACTCACTTTGCTAAATCATCCAGAGTGTAGACCACCACTAATATAAGGATATAATTATTTCAAAGGTCATTTAATAGATAAAATGTATCTATTTAGCAAAACAGTTGTAGTATTTTTTCCTAGTGGGATTTTGACTTTCCCAATGTCTTCTTCAATTTCTTTCATAAGAGTAATGATTCAATCACTGAGTCACTTCCTAAAACATAAGCACCTTGTAGTTTATGTTCCAGCATATGGATGTTGATAACCACAAGCATTCAAACTTTTATAGGCATCCACAATTTTATGAATTGTAAAACTAAAGAGGATTTTTTTCTTCATATTTCTATGTATATTTTAATCACATCTCTGTACTGAAAAAAAGTTATAATTGTTTGAATCTGAAGTGGCTTCTTCTTTCTAAAATTTCACCCAGGGGAAATATAAGCCAACATCTATTTATATTCCCAATCCTCAATGACAAATCAGGGAGTGATCCTACCCAAGTTCACTCTGGGGAACCAGTGAATGTATTGAGCTTCCTTACAGAGCCCAGGTGAGGGATTAGTTGCAAGAGTGTGGAAACTTTTGCTTCAACCATCTGCACCTGGATATACTCAACAAGGATGGGAGCTTTCAATCTTGTCCTCTCTGGTCTCTGTACCCTTTACCTACTCCCACAAGCCATGCACAGTGTTACCAGGTATGGAGCAGCTACATATTCAGCTAAGAATATCATGCACTACTCTACTTCTCTATTTTGAGCTATAAACCATCAACCAGTTCCGCTGAATGTTGCTTTGCAAGGGGGCACCACTGAACTCTCCCAAGACAGTAGTTGCTTAGCTCCTAGGAAAGTTACTCATGATAACCCCAGAGGATCATGCTTTGATCAGTTAGTTTTCATCCTGAAAAATTAATTTGAAAACTCTTGGAGCCTCATATGGTATAATCTGCTAGGTAGACTTAGGTTAAATAGGATAGTGGTATATTTTAAAGGCCTTACTTGACCTTTGATTTCAGTTCTACCATTTCTGGTTCTTGCTGTATATTAACAGGGACACACTGCCAACACACTCCTACCAAAAAAGACAGAATATCTCCAGTAGACCTTCTACACCTTTGTGTATTGAGGTCCCTTGTAACCATCAGTCAAGATAAACTTCCTCCTTTGTTTCTTTCAGGTCTTCTAGTCACTTCAATGTAAAAGTAAGTAAACAGAACATCAGTTTGAGAAAAATTGAATCACTACAGGGCAGAGACTAAGCCTGTGACCCTTAAGACTGTGTAGACAAAGGTTGCTCATTTTTTTCCTGGCCACCCAGACCCAAAAAGTTACACAGAAACTATACTAATTACAATATTGCTTGGCCAATAGCTTAGGCTTCTTATTAACTAATTCTTACATCTTAAATTAACCCATTCATATTATTTTGTATTTGACTATGAGGCTTGTGGTTTACCAGTAAGGTTTCAGGGTGTCTGTCTTCTTCAGCAGCTACATGGCATCTGCCTGACTCTACCTTCTTTTCTCCTCTATCTCTGCTTAGAATTTCTGCCTTACTCTATTCTCACCTGCCATAGGCCCAAACAGCTTCTTTATTCATTAACCAATAAAAGCAATACATATACAGAAGGACTTCCCACATCAATGTTGGAGTTGTATTGTGAAGGAATATGAAAATGTTTGGAGTTGTGAGTTGGCAAAGTTTAAGAATGCTGTGAGTCAAACTTAACAGATCACTCCATTGGTAGATAAAAGACTACAATAGAAATACAGAACTTATTGGACCACTCTTACGGAAGAGAAGATTGATTAGAATACCAATAGAAAAGTTGACTCAACTGTGACTATAAGGTTCAGAGAAGAACAAGGACTCTATTTGGAATTAGAGCACTTGTGTTTCATTTTGGCATAGAATCTGGAGACATGTTTCCTGTAGCCTGAAAGTTTTAAGGAGGCTACATTTCAGAGTAGTCATTAATTTATTTGATAGAGAAAAATCTCAAGATAACATAACATTCAAGCTGGTTATTGCTCACTTTTAGTAAGCATTCAAGTGAGAATTGAAAGCAAAATCCTAACCAGAAAAGTGTTCAGTTTGGTTAGGAAAAGAGGAGAATGCAGTTAAAGTCATGGATAAAGTAAAATTAGACAAAGCTCTTCTAATTTTCAAATCCGTATTTTGTGTTGGAATGATAAAGAAAGTACCCTGAGGATCAAATTCCAAACTCTAAAGTCCCTAGTGTGAAAAAATAAAAATGCATTTGAAAAGCTTTCTTTAAAAACATAATATCTAAAACAATAGAGCTAAAAAAGGTGACCTTCAGGAAAATGATTATCTAAAACAAGTGGTTGTTCCAAGTTCAGGTGAGTAGACCTCCAGGGTGACTATAGCCATGAAGCAAGACAGCCTGGCTACATCTTTTGCTAGTACACTGTACTGATATTATAAGCACTCAGAATGCAACAGTTGTGGGATCATGGAGGTTGCAGAAAGTTTCTGTGAGCAAACCCCTGAAGCCAGACAATATAGTATTGGGGTCCCTGCTAGGAACCCCTAAGTGGATTGTGTACAAAACTGTGAAAATGAAGCTCAAGTGGCCACAGACTCTCAAGTTCTTGCAAATACTAAGAACATGGGGTGTCTGCTAAATTAGATTTCATGTAATAAATGGAAGCCACAGAAAATATATATTACATGCACTGTAAATGTCAAGATAATAAAGTTAAGCCTGCCCCAGCCACCGGAATTTATATCGTGGCACCATGATGTCAGATGCTGGATGTGACACAACATTATTGGTTGTTTGCCCTGATATGTTTCTGTTTTACTTTGTTACAAATTTTATTTGCATGGCATCATTTATTTTCCTTTGAAACTGAAATATTTATTCTTTGCCATTGTACAGTGGAAATGAGTAATTTTCTCTTTGATTTTATGGAGGCTCACAATTAAGAGATTGTTATGGTTTCCAAAGGAGCCTTTGAGCCTTTGCCAGCATTATAACAATTAAGATAATGCTGTATTTTGTATTATGAAATTATTTTGAGCTTTGGGGCTCAGGGGTAGAGTGTTATGGCTTGAATTTTCAATGTCCTCCACAGATTTGTTCTTTGAATACTTTGTCCCTAGTTTGTAGTATTTATTTTTGGAGCCAGTCTGGTGGAAAGGTATTTGCATATCTCAAAGTGTGGATATCTGGAGGTTATATCTACCTCCAGCTCCCTGTTTCCTGACCCACACCATGTGAACAAGAAGCTGCTGGAGCTTTCCACTGGCTCAGACTGAGCTCTGTGCTGCCCTCCTTCAAAGTCAGAAACCGATCCACAAAATCAATCTTTCCTTCCATAAGTTATTCTTGTCTGATGATTTAGTCACAGCGATACAAACAAGAGTAGCCAACACAAGAGAAAGCAAAGTTATTTTCATTGGTTTAAAAACATGAGATAAAACATATAATCCATGCGATATAATCCTGCTTTCTAGAATCAATATACCAGCTTTAGCAAAATGGAGCCTCCTCCATGATCCTCATGTCCTTTACTAATGATGCCTAGGTTTTCTCAATCCTTTCTCATGCACCCTTGCCGCAGCTAGTTTAGTATGTTCTGAATTCGGGTGGATTTGGTTTGTGACTCTTCTAGTTAATCTCATATTTATAGAAGTTAATATCACCTGGTGGTTATTATTACAGCAAGCTAAATGAATCTTTGGAGAAATCATTGTCACTGGAAAATATTTTTAAAATACAGCTGTTCCAAAACAGTCAGAACAAATCTGGTTTTGCTAAACTTAAATTGGGAAGCATTCCAGATGGTAAATCACTGAGAAAGCCTCAATTACTCCACATGATTGTTGTATTTACAGTTAATATTTGTTTTATTTTAGCTCCATGTTAATTGCCAAGGCTAGCTAAGACTTAGTATACATTTTGAAACTGAACTTATGTTGGTTTGTATCTCAAGCTCAGCTATTTGACAGTGAGAGACCACTTTTGATAAACTCCATGACCAAAACACACACAAAAAAGTTTAGACAAATGTATGTGAATATAACATAGGGGAACCTATATAGGACTGAACTAGGCCCTCTGAATGTGGGTGAGTGTTGTGTGGCTTGGGCAGTCTGTGGGTCCACTGGTAGTGGAAACAGGATTTATCACTAGTATTTCAACTGACCCTTTGGAGCTCATTCTTTTTGGAGGCATACCTTGCTCAACCTGCATATTAGGGGGAAGGAATTGGTCCTGCCTCAAAAATATGTGCTAGACACTTTTGACTTACCATGGGAAGCCTTACCCTCTCTGAGGAGTGCATAGGGGTGAGGTGGGTGGAAGGTGGAGGGAATGAGAGAAAGGGAGGGAGTGGGAACTGAGATTGTTATGTAAAATGAGAGATTATTTTTAAAAAATTAATTAATTAGCCAGGCAGTGGTGGCACATACCTTTTATTCCAGCACTCAGGAGACAAAGACAGGCAGATCTCTCTGAGTTTCAGGCTAGCCTGATCTATAAGAGCTAGGTCCAAAGCAGGCATCAAAGGTACACAGAGAAACCTTGTCTCAAAAAACCAACCAAATAAAAAATAATCAATTAAAAACAAAACAAATACAAACAATGAACAAAAAAGAAATGTAATTGTTCATTCTTTTCCATTAATCAAACAAACCTGAAATTGTCTACCAAATGTTTTGCATGTAAATGTTCCTAAATAGATAAAAATCAAGGAGGCTTCCTTCTTAATCAGACATTTGGGAAGATTCAGCAGACCTGATTTCTTATAATGTTTTTTCATTACCATGGCACCGTGATTTCTGTGAAGGCTCCACACTGCCTTTCTCCACAGCTGTTCATTCCACAGGCTTTCATGTGCAAATTGGCAAAATTGCTTTCAACTGGAAACATTTGGAAGTCATTTCTTTATCTTCCTTAAGGAAGATTTTTTTTTAAAGACCTAGAACCAAATTGACATGACTACTGTGTAATTGAAGATTACTCTTTCTTTTTCAGTCACCCTGACCCGAAACATCACACAGAAACTATATTAATTACACTATTTGTCCAGTTAGCTCAGTCTTCTTATTAACTAACTCTTTAGTCTTAAATTAACCCATTTCTATTAATCTATGCATTGCTACAAGATTGTGGCCTATTGGTAAGTTTTTCTGGCTTCTTCCTCCTTCAGCAGCTACATGACATCTCTTTGACTCTGCCTACTCTCTCTCTCTCTCTCTCTCTCTCTCTCTCTCTCTCTCTCTCTATATATATATATATATATATATATATATATATATATTTGTTCAGATTTCCCACCTGGCTTCACTCTACTAAGCCATTGATCAAACCAACTTTATACATTATCTAATAAAAGCAACACATATACAGCAGGACATCCCACATCGCTACTGTATAAGGTGATTTTAATAAAGTACTTTAGTGACCAGTTTCTAGGAGTGTCTTCTAAGTATCTAAGTATGCTCACTTAGACCAGACTTTGTCAATTGAAATTATATCACTGTCTTTTAAGAAAGTGATTTCTGTGTGTTTATGTGTGTGTGTGTGTGTGTGTCTGTGGTATCTGTATGTGCATGTGTGTAAATGTGATTATGTATATGTATATCTGTTTATGTGGGTATATGTATGTGTGTGTGTTCGTGTGCGTGAGCATGTCTATACGTGTTTGTGCATGTGTATTGAATAGAAAGACCTATCTTATTATATAAGGTATTTTCAAAGCACCATTGAACCTGAACAATGTGTTAATTTTAGATACTCAGAAATTTTTTTGCTGACTATGATGGGCATGTGGATATTTCTTTTCCAGAATATCCTCTCTGTTAGCGAACTGAGGGTTTAGTAACTCTGGTCTGTTAGTTGTGATAAAGGTTTACTTTAGGCCTGTAATAACTTCTAAACCTTGTTCTAAATTTATCTCTTCTCATATTTCCTTCAATAGGCAAGAGACACTTAACAAAAATCTCAAATTCAATAAAAAAAAATGTGGACATCTGTAAAACTACAGAATTTTCCACAACAGACCTGAAAGGTCTGCTGCGCAGTTTTGATGTCCACCTCACTAACATAAAAGACAGCAGATGACATATTTTCTGCCTTTGATGTTTTAAAATAAATTAGAAGAGTTCTCATGACTTTTTTCCCTCGAGGTGCTTCATATAACACTCCTAACAGACCTGTTTGGCTGTCCTCACTTACTAGTCTTCTTGCTGTGAAAGCCGAAAAGAATTATGAGTCCTAGCTATGGTTTCTCTGAGCAGCAGAGAAGAGATGGTATGGGAAGAAAGTAGTAACTCTACAGTCTGCCCCCGCCACAGAGCAGGGAGCTAGAGTGATGCCAATGTGCCATCACTGACATTCAGCACCTCAGCATGTCTTCCTTATTAGTCATCAGAAAATAAAACTCATGTGAAACTAAACCTCATTCTACAAGGAGGTATTTCAGCTGATCTTGATTTGGGGATTGAAATCTTGGAGCCACTGTCTTTGATGAGTTACAGTACTGATAAAGATGTCATTTAGTCAATAAAATCTCAAAGAGAGAAGCCTGAACAGGTCAGTGTTACAAGGTCCAAAGCAAACCCCCAACATGGCAGTGCTGATTACAATGTCCTAAACAGAAAGATTTTGATTGAAAAAAAAAACAGAAGAATTATTATTGAATAAACAGAAGCCTAAAGTTGGATTCCTCTTTGTCAGAAGCCTCTCTTACTCAGCCTTCCTCCAGGAAGGGCATTTTCTCCCTGGTCATCTGATCACTCTGGATTAGCTCAAGGACACCTACCCTACTTATGTCATAAAATCTACTTGATTTTTAATCATTCTGTTCTCTCTGACCTACAAAAGATTGCCTAGCCAGTTTGAGTTCCAGCAAATCTTTCTACTCATGCAGTGGTATAGTTAGGTTATTTCAGTGTGAGGGCTTACAGTAAGTAGTGAAGTTTGTTACTATTCTGTCCTTTTAAATCGGATGTGCTGAAACCACACTCTAGCCATTATGGATATTCCCAATGTGTTTATGCATGTGTGTCTGTGTTTTTGGTGTGTTTGTATCTGTGTGGCCCTCTTCTGTATGTTTTAACTTGCCCTTGGGAATGTGGTAATAACAATATAGCATAGATACACGATGCTTAAAAGTTGTATGTGAAGTATAAAAAGTAGTTTTTACCCAAAAACATAAAAATGGGGAGAAACAACTAAATAATCACAGCTTCTTTTCAAAGTTAAGTACTTCTATGTTGGGGGTCATGCATCATATGGTGATGCCTAAACTTAAAGATATGCTTCAATGAACCACACCTAGCATGCTTCATGCTTATGAAGCTGTTCCTCTTGATTGCTTTTCATCTGGGTTGCAAAGTGAATGAGCTGGCAACCGACATTGATTAAGCACAAGAGAGCCATGTTTTACTGTGACAGCTGCTAGGCCTCTGTCAACAAATCAATGTATTTTTCCCTTTTCATCTTAACTCTCCTGTTAGCATCCCGCTGTTACTGGAGACGAAAAACATCTCTATAACTGTCTGCTGATTGACCACTTTCTGATTTGCCAATCACATAAAGTGCTTTGCTTTGACAGAAAAGACTAACCTTTCATTCTAAGCACTTTCTGTGCACAAATTAGTAAAATTCCCTAGTATTCTCTGAAATCAGACTGTTGGGGCTATGATTTAGAATCACAGATAGTCAGGAAGTAGAGGAACACACCCTGTCCATCCAATGCACTCAAGATGTTTTAACAGAGTTACACAATGTGCCTCAGCTCGCTGGATTAGGTAGTCATTCTGAATGGTATTCCACACACAATACAGAATATATTTTGCTATGTATAGCAGCAAGATTTTGTTAAAGATGACCTCCCTTGGCAGTGGAAGATCATCGGAAACAAGAGATGTGACTAGAAGGTGGCAAATCTAGGGATAGCAACATTGAGCCAAAGTGGACCTTTCACAGATATACTGCTTAACGCAGCTGTCATCTCTTAACTTCTATCTATGGTTGTGAGGTTTGATATTAAGGACCGAATTTGCCTAAGTATAATGAACATTTAGGAAAAACTTACGTGGAATAAGAAAATTACTACTTGGTGGAAAGATAGGAAACTCTAGAACTTTTCAATGAAAAGTGTATTTTCATATGCTTTTGTTTCTTATTTTACCATCATAATCGAACAAATAAGTGGGCTGGGACATTTTCTTCCGCTTCAAACCATTTTGTTAGTTTTGTCAGTAAAGTCTGTGAGTCCTTTGGGGACTCTAAAGTCCTCTCTTCTCCTGTAGTTTCAATTGGAAGTATCTCAAATTCTTATCACAAGTGTCACCAAAGCTTTGAGTTACTCCTTTATCTTCTTATCCACACTTTACAGGAATTATTTATTTAAAGAATTTCAGTATCTGCTACTATAAATTACTTCCCGTGCCCTTTGCTTACTTTGTATAAGATTATGGGAAAGTTATTTTTGAAATTTTTATGATTGAACATTTCAAACTTATAAGGTAGTAATGAAAATAATGAAATATCCTCATGAGCCCACCCCGTTTCAGCAGTTCACAATTCACTGCTATAATGCTGTCATTTACAAGAGTAAATGCACTGATCGTTGCTTTGATTGCTGGTACTGAACTCTGCAATATCTTGAAATTTTCTAAGAGATAAGAGATAAAAGAGAAAGGTAAATATGTTGTTATTCATAAAAAGCACTTTCAACTACATCTGAGTTTCAGAAAACCTCTAGGAAATCAAAAGATGCCAGGAGAATCACATGGCCATAAGAAAGCAGGGTCTTTCAACACTATTGTCTCCTCTAGTATTAGGAGGACTATGGATTTACTCTATCGGTGTTTACTGATATCTTAATCAATTTTAATTACATGATGAAATATGGTTGAAAACTCAAAAGATACCAGAGAGTTTGGGGGTATCATTGTAGGTTTTTTTAAAAGTAGTGTACCTGTAGAGAACATATAGAGACACTTTCTCCCCCAAAACCTTGTCCTATATGTTACATCTTCCTGTTACTGAGTTATATCATTTTTAATAGCAATCTCATCAGCAAATTTATTTTCTACATTTCGTGAGTCATTTTCAGTCAGATAGCTGAAAATACACATGGTAGCTACATCTATGATTCACAACTAACACTCTACAGTTTTGTGAGATTAGTCCTTAAGCCATGGTATTTGGTGCTATCTCCAAATAGACAGAACTGACTTCAATTATATAACACCAAGTTTGTACCTCAAAAGAAGTAGAAAATTACTTAGGGCATGAGTGATCACATTTGGTAGCCAGAAGCATTTTGTGAGCCAGAAGCATTTTTGAATTAAGACTTAAAATTTATTGACATGGATTAGAACTGTTTCCCAATCTCTGAAATATCTTATTCTTTAGATGTTTTCTTCTTCTTCTTCTTCTTCTTCTTCTTCTTCTTCTTCTTCTTCTTCTTCTTCTTCTTCTTCTTCTTCTTCTTCTTCTTCTTCTTCTTCTTCTTCTTCTTCTTCCTTTTCCTCTTCCTCTTCCTCCTCCTCCTCCTCCTCCTTCTCTCTCCTTCACCTCCTCCTCACCCCTCCTTCTCCTCTTCATTATCCTCTCCCTCCTCCTCTTCTTACCTTAAATTGTAGGCCTTCAGAAAATGATTTGATTTTTTAGTCCGCTTTTTTATAATAGCATTTTCATTGTTATTGGTGTAAATCTAACTGCCCCTACTCAAAGACAACATTCCAGTCAAAAATGGTAGAAAAAGACCATTTACCGAAAGGCTGACAATCTTAAGAAGATAAAATATCTTTCCAAAACTGCATCTTGATCAGCTTAAGTGTTCCAAGAATCTTCATATCAAGAGAAGGGATGAGCAGAAAATGAAACTGATAGGGACAATCATCTTCTGTTTAATTTATCTTGTTGGAGCATGGGAGGAGATTCTGTATCTCTGTATCTATATCCTAGAGACCTTCTTTCTGCAACTTTTACTGAAAACAAAACTTCACTGTGATTTTCATACAGTTTGTTAAAAGAAGTGAGTAAAGCTTAAGTGGGGTTGCTACAAAGGGGTTCAAGTGTTATTGTTTCTTGAATTAATAAATAAACCATCAAGTGGGTGTTACTATTTTAATCATGATGGGTTTTCACTATGAATTTAGAATGCCGAATTGAAGGGGTGGTTTAAATCTTGCAGAAGGATTGGGAAAGGAAAATGCAAAGAAGAAGAAAAAGGGATAGATCACACCAGCAACTCCACAACATCCTTAATATGTCAGTTTTCTAGGTGCTTTCTACAAAGCAATGGCAATATTTAGAGGACTGATGCATTTCTGGTTCAATATTTAATACAAGAAATCTATAGACTTGAGCACAGGATTGTTAGGAACAAGCTTGCCCTACTTAACTGAAAGTACTGATTTGTTAGACTTCATTTTATTCTGAGACACTCCATTTTATCAGACTGCAACATATTTGGTACAAATTCAGAGGCAAGATGACTTGGACCTCTGTCATGTAAATGAACAACACCACCTTCCCAGTATCACCCACAGGCACAGACTGAAAAATAACTTACTCCTAAAAGTAAAAAGATGCCACTATATACATTTATCAATGTCAATTAGATCCACATTAGTCTATAGACATATTAAAACAAACAAACAAAAAAAACAAGGCCCCAGAACCTATCAATCATATCACATTAAAGAGAGACTGCAAAATCCTCATCTGTACCCATAAATAATGGGGCAGCTACCACTGTCATGGTGATGGCCCTTCTAGCCTACAGTCTGACCACCTGGAGCCGATGTCATATGACTGACAGGCAGAGAAATCTTGAATGTTCCAGTAGCTTCAGCTTGGCTCAGTCTCCCTATTAATGCAGTCTTTGAATTGTCATCCATTTGAACCCTATCCTGTCCTTCATGTCTTTGATTTCCACAATTGTGATCACATGTCTGCAGCTCAAATGAACCCTGAAGTTTACCTGAACGCTGTCCCTGCAACTTGTTACTGCAGGAGCAACTGTAACAAAAGTTCTCTAAGAGATGTCATTATTTATTGTTTTGAAGAATCTCTGTATACAAATCAGTTCTCTGCTTTTGCCTTTCAGAAAGATTCTTTGAAATTCATGAACACTTCTACAGATTCTAACAATTAGTAGTCATGTATAACCCACAAGTACATACATGTAAATGTGTAGCCTGCAATGTGAAAGTTAAGCAGCTGGGCACACTTCTGGGAATTTTCTATTTTTTTATTTATTAGATTTTTTTAAAAAAATACCAATCTAAGTTCTCACTCCTTCCGTCCTTCCATTCCCTCCACATACCTTGCCACCCAACCCCCATGCAATCCTCAGAGAGGGTAAGGCACATTGTCATTTGGAAGATCCAAGACCCTCCCTAATATATCTAGGCTAAGCAAGGTATACATCCAAAAAGAACAGGATCCCAAAAAGTCAGTACATGCAGTAGGGATAAATTTTGGCGCCACTGCCAGTGACCCCTCAGTCTGACCCAGCCATGCAACTGTCAACCACATTCAGAGAAACTAGTTTAGTCCTATGATTGTACTGACTAGATATGGTGAGTTCCCATTAGCTCAGGCAAACTATTTTAATGGGTGAACCCATCATGGTCTTGACCTCCTTGCTCATATTCTCATCTTTTCCACTCTTCACTGGACTTTGGAAGCTCAGGCCAGTGCTCCAAAGTGGGTCTCTGCCTCTGTCTTCATCAGATGTTTGATCAAGGCTCTATGGTGATATTTATGATAATTATCAGTCTGACTACAGGGCAAGTCAAGTTCGGGCCCCTTTCCTCTATTGCCAAGGGTCCTAGGTGGGGTCATCCTTTTGGATAATGGAAATTTCTCTAGAGTCATGTTTCTGCTAACCCTATAATGACTCCCTCAACCAATATATCGCTCTCCTTGCTGTCATCTTTGTCCTTTCTCCATCTTAACCATCCCATTCCCTCAAGTTCTCCTCCACCATCCCCTTCTCCCTAACTCCCAAGCTCCCAACCCAGTCAATCCTATCCATTTTCAAT
Source organism: Myodes glareolus (assembly GCF_982192425.1). Taxonomy (NCBI): domain Eukaryota; kingdom Metazoa; phylum Chordata; class Mammalia; order Rodentia; family Cricetidae; genus Myodes; species Myodes glareolus. The sequence goes on along the minus strand of NC_142028.1, from coordinate 119,538,048 downwards.
TTCCAGGTGGGTCTATATATATTTTCCTTTGCATTCACCTTATTACTTAGCTTCTTTAGGATCATGAACTATAGGCTCAATGTCCTTTGTTTATAGATAGTATCCACTTATGAGTGAGTACATACCATATTCATCTTCTTGGGTTTGGGTTACCTCACTCAGGATAATGTTTTCTGATTCCATCCGTTTGCATGCAAAATTCAAGATGTCTTTGTTTTTTTCTAAGGAGTAAATGTGTAAATATGCCACATTTTCTTTATCCATTCTTTGGTTGAGAGGCATCTGGGTTGTTTCCAGGTTCTGGCTATTTCAAATAATGCTGTTATGAACATAGTTTAATAAATGCTTTTATAGTATGATTGAGCATCTTTTGGGTGTAGCCCAAGAATTGTATGGCTGGATCCTGAGGTAGATTGATTCCAATTTTCTGAGAAACCACCATACTGATTTCCAAAGTGGTTGCACAAGTTTGCATTCCTACCAGCGATGGATGAGTGTTCTCCTTTCTCCACATCCTCTCCATTGATCTCAGCCATTCTGAGAGGTATCTCAGAGTTGTTTAGATTTGCATTTCCCCCTTTTCATTTCTGATTTTGTTAATTTGGATGTTCTCTCTCTGTCTTTTGATTAGTTTGGATAAGGGTTTGTCTATCTTGTTGATTTTCTGAAAGAACCACCTCTTTGTTTCATTGCTTCTTTGTGTTGTTTTTTTTGTTCCTATTTTGTTGATTTTAGCCCTCAATTTGATTATTTCCTGTCTTCTACTCTTTTTTGTGAGTTTGCTTTTTTTGTTGTTGTTCTAGAGCTTTCAGGTGTGCTGTTAAGTCACTGATGTGAGCTTTCTGTTTTCTTATGTGGGCACTTGGTGCTATGAACTTTCCTCTTAGCACTGCTTTCATGATTTCCTATAGGTTTGTGCTTTCATTTTTGCTGAGTTCAAGGAAGTCTTTAATTTTTTTCTTTATTTCTTCCTTGACCCAGGTGTGCTTCAGTAGTTCACTGTTCAATTTCCATGAGTTTGTAAGCTTTCTGAGAGTAGTTTTGGTGTTAAATTCTAACTTTAATCCATGGTGATCCAATAAGCCATAGAAAGTTACTCCATTTTTTTTGTGTCTGTGGAGGTTTGCTTTGTTACCGAGTATGTGATCAATTTTAGAGAAGGTTCCATGAGGTGCTGAGAAGAAGGTATATTCTTTTGTGTTTGGGTGAAATGTTCTATAGATGTTTGTCAAGTTCCTTTGATTCATGACATCTGTTAGTTCTCTTACTTCTCTGTTAAGTCTCTGTTTGACCTGTCCATTTGTGAGAATGGAATGTTGAAGTCTCCTAGTATTAGTCTGTGGGGTTTGATGCCCTACTTAAGTTTTAGTAATGTTTCTTTTACATATGTAGGCGCTCTTGTATTAGGGGCATAGATGTTCAGGATTGAGACTGCATCTTGATTAGTTTTTTCTGTTATGAGTATAAAGTGTGCTTCTCCATCTCTTCTTACTGATTTTCGTTTGAAATCAATTTTGTTATATATTAGGATATCTACACCCACTTGTTTCTTAGGTCCACTTGATTGGAAAAAATTTCCTAACCCTTTACTCTGAGGTAGTGTCTGTTTTAGAGATTGAGGTGTATTTCTTGTTTACAACAGAAGGCTGGATCCTGTTTTCGTATCCATTCTCTTAGCCTGTCTCTTTTTATAGGTGAATTGAGTCCATTGATATTAAATGATATTAATGACCAGTGGTTGTTATTTCCAGTTGTTTTTCGGTAGTTGTGTTTGTGTGTGTTCCTTCGTTGGGTTATTTTGGTGGGGAGTTATTAGATGCCTGTGTTTTGTGGGTGCAGTTAGCTTCCTTTGGTTGTGGTTTTCCTTCTAGTACTTTATATGAGGCTGGATTTGTGGAGATGTATTATTTAAATCTGTTTTTTTTTTCATGGAATAACTCGTTTTCTCCATTGATGCTGAATGAAAGCTTTGCTGGGTATTGTAGTCTGGGCTTGCATCCATGTTCTCTTAGTGTGTGCAGCACATCTATCCAGGACCTTCTGACTTTTATGGTTTCCATTGGGAAGTCAAATGTAATTCTGATAAGTTTAACTTTATATGTTACTTGACTCTTTTCCTTTGCAATTCTTAATATTCTTTCTTTATTCTGTATGTTTTGTGTTTTGATTATTATATGGCAAAGGGATTTTTTTTATCCAGTCTATTTGGTGTTCTGTAAGTTTCTTGTATCTTCATAGGCAGTTGGGAGTAGTGGTCCACAGTTTTGTCCCCCTTGGGAGGTCCTAGAGAGTGAGGCGTCCTACTGTGTGGCTGTTTACTCACTTCTTAAGTCCCCTCAGTATTGAAGCAAGCTGTGTTTCCCGAAGATTTTCTTGCTGGAATTATTGAAGTAGGAAGACCTACCCTAAACTTGGGTTACACCTTCACATGACAGCCCACATAAAATGATATGGAAGAAGGAAGCTTTTGCTTTTTGCCTGTTTACCTCACTCTCCTGGGCAAGACATCTACCCTGCTATTGCAACATTGCTTCACTGGCATTAGAAACTAATGTTTAGGGGTTCCAATGTAGATTGAAGATCAGTAGCTCTCTAGGGATCCTCTTTTCCTAAGGATGCAGGCACCAGATTGAGAATGCTGAGACATGTACTCTGAGACTGAATAACTAAAGGTTACTTGGCCTTACCTTAGCAAGACAGTCATTATTGGACTATGGATTCTAGAGTGGATTGTAATTTACTCTAATAAATCCTTTTCAAATATTTAACCATGCTATCAGTTCTGTTCTTTTTGATAACCCTGACTAATGCTAAATCATTTAATTTCAGTTGTATGGCTTGATTTATAGACTCTAATCTATTCCATTGATCAATTATTCTTTTAGGACCCACACACTAACTTGATTACTACAGCTTTATAGTAGTGTTTATGTCATGTAATCTTAAAGCAATCACAATACAACTAGATAAATAAAGTTGTTTTCTTAAGTCAAGTTAATTATATATTTTCAGTAATACCCAATCTTGAGAGAGGTCTGTAATAAAATAGTCAATATGTGACCAATCATTAGTTCTAAATAGGTGCTAGGATGTAAAAATGGAAATTGTTTGATTGTAAAAGAGCTTACATAAATGAAGATAAAGATGGATGGATGCTTCCAGAATAAAAAAGAGCAGAAAAGTCTTGCAAGTTATGATTATCTGAATTAGTTACTTTAGGTACATAGATGATAAGACTTAAAGATTATAAGCCAAAACTAACCATTACAAGGACTGGCTAAAATGTGTATCTAAACAAAGATTATTTAAAAGTGTGTAGTTATAGAAATATTATATTGTAATCAAAAGTATAAGACTAGTATAATTGATGTGCTGGGTGTAATAAACATTAACAGAGGGATTGAAAGAATATTTTTACCCATGCCATCCAAGGTTAATGAAGTCTCAGGGTACTGTGGGTCATCTCTTCAAATACTCTAGCTGTTGGAAGACACCTGTTCTCTTGTTAAGATGGTCATTTAGACCCTACATAATTACTTCTAACTAGTGTCCAGTGTACAAAAAAGAAAGTCAACACACGGGAACCATTTCCTCAATAATTCAGTGGAAGCCACAGTCAAGTGAGGCAAACTGTTTGATGTATCTTCATGTTGATGATCAATGGGTAAAAAAGAAAAGGTAGAGGAGCCAGTGTTTCCTCTCATACACATTGACTCCCAGAGGATTAGATCCTCAACTGGCTTTCACAGTACAAAAAAAAAAGAGTAATTTCACCCTTTATGTTGTTTTTAAACTCTGACTATTTTAGTCAACTGTGGCTAACAGCAGATCCTCTCTTCCACTGCACTTGCCTACTCCAAAATACAAGAGAAAAAGAAAAGAGACATTTTACTGAGTTGGGAAAAAATGAGTGTTTTTTATTGTTGTTTTAAAGAAGAGGGATTTGTAAAACAAAAAGAAAATACTTGAATATTTTCTCCAAAAACCTGATGTTTAAAATGGGCATGATGCCACATGCCTTTAGTCTCAGCACTGGGGAATTAGAGGCAGTTGAGTCTCAATGAGTCCGAGGTCATCCTGGTCTACATAGTGAGTTTCCCAGCAGTCAAGGTTGTTACACAGAGAAACGAGAAACCTTGTCTTGAAGGCACACACACACAAACACACACACACACAAAAAAAACCCAAGCGAACAACAATGATGTTACTTATATTTAAGACAAGTCATTAAGTCTTTTTGTCTAGTCCACCTGGTAAGACCTGCAAATACAAATGTTTTCATCCTCCCCACTCAGTAATACTTTTGTTTACACAAGGAACTTCTACTATAATCCAGAAAACAAAAGCACAAAAACAGTAACCTTTTATTCTTGAAGCAGTTACTCTTTTCCCATTACTCCTTCATTTTTTATGTGCCAATTCTTTTCAGACTAACCAATGGGATAAGACAGTGAGATCAGATGGCAGCCAATGGGAAAAAGACATGGTGACTACCTTTCTAAGAAGAAAATCAAGTGCACTTTCTGTCTTGGTTTGTGCTAACTTTTCTTGAGTACACACTCTGTTTAAAAGTAAGGTTTGCCTTGCATGGACACTTCAGTTGAAGCGGTGAGCTCTTTCTTTGCAATATTAACCTTATTTCTAACCATCTCTAACCCACTAGCATCATGGCAGTAATCATGGCTGCACACAGGCATTGTTCTAGACCAGTAGCTGAGAATTCTAAATCTGGATCCACATACAGCAGGATGAGAAGTCCTCTGGGTCTAGAATGGACTTTTTAAAACATCAACGCTGACCCTCAGTGACACACTTCCTCTAACAAGGCCATGCCTTTTAATTCTTTCAAATAATGCCACTCTCTGGTGGTCAGTTATTCAAATCTATGAGTCTATGAGGTCATTTTCATTCAACCTACCACATTTAGCCCCACAATTTACTATGATGGAACAGTTATAAAAATTTCCGTGATTAGAAAGAGTAGGCAGATTGATGTATCAAAGTTGAGATCCCAGAAAGACATTTGCATGTACAAAGTCAACTGCTCTTTGATGAGAGAACAAAGCGACACAACAGAAAATGCTTGGTCAGGGCAGGAAACCCTGACTACTCTTAGGGATGGAGAGGGAGGAGGAGAGGGAGTGGGGGAAGTGGAAGTGGGAGGGTGTTGGGAGGAGGGGCGGAAATAGAAACTTTTATATTTTAATAAACTTTGAAAAAAAAAAAAGAAAATGCTTGGTCTTCCCAGCCAAAGAGACTAGAAAACTTTCATATATATATGAAAATATTATAATCATCTTGACACAGTTCTTAGTTTTTTGTAACAATTAGTTAATATCAGATCATAATCCTCAATTTAAAAATTTATAATTCTCAAAAAAAAACTATGAAGAAGAAATCCTATGAAAAATAAGAGGAGAAAGAACTAGCTGAGCATTGTTTTGCTGATGAGATTTTAGATACAGTAACAAATACACTAAATTAAAAATTATTTTTGATGGGATGTTAGCTCTTTATGAATCACATGGCTGATAAAAGACTGACAGCCTAAATTTATAACATAATAAGGAAGCAAGAAATCCAATTAAGAACTAGAAATAGGACCTAAGGATACTGCTACCCAGGAAGTTACACATGCGATATATAAAAAGATGCCTGACATTTATATCTCACTAGAGGTTTTCACACTAAAACAAGACAAGTGAGAACTGTTTTCCAATCAGTATGGCTAATGTCTGAGGAGATCCAAATTATTGACAATATAACATTTGTCAGGATGTAGGATAATAGAAAGTATTTGACTGAAACCAAATCCCAGCAGTTTCTTATAAATACAAACATATTTTTGCTATATTATCCAGAAGTTTTAGTCCTAGATATTTACCTAATTTCATTCAAAGCAAAAAAAAAAGAGGCAAAAATCCTTTATAACAGCTTTATTTGTAAAAACTAATCCTTGGAAGCAGCCAAAATGTGTCTCAGGTACACAGGTTCATCAGCTCTCAAAAATTCATATAGTAGAAAACCATCCAGTGAAAAGAAAAGAAAAACAAAGAAAGAAATAAGACACAAAAAGACACTGACGTATCTTTTTTGTTTTGTTTTTTTTTATTTTTTTTATTAAAAATTTTCACCTCCTCCGCTCCTCCCACTTCCTTAGTTAGAGTTACCCCAAGATACTTTATACTATTTATGGCTATCTTGAAAGATAATGTTTCTCTGATTTCCCTCTCTGCTTCTTTGTTCTTTGTGTATAGGAGGGCAACTGATTTTTTGGAGTTGATCTTGTATCCTGCCACATTGCTAAAGGTGCTTATTAGCTGTAGGAGCTCTTTGGTAGAGTTTTTGGGGTTGCTTATGTACACTATCATGTCATCTGCAAATAACGAAAGTTTGACTTCTTCCTTTCCAATTCAAATCCCCTTGATCTCCTTATGCTGTCTTATTGCTATTGCTAGAACTTCAAGCACTATATTGAAGAGATGTGGAGATAGTGGATAGCCTTGTCTTGTTCTTAATTTTAGTGGGATGGCTTTGAGTTTCTCTCCATTTAATTTAATGTTGGCTGTATATTGTATATTAGTGTTGCTGTATATTGCTTTTATTATATTTATGAATGAACCTTGTATCCCTAATCTCTTAAACACCTTTATCATAAAGGGATGTTGAATTTTTATGAAGCTACAGTCACCCTGATACCAAAACCACACAAAGACATAACCAAGAAAGAGAATTACAGGCCAATCTCACTCATGAACATTGACGCAAAAATTCTCAACAAAATCCTGGCAAACCGATTCCAAGAACACATTGGAAAAATTATCTTTCTTGGTTATGTCTTTGTGTGGTTTTGGTATCAGGGTGACTGTAGCTTCATAAGAGGAGTTAGGCAATGATTCTTCTGTTTCTATTTTGTGAAACATATCAAGGAGTATAGGTATTAACTCTACTTGGAAGATCTGATAGAATTCTGCATTGAAACCATCTGGGCCAGGGCTTTTTTTGGTAGGGAGGTTTCTGATGACAGCTCTTTTTTCCCGTGACTTACAGGTCTATTTAAACTGTTCACCTGGTCTTGATTTAATTTTGGTATATGGTACTTATCTAAAAAAAATGTCCATTTCTTTCACATTTTCCAATTTTGTGGCATACAGGCTTTTGTAGTAAGATCTAATGATTCTTTTAATTTCCTGTGTGTCTGTGGTTATGTCCCCCTTTTCATTTCTGGTTTTGTTAATTTGTGTGTTCTCTCTCTGCCATTTGATTAGTTTGGATAGGGGTTTGTCAATCTTGTTGATTTTCTCCATGAACCAGCTTTTTATTTCATTGATTCTTTGGATTGTTTTCTGTGTTTCTGTTTTGCTGATTTCAGCTCTCAGTTGATTATTTCCAGTTTTCTACTCCTCCTGGGTGAATCTGCTTCTTTTGTTCTAGAGCTTTCAGGTGTGCTGTTAAGTCTCTAATGTGTGCTTTCTCCGTTTTCTTTATGTGGGCACTTAGTGCTATGAAATTTCCTCTTAGCACTGATTTTATAGTGTCCCATAGATTTGGGTATGATGTGTCTTTGTTTTCATTGAATTCAAGGAAGACTTTAATTTCTTTCTTTATTTCTTCCTTGACCCAGGGGTGGTTCAGTAGTTGGCTGTTTAGTTTCCATGAGATTGTAGGCTTTCTGGGATTAGAATTGTTGTTGAATTCTAGATTTAATCCATGGTGATCCAATAGGACAGAGGTGGTTACTACAATTTCTTTATATCTATGGATGCTTGCTTTGTTACCAATTATGTAATCAATTTTTGAGAAAGTTCCATGCGATCCTGAGAAGAAGGTATATTCTTTTCTGTTTGAGTGAAATGATCAGTTGTCTGTTAAGTCCATTTGTTTCATTACATCTGTTAGTTCTCTTATTTCTCTGTTAAGTTTCTCTCCGGTTGACCTATTCATTGGTGAGAGCGGAGTGTTGAAATCTCCTACTTTTAGAGTGTGTGGTTTGATGTATACTTTGAGTTCTAGTAATGTTTCTTTTACATAAGTGGGTGCTTTTATATTAGGGACATAGATATTCTGGATAGAGACTTCCTCCTTTTGAATTGTTCATGTTATGAGTATAAAGTGTCCATCTCCATCTCTTCTGATTGATTTTAGTTTGAAATCAATTTTGTAGATATTAGTATAGCCACACCTGCTTGTTTCTTTGGTCCATTTGATTGGAAAACCTTATCCTAACCCTTTACTCTGAGGTAGTGTCTGTCTTTAAGTTTGAGGTGTGTTTCTTGTAAACAGCAGAATGTTGGATCCTGATTTCGTATCCATTCTTTTAACCTGTGCCTTTTTATAGGTGAATTGAGTCCATTGATTTTAAGTAATATTAATGACCAGTGGTTTTTAAGTTTGGTTATTTTTTCTGGTGGTAGAGTTTGTGTGTTTCCCTTCTTTGAGTTGTGCTGGTGGAGGGTTGTCAGATGCTTGTGTTATTATGGGTGTTGTTGGTTTCCTTGGTTTGTGATTTTCCTTCTAGTATTTTCTGTAAGGCTGAGTTTGTGGCAACATGTTGTTTAAATTTGTTTTTATCCTAGAATATCTTGTTTTCTCCATCGATGGTGAATGCAAGCTTTGCTGGGTATAGTAGTCTGGGCTTGCATCCATGATCTCTTGGTGTCTGCAGTACATCTTTACAAGACCTTCTGGCTTTCATGGATTCCATTGAGAAGTCAGGTGTAATTCTGATAGGTTTCCCTTTATTTGTTACCTGACCATTTTTCCTTACAGCTCTTAATATTTGTTCTTTATTCTGTATGTTTTGTGTTTTGATTATTATATGGCGAGGGGATGCTTTTTTTTTTTATCCAGTCTACTAGGTGTTCTGTATGCTTCTTGTACCTACCTAGGAATATCCTTCTTTTGGTTGGGAAAGTTTTCTTCTATAATTTTGTTGAATATATTTTCTGGGCCTTTGAGTTGTAACTCTTCTCCTTCTACCCCTATTATTCTTAGATTTGGTCTTTTCACGTTGTCCCTGATTTCCTGGATGTTTTCTGTTAAGAATTTGTTCGATTTGTTTTGTTCTTTAATCAGTGAGTTTATTTCCTCTGTAGTATCTTCAGTGTCTATGATTCTTTCTTCTATCTCTTGTGTTCTGTTAGTAATACTTTTCTCTGTAGTTCCTGTTCGTTTACCCAGATTTTCCATATCCAGCCTTCCCTCAGTTTGTGTTTTCTTCATTACCTCCATTTCATTTTTCAAGTCTTGAACTGTTTCTCTTACCTGTTTGATTGCTTTTTCTTGTTTTTCTTGGGTATCTTTGAGAGATTTATCCGTTTCCTCTACCTTTTTGTTTGCCATCTCTATTTCTTTATGGCAGTTTTTCACCTCCTGTTTAAGGTCCTCTAATATTTTCGTAATGTTCCGTTTAAAGTCGATTTCTTCTATTTCTTCTGGAGCAGGGTGTTCAATTCTTCTTGTTTCGTGATCCCTGGTTTCTGGTGATGTCATGTTGCCTTTCAGGTTGTTGGAGGAATTCTTGCATTGGCGCCTGCCCATCTCTTCCTTCAAATGGAGCCAGGAGAGTCTTGGTGTCTTGGTCCAGTCTGCAGTGACTGACTCTCTGGGTATATCTCCTCAGTGCTGGAGTAGGAACTGTTCCTGTCTGGATGGTACTCCTCAACACAGACACAGGGTCTCCTGGTAGCCCAATGACACCGCAGACAAAAGGGAAATTGTGGGGGCAGGGCAGTGTCGAGTGGAACACAGAAGACTCTGCAGCAGAAGCTAAAGGTGCCCTGTAGTCCCTTGCGGGGACCTTCCGCCCTGCCTGGCCTTCAGACACTCAACCCTTTGGGTGGATAGCCTTAGTGCAGGAGCAGGAACTGTTCCTGGGCCAAGGACCTTGCAGACAATAGGGCAGGCTTGGGGAAGACAGGGTCGCGTGTAACAAAGAAGCCCCTACAACAGGAGTTGGGGTAGGGGGGATGTGCTCTCTTCTGGGACAGTCTGCCCTGGGATAGCACATACTCACCCATCTGGATGAAACTCCTCAGCACTGAAATAGGGATTCCTGGTATTCCAAGGACACCTCAGACACAAGGGCAGACATTGGGGCAGGGCAGGGTTGAGTGGAACACAGGAGCCCCTGCAGCAGGAGTTGGGGTAGGGGAGCTGTGCTCTCTTCTGGAACAGTCAGCCCTGGGATAGCACATACTCATTTGTCTGGATGAAACTCCTCAGCACTTTTTCAGTGGGACAGATCACATCCTGCTGCTTCAGTGATCTGGGCAGGAGTCGACGCTGGCATATCTTAATATTAAATGTAGATTGCTCTATGAGAGAGGCCTGTCTGAAAAGGCAGCGTGCTGTGTGCTGCAGTTGCAATATTTTGCAAATCTTATGTTTTCACAAACTCAAAGAATTCTGGTGAGTTCCAGGGAGCTGAATTGAAGAAGTCACCTTAAACAGGTCAGATACACCCCATCTCCATTACCAGATCTTAAGATCCGACACATTTCTACCTTTCCCTGGTCCTGACACCCTCCTCCTCAATTACCAGTTTTTTTCTTAAATTTGACCTTGCCCTCTGTTCTGCCAAAACTTTACCAGGTCCAAGAGACAGTGGACAGTTCCACACCACAAATCCTGGACAGAAGTGAAGCAACCAGATACCCCAGGATGTGACCAACACCCCAGATTCCTCAGGTCCCCCAAGACTCCAACATCCACAAATCAGCAGGAAGAAGTCTTGAAAACTCAACACCCTCATCCCCTTAACCTGCCATGCCTAACTCCTCACCTTTTATTATAAGAGAAAGATTGGAATGTTATAGTTGTAATTCTCTGTCCTTCCTGTCACATGGGCACTCTGTCCCTTTAAGAGACAAGCTCTGCCAACCCTAGTCTTCCCCCTTTCCACCGAGGCAAGCTATTCTTGCCCCTCTTCTCTTTCTTTCTCTCTCTGTCATTCTGAGGAGGCAACCTCTGCCTCTCTCTTTCTCTCTCTCTCCCCTCCCTTACCCTTATACTTTACACCCTTCCCAATATTCACTAAATAATCTCTGTTTCCCAGCTCTCTCTTCACGGTGTATCTGTCTGTCTTCCAACCACCAAGGTTTCCCCACACCAGTAGGGAAACCTACCAGCGTCATGCTGCCATAAACTGTATCAGTGATTCCTGATATTTCAGGCATAGACAACTTTATTTCTCTATCAGTTATCAACCAACTACTACTGTACTAGAAGTAAATCTGTGTCATAATAAAACTCTATCTTATTATCAATCAAGCCTACCAGTAACCTCTCTAAACAGACTACACTGAAACTCTTGAAAAGTTTTTCATGAATAATGAGATAGTATTCAATGAGGATCATGGAATTCTTTCAAAGTTTTGAACTGAGAGCTTATGAAGCATAAATTTTGATCAATTTCTTTCACATTCAGCAAAGAAGAATTAACTGATGTTGACTTGCTTGGCAATTTTAAACTCAGTGTGTTATTTGCTTGAAGAGTTTATGTAATTTCAGATATACCTTTCTGTGATGATCTTTGTGAGCCACATAAACATCTCCTGACATTCCAGATGTCTGTCTTTTTCAAACCTGTGATCAAGTAAAGGCTGAAATTTCATATATGTTTTCTTGTCATATAATAAAAGTAATATATAACTAGATGCTATAAATACTCATTAATAAGCTATAGTCTATCATCATCGTGTAGCAGAATGGTCTGATCTATTTTAATGAAATACTTTCATCTTGAAAGTAATATTCAAAAATTGTCATCACCAAATAACTAACCGAAGTTCTTTAACCCTATTTGTATTTGAATGTCTTAAAAGAAATAAAGACAACACTTTGTTTCAATATACTTGGTTTTAGGAAATGATTAACATACTGTTTGTGTGTGTGTCAGTGGTTTTATGTGTGTATAAAATGTGTGTGCTGTGGTGTGGTTGTGGAGATAGTGCTGTGTGCATTATTTGTGTATATCTGTCTGGTATATATGTGTTTGAGGATGTGTTTGCATATGTGCTTATGTGATTTGTATATGTGTGTGAATCTGTGCCTGCAAGCAAAGCTAAAGAAAAGCCACAAATAAGTGTTTGTTTTCCTATGTTTCATTTTTCATTAAAAAAGTAAGTGACCAAAAGAATTTATCAAACTAAGATGCTCCTTTATTTTGAAGAATCTGGAGAAGTAGATATACAATAATTTTTTTTCTTGAAGACATTGCACTGAATGTTTTGCTTAGGCAAACAAACATGCCATGTTTGACATTTACTAGGTTCAGCTGAGTCTAACATTGCCAATTTCACAGAAAAGGTTTTCTGTAAACATTGCCACTATTATCCATATGTGATTAGCTTTATTGATTAGTTAAAGTTGTATATCAGGATCTTTCTTTAGGACCACCAACCAACTCCCGAATCAAGACATGGAGAATTAATGTCATTTTTGAATGCTCGGCCTAGCTTAGGCTCATGTCTAGCTAGCTCTTTTAACTTAAACTAACTTGCTTCTCTTTATCTACCTTTTGCAGTGTGGCTTTTTACTTTTCTTTCCTCTTGTATATCTTACTTTCTGGCTGGCAGCTGCCTGGCTTCTTGCCTGTATGTGTTCTTCATTCTGTCTTGCCTTCTCCTTCTTCAATTCTCTTGCTCTCCTTCTCTGGTCTAGATTTTTTCCTCCTAGTTTCTGTTTGCCAGCTCTGTGTTTCTGGGAGATCCTAGTTGCCTACAGGTAAATTAGAAAAGGAAAATTGATTATGAGGTATTAACAGCTGCCTTTGCTTCTGCAAAACCTCATTATCGATATGGAAAAGGAGGTTAATTTTTTTTTTTTTTTTTACTATTTAGTGTTGGGGGGAAAGGACAACTGAGGTAAGTAAAATACTTTTCTCTCCCATCTCTGATTTCCATGGATATTTGTAATGCAAATCTTTCTGATATGTGCCCTTGAAGCTCCCTTTACCTTCCATGTAGCAGCTGTACTAACTCTAAGGCTACTTTCCTTCTGCTAGCAACGAGAATGAATAGATTTAATCCAAATTTGAACTGAGTCCAAGTCTCTTATTTCTGCCAGTGGTTTCGAATGCCACAGTGTTCTCACATCTAGGGTGTATGTGAACCTTGAGAATATCTGAGACTTATCACAAGGGCCTCCAGCTACTCTTGACTGACATTTCACAGCCCTTTGTTTTTCTTCAGCCTTGGCTTTCTATCCTCTTACCTTTCCTCTCCTTCTATAGATCATTTTCTTTGCTAGCTTTGCTACCCACTGTGTCTGCCCCTGCCTTTCTCTGGAATTCCACATAGCTACAATCATTGCGAAAGCTCTGGCCACAACTGCTGCCACCTTTGTCTCTGCTACTGTTCTACTGCTCTTTCCACTGTCTTTTACCATGTGACCAGCTGAGCCCATTTAATGGAGACTGAAAGTCAACAGTTAAGAAAAAAAGACTACTCAGGAGGAAATGATGTTTTTCATTTACATAAACCTCTTCCATTTGTTAAGAATGAAAAAAATTTGCATACTAGTGAGATGGGTAAGTTTAATTTTACATAAAAATAAAATTAAATCTTACTTGAATGTTTGATACTGCAAGATTTTTAGCTTCTTCAACATGTTTCATATATTGATTGATATTTTTAGTTCATAATCATCAATGTTGAGAATGTTGATTTCCATAAATGCATAATAGTTGTGATGGAAGTAATCTCAGAGTTATTTCACATTTCACTAACTGTTTTAATTCTGTCCTAATTCCAAATCAAAATTCATTTAAGAATTTCTATGAATTTCAAGTCATCAACTAAACTTTTAAAACAAAACAACCTAAGACAACACAATTGAAAGATACACTCATTTAAAATTTACATGTTAAGGAATGGATGATGGAAAATTTTAATTTTTTTATTTGTATTTTATTAATTTGGTTGATTTTTTGTAGTGAAACTGTTATATTTCTGTAAGAGTCATAAAATGAACAATAAGAATCTTGCAATTCTTAATATACAATTTCTCTAACTTGAGCTGAGGTATTTCAGGTTCTGTTGACTGGGTTGCAGTGTGATAGTATGCTTATTTATTCTCTGTCCACCAGTCCTGCCTATCCTATCGCTGCCTAACTATTGGCCATTCAGTTCCTTATTTGACCAATCATCTTAAACAGGCAAGGTGAAAGAAATGCAACTCATGTTTCCATAATTAACCAAATGCAGCATAAGCAACATACCTTTACACAGTTAAAGTATATTCTAAAACATAAAGAAAATACATCTTTAGCCAGTCAAAATAATATTCCAAAACATCGTTGTATTTATTCACATAGACATAAACCCTGGGATAATTTACAATTATTCCAAGAAGTAGAAATTTAGAGATTATAGAACTAGCCTGAGCCACAGTATTGTTATGCAGTAATCACACAACTCTTGCCATCAAGAATCCTTTGCTTTACTTAGATAGCAATATGTAAGTATGGAAAAACTTCTAGTGTGGCCATTCATAGGCCCTGAATATTCAAAGACTGAATAGAATCCCTGTAGGTTTAGAGAAGGCAGGGAAACAATACATTAAGAAACAAAAATGAAACTTTGTTCAGCCTAATTTAGGTACCAATGCTGGGCCAAGACTTTAAGAGTATGACATTAACTCATTTATATTTGTAATCTTTAAGTATAGCACAATTTTTGGAAAAAGTTTTTAGGCAAAACTTTACTCAGTTCTGTGAATATAACAAAGCTTAAGACATGTTTACATTGAAACTCTGAACAAATTACATATGCCTTCCCTTGTCCATAAGATAGGTTTGGTTGATTTAGAAACAATGCTCAAGAAAAAGTTTAGGGAGAATGATTGAGGTAAGTATAATGTCTGTCTGGAGTTAGTAATTGGCCTGGTCCTAAGGTATCATGGAAATGACATAGGTTGTTGTAAAGTACAAGTGATAACAATTGTAAAAATAGTTTTATGACCTAGAAACAATACTCAAGGTTTTAGGGTGGGAAAGGTCTGGGATAAGCAAAATATAAATTTTGGAAGACATAGGTGAAGCCCTTGACTCATCAGAC
Organism: Myodes glareolus; assembly: GCF_982192425.1. Classification (NCBI taxonomy): domain Eukaryota; kingdom Metazoa; phylum Chordata; class Mammalia; order Rodentia; family Cricetidae; genus Myodes; species Myodes glareolus. Next base: position 119,522,989 of record NC_142028.1, on the reverse strand, counting down.
AGCAAAGAATCACCAACTGTAAATTACATTTCCAGTAAGAGTGGAGGACCAGCTAAGTAACTCATTCCATTGAAGAGATAAGCAGTGTGTTTAACTTTTCTTGACTTCTCTAGAGTTTATCAGTGTGCACAAAACCTTTTTTGCCCTTTCCAAAGGACTACATCTAGATTGTCATACCATGGGGTGCAGCACGAAACCATGGGGGCCATATGCCTGTTGTAGGGTTATTGGAGAAGCTTTAATCACTAGCACTTGAAATTTACTGTTATTCTCAGCAGCAGACAACAGTAAACAGCTATTGGTGGTGCCTTCTAGAGGTACAACTCACTAACCCACCTTGAGCATCAATATCCTCTGCTCCTACAACACCTAATGGTACAAGTCTTATAAGCATTTGACAGTCATCCCTGGCCAGATAGAACTGTAGTTTTGTCTGACCAGAAATTAGTTACTCAGTCATTAGAGGGTGAGATCTGAGTAATAATTTAAACAGGTCCCCTGTGATAACTAAAGAAACTTAATATGGATCCAGGCATCTCTTAAGGACCGTTTGCATGATACAAAATGGGAAAGCACAACCAGAAACATTTGATTCATTGCATATTGTTTGAGTAAGTTTTGATTATTATGTATTTGGAAAGATCTTATTATTTTAAGATTATGTGACACCCACATTTATTGACATGACTGCCATATGAGTTCATGAAACACAGGAAGAAACTAGACCTCAGGACAGCTAGCAGTATGTGACTTCTGATTCCATCAACCATAAAAGACTTGACAAATTGGTTCGCAAAAGCTCCACACTAATACAAATCATCACATACTACTTAGATTATCCATAACAAAAAGGTTATTAGTTTTAGCAAGATACAAACTTCACACCTAGAAGCATTCTAATAAGAAAGGCACAAAATTTTAGCTTTAACCAGCAACTATGGTGAGTACAGATGAAAAATAATAGCTATTCTAGAAAACTACAACTGGAAGAATGATATGAATAGGTAGTTCTTAAAAAGAAAAAAAGCAAAACACTAATACCTATTTTTAAGCACTTAAAAAATCCTTAGTTTTCTTAGTTACTTTTTATTGCTGTAATAAGACATCATGACCAAGGCCTCTTTTAGAAAAAATAATTTATTGGGGAGAATTAAAGTCCATGGCCATAATGTCAGGGAGCATGGCAACAGGAAGGTAAGCATGGGGATAGAGCAGTAACTGAGAGCTCATATCTTGAAAGACAACCACACAGAGAGAGGTGAAAGGGTGGGGATGGCTTAAGTGTTTTAAAACCTCCAAACACTACTGCAGGGATCAAGTTCCCTCATTCAACAAAGCTGCACCTCCTCCCAATCCTTCACAAATACTTCCACAAACTGGGAACCAAGTATCCAAATATATGAGCCTAGAAAGGCCATTTTTAATCAAACTACTATCCTAGTCACCAGGGAAAAGCCAATTAAAACAATTTGAGACATTTCACCCCCAGACAGTCACCAAGAAATCTGACAAAAAAACTGATAAAGAATAGTTTTTCAGTGCTAGTGCACGTGCAAATTAATACAGCTATTATGTAAATCAGTTTGGCATCTTCTCAAAAAATTTTAAAAAGCACTACTATATAACTCAGCTATATAACTCCTGGGCATAATCTTAGAGAGCTTTTATCATTTCTAAGGAAAACTCTAATTCCCCAATCTTCAAAAAGGAGTGCATATCAGAAATGACAGTCTTGATTCTTCTAAAACTGAATATATAAGGACTGCTAAAAGCTACTGCCAGCCTTTCCCAGGAACGTAAAGATGAGTTTCAGCCTGCCAGAAAAGGCCACTTCCCATGGTGTATACCTGTGATTACATATCAAAGTCCATGATGGCCTCCAGTCTCCTTCAGTCCCTAGTCACATTTACTGGCTCTGCAATTCAAAGCCCATCTAGTCTCTTTTAACCTTTACCTATTTCTCCACCATCTTTCAAGTCGTGGAAGTCCACAAGCTTCCATCTTCCTAGATATCGGGTAGATTGTTATATAATAGAAAGGATTCTCCACCCATCTGCCCCCACTATACCTACTTCTCTTACAGGTAGTCTTGGCAAAGTCCTTTCTTCTTTTTATCTCTGTTCTGGATTATTCCAGATGCCTCTGGGTGTTTTCTTCTTGTCTCCAATAAAAAATCTTCCCTCCAAATCATGGAGTCACCATATCAATGGTTTCTTTACTATGCCCCTCACTTACATGCCCATATCTAACCACAGAAGTATTTGCATGCAGTATTTATTGCATTTCTCTTTATAATAGCTGTAATTGGAGACTGTTCTTTCATTCCAGCCACCAGACCTAAACAATCACACAGAAATTATATTAATTACAACACTCTTTGGCCAATAACTTAGGTGTACTTTTAGTTAGCTCTTGTATATTAAATTAACCCATTTTTTAATTATTCTGTATATCTCCATGAGGCTGTGGCTTACGAAGTAAAGTTTTGGCATCTGTCTGTCAAATAAATGGTATAACCCTGATTCTTACTACTCTCTCTCTGTTCTGATTCCCTGCCTGACTTTACTCTGCTAAGCCATTGACCAAAACAATTTCTTTGTTAACCAATGATAATAAAACATATTTACAGCATATAGATAGAAATCCCACATCACCTCCCCTTTTCTGTCTAAATAAAAAGAAAGGTCTTAATTTTAACATAGTAAAAATATATATGAAAAACAATTATCAAGCAAGAATTATAGTTACAATATATAGTTCATTTACATTTGGCAAATTAAGATAATACTGTATCAACTATCCTATCTTTGTGAGCCTAAAATTTTATATCTCATTTATTTTTTATCATAACTATGGAAAACTATGACTATAACTATCTATTCTTAACACCATCAAAGACTCCAGAAGGATATAATATTACCTAAGTAAACAGGAAGTACATTGCAAGCAACCTTCAAAACTCTAGAAGTGATCAAAACATCTCACTGCCTGGACAGTCACCTAAATTTCTTCTGTAATGTTGGGGTACCATCTTCAGCCTATATGCCCATAGTATCTGGCAGACTTTTCCATGAATCAGGAAATTTGAATGACTGCTTTGTTTATGTTTGTACATTGTCAGTTACTTTTTTCTATATTCTGCAGAATGTCTGACAGACTCTTTCATGAAGCAGGAACCCTGGAGGGCTGTTTTACCTTCTTTTGACAAGTCCAGCAGTCATTTTTCTGTGGGTCCTTCATATCCAGTTTATACAGCATACCATCAAGCAGTCCAGGCAAGAGCAGTTTCTTTCCCAATGGCTAGACTTGTCACTTTGAAGGCAAATTCCATAATGAGTTTCTTCAATGTGACCCCTACATCAAATAGCTAGTAAATGAATCAAACCTAGATATTTCTGAACAGGTTGATAGATATTGAGAATGTAGCACATACCAAGAAATGGAATATTACTCAATTATAAAAAAATAAATCCATGAAATTTTTAGAAAAAGGAATTATCTCTTATAAACCCTAATTATAAAGGGGATCCCAGGGCCAAGGAGAGATCCCCAGATTGTTCTCTGGACAGAGGAGAGGGTGCCTGAACCGATCTTGGCCCACAACCATACTGATGAATATTTTGCATTTCACCATAGAACCCTCATCTGGCGATGGATGGAGATAGAGACAGAGACCCACATTGGAACACTGGACTTAACTCCCTAGGTCCAAATGAGGAGCAGAAGGAGGAAGAAAATGAAAATTGAAATCAGGCCGCGAGGGGTGCCATCACCCACTGATACAAGGGGACTGATCTAATGAGAGTTCACCAAGGCCAGTTGGACTGGGACTGAACGAGCATCCCGTTTTGATCCAACCAGATTCTCTGAATGTGGCCGGATTCTCTGAATGTGGCTGGCCCGCAGTCTTTCTGAAAAGCCATTGACAATGACACTGGGACTTGTTTCCTCTGAAAACAAGTTTTGGGATCCAGTCTGTTTGGATACTCACCTTCCTGGACCTGGAGGGAGGGAGGAGGAACTTGAACTTCCCACAGGGCAGGAAACACTGACTACTCTTTGGGATGGAGAGGAAGGAGGAGAGGGAGTGGGGGGAGTGGGAGGGTGTTGGGAGGAGAGCGAAAATGGAAACTTTTATAATTTAATAAACTGAAAATAAAAAGAAAAGAAAAATGAATTATCAAAATATAATATTAAGTGAGGTGACTCAATCTGAGAAAGAAAAAAAGAATGTTCCTCACATATGGATGATAGTCTATAATGAATAAATATATATATATGTGTGTGTGTGTGTGTGTGTGTGTGTGTGTGTATAAAGGGGTACAGATGTTGTGGTAGTATAACATTAAGAGAAGAGACAAAGAAAGATTTATATTAGGTATCAATATGGGACAGAAATTTGGTGAAAGGACACATGGACAAGAACAGAAATTAGAAAGTCAATTGTTTCTTAGTTTCAAATCTATATATTTTTTCACGGTAGATAAGTAATCCAACGTTCTGGACACTAAAGTTGAAAGAACCATAAAAATAAACAATACATAAATAAACAAATTAAGGGTTAATAATGACAGCATAAAACCTTAAGAAAATTTGTTGTTTTTGAATATCACTACGGTATGGAAGTTCACTGGAACATGGTATTTAGGATTAGAGAATATTTGAGTAGTTAATGTAAGCAGCTAAAAATCTTTTTATTTGTGAGTTACTTAAAGTCACCTTATTTATTTTTTTAAACTAAAGAAGAAAGTTTTAATGCATCCTAATGCAGACTTCTACAAATTATGTTTGCATACAAGTTTTTCCAGTATACAGTACTTATTTTTTTAGTGTGACTTGGGATCAATTCTAGGGTCTCATGTGTGTTGGCGAAGATTCTGTCAGTGGACTAACTTTCCAGAATGTCATTATGTTTTTAACTGTAGTGATATATGAAAGGTAGTTTAACCCTACCTATATGATTTCAGGGGATTAAGTAATTAGAATGCCAACCTACTGATAACATCAGTAAGTTATCAGTATAACCTCAGTAAGGAAAAAAATGCTTAAAACTGAAAACATGTAAATATGTCTATTCAGATGGAACTTCACTTCATCAAAATGAAATATATTATTAAATCTATATGACTTCATCATATTCCATGACAACTAAGAACTCTATCAATTAAAATGTAAAAAAATATAATACAATTGCTTTTAAAAATAACTATTTATATAAATCAAACAACCAATATATTTATGGTACCCTAGTCAGTAGACTGGTTTTCTTTCCAAAGTTTGTCTAAGTCAACATGAAATATTTAATTAATATAAGCACAAATCTTTCTTGAACATGACTAAAATGATAGTGGCTTGGGAAGCATGAGTACTAAAACATCTCAAAGAGCCTGGAAATTTTTAACATAGAGGCATATAGCATTAGTTAGAGTCATAAGAAAGAGCAGGAAAACAGTGGAGTGTGCAGACAACCATGCTGAAGATGAGATGATACAAATATTGTACTTTTGTGCCCATTTCACAAAATTAAATTATTCTACATTATGATGTCCCAGTAGAGATCTAGAAACTACAGGACTGTGCACAAGTGTAATGAGTTAGTGCTTTCTTTAAGTACACTGAGTTTTGCCTGTTTGTTAAAGTCCTTTTCCTGTTATCTTAGAAATACCGAACTTGTAAGAAATTTAGCCAAGTAATGGTTACAACAACCCTCTGTACGAAGGTTATACTGCAAACCTGTTTGCTAACGAAGGGTTCTCATTACTATCTACAAATACTTAACTCTAAAATGTCAGTTCCTGAAAATGTGCTTAACTATGATGGAAAATTCCTTTGGTGATAGAGGACTCTGAAACCACTCTTAGATGGTCACATGGATAGGCATGACAACCCTGCCATATGACCTATAATAACTGTAACACTGGGGGTCTGCTCAACTTTCTCTCAAGGCACTAATCCATGTCTTTTCCTGAATGTAACAGATAATTCTCCCATCTCTTTGAGTACTGGGTTATTTTCTTTGCTAGTTAGAATTTCTGTAACAAAGGGGGAAAATTCTTTTGATTACTGTTTAGAGAACAAATGGTGCTATTTGTTACTTAAAATTCTCATTGGCTTTCCATTATATATTACTTCCCAAAAATGTCTCTGAAGCCATTTTCTCATCATCTTTTATTACCTGTTTGTGTGCCTTTTGTTTGAAACACTCCATCTGATGAACATTTGCTATGCTATACCATGTCTGATGCTGTTCTTCAGCTAACACTGGCAGGTACTTTCACTAAGAGACTATGCCACCTCCTCCAGTTAATTTCCATTTTTTTTTTTTATATTCTTCTTTGGCAACTTATTTCTTCCTTGCCTCTAGGCTAGAACTCAAAGGGGAAAAGTGTAGAGAGCTGCGTGGAGCCGCACCTTAAAGATGGCACCGGCTGCCACCCTCCACGAGCCCGAAAGCGGGCGCTCTCTGTGACAAACAACTCCTTAACTTGCTATGATCGTGTGTCGCTTGCATATGCTTGAGCCTATGGGCGATGTCCACGTGGCACTCCGGGATAGGTGACCATACCTATATAAGGGCTGGGAGAGGTCTTCCCGGAGAGAAAAGCGAGAAGCCATTGTTCAAGGTCCTGAATAAACTGCCTGCAAGAAGAGTCGTCCTTGCTGGTTGAGGTTGTCGCGACAGAAAAGAACCTTTATTTATTATTTTATTTATAGATGCATCTTTGGGCTCTATAAAATGATCAGAACACAGAAGATATAAAGTAAGTAAGTTTAAATGATAATCTTTAAAGTAAAAAAAAAATGCAGTCATTTTTTTCTTAAAAGATCGAAACTCAGGTTGAAGGTGACCATTCATAGCTGTTTTTAAAGTAACTTGAAAATAAGAAAGAAAATCAAACAAGCCGATCTCAAATATATGTGCTTCACAGTAAAGTGCTTGTGAGTCACACAATACAAACCAGCTGACTATGTGGTTAATTTCTGCTAATTAGACATTTTACTAAATTCAGTTTTTCTTATGAAAAATGCCTCATTAAAACACAAATAAAAATTTTTGAATAGAATCAATATAGCCATGTGTATCCATTAGTGTCTTCTAGGAAATAGAACCCATACCAGTAATTTCATCATGGAACAAAAACCTGGTGCCTGTGGCAGAAAATGGTGGCAAAATGCATTAACTGGTAAGTTTGAAGATAATCCTAAGGTATGACAACAAGTAGGATTGCAGAAAATAGTGCACCTTCCTGTGGCCTTGGAAAAAGGGAATAAAGCAAATGACAAAAGCATTAAGAGTGAGATTCTGATTTATAAGGGTTTCTCAGTGATACAGTAAGGACTTTCATTGCCCGTTACATAAAACTCCTAAACCATTCTTTCATCATCATTTTGCACTCACGTCAGGAAGAAGCCAGTTCCATTTTCCTCCTCTATTCCCACTACAACTTCCCTCTGTTTCACATTTTTTAAGACTAACGACAATATTAGTGACTGTTATTATCACTGGGACCAAGTATCTAATAGAAACAAACAATGAGAGGAAAGTTTATCTTGGTTCAAGGTTTCAGAGGATTCAGACCATGACTTTCTCAATTACAAAATGCAGGCAAAACCTCATGGCAGGAAACGCATGTAAAGGAGGAAGCCATCAAGATGACCAGGAAACAGAGAGCAAGGAAACAAGGGCATAGGAGAAGATGCTTCCAAAGACCCCCCAACATTGTCTGACTTCCAAGGGAGGGTCACCAACTGGGAGCCTAGTGTTCACCACATGAGCATTAGGAGGAAATTAATATTCAAGACTGATTACCAGGATAGCCTTAAGTCAGAGACAAGAAATACATGTTCACTGAGTGCAGCACAAAGTAGGCCAAAAAAAAGTATGGGCTTGGAACCCAGAAGTTATAATAGCACATATTTTCCCCAGCAGTCTTTAAGACAGCCATAAAGGTATTTTTTGTTTGTTTAGTTTTATTTTGCTTTTTTTTGGCTTTTTGTTTGTTTACTTGTTTTGCTTTTCTTTTGGAAACAAATGCACAAGAAAGTAAAAAGTTAATAAATACATAAGTACAGGAAAGTAGGCAAAATATACACTTAATATTTAGTATTTGTTTTGTATCTCTAGATAAAATTATTTCTCACAAAACTTTTGAGATACATATTAACCCAAGTATTAGAAATGAGGAATCTTTCTGAAACAAAATCATTTTTAGTTTGCAGGGGCAAACTGGAACTACACCAATTTATGAAGTCCACTGTACCAAGCTATGTCTTCAGGGTCTGTGAAGTGAGGCCTTGAGGCAGGATTAGGAGGAAACCCATTCACAGCAGAAAATGCTGTCTTTGTACTTTTTTCTTTTCATTTTATTGCTGTGAAAATCTCCCCACCCACTAAGTTCTCATGCACAAGGATGCATTAAAATGAAAGATGGAGTTTCACTGAATGCAGAGGCAACATGTTCTGCACAGGTGGAACTAGCATGCCTACATCAGTGCTGCTCAGGGGGGTAGTAGAATCCAGTTTTCCTTTCCAAATGAAAGAATTGGAAATTTGTAGCTATAGGTATATTGTACTCCAAGGTAAGTTTTTGAACCAGCAAATCAACATTAATATTTAAAGAAGAAATAAAAGCCAGGTCAGCAGCAAGCAGTCTTTAGAAGTCATCCTAGAGACAATTTTTATTGATACTTTCAATTTCTTGACCAATTTTATATATTTTTATTATCAGATGCCTTTCATAGGCACTCAAGAGCACCATTTTAGAACTCCTTTAAGAACAAGATAAAAAATTCAGGTACCACTGAATATTTTATCATTGTTCATTTAGGGCATAAACAATAAAGAGGAGACAATCTTGAGTGCAGGGAGAAAGCAAAGCTCTGAACAAAAAGGCTGTTTGTTTTTTACTTGAGTAAGAAGTATACCTGATCAAATTGTTTCAAGTTGGCTGATTGTGCTGTTACTATGGAAAGCTTGCATCCACAACATACTTAAAGCGTCCTATCATTGACTTAGTAGTATAACTAAATACTCTCTAATGGGATTTAAAATCTATATTAGAATGAATGAAACACTTGGATAGAACAAATAGAACCATGTAAATGATGATGTGACCATGAAAGAAGGTTGAAGCCTTGTATATAACTCCCCTATGAATTTCCTCTTGATAGGCACTACCTGGCACACGATCTTTGTCAAGATATTGAAATAAGTGTAATTAACAATGGCACCTCAAATGAACCAGTGACTTTAAAAATATAGCTTTACAGACTTAAAACGGACATAGAATTGGCATAGAATTATGAAGATATCTTTACTTACATCCTAAAGTCCAGTATGCCACATGGCTAGGCATACACATAGGAAGAGAATTTCTTTTATTTAAGAAGTCACAAAATAAAAATAGTAACTTTATAATTCGGTAAAAATCAGTTAGCTATTCCCTGACTATGCTGAGATACTTGTACCTTTCAGTTCATCTGGCACATAGTTTTCTGACAATTACTTTGATGGTCCTTCTTTAGAAGCTATGCAAGGGGAAATTCTGTATGCCACTTTCAGGCACCCATAAAACAGACTGCATCCTCACTTTCTCTTGCTGTTAAACATTGAGAACAAGGGCAAAGGGCACCACAGAGAGGAAAGGGATGGTAGCAGTACCAGAAGATAGGAGAGTAACTGACTGCTGAATTACTGCATGGAAAGCTGCTTCCTCAGCAATAAAGCTAAGGTAAAACCAAGAAATACATCTGTACTGAGTATAATCCCTGAGCTTTGAGGTTTAGTTTTCCCCAGTAAAGAAACAATTGCTTCCTGACAGACATAGAAATTGGAGCAAAGAAGATAGACAAATAAGGTGAAACTCAGTAAAAGCTCTCATTGGGAAGAGAAAGGAAGCAGGAAGAAATTACAGGAAGACACCAAAGTGTGAATGAATATAAGAAAAGCAGATGCACTCACAATTACAAATTACAAAAAAATCATCAGTTTATTTTATGATTTTGGTAAGGGACGTTGAGATTGGGGAATTAATGAATCTCATTACATGAAATATATTTCAGGAAAAGAGTTTTCAACAATTGGGAAATTTCTTGTCACAAAGGGTCAGAGGTTAAGCATTTTGGTTTTTATATGCCACACCATCAATGGCTAGTGGAAGTTAAATCAGCCACAGAAAATGTCTTAATGAACATGTCAGTTTGGGATCAGGAAATACGGCCATTATTGTTTTCATTGTAACTTAGAAAACTTACAGATGAATTTTGTAGAAGGGATAACTGAAAAAAAAAAAAACAGGAGCCACACTGACATCTATAGAGCTATAGGAAAAGACTAGTAGAATATATATATATATATACATATATATATATATATGTGTGTGTGTGTGTGTGTGTGTGTGTGTGTGTGTGTAATACTAATGGATACTATGCACATAGATTATGTCCATCTTCTAGGCTAGTTATCAATCTCTAACCCAATAAATTTTAGGTAATTATTTTGCTAAGATACAAAGTGTTAGAAATAATTCAGGTTTACAACTGTATCTATGTAGAATTTTTATGCAGTCTCTTTAAAATGTGAATAAATAAGCTAAAAATTAAAGTGGCAAATTTATTACCAACATCTAAGAATTTTCAGAATAATGGGAGTACATATATTTTGTCCTAGATCAAACACAGTAAAATATATTCCCATAAAATATATACCTAGTGGCTCAGAATCCTATGGTATACTCCAATTGTTTTAGCCATAAAGGTAAATACAGATACACAAACAAATTAACCTAAGAACTACAACTGCAGTGGGATTAGCATGACATATCTTCTGAACTAGAAGCCAGCAAAGGAAGGCAGATGTTATCTCCTTAGCACTGGGCAGAACTGGGTCCTAAAATAGTTGTGACACTCTATGTACATATGTTACAATGAGTTCTAGGGCTAAACCATAAGAAGGAACAGACCACGGGCCTAACAATCTTAGAAGCCCTGTAGGGAATCCGCAGTAGGATCTACCCCTGCAGCTGAAGTCAAGTAGTAGTTGTTCCTAAGATGCCTGTATGAGTAGAGGGCACAAAGCCCTGGCTTCCCACAGGGAATCTTCCCAGTAAGCTACCAGGCCCTGTTCTCTCAGAACAGTCTGACTCAACACTGTTTTTCATCAAGTACACAGGGACAGACTCACCTTGTTTTTAATGGATCTGAAACACACCCATGCTGTACATATTGGGTAGATAATGACTAAAGAATAGGACCCATGGGAATATAAAGAAACTAACCATCAATGATAACTTTCTACGTAAGATTTTATGCCTTGTAAATTCATTTTCTTCTAAAAATTATTTATAATGAAATATTCTAATTGTGTAATACTTAATAAAATATCATTAATATTATATGCAAAATAAGGACCTAATACCTTAAAATGAACAAGAAAAATTCTTGAGTAGTGACTGATCACCCATGAGATGGTATTACAAATCTCAGTGGACATCAGAGATACTACTCAACTATGACAAGTTACACCTCTCTATAAAAAGGTATATTTTATATAATACAAAAATGTCAAAGTAGTGAAAAAATGCCAGACTTGTGGCAAAATGATTAAAACTTCAAATTTGTACTCAATTAAATATAGAAATGAATTTAGTCTTATTAAATGCAAACTGAATCAAACTGACTCTAAAAGTAGGGTGTTTGTAACAAGGTGCTATGATCATCTCATAGAAACAATTTGTAACATGGTGATATGATCATCTCATAGTAGAAATTTGTAACATGGTGATATAATCATCTCATAGTAACAATTTTCCCCTTGTATTTGACCTTCTACACTTGCAATGGAGTAAATGGAGGAAGTGAACATTCAGCCAAAGCTCATTTTACCTAGGCAGAACTAGAAAAATATAGTAGAATCCTCATCTTAATTTACAAATAATAAAACATTAATTAAATTTTATATACAGTTTGAATAAAACTACAAAATAATTTATATTAGTATTAGTATCTTCTAAATGACTGAACAAAGTCAAAACATAAAGCTTGTATAGTAAAATGTCAAATGGCAGGAAGGTGGTAGAAAGCTAACATTGCTTTAGTTGGTAAATACAATTAATTCAGTCTTTGATCTGAAGCAATGACTCTCTAGACATTTTTCCAAGGATATACAAATAGACAGGATATGCATGAAAAAGATGCTCAACATTTTTATTCATCAGAAAAAGAAAATATTAGTTATAATGACATACCACATCATTCACACAAGTACGTCTATAATTAAATTACATCACAAAAACAATGTGCTGGCCAGTTTCAGCAGAAGTTGAAAGTTTCACAAATTGCTGGTAAAAATGTAGCCAGATCAGGCATTTAAACGACTTATATATTCCTGCAAATATCAAATTTAAGGTGCTATATTACATCACAACCTCATCCCAGGTACACACCTGCAAGAAATGAAACTACAAATTTATCCATCACTCATATACAAAATGTGTACAGAAGAGTTACTGTTCACACACATAAGTGAAAATGTCTTGAATTCTAATGAATAAACAAAGATAAAACACACAGTGAATTATTACTCAGCTACACAAAAGAATACATAATTACATATTAATAAAACTTTTAAACTCGACTCAGGAATATAAGTATCATATGCCTTCTTTCATATCTAGTTCCTAAATTGAATATTGACTCCTATGATTTTGTACAAAAATTACAGTGCAACATTGAAGCACAGTTGTCTAGGGGGCCCATGCAAAGGAACTACTGAATGTAAATTGTATGCTTGTGAGAGAGGTTTTAAAGCAAGACAATTCCACGTAATGAATATTACAACATAATATATTTTAAAAGCTATGTTAAATGAAATTAATTAGACATAATAATAAATGTTCCTGTAAGTACCCACATTGTGTAGATTGGTGATTACCTGAGGTCAGAGGTGGAGGAAGCAGTATTGGGTAGATAATGGACAATTATTAAAGAATAAAGGATTTTGTTGTGAGTGAAGAAATGATTGCAAAGTTATAGTTTTGGTTTTCATTCTGTGAATTTACTAAATGACAAAATGTGAGACTCAAAAATGAATCATATAATATTTGAAGTATATGTCAATAAAACTATTACCAAAAATGAGAAGTCAGTCATAGCTATTTCAAAAGGCAATTTTGGCGTAAAAGACTAGAAATAACCACAAACAAGAAAGAAAAATGAGTAATAGTAATAGAGGTAAGCATATTGATTTCACGGAGAAAGGACATTAAGAGAAAAGTTAAACAAGTAAATAAAAACAATTTCATATTAATAAAATAGATTCAAATCATCATGCAATGTAGAAGTTATTAACATTTGTACTTAGCAACACAGTTGCTATATGCACACAAGAAAGATGAAATAAATTGAAGAAATGCTTCAAATGCTTGTAGACTATGTCATAAAGCAGGGTACATTTTATGAAACATACATAGAATATAGAAATTTCAAACAATTACCACAAAAAACTTACACTTTTATTACTATTTATTTACTTATTTATTTATTGTGTAGAGGTCAGGGGAGACACATGTGTGTCAAAAAACACATATGGAAGTCAGAGAACAAGTTACAAAAGTTAATTCTGCTCAACCATGTGAGTGCTAAGGATTCAACTTAGGTCATCAGTTTGATGACAGTTGTTTCCCATTGATTTGTCTTTACAGCTACCTAAAAATATTCCTAAAAACAAAACTCACACAGAGAGACAAACATACACACACACACACGGAGAGGGGGGTGGGAGAAAGAGAGAGAGAGCAAGACATAAACATGCTCACATAATAAAAAATACAAAGAAACCTTAAAAGATTGCATTTTAATGGTCCCCATGTTATTCCCATTCTTATATGTGCTCTTTCTTAGTCTAACACACATCTCATTAATTTAATGTAAGGTTTGTTGCTGATTCATTACTCGAATTCCTTATGCACAGAGGGAATGCAATAAAGCTCTTCATTATGACCACATTTAAATATCTTCTTGGACACAGAAAGTCCCAAGTAAGTGTTTACTAATTGATTTTATTGTATAATTGAGATTGTGTACTATAAATTAAGGGACAAGAGTTTTTGATTATTATTGGAAAGACTTAATGACTCCCAGCACATTACTTTGCCTCTCTTGATTTTAATATCTTTCCTTAAATGAATTAATATAAAATATTATTAAGATTCCTACTAGTTCTAAAGCTACATAAGTAAATTTAATTAAACAAGAAGACAACCCTGCCTATACAGGAACACTGGCTTATTGAATGCTAGAACCAAACTGAGAGAGTCACCCTAAATTACACACCATCAATGGAATGTTTTTTGGTTTATTCTCATCAATCAAGGGCTTCCTTAATACCACCCATAAAGGTCCAAGGGGGATATGCATATATCGGGTACATGTCTGCATGTTTTTGCCTTTCTGATGACAACATTTCTGTGCTAATATAAACAGTTTTAATTACCCATTACTCTGTCACTTCATTCCCATTAAAAACAATTGTGTATATTTTCATTTGAGGTTGTAGTAGTTCATTCTTTCCTGCACTTTTTTTCTTAAACAGTTGTTTCTTCTTCTAACCTATAAATTGATCAATCACAGTTTGAGTATCTCTTTAAATTTATGTATTGACAAAAGAATTCTCTGCTTCTAATTTTAACATCATTTCATATTAACTTACAAATTTGTTGAAATTATCATGGTATAAATAATATATAATTTATTTAATATTAATATTATGCTATAAACTATTATATGTGACTAACATAATTATATTGAATTAATTAAAAGTATAGCCTGAATAAAAATATACTCATAAACTATATGCCAAGAGGTTAAAAACAAAAGAGAAAATACATGTGGTTTTTAGATTATTGCTTGTGTTTCTGTTTTCTAAACATTTGTTGATTACTTGAACTATAGTTATATATGCATACACCCACAAATGTCCTGTTACTTGGATTTATACAAAAAAACTGTTACATAATCCATTGTTTTTAATTTCTCTTAAAGAAATATTAAAAGTCTCAGGTAAACATGAACTCTTCAAACACATATTAATACAAAACATTTTCAATTAGTTGATGGTAATCCTTTAATTAATAATAGTTTTTATAATGTAATAGATTAAAAATATGTTCAACTTCAGCAGAGCATTTTATGAAGACCAGGATGTAAAATAATCAAGTTGAGCAAAACTCTCAATAGTCATGGGCAGAGTAGAAACTTTTAGCCAGAAAACTAGTCAGAAAATATTTCAAACATCTGCCAGTCAGGCGAGTCTTGTGATGTACTTTCTTATTTCTAGGCCTTCTATAGTATATGTTAGTTATTTAAATGATAATTATTTCACTTAAAAATTGTACGTTAAAGTCTCTGCATGTGTAAAAACAACCTGAGCTGCTGTGCTCTTACACGATGCTATCACACACATTCTTCTATACTGCCAGGAGAAATGACTTTGTCCAAGAAAGCTTGCTTTACTGGGCATGGTTTTCTAAAACATTTCTATTTTACTCTATACTACAGTTATTAGTTATGCTAAATATTTTAATATTTCCTTAAAACTGAATCATACTGAATCATGTATTAAATAGTATAGTAATGCCTATTATTGTGAAACTAAATTCCTCCAAATGTATTGATAATGTACTGTTGATAATTACTGTGATGTTCTCATGTTTTGTATGGCTCACAAAGGTAGTGAACATATCTCTGCCATGTTGGACTGGGCAGAGCAAACAGGCAGGATGACTGGTAGCTCTAAATGTTTGCTACTTGTTTTGTGCTGTTGTTCAACCTGAATGTTTGGTGACTATTTTTTATAGGACCTTATTATTTCCTTCTCAGAAACATGAGTTGGTTTATGTTCCATTTCTGAGGCTGCAGTAACGATAATCTGGCTTATTCCATTGCTGCAACAAATCAAGACCCCATAGTTTCACTGCTATATTAGCTGCATATGGCCACAGCCTTCCTCTCTGTCCTTATGGTCCTATTCATTCAGCCAATCTCATGCTTTGTTTTGCTTGAGATAGGGTTCCAATTCTTTGGAATTGAACATGTGCTTCCTGAAAAGGCCAATTCACATGCCAAAATTCTGGAGTAATAATAGCCACATCTGCATCCTGGTCCAGCAATCCTTTAATTACAATGTTATTAATTTGTTCTTTCATTCTGCTAAAATATATGTTTCTTATTTTCTTTTGGAGTTTTTGATTAATCATCCATGTTTATTCTATCATCTAGAGTAGTATTTTTTTTTTTACACTAGGCCCTGGATTTTTCAAATTTCCTGGGGTGGCATGCTCTCCTCAGTGACTGGGAATGACTAGACCACATTTGAACTGGGGACCTGAGAGAGGCCCTGCCCTCTGAAGGAGTTTCCCTCTGGAAATGGGTTGCCATGTTTGCTTGCTTGTCTCATGTTGATCTACATTCATTGATCTAATGCATCTTCTACATAGTCCAGAAGATTCAGACCTTCTATTTTTGTCATTACCAGAAGAAATATTATTTAGAGGAATGCCTTGTTCACAATCCCCTCTCAGATGTCCTAATCTACCACAATGAAAACATTTGGTATTTTAATGTTTCCTCACACCTTTGAAAATTGCTTTTCCTATCCAAGTCTCATTATAATAAGTTAAAAGACTCAATATTAACTGTGTGCATGATCAGTTCATCCATTGGTGCTAATCTGACCTTTAAAGGCCCAAGTATCCTTTTGTATTATAAACTGGAATTTTCAAATGACAGAGATTCAATAAGTACTCATCTAGTATTCGGGGTCTGTTACCCCTATTTGTACAGTTTTAGTTAATCTTTGTAAAAGGTCACTAAAGTGTTCTCTTGGGCCTTTTATGAGCTTAGTATATGATTCAATTCTTATTCCTAGTTCTTGAATCATGTCCCAAGCACTAGAGATGTTTTTTGGCATAAAGACAAGATGTGTTCTTTGTAAATAACTTGACTCTGTAGATCAGCATAATGGCCCTTGGCAACAATTTGATCCTGGGAAACCTTAAATCCTTTGACTCTACCTTACTGTTCTCAGGCATTAGCCTTTTCTCTCTCTCTCTTAGTACTTCCACTGTAACTGCCACACATCTTCCACAAGTGCTGATTAATTGAAACCAATCATGTGAAGTAACTATTTTTTGAAGCCCATGTCTTTACCATCTCCCTCACAAATAGTGAATGCATGCCATATAATACCACCACTTGATTAAATTCTTTTAGATCATTCATAAAATGGCACCAGCAGGGAACAACTACATCCACATAAAAACTGAGAGAGCTTTGGAAGCAAATCTAGACACAAAAGAACAGAATTAAGCACAACTTCTTGGTAGCTGTAATTTTTTAGACAGGCTCTATATGCAGGCAGAGGTGTTTCTCCTAAAGAGACTTCCTCACTCAGCATAAGCAATAGAACTGTGAAGGTCCTTTAAAAAGGACTTCCTTGTTGGTGCTGCCAGAATGAAATCTATCTATTTTGGTAGGTACTTCCCTTAAATAGGGTCTGTGAGCAACATGTTGCAAGCTCTTTAATGATGTCATAGACACTGCATCCCTGGAACTGGATTGGTGTACATGGTTTGCATAGGTGGTGATCATGCCTCTGTCATGTTGGACTGCACAGATCAAATAGGCAGGACCGTGGAGTCAAAGGTAGCCATGCCTACTTAACATTTAAAAAGAAGTGTTCCTGGTCAAAAAATGATTACAGATACACAATAAAGATAGATTCAAATGAAAAGATCTCTGAATGGGTCACAATGTTGATTAAATATTGGTTTGCTTGGGAGAATAAGATAAAAGGGTATATATAGTTATAGAACAGTAAAAGTAATATAAAAGAGTACAGAATAGAGTAAAAAATGCCACATGAATATAGAAAATACACAGAATCTGCATTGTGTATATCATTGTGTTTTCTTTGAATTTTTGACAGTGAATGAGCTAATTATAGAGAGACATTTCATTGTATGGATTGCTAAATTAAACCAACATATACATCTTAAGGTATCTTGACATCAAAATTTTAGTCTAAGGATATGTTATTTTGGAAAAGTGATTCTGCTTTTATTTCCACAGAAGATGAAAACCTATGAATTTCTTTCAAGTTGATGTGGTTTGATGGGACAAGATTCCCTGGAAGTATTTTATGAACCCTAAAATTACTTCAACCAACATAAAGCAGAAAGCAGTTTGGGGAAAACTATGCCCAAATTCCCAAAATGATTGTTTATAAATATTTGTTTTTATTTAAAGGGGTATGATATAGAAATGAACACTATACTTTGGTACAGACTTTGGTCTATTGATACAAATTTAAGGTTGATTTTTTACACTATGTATATGTATATTTCTACTTTTGTTTAAGGTATTCTGTTTATGTAGCTCATTTAAAATGTAATGTATAGTTAAGAAATATAGATTAATAGATAGTCTTCTATAATAATCAAACTTCTAGCCATGTTAGTTAGATTTTCTAAATATACAGAGATATATTTCAGATGGATAGGTATTCTTCAAAGCTTTCAAATACTTACAGAATACGGCATTTAAAATGTCTAAAGAATTTATACTTCTCTCAACAGTGAGACAAGTCTGCTTCTGGGAGCACCAATCTACTTCAAGAGAATGATGGGCATCAAAAAGGCTACTTATAGAGTCTGCTTGCTATTTAGGCAAGAAACTGCTTTTGCCTGTATTGCTTGCTGGTATGCTATATGGACTGGACATGCAGAACCCACAGAGAAATGACTGCTAAACATTGTAAAAGACAGACTTCAGTGTTTCTGCTTCACAGAAAAAACTGCCATACACTTTGCAGAATACAGAAGAAAGTGACTGAAAAACTGCCAAGATAGGTGAAATAGCCTTTCAAATTTTCTACTTCATGAAAAAGTCTGCCAGATACCACGGGCTTGTAGGCTAAAGATGGATGTCCCAATGTTACAGAAGAACTTTGGGTGACTGTCCAGGTAGAGAGGTGTTTCTGTCAATTCTAGAGTTTTGGAAGTTTTTTACAATGTACGTCTTGTTAACTTAGGTAATATTATATCCTCTGGGGTCTTTGATGGAGTTGAAGACAAATAGCTATTATTACAGTTTTCTTTAGTTATGATAAAAGATAAATTAAATATAGAATAATAAACTCATCAAGAATATTGTAACTATAATTCTTCTTGCTAACTGTATTGTATATGTAATCTTACTATGTTAAGGTTAAAACCTTTTTTAATGATACAGAAAAGGGGAAATGATGTGGGATGTCCTTATGTATATGTATTGCTTTTATTGTCTAATGAATAAAGTTGTTTGGCCAATGGCTTAGCAGAGTAAAGCCAGGTGAGAAATCTGATCAGCAAACAAGAGAGAGAGTAGGTAGAGTCGGCAATGCCATGTAGCTGCCAAAGGAGAAGAACATGCTGGAACCTTAGGAATCTTACCAGTAATCCACAGCCTCCTGGTGGTACTTAGAGTGATATAAATGGATTAATTTAAGATCTAAGAGTTAGATAGGAATATACTAGAGTCATTGACCAAACATTGTTATAATTACTATAGCTTCTGTGTGATTATTCAGGTCTGGGCAGTCAGTAAATGAACAAGAAGTCTCCTACTACTATGTTTGGGTCTATGTGTAAGTGTGTACACGAAGATATTAGAGGATGACCATGGATATCAGTCTTTGTCATTTATTTTGGCCTGAGACACAGTGTCAGGTTGTTGGTCAGTTCACACACCAGATTGCCTGACCCACAATTGTCCATGGAGTCTCTTATTTGTGCCATCCATCTTAGTGTAGGAGCTGCTGAGCTACAGATACATCCTACTTTCTGACTTTTCAGGGGTTCTGGAGAATAGAATCTAGGTCCTCACACTAGTATGACAAGTGCTTATTCAGAAAGTCATCTCCTCAGTCTGATGTTCTCTTAATACCTTAGTCTCATTAGAGTTAACAGATGCTGCCATTTATCTTAGTCTGAGTTCTTAATAGGAAAAGTACCTTGTATTTAGAAGTATAGTGTTCAACTCTTTTCACATGAAAATAATTTCAACATTTTATCTTGAAAGTTATTTTTATTTAATAACTTCACTAACAAGGAAATAGACACTGATGGTTTGTAGTTGTTATTACCAATTTTTTCTTAAATCTCAGTCACCTAAAGACAGAAAAAAAATAATAAGCAGATAGAAAACATTCTGCTCACATTTAAAATGTATTTCTACTCATACTTATTATCACCAAGGGTTTATAGTGGTAAGAAGAAAAGATGAAGTAAATTTTGATGCTATAAAAACCACAGATTTAGCAGTTTAAAATAGTTCTCATTTATTAGCTTAAAATTCTTCAGGACAGAGGTTTTCTTGTGCTTTTTGTTCAGACTGTCTTCTTATCCTTTCATAGCTGGTTATTAGCTGGGAGTGGGTCCTTGTCTTTATTTGTTAGTAACCAAATTCCATCTATCAGTTTTACAAAACAGTATTAAATCTCTCTAACTTTTCTTTCTCTGACCAACTAGAGAAGATTCTCCACTTCCAAATGGGCTCATATATTAGAGGAAGCACGCAGATAATTCCCTTAATTCAAGGTCAACATTGCCATATACCACCATAAAAAGGTTCTGACAACAGGATATAGGGTTGCTTTTAGTAAAAAGTCAAAGACTTATAGGATATTTAGTAAAAATCAGCATGTGGGATTCTACTAATTGTATAGGAATTGGAGAAATTGAGATTAGGAATATAAACAAGGATCCTGATATTAAAGTCTATGAACATAAAACCAACTAAAAATTACAGATCTTTCTAATGCTAATCATATGTTAGGAACAAGAAAGGAGAATGAGGCCTTAAATATTATTTGAAAACATTTCTGGTTATGTACATTTTGAGGGAGTTGTCCACTAGTTAAGGTTTCTGTAAGCAAATGGCTTTGTGTTTTAGTGAAGGTAGGTGGAATTATCAAATATTCAAGATTGAGAAAACTGAGTTTAAAAATTAAGAAATCAAGTCTGAAAACATAGGAAAAACAGCTATGATCATGGTTAGATAAGCTCAGCTCATGGGCTTCATGGCAGAATAATGGGGGGGGGGGCAAAATAAGAGACTTGTTACCGAAGGACAAATCAGAAATATGTCAGTCAGTCCAGGCAAAAAGATGAGAGGTTTAATAACCACAGCAGAATTAACTTCTAACTCATCTGAGAACTATACCATAAATTCACTGGTCCAAGGATCACTGAGCAACATCTACTTCTCAGTGTTCAGATTGTTTCTAGATTCTGATATGA
This sequence comes from Myodes glareolus, assembly GCF_982192425.1. Classification (NCBI taxonomy): domain Eukaryota; kingdom Metazoa; phylum Chordata; class Mammalia; order Rodentia; family Cricetidae; genus Myodes; species Myodes glareolus. The sequence continues at coordinate 119,501,654 of NC_142028.1, read as the reverse complement.
AGTCAGATGTCTAAGTGTCTTGATTTGAAGAAAGGAGAACAGCTGGCTTAGTTGTCACAGGGCTGACATCATCACAAAATCAAAACATTCACTAATATGCCTCCATGCTTCCATTCATTTTACCAAATATCATAGGGACAGCTTGAAGAGACATAGAAAGATTATCTTTTTCTGATTACTGGAAACAGGAACATATAAAAGGCAAGAACAATGAAGTGAGTGTCTACAGAAATCCTAATGGTACACCAGGGTAAAGAAAAAACTGAAATGAATGCAAGAGCTCTCACCGGGGTGTGTCACTCCTGACTTCCTGCTACTGAGAGATTTTTGTACCTCAAAAAGTACAGGAAGTCTGATAACTGTGACCACATATATAAGAAGATGATAACATACTTCATTATGTGAGAATTAATCCTCAGAAATGAACTTGTTATGAATTTGCACCTAATACTGTCTGATTTTTAAAAATATATTGAGACAGAGATGCTGGTTTAAAAGTTGCTAATTTTGTCCTGGGACTATAGCCTTTGGTATGAGAAGTCCTTCTGTATATGTATTGCTTTTATTTGCTAATGACTAAAGAAGCTGTTTTGACCTGTGATAGGGTAGAACAGAGCTAGGTGGAGAAAACTAAATTGAATGCTGGGAGAAAATAAGGCAGAGTCAGAGAGATGCCATGTAGTTACCAGCGGGGAAAGACACAAGCTGCCAGTTGAAACCTGGCCAGTAGGCCATGAGTCTCATGGTAAAATATAAAATAGTGGAAATAGGTGAATTCTAGATGTAAGAGCTAGCTAGCAATACACTTAAGCTATTGGCCAAATAGTATTGCAAACAATATAGTTTCTGTGTGATTATTTGGTGTCTGAGAAGCCAGGAATGAACGAATAGCCTCCAACAACAATCCTTTATCTTGAATCTCTGTGTGAGAAGATGCAACTAAATTTAGTACATGAACAAACTGAAAAACAACTCTGAAGTATGCCTTTTCTAACAGTCAAGTCCTTGCCAATCACAAGAATGTGAGCTGCAGCCAATGACTTGCTGCCAACTGAAAAGCCTCACAGCCGACTAAAAGGCAAAAGCCTAGATGATCCAATTAAAATCCTTCTGTCTTGTTTATGGGCTCTGTGGTCTGGCCGCATTATAAAGCAGAGTTCTGGTGACCTGCTGGTCTAAGTGCTTTAAGGTTGATAAACAAATCATTCTTTGCTCAAATAAAGCTTGCTAAATCAAAATTGCCCAAGATTTTCTATTCATCAGATATCATTCTTAATTTCCTGGAATTTTGCTACTTTGCAAAACAAGCCTGTATACAAATAACCCCCTTGCTTTCTAATATAAGGTAAAGAATGGGGATGATGATAGGAAGTAGGATATCTGTGTAGAATGCAGGAAAGCCGAGACCCTGGCCTGCATCCCAAATTCAAACCACAGCAAGAAAACTAAAACCTTCCCGAGCATCTGCATTTCCGGCTTAAAAGTTAAGAGCATGTTTGAGGTGTGCCCATGTTGAAGGTTCTTGTTAGAATAATCGTGCTTTTCCTGGTTAATTGTCAGAGTATTGATGTAGTACAAAATCTGAACCTCAGGCAGAACACAAGAGGTAGATGTCTGTGCTGGATGTGAGAAAAAGGTGCCTGTGGCTTGTTTCTGATGGCAGTGGTGAAGGGACCTGTGGTAACTGCACTCCAAGCCTGGGGTTCTGAAATTAGGAGTACGCTGCTCGGGGCATTGGTGCTTTTAAAGCTCAGCAGAGCAAGGAATTATAAGGAAGCAAGCAGAGATTAATTTTCAAGTTCTTGTTAAAGTCAAGCGTGGTAATTCTTAGAAAAGCAGAAGAAAATGCCTGTTGTGTAGAACTCAGCTGACTGCATTTTCAGTCATTCCAGGAGGTTAACACACATGTGGCAGGAAGAAGCGGCCAATAGATTTAAACAATTCCTTGTCCTCTGCATGGGGTTCAGTTCATCCACTGTGGTTTATTTGGAACGGATTGCTGCAAGGATCTTGAGATTAACTTGATAAATCAAAAGAACCAATCAGGAGAAAACTGTCATGGAAATATTTGGAAATGAGCTCATTTCCTGACATTTATGTTGTTTTCAAATCATCAGTTACAAATTAAAAAAACAAGCAATGAGTAAGAATGGGTTACGAATAGCTTCCTGAATGTTGAATAGAAGACACATGTCCAGGCGCATTTGGTACTTTTGCGTATCATTTTTAAGCAGGTACAATATCTACCAGTGTTGATCAATGTTTCAAGTAGTGTGTTCTCAGTTGGGAAGGGGCGGAATTTGGGCAGGCAGATAATGGATATCTTTTACCCTTTAATTACTAAAAGACTGAGTATGGGAGGATATTGGGGAAAAATAAAAAAGGAAAGAAAGGAGAAAATTGGTTATAGGTGTGTATATATTCCTTTGGAAAGGAAGGAACAGAAGGAAGGAAGAGGAAGAATTCACTGAGGATAAAGGGGAACAATGAAGTCTCAGAATGACCTAATTTGCACTTGGAATTTTATTAGTGTTTTATTTAGAGATGACCAAGCAGCACAGAGGCTAGCCTTCTGGAATTACTAAGAAGAATCAGCAGGATGCTACATTGATTATATCCTTCCCTGGAAATCAAGAGGTTCCCTGGCAGAGAGATCTAGAAGAAACCAAGGTTTCCAGCCTGTCTACGGGTTCTAGGAAACATAACTGAATAACTTGAAGCACCTGTAATCTGCTATCCACTTAATTGAGAAGTTGCAGTTATCTGTTCCAAATTTAGAAGGTTGCAGAAGAGAGTTAAGACAAATCATTGAAGCATAATTGCTGGAAGTTGTTAAGGAATTATGCAGTGCATGCTTGGGTGGATTATGGAACTAAAGAAATGGATTTATATTCTCTCTGAATCTTACTGGGAATTTTGCCCAGACTCAGAGTGGCAATGCTTTATGAATTTGCATTGTTTCATCTTTCTCGATGATTATATTGCTTATCACTGCTTTTCCTAATACTTCCTATGTAGGAGAGGAGTGTGTTCAGGTTTTTTTTTTTTTAAATGTGTTCCTGCAAAACTTTCTGGCCATTATGATAAGCATCATGACTGAGTGAACTTATCAAATAAGTTTTTCATTTTTGGCTTATGGTTGCAGAAGCGTAAGAGGCCATAATAGCGTAGCAGAGGCATAACTGCAAGCATTAGGTTAGCAGAAAAGGAGCAAGTGGCATTCACATTTGGATCTGCAAGCAGGAATGAGAGAGAGAGAGAGAGAGAGAGAGAGAGAGAGAGAGAGAGAGAGAGAGAGAGAGAGAGAGAGAACTGGACATGGTATGGAAATTTTAGATCTAGGAGGCCACCCACTGTGATATCCTTCCTTTAGCAAGGTCATACCTAATCCTTCCAAAGAGTGCCATCAGTTGCAGACCAAGTTTTCAAATACATGAGTCTATGGGCAGAATTCTCATTCAAATTCTCATTCATTTTCCTTTATTTTGGAAACTATAATTTCAAAATTCTTTATGAGTTTTCTCTGAGCTAGATATGAACCTGATGAAAACAGTCACCTTCTAATGGTGATATTAGTTTCTAGATTAAGTCTCTCAGATGGCTGGAAGACTTTTCTTATGATTTAGATGTTATTTTCTTTAATGCTAGGGTTCTGCCATTCCATAGCACTCATCATGATTTTAGGGTCTTACTCAAAGGGTGAGTACAGGGAATAGACTCAGGAATGAAGGTAGCAGTTTCAAAGAATGTTAGCTTGTAACAGGTTGGTATGAGGGAAAAATAAAAAGGCCGATTTTTGGGATCCAGTCTGTTTGGATACTCACCTTCCTGGACCTGGAGGGAGGGGGGAGGAATTTGAACTTCCCACAGGGCAGGAAACCCTCACTGCTCTTAGGGATGGAGAGGGAGGAGGAGAGGTAGTGGGGGGAGTGGGAGGGTGTTGGGAGGAGGGGCAGAAATGGAAACTATTATAATTTAATAAACATTGAAAAAAAAAAGGTCAGTGATCCCTGATTATCAGTTTTCCTTCTAAACTGTTGAGAGTGCTCTCTATTTAATATCTATGCTTCTTGGCTGATATGTAGTGATGAGAAGTTCAAACTAAAGAAACAAAAACAAAAAAATGAACAAAAACAAAAACAAACAAACAAACAAACAAAAAAACAGGTCTACCTAGAGATGTAAAACACCAAAGGAGATGTTTAGAACTGTATCCTGAATCACAATCATATAATTAAAGACTCCCAAACATTCTGCCACCATAGCTAAAGTATAGAGAACATTCAACTAAGTAATTGGGCCCTAGTGCCAGAAAATGAACTACCAAGACTTTAATCTAAATGCCAATTCAGATGTAGCCTTCACTCTGAGAGGAGGCTGCTTTGAAGGACACAATGAGATCTCCTAAAGGCAGACTGCATGTTCCCTAAAGCCACTTCTTTTAGTCTTTACCTCAAGCATTAAGATTTCATCTTTTATAAAATTACAGCTCTTAATTAAAAATAAGATGATTAATTTATTTAAGGAACTGGATTACCAATGAACAGGTTATTGTTAGGAAAACATACAACCACAAGAAAACTGTAGCAAAAGGCTGCCTGGATTTAATGACTTATGTCCTGTCCACATTTGGTTGGCAGTTCTTCCACTCAGGGAGCTTGAAAAAGTCGCTGAACTTCTCTAAGATCAAACAATAGTTTTAAAAATTTGATTCAGTTCCTTGAACACTTCTAAGTTCTAGATTAAAATATGGATATAATATCTGGCAATATGCCTTATAGCTTCTAAACAATGCATACAAATGTAGCAATACTTATTTAGTGAAGACATATGCCATGCAGATATTATCATACTATATACATATATACATAGGATACCAAAATTAAGAAACTATAAAAAAGAAAACTGGGATTTTCTTATGATATCATGTCCTATATAATACCTTCTAAAAAATTGCTCTCGGTCCAATAGAATGAGTCCAATAGAATATGATATTCTATATTGCCTTCTTCATAGCTCTGAGAGTATTAATATAGTGTTCTTCTCTAGAAAACACTTGGCTCAATTCCCACAACAATATGCTAGAACAGAGATCAGTTTTTCAGCAATTGAAACAATCTAGAATAAGGCTGCTGTAAAGAGTACAGACTTTATTCTGATCACACCCTCCTTCCCAGTTGCTCAAGTCAAGCATAATATTAGTATTTCGTATTCTCTGTTTATGTGATTGTTAATTTGTGGTGCTTAGAAACATAATTTTCTTAGTCTAGGAGCTATTTTTATTTGTTTTAAAATTAATAAACAGATCACTCAAAGATAAAAGCAAGCAAGAACAAAATAACAGGGATGTTAAGTTTTGGGAGAAAGGTCACTTTCCAAAACCAAAACTTTGGAGCATCTTCAGAACCTATGTAATGGTAGATTCAGAATGATGTAGCCTGCAAAATCCACAAAAACCTGATAATTCCACTAAAGAAGACTATTGTTCCTGATATGCAGTCTGTGGAGTCTCCTTCAGAGTAGGAAGTAAAGCAGGAACATGCTTATGATATGGACAGTTATTTGTGCCTGAGAATGCACTTTGATTGACTGAGTGAAAGATGTTTGTGAGAAGGGATTCTCCTTTATTGTGTATTTGACAAGCTTATCTGAAACTTTTCCCTTTCTAAGATCTCCTATTTTTATGATGTTGACATATATGTATTAGCGGAAGAAAGAACAAGGAAACATTGTGGGTGATGGGCTTTGAAGTTTACACACACGTAAAACATCACCTACACACACTGTGAAGTGGAAGGAAAAGTTTCCCAGAAGTGCTCATAAGGCTCAAAGATTGCCTGTGAATTCTTCAAACAATGAGTAGAAAGGCCTGTAGAGGAAGGAGATGTTGGCTTCCATAAGTTTTACCAGCAGCTTTAATGAAAAGCCAAATTAGGAACCGTATGTCAGGGATTACCATGCGCTGTCATTTTGGGATCAGTCTACAATCTTTATCAAAACGGAGACCTTGGATGACTGTGAAGAGGCCTTCGGGAGGCACAATGATCTCAAATCTCTAGCTTGAAGTACTGTAGTGTGGAGAAGTAAAGGCCATGGACAGACTTGTCTTCATGATGCAGTCTGCAGGACCTCTCCAAAATATGGGTTGTGGAGAAGGGTGAAGTGACAGTTCTTACATTTTATGGCTTGCTTTGGAACATAGGGGTTCTAGTTTGTACATACTTCCCCAAGGAAGAGGGATAGATTTTGGTTTCTGTGTCTCACTTCAGAGGAGAAAAAAAAAGGATGTGGAGAGATGACAGGAAATAGCCAAACAGCCTGAAGATATTTCTTAGCCTTTTAAGTCATTCTCAACTTGAAGCACTCAGCATCCTGAGCACCACACACTACAGTTCTGAGCTCCAACATGAATTGTGATTATCCCTTAAAAGTTCTGACATTTATTTGTCCCCAAAATTGAAGACATTTGGCTACTGACTTTTATTTCAATCCTCCAAATATTCTTAAATATCTTTGGTCTTTTCTTTTTTTTGAGTCATTAGAAACTGCATAATGGCTCCTTATTCCTCAATACTTAGGCTCCAGAACATGGAGCCCATTTTCTTTATTCTCTTTGTTCTTCTTGATAATGTTGTGGCAGCCTATCATTTTATTAACAACCCTTTGTCTTCCTCAGTGCTATCTTCTATTGGTGATCTGATCCTGCCCAGATTACTTCATATTTAGTGACTTTATCATGTAGATCTAACACGATCTTATGGGCTTATAACACGATCTTCGAGGGGCCATATAGAATAGTTAAGTGCTCACTGTAGTAAAGCTGTGACATAGTTGTCATCTGACATAGTTTGTGTGACAAGCAAAAGACTGCATAAGAAAAATTCCCACTGTGGTACAATATAGTCACCTGCAGTCCTAATGTTGTACACTGTGCTTCTAGATCCACTCATTCAATATCTTTGTAGTTATATATCCTTTGACCCATTTCCCTGCCCCCAGAACTTAACACCTATTTTTATTGAATTTTTCTGAATTTCATATCATGCACTGCAATCCCACTCATCCCTTTGTATCTGCCCTCCACCCTTGCAATCTCACCTGCAAAAGAAAGTAAAAAATTAAAATTATAACTAAATATAATTAAAAGAATAAAAATGCAAATTGAAAAAAGAAAGAAAACAAAACAAAGACATTCCCACAGTGGAAAATGTAGTGTGTCCAAGTGTGTCGGTCAGTCTATCCTTTTGCCCAAACAGCTTTGCTTGCAGATGTTCATTGCAATGAGTCGCTGGTCGGGTTTGAGGTCTGTGAATTCTGCTACACTATCATTGTTGGAGTCACACTGAGACTCCTCTCAGATAATCTGTTGTTGCTTTGTGTTCTGGTGATAATACAGTTTTGAATGTGCAGTTCTTATAGGTGGTAAATGTTGGGGTGGGCCAATTCAAAGCCCTGGGTCTAGTCCTAGGTGGCATGTAAGTTGTTCAATCCACTGGCTCTCCTATACCCACCACCATTCTGACTTGTCTTCCACTTTGCTCACATGAGGGGCAAGGTCAGTACTCGTGTCCTAAGGAGCGTCATTCTTTAATGTCTAGGAAGTTGTTAGTTTGTGTGAAATCTCTTTTTGGGAGGCAAGTTCCTCATCATCATCTGACACTTCAGCCTTTTTCCTGTTTCCAGTGTGGTAGACTGGGTAAGAAATGACTTCAGTAGGCTCCGAATACATGTTTCTCAGTTAATAATGCTGTTTGGGGAGGAGAGAGAGGAAATACATCACTAAGGGTGAGTTTGAGATTTCATACTACTGCCCTATTTCTCATTTACTCTCTCCTGTTTTGTGGTTGTGGCTCGAGATTTGCTATTTTAGCTTCCTACTCCAGCGCTCTGCTACCATGCCTCCTATACCATTATGTACTCTCCTTATGACACTGTAGACAAAATAAACTCCTTTATAAGTTTTAATGGCCATGGTGTTTTATAATACTAACAGAATAGCAATTAAAACACAACTTTAGCACCATCAAGTGCGTTGTGCTATAAAGATACTCAGCATTTTGTTTTGTAGAGGTATATGGAAGACTTTGAAACTTGATGCAAGAAAAGTGGTTAAATGTTGTACACAGTTTCAAGGACCATTCAAGTAGGCTGTGAAAGAAGGTAGTGATGTTTCAGATTCCAGCCATCCCTCACCACCTCCCCAATCTTCTTTTCTTTTAATCTAGCAAAAAGTCTCGCCTTTCTTTTCTTCTTTTTTTATCTGCATAGTAGTGAATATATAGAATAGTTATTAGTAGTAACACATAATGCATGTTTCTGTCAACAAAAAGAGAAAGTAAAGCAGAAAAATGAACAATTCATTTTTTATAATGAGATAGAAAGAAGCTTCTGGGGACCAGTGAATGGCATGTGGTGGTTTAAAGAGAAATGTCCAGTATGGACTGAGGTATATGAACCTTTGATTCTTCTTTGATAACACTGTTTTGTGGGGTGGTTCCTGCTTTGCTGGAAGAATTGCAAGAGGTGAGTTTTGCAGGTTCACAGCCTCACCACACTTTCAGGTGGTGCTTCTTGTCTTTTGCTGGAGATATATTTTTTTCATCTTCTCAATATCCAGTGCCCTGATGAAATGCTTTCTCCACATAGACACCCTCTGGATTTGTAAATCACAACCTCCTTCATACATTTCCTTGTTCATAGTGTTTTATCATAGTTACATGGATAAATATATTCAGTTTCTTATACTAATAACCTTTAGACTAGTGGCTGGTTTTACCATTTTACCATTCCTATGTATTGTGTCTTGTGTTCAGATTTCACACATAGGTTCCATATGTGACCTTCCTTTGTATAGTTGCACTCAAACTATACATTTTAATTTTATCTTTTGAAAACAATTTTGAATCTTTATTTTTGTAATTATTCTATAGGACCTTTTGAAGAAGACTTAAGGTGCCTCATTACTTATGTAAGCAAAAGCAACAGTTTGGTTTTTTGTGTGTTTCTCCAAACTGCCTGTTACAATTCAGTACCCTTATGAGACATGTTCCAAAACAGGAATCAGATCACTTAACAGTTACTGTCACCTTCTCCCACACATTTCTAAATCAGTATCTATCAAATATATTATGACTTTTATGAGATAATGCAAGACAGATTAGTAACTGAGAATTCTCTCTGTACTGGTTAGTTTGCCTCTCAGAAGACCTTCATCTTGGTTTACTGAAACTTTCTTAATGGGCAACTGTGTCTCTAGAATTATAAATGCAATTTACTAAGGTAGATTAAATATTTGTTTCTGTATACCTAGTTACTAAGTTATAAAAACATGGAAGCTGGAAACATAGTCTTTTGTAGAGCATCTCCCCAGTGAAGACCTGACTTTAGTCTCTAGCATTAAAATTTCAGTAAGTCTGTGATAACCTTCTTGCAGAATTATTATAATGACACATAGTTTAGTTACAAACCTGATATATGCCAGTCTTCTTGTCTTTGCTTTCTTGTTAGCAAAATAAATGTTGAAAGAACAAATAGGGCAGGGGAGATTGCCCAGTTTGTAAAGTGACTGTCAGATAAACATGAAGATATTAGTTCAGATTCCCAGAATGCATGTAAAATAAAACTGAATGTGAACCTATACATCTGTAACTCATGATCTGGGAAAGAGTGTGAGTAGATGCAGATGAATTTCTACAACTTGTTGGCTAGCCAATATTGCCAAATGGATGAGTTCCTGGAGGGATAATATTTGAAGAAATATGTGGAACGCAATTGAAGACACCCAGAGTCAACCTCTGTTCTTTATAAATGTACACCACATATATACAAGAACACACCTAAGAACATGCATAACTCAATAAATATATACACACACTTGCGCACACACATCAAATAGTCTTTTTGTCATTATAGACAAAAAAATAACTTTTTATGTATTGATAAATTAGCATTCACAAAACTCCTTTATGTTTTGACTATGGCTTTATTTGTATTTAGATCTTGAAAAGAGAAAATATTAAGTAGTAGTAGAAAATGGTTTCCATTTAAAGGCTGATTTTCAGCACTAAAATTAGAAAAGTTATTCTTCTATACAGGATCCCTCAATAAGATATTTCTTTTATATCCCTATATATTCATGGTTTGCTTTTATGGAAATAACTTAACTATTAAGTATTTAAATTCTGAGTTTCTCTACAGTGTTAATTGAGGACATATAAAAGACTAACTAAAATGCTTGTTACTTTAAAAGAACCAGTAAGTGATTTTTAAAAATAGCAAGAAGAAAAAAAAATTTCTGGCAAGTAAAAACATTTATGTATGAATAGACACACTTAAATCTTTTTTTAAAGAATGTGTTTTATAAATTCTTGATATCCATAATAAAGATGGATGGCCACAAATATTTTCATATGATTTATTTTCTAAAGGGCATGACAAAAGCTATAAGCTGCCCTGCTCTGCAGACCAACAGAAGGTCGCTATCCTTTGTTCTGAGTGACTGAATCTTCATACTATATAACTCTGAAACATTTACAAAGTGAAGGTTAAACCAATACACTTTTAAATTTGTGCTGCAGTCTTCAGAGATCTATATCATCCTAATTTAATTAATTACAAAGAATAAGAAGAGTGAAAGAAAAGAATTTTGAGTTCTCCTCTGTTGAACGTTACAAAAGTTTTAAAAAGGGTTTGTGAATACCAAAGCAATAACTAATTATTCCTTCCATTGTCACATGAGAAACTCTGAGGTAAATGACAGATATTAGCTACCGAAATGAGATCAAGGATGAGGAACAGCAAAGAAGTCATATGTCTTCATTTAACTTATATCGATTATTAAAATATTTTATACTTATTTTTTAATTTATTTATGTGTATAGTTGCCCACAGTCCCTGGTGTCTCTCTCAGAAAAGCCATCTACCTACTTTAAGACGGGGTCTTTCATGGTCTGGATTTAATAATTAGGTTTGGTTGCCTGGCCAGTGAGCCCAAGGGATCCTATTTCTTTGGAATTCCCAGAGCTGAGATTACAATAACATGGTAACAAGTTTAGCATTATTACATAGGTTCTGAATAATGAAATCAAGTACTTACTTATTTTTATGAAGCAAACATTTTATCAACTGAGCTATCTACCCAGTACTTTTATTATTTAATTTGTAAACAAGAAAGTTATTACTACATAAAATTATAAACACTAAGCTTATAGTATTTATACTACATTGTATAGTTTATATTTTGAATATTACATATATTTTATTTTCATTCTATATTTTAGTAGCTTAGGTTTGTATATCTCATTAGTATGAACTTGCACTATGAGCATAAATGTTTTTATTACAGTTTATACTATGCTCTTCAAACTTCTTTTCAGAAATAAGTTTCAGGTTTTCAGAAATCTCACAGGAACTTTTCTCATAATTAAAACTTAAAAAAGTTATATAGGAGGCCGGGTGGTGGTGGCGCACACCTTTAATCCCAGCACTCGGGAGGCAGAGGCAGGCGGATCTCTGTGAGTTCGAGGCCAGCCTGGTCTACAAGAGCTAGTTCCAGGACAGGCACCAAAAACTACAGAGAAACCCTGTCTCAAAAAAAAAAAAGTTATGTAGGATAAGGAAAACAAAAAGTATTTTTAAATGTATCTTTTAAATAATTTAATTAAGTAATCATATAATTTTGCATCTAGGCAAACTAAGATTTTCCAGAAAACAGAGAAGTAGACATGAGTTGAAGTGATGATGTATGCCAGAAAGCAGAATGAATATATGTCAGTACCCATGTGTGTGCATACACAAACGCAAAACTGTGATAGCCTTGGTTATCAGTTTGCTTACATTTGGAGTAAACTAAAACCCAAGATGCTGGCCACGTTTGTATTCTTGATTGGACTATTTTAGGAAGGATGATCCACCCTAAATCTGGGATATGTCTTCTGGTGACTATCTACCTAAGGAGATATGAAAGAATAATGTTTTTGCTTTTAGTCTGCTTAAAATATTCTCCTGTCAAGTCCATCTATTCTGCTACCAAGGCATTCCATCACTGACATTAAAACCAATTATTTGGGATTCAAGCATAGACTGAAGACCATTTGAGACATTCAGTCTCATAAACAGAATGACTGCTATATTCTTGGTCTTTCCATTAATAAACAGACATTACTACACTAGCCAGACTATAGTCTGTAAGATAACCAGATAAATTATTTTACTATGTACTAATATAAATAAAACATATTGATAATGTACACACATATAAATATTCAATCTATAATTTGTGTTCTTCTAGGGACATTTGACTAATATACAAAATTGTTACCAGAAAGTGAAATATATATATATCAAGCCTGATCATGCTGGCTTTTGGAGGATTGTGGAACACTTTGGAATTTTAGACTAGAAAAGCAGTTAAATTCCATAAGTGGTGTTAATGTGTCATTCTTCTAGAAGATTGGGAAAAAAGTGTTGAAACAATTTAGACTATCAGACACAGCTGAAAACATTTTATAGAGGAACAATATTAACAACAGGGCTAGACACTTTTTATTCTTTTAATATTTTGGCAAGGAATGTGACTGTTTTTGTCCTTGTTCTAAGAATCTGCTGGGGACTATGTTGAAAAATATTGTATTAATTTCCTTGACTGTGGTTGAGTCTGTTGTATGGTTATTAGTAATCACTGATATGTAGATTTATAATGAAACACAACAAATTGAGAAACTGAAATACATACGTACAATTTGAGAACCAACATAGTACAAAGAAATTTAATGTTGGAGCCAAGGTTTGAGCTTAGAGAGATATAGACATTAAGGACCTATTCTGAAATGAAATAAAGAAAAGGGTGTACTCAGGGCAAGGTTCCACCCAGTTTTCAATGTGTGAAAGGGGAAACCCAAGAAAAGCAAGAAATAAAAGCTTATGCAAATGCTCGAAGTGGAGAGGCTTCTTCCTAAGTGGTCAACTAAACTTGACAGGGTTGTCCACATGATTAAGACTTTAAAGTCATGAAAGATTTATTAGTATAAGAGTTGAGAAATTTTCCCTTTATGATTAAGAAGAGTTGCTGAGTCCAGGAGTGTATCAGGGAATTTACCTATATATAGCCCCTGAGAGGATATTATGAAAAACTATGAAATAAACCTTGGATTGCTTTTGAGACCCCAAGATATTGGAGATGCCAGATCCATGAGACATGACTAGGATAGCTGCAGAGCACACATAGAAGGATGCAATCATCTAAGGATTTTGGCAGGAAGCATGGAACAACAGGATTTGAAGTTTGTCCTGCTATGGTTTCAGTTAACTTTGGCTCAGTATTTCTTATCTGGGCTATTAGTTGGACTAATAGCATTTTGCATTATGTTATGGCTATGTTCTCTTGCTCTGAACAATTTCGTCAGTTGCCATTGAAAGGCAAAGAAGGAGTGTCTTTTCATTAGTTAATTCATTTGAGTTTGTTGGATATTGTGGTTAGAGACAAACTGAAAAAAGAAACTGAAATTGTTAAAACAGTTATATATGGAAAAGAGAGGTTGAGGACCCCTTTCTATGATTTGAAGACTTCTTGAGTTTTAGTGTTTAAGACATTGTGGTCTTCATGAAAGGATAAACATAGACCAGTGGAACATTAAGAAAGCTCGCATTAGATCACCACAAATGTACTGCTACTCAACTCCCCTTATTGTAACAAAACAGAAGATGTAGTGCACATAAAATGAAGAAACATTAATTTAATGGTCAATGATCTAATCTAGAAACGGGCTTATTGCTACAATACAGATTTGTCAGACAAAATGTACTCACTGGTATGATAGTGGAATGACACTTGAAAATATCTAAGTGCTAAATGATTGGTTTGAGGCCTTTTCCAGAGGTCAGAATTCATGCCTGGCATTGTAAACCTAGCTACAAGTCTGTGATTGATGGACTCACAGACTCTAAGGACTTGTCTTTTGCTATTGTTTTGATAAATGGATAAAATGTCAAATTGTCTTTGAAGTATTTGGTTTATTTCCATAGATTAGAGCTGCTCTCTTCCTTGGTCAGAGAAGCTTCTTTTTACAGTAAGTAACAACCAATGCAAAGATGTGTCAAAGTTCTAAGAATAAGGGATATTGATTACACAGGCAAGAGTCAGATGGGGTTGAAAGAAGATAAGAGCCTCAGAATTTGGAAAAGTATTGTGAAACACTCCCTTATATACAACACATGGACATGCTCTTGTGAACTCACAGGAACTGTGGTGGACCGCACAAGTCTGTACATGGTCAATTCTGTCAAAATCCTAACAAGCACTGGAAAGGGGCTCATAAGGCTCCATCCCTACCTTACGGTATAATAGTAATTAATGGTTGCTGAGGGAGAGGGAATTTTTTTCATCAAGGTTTTGGCCATTGATAAATTGCCCATGATCCAATAAATAACCCCATCCCTATGAACTCACAAACAGACCAAGTTAAACCCAGTGACTTAATGTTTAGAAAGTATTGAAAGTAGGAGGAGGACATATGAAGCATCCAGAAAGAATGGGAGAAAGATAAAAGAGGGAAACAGGAGGATGCATATGTTGAAAGCATATTATAAAAGTGAGCATATACATATACATATGCATGCTACAATAATTAAAGTAAAGGTCATGAATTTGAAAGGGAAAGCATAACAAAAGTAGGAGAGAGGGGTCATAGAAATGATGTGGAATATGAACTTTGGGAATAAAATTATCAAAAAATAATATTTAATTTAAAGCCCTTTTTGAAAAAAGTAAACTAATATTTTAGAAAACTGGTAACTAACTGGTGGATCAGTTTTCCCCATCATAAAAACAAGATTATGAAATCATGAAGGCTACCGTAAGCCCTCACAGAGTATGATAAGCCACAATCACATTGCCTCCAAAGGCAACTAAAAGTACTACTTAGAATCACAATTCACTGTGTCACCTTTAACAGAAATCACTGGCTACCTGCTCACAAGAGTTACTCAATAACACTTAGTATGAGATCTAGGCTAACTTTATGGCACATGACAAATTACAGGGGAATAACTTCAGGATGCAAGGAAGGCAGCATTTTTCATACCTGTGAACTGAAGTGAGAGATTTAAAATTTCATTGGTAATTTCTTGAGAGAGTAGCCTCCCCACAGTGAAGTCCAGGAAAAGGTATGCATCTGTTGTTAATTTATTATCTTAATGTTCTAGCCATCTGCCTGTAATCCAGGAGCAAGGGGCATTGAACAAATGTCCTTTCAAAGAGAAACTTCTGAGTCTTTTTCCAAAATTCATTAACTAGCTTCAAAATTTTTTGTTTCCTTTGGTGATTACACTTTTACTCTCTTGCTAATATTTTTAGGTAGAGAAGTGAATCTCTGAATACTCTGATATAAATGAGGTTTATTTCTAGTCTGTTATGTTATGTTAATCATTGAAATTAGCACACACATGGTAACCACGAAGCCCACTGCTTGACATTGTGCTTGATTTGTGAGCTACTGTGGACCAAGGGCTTCCTTGG
Organism: Myodes glareolus; assembly: GCF_982192425.1. NCBI lineage: Eukaryota > Metazoa > Chordata > Mammalia > Rodentia > Cricetidae > Myodes > Myodes glareolus. Next base: position 119,486,140 of record NC_142028.1, on the reverse strand, counting down.
TCTTGGTGGGGGGGGTGTTTCTCATCTATCTACAGCTACAGACAGTTGTGATCTCTTCTCCATAGAGAACCCACAGTTTATACACAGTAACTTCAGCTTTACTTTGGGAGTATATTCCTGTATCTTCCAAATCTTAGCACAGTTTGCTTTTGTTTTCAAGACCCAGGTTCCACCTTTCTATTGCACTGCTCCCCACTAGAGGGTTTATGAAAAGGAAGCAGAGTTCTAGCCACCATCATCCTGTCACTTGTGATGTTTCTCCAGACAGAAACGTAGATCTTACAGGCATTATCACACCCAGATTGGGCCAGTTTACACCTCTCCTCCTCTTCACCAGAAAGCTTTAACTGACTTTGTCCTCATATATTTTTTTTTTATTTTAGTCATATAAAAGTATTTGAAGGAATTGAACTCAGGATGTCTGGAAGAGCAGCAGGTGTTGTAATTTAGAAAAAGCGACACGTGAGAGAAAGACGCCATGCAACAGAGTTCACATGGAGGGTTTTATTAGGGGAAAGAGAACGTAAAAAGAGAGAAGGAGGGGGGAGACCCTCTGGGCACAGGAGAAGCAGAAGAGAAGACAGAGTTAGAGAGAGACCTTCCCACTGATAATGTCTTCTTCCTCTACTCTTTATGGTTTTTAAAAGGCTTTAGTTTTATATATATATATATATATATATATATATATATATATATATCTTGCTTTATATAACTTGCTTTAGTTATATATATATATATATATATATATATATATATATATATATATGAGAGAGAGAGAGAGAGAGAGAGAGAGAGAGAAAGATGAGAGAGGAAGAGAGAGGGAGGGAGGGAGGAGACAGAGAAGCAGAGAGAAAGAAAGGAACACAGAGAGAGAGAGGCAAAGGGAAAAAGAGAGACAGAAGGTGGGCAGGGCCCTTTTAAAAGGAAACAGTAAATGTGCGCAGATAGTGCTCTTAGTGGCTGTAGCTGAGGACATATCCTGTCAGGACCCCAAGGGCAGGCCAGTACAGATGACTGAATACTAACAGCCCTCCTTTTTATTTATTATAAAAAGGAGAGGCGTTAGAAAGGGGTAGCAGGTGAGGCAGGGATGAGGATGCCATATTCTCGAGACTACGTCCTGCAGATCAAGGGGACATCATTCATCGTTGCGGGACCTGAGAAAGCTTGGGTGCTGGCCATGTCCTGGAGTAGGTGACTCTTTCACTTCACTGTCCAGGCTGTGTGGAACTACTAGACGTTGCTTAGACTTGGCAAAATGTTGGTCAAGGTGAATCCAAGTCGACTCCCTAGGGTGTAAAGACCCTGATTTTTTCCCATCACCACAACATCACCTAGACTGTTTTAATGGTCTTGGGCCTCCAACTCTGTGGCCAGCAGCTGGTAGTCCTGCAAGAATAGCTAATTAGGAATGGCCAGTGGGTCTCCAAAAAGCAACCCACTGGGATCAAGGAGCCATAAACGGTGACACAGCTTCCATGAGTGAGGCAGAGGAGTAAGACTCAAGGATCTGCAATTCCTAGCGATCAGAAATTCAGAGAGGGTCGATTTCCAGACAGATGCAAGCCGTCCAGTGGGTCGTCATACAACGGGCAGGGGTCAAGGGCTCTGAGCCCTAGAGAGACACAGTCACCTGGTACCAGGACTTCAAGAAAAGCCAGAAGGTGAGGAGAGGACTGTGCTCAAGAAAGGAAGCCTCACATCCAGGGGAATGGTCAGAGGTTCGTAGCGCTGACAGAGACCCAGTTGCCAATATTGAAGGGAAGGCGAAGGAAGCTGCCAGTGAACGAGAAAGCAGATTTGTGGCAGTTGGAAGAGAGTGGATCTTTTGAGGGTGGAGCAGGGGCGGGGGCCAAGCTCTGGAGCAGGAATTCTTGGGCACTGTTTTTGCCCCCTGTGACGTGACTCAGGAAGGAGATTCGCAGAATGTCTGGAAGACTCTTTCATGAAGCAGGAACCCTGAAGGATCATCTCATCTTTAGACAAGTTCAGCAGTCATTTCTCTGTGAGTTCTGCAAGTCCAGTTCATTACTGCTGTCCAGGCAAGAGCAGTTTCCTGCCCAAATGGCTAAACAAACTCCATATGGAGCCTCTTCAATGTCCATCTTTCTCTTGAGGTAGATCGGTGCTGCCAGGAGCAGATGTGTCTCACTGTCATGAAAAGTCTTAAGTTATTGAAACATTTTAAATGCCAAAAACAAAAACAAAAGCAAAAAAAAGTATTTGAAAGATGTACACAGGAAGCAGTCAGTTTTTGAGTTTTTTTCCTACTGAGACAGGTGAGAACAGAGTATGACATACTTGCTAATTCTAGAATGCTTTCTGTGCTCCGGTGTGACAAAACGAATTCTGACTTTCAGAGACTATCCCATAATTTATTCAGATCTAAATTCTAAGTCCTGAGAAATCTGACTCTCATATTTTTATAGGACAAAAGATAGTAACTTGTATCATGTAAAATTTACAGCTGGATTGTACTTGAAATTGTCTCAGATGCTTGGCATATAGAGTCTATTAATATATATATTTCTCCTATAATTGTATTAAGTGCAGAAGGCCTACATGGAGCTAGAACGATGGAGCAGGAGCAGGTAAGCATGAGCAGATAGATAGTCATTGGAAAGAAATTCAAAAACCATGACAGTGACTAGCTCTTTGGCTGAGATATAGCCAGTTGCAGGGTAAGTGCCTAGCATGTGATGGCTCCTGGGTTTGAGCCCTAATACCACATCTCCACATCTGCTTTGGAGGAGAACTGTTTGAGCTCAGCAAGTCAAGGTCAGTTTGGGAGATCTAATAAGACTGTACATGAAAGAAAAAAAGGTAGAAAATGAAAATTATCATCCTATTCGGTAGACTGAGCATTACTCTCAGACAGAATAGTGAAGGAAATATATCAGGATACCACACACAGAACATGGCACCAAATCAGGAAAATGAATGGAGGACTTCAAAACAAATTTCTATTTAGTCTATATATAGTAGTTGATTGGTCCATGCATGATGTGTTTACACTGAAGTCATTAATGCCTCAATGGACATATTATCAATAAAGGCAAGAGAAAATGAAGTGCTAACCCTGAAGAAGTATATTGGCCATGTTTCCCTTCTGAGCAGGGCTTCCTGTTTTTCTAGTCAGTTAGTTATGCTGATATTGACTTAGTGTCAAGCAGAGTCAAAAACACTTTACATACATTGTGCGTCTTTTGCTCTGAGAGTTATATATGTTTGACATTTAAATAACTTCTGTAATTGAAATACGCTGAACAGGCAATCTCATAATTTAAGCAGCAGTGTCTCTTTTGTCTTAACGCAGAAAATAATGCATCTTTGTATTGGTGAAATGCTTCAGGATATCAATGAGAGAATACATATTTGTAGAGATGTGGAGAAACTTCACTACACATACACACACACACACACACACACACACACACACACAGCTTATAGCCAGGGAATGTGGATTCTGATCTTTTACACTTGGTCTCTATCTGCAATTTCACTCCAACAACACTGAAGTGGGGAGAAGACAGCAATAGCATTGCAGATTACAAATGAACCTTCTTATTGCATCCACACTCACTCTTACTAAAAGGAACTGTCAGCATCCTGTTCCTGATTCTTGATATTCTCTGTAGGAAATTCAACCCAGGGCCCCATGGGTGTTAGCTACACTCTGGAACTATATCCATAGTCTTTGTAGTTTTGCTTCATAATTTCAGATAAGGTCTTCCTAAATTTCCCAGGAGATCCCAAGCAGGTCATGAACTTGTAATCCCCCCGACTTAGCCTCCTCTATAGCTGGGATTACTGGCATTTATTAAGACATTCAGTGGTCATTGTGTAAATTTTTAATACAAAACATAGCTAACTATCACACATAGAAAGCAATGTTGTGCCATATGATGATGACAATGACTACAAATAAGAGTCCTCCAAGCAATAACCCAGAGTGTTACGCATTTTCCATGTACAAGAGGATTACAGAGAAAGTTCTTGCCTTATTTGCATATCAGAAGCTGTGGGGCATCTGGACAAAAGCACCTGGTAAACATGTTACCCAAGAGAAAACTTGTAAATTATGAAAACATCGGTCATGAAACCTCCTCAGTGGTCCTGAAACTTAAGTGGGAACTTGGCCATTGTGGCGCTACTCTTTGTGCCTGTCTCTACCTGAACTTATTATGAATATTCACCAAATAATAAGCACATGTAGTCTACAGACATCACCAAGTGTCTACCAGGTGACAAAAATCTCCTGTAGTTGAGAACCACTGATTAGAAGTTTCTTCTGTCACTTGAACCAGTATACAGCGCATAGAAGATAGCTGGTGTGTGCACTCTATTTTAATGATAGAAGGGCAAGATAAAATAATGTGTGAAAGGAAGACACCAAACTAAGGTAGGAAAAAAGGAATTTAAAAAGGCAGGAAATACTCCCACCCTGCTGCTGGGAGTGTAAACTTCTACAGCCACTATGGAAATCTGTGTAGGAATTCCTCAGGAAGATGAAAATCAATCTGTGTTAAGATATACTTATAATACTCTTTGAAATACACCCAAATATCACTTCAACCTACTACAGAGACACTTACTCAACTATGTTTGTTGCTACTCTGCTCATAAAATAGACAGGAATAGGAAACAACCTAGATGTCCTTCAGTGAATGAATGTATAAAGAAGCTGTGGTACACTTATACAATGGAATGCTACTCAACCATTTAAGAATTAAGTGAAATTTGGAGTTAAATAGATGAAGCTATAAAAACTCATCCTGAGTGAGACTGTCCAGACCAGAAAGACAAATATGATATCGATTCATTTGTACATGAATGATAACTGTTCAGTCTTGGAGCAGAAAGCTACAGTTTATATAACTACACAGGTTAAGTGTAGAGTAAGGAACTAAGAGAGGGATGACGTCTGATGGGAAAATAGAATGGATAATTTTGGATGGGTGTGATGGGGCTTACAATGGAAAGAAAAAAGAAGGAGGAAAGAGGAGGACATGAGAGGGAATATGGTGAGGGGCAAATAAAACTCAGGGACATTTGAAGGGTTGTGTGGAAATCTAATAGAAGTTTCCTAAAATATATACATATATAAAGTATCTAAATGAAATAGCTAAATAACAAGGGAAATAGAGTTCAACTGGAGTCCCAATTGGATAACTTTTTTCAGGAAATGAAGCTTCCAGTACGGAGGATGGCTTTCAGCTAATCAAGCTGTTGGCCAAAGGGGTCATATACATCTTTTACTCTGAAATTTATACATGTTTATACATTTTAACAATTCTTGTATTTGAAAATTGAAATTGAAACAGCCCAGGCTATTGCCAAGGGATTGGTTGCTCTCTAAAACTGATGGTAAGGCTCTATTGCTAAAGATAACAATTACATAATTCATTTAACACAAGGAGGCAAGTTGGTGCCTACCTAGAACCCTCACCCTTACAGATTAGTATCCATGGCACTGGAAGTAACTCCGCATACTACTAAAGAAGAAAGGTAGATACCAATCCAGCTACAAACCCTTCTATCTAGAATGATGACCTGCCTGCAAAATTTGCTTGTATAATAGTAACACAAAGCTTGTGGGAGTTACTAATCAAGTTACGATTGGGTTTAATGTCCACTTCACAAGGTGGAACCTATCCCCAAAACTACTCAGGTAGCCAATAAGCTGAGACTAGATGTGGAAGTGACCAGGGAAAATCCAAATACTATTGCTCTGCTACAAGGAATGTAGCAATAAATGACTCCTAATGACATTATGATATACTCATAGATAAGTGTCTGGTTCAGTCATGATCAGAGAAGCTTCTTCCTTCAGTAAATAGGAACAAACACAGAAACCGCAGTCAGACACCATGTGAGTGAAAGACCTTAAGAGTCAACATGGATGTCTCCATTAAACCCCCACCTCTCAGGGCTCAAGGAAACCTGTGGAAGAGGAGGTGGAAAAGAGTGTAAGATCCAGTGTGGATGGAAAACGCCAAGGAAACAAGGCCTTATAAACACAGCAGAACTGTAGCAATGTGAATTCACAGAGCATTCATGGCACCTGCCTGGGTATGTGTCAGATGGGGTCCCAGAGCTGGGAGAGGAAGTAGATATGAGCCTCCATTCCTAACCCAAAAGCTATCTCCAATTAATAACAACTAGTAAATAAAAAATTAGTTGTCTCCAATAGAGTCTATCTGAGAATGCAGGCCACTTTCAATAGGAGACTCCATGCCCAGCAGTAGATGGCTGTTGTGGCTCTAGAGGCATTGTGACCTGGGAGAATGGAGCTGATACATGAGGCAGATTAAAGTTTCGTGCAACAGCCAACTTTATTCTAAGCCTTAGACAATTCGTACTCTGAAGAATAAGTAGGGTCAGCTGAGTAAAGTTCTCATGAGTTTAAGCTGTATACAATGACAAGTATAAGCCATATGTGACAAAATATGTTTTTACCAAGAGACATATAAAGGATCATTTAAACATGTAATTGAATACAAAATCAAACAATAATGAGTAATCTGAAGCAAACTCATTCAATCCACTACACCTGGGGAGAGCACAAAAACACATTTCAAAACCAATTCCATGTTTTAAAGAAACTGATGTCACAGACTATTTTGTTATTTTCCTGGAGTGTTCTCACAAGGCTTTAGAATTCTCCTCATACAATCCATTCATGGACTGTGTTCCAACAAATGACCAACACCAAAGGAATTCAATGGCATGATTAAAGGCTCTTTTACTCATAGTGCTTAGTAAGGACATTTGTTTATTAATTTTTATTTTTTTACTTATTTATTTATTTTTTACCTTATGGAGCTTTGTATATGTATATATTATATCATATCATATTAGGTTATATATATAGCTTTGTGTGATGTATGTGTATATATATATAGCTTTTTATTGACCTCTAATATGAATGAATCAATAAATACTAAATCTTACCCCATCTGAGTATCGAGAAAGAGGTACCTAGTATAGGTGGGCTCTGCAGCAATATGATCTCATGTCCTGAGTTTTATGATAACTAAGGATGGATAATCTTGAGATGTAGACATCTTATCACTTCTAAAAATAAGTTATATCTTTATTTCATATCCATCTCTTTGACCTCTCTGATAAGAAGACAATAAAAATTGTAATAAAATGTACTAATTATATATAGCTTGAATTATTCCTAGATTTGTTTCTTTTTATTTATATGGATATATTTAAATAGAAAAAGCTTAATATTGTATCAGAATTCTTGGGTTGGTGTTGAATAAATATTTACAGAGTGGGTGAAAACTTTTGAAACTGTTTATACTGTTAACAGAGAGCAGTTTTTTTTTTCATTACATTTTCTAAAAACTTCTTATAAGAGCAGAAAACATTAGTTAGTACTTCACTGAGGGCTTTTGCATATATTTCCATCAGTTACTGGGTGAAGCCTCTCTGATGACATTTAGACTAGGCACTAATCTATAAGTATATCAAAATATCATTAGAAATCATTTCATTGACTGTTTTTCCCCAGTAATATTTGGCTCAATCTTAGGTCTCTGTGCTATCCAGCTTCTGGGTCCTGGCAAAGCAGCCAGTGTCATCGGTGGGCTCCTTATCATGGTATTGATCTCAAGCTGGTCATTGGTTGACTACTCCCACAATTTCTGTGCCCCCTTTACTCCATCATATCTTATAGGCAGGAATAATTGTATGTCAAAATTTTTATATCGGGGTTAGCATCCTGCCCCCTACACTGTAAATCTTGACTGGTTATAGGCTCCATATCTCCCATTGCTATATGTCTTAGCTAGGGTCACTCTCTTAGAATCCTGAGAGTTTCCATTATACTAGGTTTCTAGCTCATTTGAGAGATGCCACTTGATTTTAGTTGTCTTTCCTAGTACTCTCTTCCTCTATCCTCCCCCCATCTGATTCCTCCTGTTCCCATCCCCACTGCACACATATCCTTCCCCTGTGCATCGATAATGTTTATTCTCTTTCCCTTTCACAGTGAGTTTCCTGTGTCCTCCCTTGAGCCATCTTAGTACATTCCTTCTCTAGGTCTGAGCATTGCAGTATTCTTTACTTCACGACTAGCAGTCACTTATAAGTGAGTACATACCATACTTCTCTTTTGGGGTCTGGGCTACTTTATTTCCATAGTGGCTGTACCAGTTTGAACTCACACCTACAATGATTAAATGCTGAACAATGTGGATGGTCATTTTTCTCCTTTGGTAATGAGTATGCTATATTCAACCATTGTGAAGGATATAAGCACTGGTAAATAAAGACAAAGCTTCTAGTTGATCACCAATTTGATTTTTCCATGATCAATGACTATATATTTGGTTTCTTAGGCAATAGGGTATTACCACCAGGTTGTAGAAGGTAATTAATAGCATTGCCAATAGTCTGTAATGTTTGTGAGGTCTATAGTATCCTTTGGTCAACAACTCAAATAAGACGTAACCCCTTCCTGATACAAGGGGTTTTTGATGGTAGCATATGATGTATTGTTGAGGTTTTGTCCCCTTATTCTATGATAATTCCATTTAAACCCTTTTTATATGTGTACATATTTTAACAAGATTCCGCAGTATCAGGCTTCTACAGGACTCATTAAAAAAACATTAGTGTTAAATATTCTTCCCATATTTTCTAATGCTAAAGAAGGATGGCAATGAAAGGTTTCCTAATGATATATAGCCGCACCTATAAATTATCAAAGAAGCATCCTCTTATGGTAAATGGGAATAACACAGATATCCATAACTGGACCCATGTGCTGAATTTGAGAGATGTTAATGCAATCAGTACTAAATGGGTTTCCTTCATGAAACCTTACAACCTCAAGACTCAGAGATATATGTGGAAGGGTAAGAAGAAAGATTGTTAGAGCCAGAGGCAGGAGATGACTCCAATAAACAGTGTCTTCTACAAAACTGCAACCTACAGAATAGGAAAAGATCTTCACCAACCCCACATTAGACACAGGGCTGATCTCCAAAATATACAAAGAACTCAAGAAATTGGTCATCAAAAGAAAAAAATAATCCATTAAAAAATATAGGGTACAGCCCTAAACAGAAAACTCTCAACAGAGGAATCTAAAATGGCTGAAAGACATTTAAGGCAATGCTCAATATCTTTAGCCATCAGAGAAATGCAAATCAAGACAACTCTGAGACAACAATTTAACATGTTGCATAAAGGGAACAACTGCATTGCTGGTGGGAGTATAAACTGGTACAGCATTGGAAATCAATGTGGTGATTTCTCAGAAAATTAGAAAACAGCCTACCTTAAGACCCTGCAATACAAGTTTGAATATATACCCAAAGGATGTTCAATCATAACACAAGGACATGTGCTCAACTATGTTTATAACAATATTGTCTGTCAAGCCAGAACCTGGAAACAACCTAAATTCTCCTCAATCAAAGAGTGAATAAAGAAGTTATGGTACATTTACACAGTGCAGTACTACACAGCAGGAAAAAAATGATATCTTGAAATTTGCAGGTAATTGGATGGTTCTAGAAAACATCATATTGAGTGAGTTAACCCAGACCTAGAAAGAAAAATATAATATGCACTCACTCATATGTAGCTTTTAGACATAAAGCAAAAAAAAAACCCAACCTACAATTCACAATACCAGAGAACCTAAACAACAATGAAGACCCTAAGAGAGACATACATGGATCTAATCTACATTTGAAGTAGAAAAAGTCAAATTCTCCTAAGTAAATTGGGAACATGGGTATCATGGGAGAAGGAAAAGGAGATGGAGAAAGGAGGGAGGGAAGCAGAGAAAAATAAATAGCTCAAAAAAACAATTAAAATAATAAACAGTGTCGTCCAATAAAAAAGCATTGAAACAAATAGGAACTCACAAAGACTGTGAGAGAACGCACAAGACTTGCCCCCAAGCCAGACAAAATCAGATGGAAAAAGGGAAGTGAACACTATGAGGCCACTTGTTTTAAATATTGTGAGTGAATCTCACATACCCTATTGATTCTTCTGGTTCTAGTTCTCTGGTCCATTGCATATCCCAACAAGCCTCTATAAGCCTCAGTATGTCACCTAATAAAATGCAGTGACAGTCACATTTTTCAGACTTCTGAAATTAGATCATAAGAAATAGGACAACTTCTAGATGGGTTCCCATGCCCCTATATTCTGGAATATTCTTCAAACCACATTTAATTCCCATAGTAAAGGCATGTAGTTTCTATGATCAGTAATAAAACCATACTCAACTGCTCCACTCTTGTGAATCCACAGTTAAAAGAAATAGTAACTAGAAACATGTTCTAAGTTAGTGAATTTGTTGGAGATTTGTTACATAAGGGTTGATGATATGAGCGCTAACAGTTTTATCTTTGAACTAATCTTAAAGTTATTTTTCTATTACTGTAATAAAATACCATGGCAAAAAGGAAACTTACAGAATAATTTATTTTACCTTATGGGTGAAGAGGGTTAGGGTCTATAATGACAGGGATGGCATGGTAGCAGGCAGCTAGTGAGGAAAACTTGGTACTCACAACTTCATCCACCTGCAGGAAGAAGATAATGAGAACTGGAAGTTGATAAAACCTATAAACTCCCAAAGCCCCATTCCAGTATTTTTTCTTCATCAGTGGAGTCCTTTTCAGAAAGTTCTTTTAAGAATCTATTTTCTGGTCAAGTATTACATATGTCTTCTTCTAATACTTCCAGCATTTCAGAGTTCACACTGACATCTTTGATTTACTTGGAGATAAACTATCATATGGTGATAGGTTTAGTTTTTGCTGGTTTATTGCTACTGTCTATGTGCTGTCCCTTTTTCCATGGGGCTAGGGGGTGAGAAGATGCAAAGTCAATATCATAAACTCTGGGAGATTCCAATACAAAAGCTCTTTATTGTAAACAGGTTGGTTTTTTTTTTTTGAGATTAGAGAAATTAAGCTGCTGCAGGAATGTTTCTGGTTAGTCCTTTGGAAACTGGCAGTCACCGCTGGTGTGATGTGATTGACTATGAGAGCCTGTCATTGGTTGTCATGCTTTTGGTTCACTGACAGTTTGTTTTTGCCAATTTTGCTTATTCATTCTGAGTTTGCATGTGCTTGATTGTGCTTACACTATTACCTTGATAGTTATGGGACTATTTTTTTTGTTTACATTTGGGCATCTAGTTTACCCAGTACCAATTTTTGAAAATGCTGTCTTTTATCAGTGTGCATTTTTAGCATCTTGGTAAATTATTGGATTGCCATGATTATGTATACTCGTCTTTAGTTCTTCTGTTTATTTCTTTGATGTGCATATGTATTTTTGACAATATAATGCTGTTCTTATAATTATTATATTATATACAATATATATTATATTATTATTGTATCTCTTAAAATATGATATGGTAATACTTTATGCATTGCTCTTTCTTCTCAGAATTGTTTTGTCTGTCCAGGATCTTTTGTAATTCTATATAGCTTAGGGAGTTGGAGGGGGTCTGAAGTGCCACTCTCTGGAACAGTCCTAAGGGGACTGAATCCAGATGCCCTCCAATTCCCTAAGTTTGTCTGGCCATCCAGCGGGTTTTGTTCCTGCTGCTGGCTTTCTTTATGCCATTCCACCCTGCCCCCAAGTCTGCCTTTTCATCTGTGAGGTCTTTGGAACCCCCAACTCAGCTGGCTTCAGAGCTGAGTGATCTGGAGAGCCAGGAGAGAGTATTCCTGCCACTGGAAATTCTTTCTAGCATCCCACCCTGCCCCCAAGCCCACCTTTTTGTCTGCAAGGTCCTTGTAACCCTGTAAAAGACCCTGCTCCTGTGCTGAGGGAAACCAGAGAGGTGAGTAAGTGGCCACAGGGCCAGACAGCCTGAAGTGCCAGTCTCTGGACCTCTCAGGGGGACTGAATCCAGGCCCCCTCCAACTCCCTTAGCTTTCTGGCCATCCATCAGGGTGTGTTCCTTCTGCTGGCTTTCTTTACTCCATTCCATCCTGCCCCCAAGCCTGCCTTTTTGTCTGAAAGGTCCTTGGGTCCCCCAATACAGCCTGCTTCAGAGTGGAGGGAATCTGAGAGCCTACTCCAGTGCTGAGGGAACCTAAGAGAGGGCAGACCAAGTAAAACTCTCAAGTACGCAATCATCAAAAGCAATGATTGGACCAAGACACCAAGACTTTTCTGGCCTCATTAGAAGGAAGAGATGGGTAAATGGGTAGGAATCAATGCAAGAATTCCTCCAACATCCTGAAAAGCAACATGGTAAGACCAGAATCCAGCAAACATACAACAGGAAGACTTGAACATCCTAACCCAGAAGAAGAAGAAGAAAACTATTTTAAATGTAACCTTATGAAAATCAGGGAGACCTTTAAACAGGAAGTGAAAACTCCCTTAAAGAAATGGAAGAGAAGACAAACAAAAAGTTAGAAGAAATTAAGAAATCCCTCAAAGATACCCAAGAAAACAAAACAAAACAAAAAAAAGCAGTCAAACAGGTAAAGGAAACAGTTCAAGACTTGAAGACTGAAATGGAGGTAAAAGAAAACACAAATTGAGGGATGGCTGAATATGGAAAATCTGGATAAATGAACAGGAACTACAGAAACAAGTATAACCAACAGAATACAAAGATAGAAGAAAGAATCTCAGGTGCTGGAGATACTATAAAGGAAATAGACTCATTGAGAAAACAACAAATTCAACAAAATCTTAACACAAAACATGCAGGAAATCTGGGACACCATGAAAAGACCAAAGCTAAGAATAATGGGGGTAAAAGAAGGAGACGAATTCCAGCTCAAAGGCCCAGAAAATATACTCAACAAAATATTAGAAGAAAAGTTCTCCAACCTAAAGAAGGATATCCCTTTCAAGGTACAAGAAGCTTACAGAACACTGAATAGATTGGATCAAAAAAATTCTCTAGCCATATAGTTATCAAAACACAAAATATACAGAATAAAGAAAGAATTTTAAGAGTTGCAAAGGAAAAAGGTCAAGTAACAAATAAAGGTAAATCTATCAGAATTACACCTGACTTCTTAGTTGAAACCATGAAAGATAGAGGTCTTGGATAGATGTGTTGCAGACACAGAGACCATGGATGCTAGCCCAGACCAGTATACCCAGCAAAGCTTTCTTTTACCATAAATGGAGAAAACAAAATATTCCATAGCAAAAGCAGATTTAAACAATACTTATCCACAAACTCAGCCTTACAGAAAGTACTAGAAGAAAACCTCTACCAAAGGAAGCCAACAAAACCCACAATAGCATAGACATCTGATAGCCCTCCACCAGCGCAACTCAAAAAAGGGAAACAAACAAACACTACCACCAAAAAGTAACCGGAGTTAACAACTACTGGTAATTAATATCGTTTAATATCAATGAACTCAATTTTCTTACAAAAAGGCACAGGTTAAGAGAATGGATATGAAAACAGGATTCAGCATTCTGTTGTTTACAGGAAACACACTTCAACCTCAAAGACAGACACTACCTCAGAGTAAAGGGTTGGGCAAAGGTTTCCTAAAAAAGCAAACCTAAGATACAAGGCTATCGTAATATCGAACAAAACTGATTTCAAAGTAAAATCAATCAAAAGAGATGGAGAAGAACACTTTATAGTCATAACAGAAATAATCAAGATGACGTCTCAATTCAAAATATCTATGGCCCTAATATAAAAGCACTCATATGTAAAAGAAACATTACGAAAACTCAAACCACACATCAAACACCATACACTAAGAGTTGGAGATTTCAACCTTCCTCTCTGACCGATGGACAGGTCAACCAGTCAGAAACTTAAGAGAGAAATAAGAGAACTAACAGGTATTATGAACCAAATGGACTTAACAGACATCTATAGAACATTACACCCAAACAGAAAAGATTATACCTTCTTCTAAGCATTTCATGGAACCTTCTCCAAAATAGATCACATACTCAGTAACAAAGCAAACTTCTACAGATACAAAAATTTGAAGTAACCACCTGTGTCTTATTTGATCACCATGGAGTAAAGTTAGATTTTAACAACAATTCCACCCCCAGAAAGCTTACAAACTCATGGAAACTGAACAGTCAACTACTGAACCACTCCTGGGTCAAAGAAGAAATAAAGAAAGAAATCAAAGTCTTTCCTGAATTCAATGAAAATGAAGACATAACATACCCAAACCTATGGGACACTATGAAAACAGTGCAAAGAGGAAAGTTCATAGCTCTCAGTGCCCACATAAAGAAAATAGAGAAAGCTCACATTAGAGCCTTAACAGCACACCTAAAAGCTCTAGAAAAAAAGAGAAGCAGACTCACCCAGGAGTAGTAGAAGACTGGAAATAATCAAACTGAGGGCTGAAATCAACAGAATAGAAACACAGAAAACAATCCAAAAAATCAATGAAACAAAGAGCTGGTTCATTGAGAAAATCAACAAGATTGACAAACCCCTATCCAAACTAATCAAAAGGAAGAGAGAGAACATACAAATTAACAAGATCAGAAATGAAAAGGGAGACATAACAACAGACACTGAGGAAATTCAGAGAATCATTAGGTCTTACTACAAAAGTATCTTTGGACTGAGGATCCAATGATAATGGTACTGGGATTTGTCTCTACTGCATGTACTGGCTTTTTCGGATCCTATTCTATTTGGATGCATATCTTCCTAAGTCTTGATGCTTAGGATGAGGGGGGCCTTGAACTTCCCTCAGGGCAGGGTAGGCCTGTCCTCTCTTGGGACTGGAGGGGATGGGGGAGGGTTGTGGGGGAGTGGGAGGAAACTGGGAGGAGGGAAGGAAGTGGAAATTTTGATTGGTATTATTTATAAAGTATTTAAAATATTAAGCTACCAAGTCTTTCCAGTTTCAAAGGTTCACAATTTAAGTATAATACAACATCATTATCATTTAATAGAAATAAATTTGTCTCTTTAATTTGAGAAAGGTGAAAATAAGATCAAAAAATATTCAAATAAATACCAAGCACCTTAACATCATAATTACCTATGTAAAGATATTGTTTATCAACTCATATAAGACTCTGTACACTTTTAAGTACCACCTGCAGTCTGTGCATCCATCACTAGTTTTACTTTCTCTTCCATAATGCTTTTCTTTTAAAAATTTCTCTATTATTTGTCAGTCTTGGGACCACTGACCCATAGCTGCTTATGCACCTGCTGGTCTTTCTTCCATCACACATGAATTGATCTCTGTGTAAATGTGACAGCCAAAATTTGAGCTTCACTTGCCTCATCTTAAGCACTCATTCTACTTTCATCTCAATACCTAATTAAAAGTATAATAAACATCAATTTAAAATGTATTGGCATTTTAAATTAAAATTCAGAATTTTTATAAAAATGTATGTATTCTGCTAAATTGATATTAATAAAACTTCTAATTCATTTTCTGATTTAGCTTTTGATTCACATTAAGAGTATAAACACTCAGCTGAGGTACTCTTTTAATGATTAACATACAAAAGGACTGACTATCAACAGTAATTGTTTATCTGGTGCACCATGACCGACCAACCAGAGGTCATGGACAGTGTACGTTATTTGATATTGTGAGTCAGTGACTCTGGTGTGTTTGGGGGGGGGGGTTGTAAATGTGACATAGTGCTACACTTCAGCTCTTTCCTTAAGAGAGAAACACAAAAGTTCAATATCAACTACCTTTAACAGACAGTTTAGAAAATGCAATGATTTCACAGCAGTATTTTATGGTTTGAGATAAGTATCTAATCCCTCAGTATTTATGAAAATCTTGACCTTGAATGCTGAAGAGTCAATGTTAGCCAAGGATATTCTCCTGAATGGTGGATAACTAAAGCAAAATACTTATTTTATCATTCAGATTTTTCATTGCTTTAATCTGTTTTTTAGTGTTGTTTCAGAATTATCTATTTTTATCTAATTCCTAAGACACACACACACACACACACACACACACACAGAGAGAGAGAGAGAGAGAGAGAGAGAGAGAGAGAGAGAGAGACTCCACAGAATAGAGCAATTCTAAAACAAGACAGTGAAGATTCTCTCAAGATTCTTAAAAGTTATTTGATTCAGTGTCATTTCATATGTTTCAAACCATGTAAAACATCTCAATAAATCAAAAATAAGAAAACAGTAATGGTTTCCTCTACAATAATCTATGAATAGGATGTAATTTTTCACTTTCAACCACACTTAGTTAGAGCAACTTTCACCAGTTTAGAGCCTAGAGGAAAAGTATAAGGTCACCTCAAACCTCACCACGGCCAAACAGGTATGTGTTAGGCATTTCTGATGTATCCCTCACCACGGCCAGAATCAGTTTTAAAGGAGATAAAGGGCAACCAGGACTAAAATCAAATGGACTCAAATTACAAAGCAATCATTTTAAACTCTCATTTTTTTTTTCTTTTACAGAGAAGATTTTACAAGCTTCTTTTGCAGTCTTTATCCTCCGTAAACAAGAGCATTTCTCTTTGAGGTCCACTTTCATCCCTTATGAAAAGACTTCTGGGCGCATGATTTTCCCACATTACATTGGCTATTTGTGAAGGTCCATGGCTATGGCTTCATCTGCATTGAGGAATCCAGACTATACTTGTCATGGTTATATCAAATTCAGGAATTCATAGTCTATATTTTCTATATAATTATGATGTGCTAAAATATTAAATGATTATAGTCAAAGTCCAGCATTGGGCAGATAATACCCAGCTGTAATCACTACTTACAAGAGAGAGGCAGAAGATGTATCCAGTTCAAGCTGAATCTCTACAGAGCAAGTTCCTGGCCTGCCAGGGCTACAGTCTCAATCATTCATTCATTCAGATCAGCATAAGCTGTTCATTCAGTTATTCACCTTGTTCCCTAAGCATCTAATCTCACTCAATGAGTGACTGACCCCAGGGAGAGCTTGGCCTGCTGGTGTGTAGGACATTGTGCACTCCTTAGCCACTAAGTTTAATGTTTCCTATTTTATGGCTCCAGGCTGAGTCCCACCTCACTACTGGATTGCCTTGTCCTGAAAAAAATATTTATATGTACCCAGGGACACCAGTAATAGGCCCATAAAAATTTAATAAAGAAGTGGTTTCATCAAAATACATTGACTGACATCACAGAAACACTAGAATTCTCATTTAAAATTGAAACACATTGCCGAGAAATGTTGATAGCTCTTATAGCTTCCCTGGTTTCTGAGTGCCTCCTGTTCATGCTCTGCTGTGGATGGAACTGGCAACTGATGTGTGTCCTTTGAAGACACTTTTATATAATGAATAAAGGATTTCAAAATACAGAAAGACCTGCTGTTTCTCTCAGCAGTGATACCAGAGAAACAGAAGGGACTGGTATCCCCCTCTGCTTTCTTGGGTATAATGATCACGTGAGCACCATAGACATAATCTATATACTTATGGGGAACGAAACATTATTCATTTTTACTGAGCAAGTGCATGAACAATTCCTAAAGTATCTTCACATGGCAAGCTGTAAGTCTCTTCCCAAGGCATTTCCACAAATGCCTGTTAAGGGAGATGTCTATGATTCTTCCTTTGGGCATTTGCTGTGCTGACCAAGTCTGCATGCATGCTATCAATCATGTAAGAATTATAGGGCAACACGTGATCTTGTAGGAATTAATCACTGCTTAACAGTAGTGCTCCTGTATTTATGAAGTCATTTGGAATATCTGCATACAGCCTCAGGTTTGGCAAGTGGAAGGTCTGCAGGTAATGAACCATGGCACTGTGTTATGGTTGAGCTAGAGAATACTCCAGATGACAATTAATATTCTAGCAGTAAAATATATTTCTTTTAGGAAGAGTTGGAATCATAGTTTGAAATATTTTATAAGCCATAAAAATTATATTTATATCATATTTTACTAAAATAAATCTTCAGAAAGGGCTCCAAGGTGGGGCTAGAGCAGTGTTGAAGATAAAATCCCTTTGGCATTACACAGCAAGTAATTATTTAAAGGTATAGCTCAGAAAGTCTTACGTTGTACAAATTTTAATTGGTCTTAATAATAAAAATCCAGAGTCAGATATAGTGGTCAATTCTGAAAGATCAAAGTAGCAGAGTAGGCAGTCACCAGTTCTTATCTATACTGAATCCTCAGTTCAAAGGGGTGATCCTGTCTTTACTAATCCTCAGACTGAGTGTTCTGAGCTCCCATCTTCTATCTGATACTCCTCTCTCAGCCCAGTTATATCCTTCCTGTCTCCACCTTCCTAGTGTTGAAATTAAAGGCATGTGACTCCCAATGACTGGGATTAAAGGTATAGGACATCACTGTCTGGCTCTGTTTGTCTTTTAGAATAGATCAAATCTCACATAGTTCAGAACTCACAGAGATTCATCTTTCTTTGCCTCCTGAGTGCTGGGATTAAAGGTGTATGTCACCACTACCTGGCCTGTATGACTAACTAGTGGCTTAACTCTGCACTCTGATCTTCAGGCAACCTTTGTTACAGTACAAAGAAAATATCATCACGGTCTTATTTGTATTTTCCTTCAAGGACCCTTCAAAATTATTAACTAGAGAATATATATCAAATTTTAGTTTCCACTGTTTGTTAAAAATAAAATAGATACACATGCCATGATCAATTATAGATTTAACTGCCCTGAAAATACCTTGAGCAAAAGGAAAAAAGAAATGAAGTGGAAAGAAAAGAAATAGATATAAGCTCATGTTTTACATAACACAGTGGTGGATGAGGAAAACATTGAAGAGTAAGACTGAAAAGGGAGTTGCAGAATTTCCCCTTTATGAATATTTTTCTTGCTTCTAAGATTCACACGATACACTCAAGCATCAATTAGTCTCCCAATAAAAGAAAAGATTTGGAAATGTGAAGGTTTACCTATGGCTGCCAAGCTGTGTGCTACTGCTAATTCATTTCTAGTTCAAGTTGTTTATCATATTGGACCTTGTTTTCAACGTGTTGACAAAGTATTTAAGAAGTACTTTGTGAATTTATGTATAACAAGTACAGAAGAAGAAGGGTGTTCCATTTATACTAGGATTCTGCCTTGAGCAACCCTCAAATCACTAAAAATTGTATACACCTGAGTCCATGTGCATTACTGCCAATTTTGGTTTTAACTGCAGCAAAGATAGTGAGAGTATGGGGAGATAGCTGTGTGGATAAAAGCTCTGCAAGCATGGAGACCTGAGTTTGAATTAGATTCTTTTCTGGTCTCTGGGTGCATGCACCTCCTCTCACATGCACCATACTGCCAACTATGCACACACTCAAACACACCACCACCACAACCCCTACTCCCACCCCCTTACACACACACGACAATAAATATATCAAAAGTAATTTGTTTTCCTTTCTCTACTTTTTAAATTTCATGAATGGTCACATTTCTAAAGTAATTAAGATACATTCTGATATTGTACTATTTTGTAAGCAGTTTACATAGAAATTGTGTGAGGTGCCTCTCCTCCAGTTTAGAGTAACTTGCTTTTGGCAATGTTAAATTAAAGAACGTCAAAATCACCAGGAATATTGTTACATGGACATGGTATTCAACTGAATCTTGATTAATTAGTGTTATAATCAGAGATATGTGCATCTCTCATTTTTCATTACAGAAACTGCTGTTTGAGCTAGAATGGTGATTGGCACAGAGATCTCCAACAGTCCAAGGCACATAGAATAAGAGAGTGCAGTGCTTATCTCTAAGTAGAACATCTATATCACAACATACACCCATTTGTGTAGAAAGGAATTGCGGGGCAGGCCTGCTTTTTGCCTCACCTGGCTCCCGCACGGCTAGCTTAGCCCCAGAAACAATAACACACAAATTGTATTCATTTAAGCACTGCCTGGCCCATTATCTCTAGAGAGTTAGTTACTGACTAACTCTCATATCTTGATATTAACCCATTTCTAATAATCTGTATCACACCACGAGGTGTGGCTTACCAGGAAAGATTCAGCATGTCTGACCTGGTGGCTGGCTCCATGCCGTCTGCCTCATTGCCCTCTTCCCAGCATTCTATTCTGTTTACTTTGCCTACCTAATTTTCTGTCCTATCAAGGGGCCAAGGCAGTCTCTTTATTGACCAATGAAACTAACACAATAGACAGATAACCCTTCTCCATCACATTTGCAAGGTTCAAGGATCATTTCAAAAGAAGAGGAAGAATGAGTGTAAGGGCTAAAAATGGTAGATGACTCCAAGGAAACAATTCCTTTCAGACACAACAGGGCATCAGTACATAGAAATTCACAGCAGTGTGATTACATGCTTGAGGCCTATGGAAACTCAAGCTGGACTTTCTTAGAGTTTCTATCACTGTGATAAAACTTTTTTGTCATGACAGACAAAAGAGTATCGAAAGTTTATTTGACCTTAGAGACAATAGTCCATACCCAGGCAAGTTAGGACAAGAACTCGTGGCAGGAACCTTGAGGTAGGAAGTGATGGAGGTTGCTTACTGATCTTCTCTTCATGACTTTGTCAGCTTGATCTAAAACAAATCTCAGGACTAAATGGCCAGGGTTGGCACTGCAAACTATGCCTTCCCACATCAGACAATATTTAAGGAAAATACCTGACAGACTTCAGAACAGACCAATCTCATGGAATCCTCTTTTCAATTAAGGTTCCTTCTCTTCTATATGTTTCAAGTTAACAAAAATCCACCAGCACACAGACAATGGTAAAATGAATGAAAATGGCTTGCATAAGATCATGTATTTGAGGATTAGGAGGTGTGGACACATTGAAAGAAGTGTGTCACTAGTGGTGGGTATGAGGTGTCAAAGCCCATGCCATTTGCCATTCCAATTGACTCTGTCTGTCTCAAACTTGCATATGAAATGTAATCTTTTAGCTGCTGTTCCAGTACCATGTCTGCCTGCATGTTGCCAAGGTTCTTGCCTTGATGGTCATGCACACAGTCTCTGAAACTGTAAGCAAATTCCCAATTAAATTATTTTTTAATGAATTGTCTTGGGCATATGGTGCCTTTACAGCAATACAAAAGTAACTAAGACACAGACCAGACCCCAGCATGGAGAGGGGAGGTGGACACGAAATTCAAAACTTAGTCAATATATTAAGGACAATACATAGGTACTGGGAGAGCTAGTCTTCTTTAAAAGCCGAGCCCATGATACATAGATCACACTGAAGTGGAACATACACCCAAGAATATATAGGTATTAAAATTGGATTTAATGGATGAAAAAGTTTTTTTTTAAAAAAAGGAGAGAATATAAAGTTGGATGAGTAGAGAAGTTAGGGGAGTTGAGGGTTTGTGATTAAAATATCCAAATCCTAAAAAGAACTAATATATATATATATATAATTTACCAGTAGTTGTAATGATATGATCCACTTAGCTCTAAAGTTTATCTGAGTCAAGGGTTTTTGTTGTTGTTGTTGTTGTTTGTTTTTCATGACTGGCAGTGGTGGCACATGCTTTTAATCTCAGCACTCAGGATGCAGAGGTTGTTGGATCTCTGTGAATTCAAGGCCAGCCTATTCTACAGAGTGAGTTCCAGGTCAGGCTCCAAAGCTACAGAGAAACCCTTCTTTGAAAATCAAATGAACAAACAACAACAAAAAAAAAAGATTTTTTTTTCAATTGCCAAACTTCCCAAAGTTTCCTATTTCCAAAATATTAGGATCTAAACATATTCCTTCATATTTTATTTTGCACATTGACAATGACTATTATCATGCTGGTATATGTTACCTAATTTACAAAAATGTGAGGTTAGAATAGGAAAGACAAATGAAAATCTAGTGTGCATAATTGTTCTATTATAAAATAGATATCTAGTTAGTTGGAATTTTTAACTATTCTGGTAATGACAGGAATGAGGCAGGGAGAGGAAAGGAAAGGAAAGAGGAAAGAAGAGCAGAGAACAGAGATCTCCCAATGTCCATGTCAATGAAAACAATTGGAAAAATATATGAACATTTGGCCACTGTTGTCATCTCTAAATTCCCTAAGTATAGAATCCCTTGAAAATGTCCATATTACAATGAACTTGAGAATACCATCTCTACCCTTCTTTTTCAACTAAATCATCTTCTGCCTCTTGTTCTGTCTACAGCTACCAATGCAGGCTTTGCTATCCAAAGGTTATTAATTGTCCCTGAAATTTTCTTTGAAATCAGTCGGAGGGAAATGGTTTCCTCTCGTCTTTGAGATCCACCTTTTACCTACAACTTCTGCTGCAAATCAAGGAAGCAACTTCCCATGGGGTCATTTCATGGCTCAGTTATGCTGAGTTCTCTGCACCCTTTGAAGCAATTTAGCATTGAAATTCCTTTTTCTTGTAGGAGTTTTGGGAGAAGACTTTCTGTATGTACACTTGTGTGTAAATGTGAGTCTTTCACATGGCCCAAGGCTTTGGTTCAGCATATTAAAGTCAATTGGAATAGTCCAGCTGCCATAGCTCAAAGAAGAGTCACTTTCATTCCTCACCTTCCAGGCTAGACTTGTAATCAGGTCTGCTTGGAGCAAGAGGTGTGACCACAGCACTGTGATCTACATTTCAGCTCTAAGGCCCGAGGGCTTTCTCTTTCCAGCATACCTCTCAATCTGATGATGCCACTATGAAAGAGAGTCCTTGTTTCTCTACCTCCCACTTCTGTAGCTGCTCAGCCCAGATCTGGAACATTCTAACAATCTCTCCTGATACTACTGTAATCCAACATTCCTCTGCAATGAGAGGGTAAATAAAAGTTATATGCCTTTCAGAAAATCAAGAATTTCAGAGTAAATATAAGTTCTCTCATCAGCTTTAATTGTCACTTCTGTGGATGTCAAACTGACAGAGTAGCAGAATCTAATTTCCTTGTTTGATTCACCATGAAATTAAACTGAACTGACAATTTTTATTTTCACCTGGCAAATTCATCTGACACTATTTAAATCCAGCTAATCAAGTAAAGTTATCTGCCACACACACACACTTCTCTCCCACCACACCTCTGATTTCTAGCATCTGACTTCCTGGACTCCTCAGACAGCCATGTGTTGGATTGCATTTACAGTTTTAGAAGGTGTAAAGGAATGCACGCGTATAGCCAGGGTGCCAGCAAATGTATCAAGTAACAAAATTACTGGAAAATGAAAAAAAAAAACTTGAAATATGAGTGAAAAACAAAACTCTAGGATGGCAACACTGTTAAAAAAAGAACCATCCAGGCAGATGGTTTAGAGGCCTGTGCTTGGTAGAGTAGAAAAAGCAATTCTGAAGGAAATTGACTTTTATGGGAAAAAAAAAAACATGTTTACCCCTATAAAAAATAAACATCACAGTTCAGATACAGTCAGTATGGAAGTAGGAAGTATTGGATGCAAATGTGTCTGATGAAATGAGCCCATCTGGCAGTACAGAAACAACCACAAGGAAAGTAACTGTCAATTGAGCTTTCAAAGACAAAAGAGGTCAATATATAAAGGCTGGAAGGAACTCCTTTCACAATGAGTGGGTCCACAGGTAGTTTTTAATCACATACTTATTTTATTTCTGAATCTAGTTGAATCAACTATCAATTTCACTTTATCATCAATTCAAAGTGAAAATCAGTTTTAAGTAGCGATCAGTATATTAAAAGAAAGGAGTGCAGAGGTGATGAACTGAAGTCTAGGGATATGGTTAGAATGTTTTAGAATGTCTGTCTCAAATATCTTTTTTATAGAAAAATTCTTTTTTTATTGTTCCATTCAAAATTTACACTTCCTCCCCTTCTCCCATTCCCCTCCCGCTCCCACACTCACCCTCTACCTTCCCCCTTCCCCCTTAAGAGAGGGCAGGGTACCCTGCCCTGTGGGAAGTCAAGGCCCTCCTCCTCCATCCAGATTTAGGAATGTGTGCATCCAAATAGACTAGGGTCCCAAAAGGCCAGTACATGCAGTAGAAACAGGTCCCAGTGCCATTATCAATGGCTTCTCAATCCGCCACCATTGGCAGCCATGTTCAGAGACTCCAGTTTGATCAGATGCTCGTTCAGCCCGGGTCCAGCTGGATTTGGTGAGCTCCTTTTAGATCAGGCACACTGTCTTAGTGGGTGGATCAACCCCTCGTGGTCCGGACTTCCTTGCTCATCTTCTCCCTCCTTCTGCTTTTCAACTGGATCTTGGAAGCTCAGTTTATTGCTCTGATGTGGGTCACTGTCTCTATCTCCATCTATCGCAGGACAAAATTCTTTGGAGATATTCGAGTTAACCATCAGTGGGGCAAGGACAGTTCAGGCACCCTCTCCTCTGTTGCCCAAGGACCTAGCTGGGGACATCCCCGTGGACACCTGGGATCCCCTCTAGAGCCAAGTCTCTTGCCAACCCTAAAATGGCTCCCTTAATGTAGATATCTTCTTCCCTGCTCCCATATCCGCCCTTCCTCCATCTCCACCTTCCCTCTCCCCCAAGCTCCTCCCCAGTCTTTCCCTTCTCCCTTCTCTCTCCTCATCTCCCCTTTCCCCAACCCCACTCCCACCCCTACCCCCCACCCCCCATGTTCCCAACTTTTGTCCGGCAACTGTGTTCATAGCAGCATTATTTGTAATAGCCAGAACCTGGAAACAACCTAGATGACCCTCAATGGAAGAATGAATAAAGAAAGCGTGGAATATATACACATTAGAGTACTACACAGCGTTAAAAAAAATCAATGACATCTTGAATTTTGCATGCAAATGGATGGAAATAGAAAACACTACCCTGAGTGAGATAACCCAGACCCAAAAAGATGAATATGGTATGTACTCACTCATTAGTGGATCTAGCCATGAACAAAGGACATTTAAGCCTATAGTTCACAAACCTAGAGAAGCCAAACAGCAAGGTGAACCCAAAGGAAAACATATATAGATTCTCCTGTCTCAAATATCTTACACTGGGCTCAATGGTGAGTCAGTGATATGTCTGATTGACTTGGGGTCCTGACAATTTTCTGAATATGCTAGAAAGTACTATTTTAAGTCAGACAATATTATTTTAAGATAATATAGGACAAAATTTAGAGAATTCATAATATAGGCTGGGATGGTAATTAATGCTTGTAATTCTAGCACTCGGAAGGTAGAGGTAGTAGGAGTTCCAGTTCATCCCCAGCTATACCGTGAGTGTGAGGCTAGCCTGATGTCTGCGACTGTGTCTCCAGATGCAAATGGCTTCAATGAACTCAGATATCTGAAGCTGTTTATGTCTCTCCTTTCTTTATTGGGATAAAATTTATACCTTTCTATTCAGTCACATGGTGTCACGGTTTTTTCTACCTTTGGAGTATTTCTTTCCATTCAATTAGCTCTCCATTGTGGGAAAAGTAATCTCCCCTGTTACCCAGCCAGAGAAATGCTCCATTTCGTTTGCATTAACCAGGAGCACATTGTTAAAGATGATCACTTTAGATGAGGTGTCTCCAAATTAAAATGTTTCTGCAGGGGCTGTGTGCAGGGTTTTATTTCACTCCCCCCCCAGTACAGAAAGCACCCCAACCTGCTCATTCTGTTCTCATTCACAGCATAAATCATGAAAATGTTACAAGTCAATGCCACAATGGTATTTGATAGAGAATTTAAATTATACCTCAGAGAAAAACAGCAATACTCTTCTGAAGCTGTGATTCACTTCCTGGTGCTAAGTTGAAAGCAGGAACTGAGTGCAGTTTTGTGATGAAGAATTGGTTCTGGTTCATGTACAACTACAAGAACAGAAAGAAAAAGGCTGACCAAAAATCAGAAGGGTCTTATACAGAAAATCTTCAGAACTTAGTTCCCCATCTATTCATACATACACATACACACGTGTGTCAGACTAGAACTGTCTTCTGTAATTAGAGACTACTTGTTCATTCCCAGCTGCTTAGACCCAAAATAATAACTCAGAAACTATATTATTTGCAATACTGTTTTGCCAATAACTTAAGAATACTGCTAGCTAGCTCTTATATCTTAAACTAACCCATCTTTATTAATCTGTGCATCACCATGAAGTAGTGGCCTACTGACAAAGTTTCCGCATGCTCCAGCAGAGGCGTCTATCTCAGGGCAGTTATATGGCTTCTTATGACTCTGCCTCTTTCAGCCTGGCTTTACTCTTTTAAGCCATTGGACCAAAGCAGCTTCTTTATTAACCAATGGCAATAAAACACATTCATAGCATACATCACCTCCTATATCTCCTCCTTCCCCCTTTTTTGAGACAGGGTTTCTCTCTGGCTTTGGAGCCTGTCCTGGAACTCACTCTGAGACTAGGCTGGCCTCAAACTTACAAAAATTCACCTCCCTTTTTCTGCCTAAATAAAAAGGAAGGTTTTAACTTTAACATAGCAAGATTATAACTCTCTATTCTTCAGCTCCATCAAAGACTTCAGAAGGATATAATATTACCTAAATAAACAGGAAGTGTATTGTAAGCAATTTCCAAACTCTAGAATTTACAGCGACATCTCATTGCCTGTAGCATTGGGGTATCCAATCTCCAGCCTACAGGTCATAGTAACCAGGAGACTTTTCCATGAAGCAGGAAGAATTGTCCGAAGACAATTCTGCCTATATTGTCAGTTTGTCAGTCACTTTCTTCTGTATCCTGCAGAATGTCTTGCAGACTCTTTCATGAGGCAGGAATCCCGAAGGACCATCTCATCTTTAGGTAAGTTCAGCAGTCATTTTTGTGTGGGTCCTGCATGTCCAGGCTATCTGGCATAGCATCAAGCAATCCTGACAAGTGCAGTTTCTTGCTCAAATGGCTATCAAATTCCACAAGGAAACTCTTTGATGCCCATTCTCTTCTTAAAGTAGATGGGTACTGCCAGGAGCAGATGTGTCTCATTTGCACGAAAAGTCCTAAGTTCTTATAACATCTGAAATGACATTTTCTATATAGTCTTTGAAATATCTGAAGAATATCTATCCATTTGAAATATATCTCTATACATATAGAAAATATAACTAACATGACCACAAACTTGACTATTACAGATGACTACGTATTAACTTATATTTCTTAATTATACATAACATTTTTAAATGAGCTGTACAAACATAATGCCTTAATCAAGAGCAGAAATATACATATAATAAAACTGACCCTAAATTTGTATCAATAATCCAAGATCCATACCAATGCAAAATATTCACCCCTATATCATATTCCCCTTTAAATGTAAACAAACATTTATAAGCAATATTTGGGAATTTGGGCATAGTTCTTTCCAAACTGCTTTCAGCTTTTTGTTGGGCAAAGTAAATTTTGGGGGTGTTCATGGTGACCTTTTGGGGGGATCTTGGTCCATCAAACCACATTAGTCTGGAAGGAATCCATAGGTTCTCATCTTCTCTGAAAACAAAAGCAGAAATTTTTTTCCAAAGTGACAAATACTTAGAACCCAATTTTGAAGTCAAGATACCTTTAAAATATGTATGTTAGTGTAGCTTAGCAGTCCATACAATGAAATGTCTCTCCGTACTTAGCTCCTTCACAGTCAAAAAAATCCAAAGAAAACATATACCTAATCCAGACTCTGGGTATATTCCATCTTTCTATGGCTTATTTTTCTTTACTCCTTTTATCTTTAACTGTCGGTTCTCTGTCTCTTCTTTAATGACTTTGTTTTATTTTTAAAAACCATTTACATCCTTTATAACTCTATACTGTTTCTCTTCTCTCACCCAAGCCTACATACTTTTATCCAACAATGTGACCCATTTAGAGGTCTTTTTTTTTTAATCTGAATCTCTCTTCATTGCATATCTGTAATCCTTTTCTGACTAGGACCACATCTTAAAATGTTAAGTGTGTGGCTAGACTACTGCTGCTTTGCCTTTTTCCACCCAGTTCAACATGGTAGAGGCATGTTCACTATTGGCTCTGGACTGATGGTTGAGAGTTGTTCTCACCAACTCAATGATAGCACCTTGCAGCATATAAACCCTTTTTATTAAAATCTGACTTAAAGCTAAATCTGCTATGCAGTGCACTGTGTGACCTGGAAATAGTGGAAATCTGCCATACTTTCCTGCTTGTGCACTCTTAGCAGATTCCATCCTCGTGCCTGACAAAGTAGGGAACAGTGAGTTGTGGGTGTAGAGAGCTACAAGATGCCACGCCTTACAGGTGGCGCTGATTCCCGCCTTCCACCTTTCCAATGGTGAGTGCTCTCAGGTGTGTACAACTCCATATGTGGCTAACACTAAGAACCTAGCTTGCTTCCGCGTTTCTGGACCCATTTGCATTTCCCACATGGCTTGCTGGGGTTGGCTACCCAGAGGTTATTTAAGCTGTAGGCTGCTTTTGCCCTGGGGAGAGAGGGTGAAAAGATAATTCAAAGGTCCTGAATAAAACCACAGTGAGAAGAGGCCAGTGTTGCGTCTTCCTTGCTGGTGAGGCGGGAACGACATGTGGGCATGGTCTCAGCTATTTTCTTCCAACCCTAAGTGGACACAAAAGCATCCGGGCCTGAAGTAGGTGATGGGCATTGTTCACAAATATTTCAGACCATGTTGGTGTGCCATTTTTTTAATTGGAGGCTGCTTATCCATTCCTGGCGACTTAGGCCCCAAATAATCACTCAAAAACTATCAGTCTTCCTTCTCTGTCTATGCTGTTTTCGCTCCCCCTCTTTATGCTTTTTATGTTCTTACTCTTTTGTTACCTCATGGTGTCTCCCTCTTTTTTCTGTCTTGTGTCCTTTGTCTTCATATCAGCTGTGCAAATCTCTCTCTCTCAGAGAGAGAAAGGGAGAGAGAGAGAGAGAGAGAGAGAGAGAGAGAGAGAGAGAGAGAGAGAGAGAGTTTGTTATTGGTATGTTCCATTCCTGCTGTTTTGCAGAGAAGTTACATGGCCATCTCCTCTCTTCTCTCTAATATGGTGCAAGTATTTCAGGAATCACCCAACTAAGAATGTTCTACTGATGCCTTCTGCAGAACTTCACTCTTGAAAGGACGTGCCTCTTTCAGAGTAAGCCCAGCTCAGCTCAACATGAAACTTCCCTGCAGGATCTTGTTTCCTTTACAGTTTTTCAAAAGCTGCAGGTGAAGCCATCCCTGACTTTACTTTTGCCTTTTTGGGTTTTGACTTCTGGGTTACTTAACATAAAGCCCATAACAGCAATTCAATTTTTGATTCAGTTCTAAGCCTCATGACCTAGTGCTTAAAAGTTGTACTATATGGCCTACCAGACTTACAGAAGACTCTGTGAAAAGGTTAGATTATTGGATAGTATAAGAAACTTAAAATGTAAAAGAGGAAGCAAGGATCAGAAAAACAAGAAATTGTGTGCATTCATTCTGAAATTTAGTATTTTGCAGTCTACACACAATTATTAGTTGCTAAGAAAAATAAGCAGCATCATTATCACATTACCATATAATTATTATTGTTTTGTAAGAAGTTACTGTGCAGTTACTACATTATTACAGAAAAATAAAGCATGTTATTTCATGGTAACTATGTAATTAGTTCATGCCACCATAAAATGCACTTATCAAACCAACAAAGAACTAAATGTTCCATTATTTTCCTCTTTCTTCATGAGTCACAATATTGTCCCTCATAGAAATGACATAATGAGTCAATGTAATAGTGTAGAAAATATTCAGATTATGCTTTTTCCTAATCTTTTTTTCCCTCTGGTGAGCAAATGAATACCTTGAAAATTATAGATGAAAACAGCACATCAAAGGCAGGAGCAAGCAGACTGCACCAACCAAACGAACTGTGTTTAATGAGAAAAAGTCCTTCTGGCTATGATAAGGAAGGAGCACCTTGGCAAAGCAAGACCCTAAGCAGTGAGAGGGATGAGAAAAGGTCAAACACTTTTTATTCTATCTTGCATTCAGGCTGAAAAGATAGAAAACAGAAAGCAGCAGAAAAGCTTCTGTCTTGATCACAGAAAGAAAAGAAAAAAAGCAATCTAGTTCCAGCATTGAAATTGCCCTATAAGAAACAGGTCATTGGTTCAAAGTGAGAGCAAACCATCAGAAATTAGCTCTGGTAGGTGTGAAGGAGATGAAGACTGAGGAAGAGGAGGGCACTGCACTGCTTTTCAGTGCCAGTGTGTCTTTGCAACCAAAGTCATGTGTGTACTCAGCTCTTTATACAGCTAATTGCAAGCTGCTTAAAATAATGAGAACAGGTCTATTTACTGTAACTAATTGATTTCCAATATTTCAAAATTAATTAAGTAGAACCAGTCATTCCAAGCTTTTTGGAGGCATGTTTTAATGGACTCTAAATTTAAGAAATTAATGGACAAATTAATATAATTTATTTTCACATTTGTTATTTTTATAGAAATAGTTTTAAAATTCTCTTGGGAAAGAGCCTTATTCTGATTCTATTTCTCAACTGATTTATGTGCTTACATAGTAGCCAGCCAACTCCTGTCACTGAATTCAGGGAACAGTTCCCCTCCCTCAATGTTCTGAGAGTAAAGAGTCCCAGAGATCATCAGAACTTCCTGAAGTGTCTGCCTTCCAGTTGTCCCTCTTCTGCCAACCAGATCCATAGCAGAGAAATTGTGATTGTCTTCTCATCTATCCTGTGTATGTATTTGCATGAAGATTCCATCATATATAGCTGTGTGTTTCTTTTGGAGAGTATAGACTGAAATTAATCCAGGCACCTATCTTTCTATTGGTATATACATTTAACGATTATTTATAACAAAATGTGGGTTACAGATGCTAAGGGAGTGAATTATGACTCTGTACTGCACAAAAAAGGAAGACAGCAAATAAAACTTTTCTAAGTGATAAAGTTACAAAAGTTTTAATAAAAATGGCTGTCAAAATGAACACAAATGTAATCTATAAATGTATGGATATGTAATATTTCTCATAATATGTATACACGATAAATTAGGTGATATCATGCTTGTTTTATTTTTTTTGGAGACAGGGTCTTACTATGTAGATCTGGCTATTCTGGAACTCACTTTGTGACAAATCTGCATGTGTACTTACAGAGATCTGCATGCCTCTGCCTTCTAAGTGCTGGGGTTTAAGCTGTGAACTACTATGCCTGACTTCATAACATATATGCTTGAAAAAAGTCAAGAAAATAAGGTACTTGTAATCTTTATCCCAGAAATGTCAGATTCAGATGTCTTAAGGGCAGATACAAACAGGACCAAATCTAGTTTTAACTAATTAGATTAGGGTTATTGTGCTTTCTTCTTACCTCACTTAACACAGCTATCATCTCTTATTTGTATCCTCTTCATGCTTCTGTTACACACACATCACAGTTGGCTACTACATTGAGGCTGGATTCAGTAGAAAGGGGAGAAAGGCCTATAACTTCAAAACCAGCAGTTTCACTATGGTTGCTAGAGTTTCCTTTTCCAGTGTAAACCCTGCCCAAACCTTGTGACCACAACAAGAACAGGTTTTACCAGGTGATTTGGCTATGCTAAAATAAGGTGATTCACTGAATGGGGTTAATCTAATCATATACACTCTTTAAGATGTGAAACTGTGCTCCTGTTGTTGACAGAGAAGGTCAGTGGTAAGTTGTCACCTTGCAAAGCTTGAGAAATGGACCTTACTGGGATGGAGAGAGAATGAAAATAAGAACAAACACAAAGACATTTGTACAAAAAACCTGGGATCAAGAACAATGTCAGCTCTAATGAATACCACACCATAAGCAGAAACCCAGAAACTCAGCATGTTTATTTCATGCGTATGAATTGAAGAGTGTTGGGGCTGTGGACCCAGACCCTGCTTTTCCTGTAAACAACTTGTTATGCTTGCAGCTACTCTGAACAAAACAACTTGTTTTTCTATGTTTGTAGCTACTCTGAATAGGAGACCCTCAGGAGTTCCTGATGGCAGGGGACAGATTTCTGGTGAGTTTGGCTGGGGCATGGCTATCAGCTAAGGATCCATATATAAGCAGCTCTGGTACACAATAAAGGAGCACTCTTGTTTCAAGGATGACTCTTGTCTCTGTCTGTGTGTTTTTGTGTGTTTAAATCTCCAGGCCGTTGCCCAGCCCGTGAATGGTCCTCTAGTGCAGGCGCAGCACTATAGGTATAGTACCATAGTGCAGGTAGTAGTATGGACAGTACTACTACAGAAGAGTGGGCTTTATTGTATACAGCTGAACAATGAAGCAGGGGTGGCTAATATTAGATAGGAGGTCTCTATAAGTGTACAATCTCAGGCTACTCTCATGCCAAAGAAGAAAGCTATAGTTGATAGTTTCTACATACACTGGTCAATCATTTGTTTGTTAACACTTGTGCTTAAATCAGGGGAAGGGTTTTCCAATTTTTCTATGAATTCATCTGGGGAAGGCTTTGCCATTCCTGTGGGTCTGAGACATTGTAGTGGTTGACATGGCTGGGTTTATTACAACAGTAATCATTCATCAGGACTTCACCTGCTCCTTACACATTCACTCAAAGCTTCTTTGCTTCCTGCAATGAGTGATCCCGTGGCCTAGAATAAGACCAACTTCCATAGTGTAAATTGACTTTGGGTACTCTATAAGAAATAATGGAAGATGTCCTTCAGAAGCTAAGAGCCATCTTTGGTTCACAGCTAAAAGGGAAACAAGTGCCTATACTCTTGTAATAATAAAGAATTATGTTCTGTCAGTTATCACTGATGTGGAAAGAGACTCGAAGTACAGTCAAGAACTACTAATACAGCAGGCATCTCCATTTTAGTCTGATGAGATCCTGTACAAGAGAATTGATCTTTAGATGCCATATCACTGACCTACTGGAAATGCATTTTGCTACTTTAAGCTTCTAATTTGAACAATTGACTGTAATTATGTAGAAAGATAACAGAGTTGCTAAGAAAGCACCAGGAACTTCACACATCTATGCTTTCTGACCCACTGTTGAGGTCCTCATGCCGTATTATTTTCCCTACTTTCTCTGGGAAAGCTTTAGATATAAGATGCGATATGAGCATTTAAGGACTTTTTGCAATAAAAAGCAATTATTTTAACCAAAATTTTTCTTTAGGATTCACTATATATTGGTAGGGTCAATTTTCCTATGAATGGGCCTGAATATATACATTAAATAGTTGTCAAGGGTTTGATTTTCTGGATCAACCACTAGACCTGGGCATGAATTATACTCCTCAGCGAGTATAATGCACAAAGAAAGGGAGCAGAAGCTCTAGTTAGATATCAGTCTCACCACAATGTGAAAATCACAAAAAAGACAAACTTTCCGTTCACACAGATGCTGGATTACCAGGGATAGGCACCTTCACTGCCCACATCTGAAAAGTAAACCCAGTGTTGACACTGCAGAGGTGGTGCCTAGTAGCACTGGAAAGGCACTGAGCGACACTGCAGAGGAAGGAATCGCCATTTTGTGAAGTTAATATTATGTGTGGATTGACATTTAAGATCAAAAACACTGATGACAGTTTATGCTGGAGAGATTGTGTGGAAAAGAGAACACTTCTCCATTGCTGGTAGGAATACAATCTGGTACAGCCGCTTTGGATGTCATGGTGACAATTTCTCAGAAAATAGGAAACAACCTTCCTCAAGATCCAGTAATATACTCAATGGATGCTCAATCGTGTCACAAGGACATGTGCTCAGCTATGTTCATAGCAGCATTGTTTGTCATAGCCAGAACCTGGAAACAATCTAAATGTCCCTCAGCTGAAGAATGGATAAGGAAAATGTGGTACATTTACATAGTAGAGTACTACATAGAAGAAAAAAATAATGGCATCTTGAATTTTGCAGGAAAATGGAGGGAGTTAGAAAACATCATTTTGAGAGAGGTAACCCAGACACAGAAAGACAATTATCACATGCACTCACTCATAAGTGGTTTTTAAATATAAAGCAAAGAAAACTAGCATACAAATCACAATCCCAGAGAACCTAGACAACAATGAGGATACCAAGAGAGACTTGCATAGATCTAATCTACATGGGAACTAGATAAAGACAAGATCTCCTGAGTAAATTGGGAGCATGGGGACTTTGGGGGAGGGTTGAAGTCGAGGGGAGTGGCAGGGAGGAGAGCAGAGAAAAATGAAAATGTAGAGCTCAATAAAAATCAATATAAAAAGCAAAGCTTATTGCTAATAAAAATGATTGCTGAAACAAACAAAAAAAGTACAGTGAAATTGCTTTACTTAGTATGTTATATTTTGACACTTGAAAATCTCAAATACAGTTGTTACCTGAGTGTTATGACACTCTCAGTTGTTACCAAGCTGTACATGATTGAATAGATGAGAGTGGAAAAATCTTATATCCTGTTGTGATCTGCTTTTCTTTTTATTTTGCTGGTGTGGGAGGTCCTTCTGTCTGTGTGTTGCTTTTATTGGTGAATGAATAAAGAACTGCTTTGACCCTATGACAGGGAAGAGCAGAATTAGGCAGGGAAAGCTAGGCTATATGCTGGCAGGAAGAAGGGCAGAGTTGGGGAGATACCATGGAGCCTCCACTGGAGATGGATGTGTTGAAATTTTGCTGGTAGGCTATAGCCTCATAGTGATACAGATTAACAGAAATAGGTTAAATTAAGATGTAAGAGGTAGTCAATAGGAAGTTATAGCTAATGGACCAAGCAGTGATTTAATTAATACAGTTTCTGTGTGATTATTTCAGGGCTAAGATAGCTGGGTGGCCGGGAACAAACAAGCGGCTCCCTCTCTCCTACATTTTGCAAATAAAATATTTAATTCTTTTTATAAATAATGTGCATTATTGTTTTCTTTCACAATCAAATCACCTGGAGTCTTTGTTGTCTTACTGGGTATTGAACCCAGCCCCTTGCCCATGCTAAGCCACTATCCCTAAAGTACATCTTCTACCATTAGTATTTTTTGTGACAGTGTTTTGCTTGTCACTTCAGGAAACTTCAAACTTGTGATCCTTCTGCCTTAGTTTCCTGGGTGCTGCGTTTATAGGTATGAACCATTATTTCTAATTCCTTTTCACTTTATTGATGGTGGCTTTAAATATATAAAATACACATAAATATTATGTATTTATTGTATCAGTTTAGGTGTGTGGAGGCCAACGCATATGTGACAGTCAGAGCACATCTTGGAGTCAATTTTCTCCTTCTACTAGGGTTGAACACATGTAGTCAGACTTGGGAGAAAGTGCCTTCACTTATTGAGCCTTTTAAATGGCCCCATGGTGACTTTTGAAGAATAATATGTTGTCATTGTGATGAGTCCACATTG
This sequence comes from Myodes glareolus, assembly GCF_982192425.1. Taxonomy (NCBI): domain Eukaryota; kingdom Metazoa; phylum Chordata; class Mammalia; order Rodentia; family Cricetidae; genus Myodes; species Myodes glareolus. The sequence goes on along the minus strand of NC_142028.1, from coordinate 119,450,957 downwards.
GTCTTTTTTAATGCTACTTGAATTGTTGGTGTCATCATTAAGAAATCATTCTTTTATCTAAGATTGTAGAGATATACACTCACATTGTCTTCTAACAACATTAAAATTTTAATTCTTTCATTTGTCTATGATGAATAAAAATGTTATAAAAAAAAAGGTTTAGTTTCAGTCTTTACCTGAGATGCCACTCATCCCAGCACACTTGTGAAAAGACAACTCTTTTACTAGTGGATTTTCTTGGCACCTGTATTAAAAAACAATTGAGCATATTTTTGGCTTTCAGTCCTGTTCCACTGATGAATATGTATATCCGTATGTTAACTCTACCCTGGCTTGATTATACTATCTTTTTAAGTAAGATTTAAAATAGGGAAATGTGAATTCTCCAACTTTGTTCTATTTCAAGTTATTTTGGCTATTCTAAGTCCTTGGCTTTTTTAGATGAATTTTACAATTAAGCTTGCAGGTTTTGAAAAAAAATGTATATAAAATTCAAAGGTGTGTGATCTCTGTACTACAATATGAAATGCATTGTTGTCTTAACAGTATGAATTTTCCACCCATGAATATGTGAACTTTTTATATTCATTAGAGCTTTGTTTAATAGAACATTGTAGTGTACAAGTCTTATGCATTTTAAATCTATTTCTGATGTCTTAAACAATTTTCTACTGCTTTGTAACATAATTCAATTTGATTTCACACATATTTTACCATGACTAAGGCAACTTATATAGAAAATGTTCAGTTTGGCTTAAGGTATTAGAAAGCTAGAGTCCAGGATGGGAGAGTGAAGGTACACCTTAGAGCTTATATCTTAATCTACAACAAGGCAGAGATAAAACGACTGGGAATGGTGTCAGTCTTTTGAAATTTCAAAGCCTACCCCTAGTGGCACATTTATCTCAAGGCCTCCTAATCCTCCTAATCCTTCCCAAATAGTTCTTCCAATGTGGGATAAAGTATTAAAACAGATAACCTGATGGGGGACATTCTCTTTCAAATCAACACATTCTGTCCTTGGTTCCCATAGGCTTATGGTCATTAAATGCAAAATTCATCTAGTTGAACTTCAAAAGTTTCCATAGATTTTTACAGTCTCAACACTGTTTAAAAGCCAAAAGTCTCTTATGGAACTCAAGGCAATCTCTTCATTGTTTCCCTTGTAAAATCAAAAAGCAAATTATGTATGTCCAATGTATGATGGCACAGAATATACATTGCTACTTCCAAAAAAGAAAAGGAGCATGCTGAGTAAACAATGGACAAAGAAAGACTGAAACCGAGAAGTGAAAACTCCAAATTTTGTAGCTCCATGTCTGATGTCAAGGAAGTTAGAAAGCTCCACTATTCAGTTTTATTTGCAAGTACCACACTTCGCTTTTAGGTTGGTTCTACTCCTTGTATGCAACTCTCTTTGTCAGACATATGATGACTGTGAAATCTCCAACATCTTTGAATCTCCAGTGCAATTGAGGCTTCATTTTCACCGATTTACTTAAGAACCAATAAAGACCTCGTTGTAGAGACTTCCCTGCCACAACCTGGCCTCTCACTACTCCTTCACCATGAAGGAAGATTTCACAACCCCTTAATCTTGTATCTTTCATGACTCTGAAGCCAGTACCCAGTGGGAGACACACTTCTAAGATCACCTGACTGTTCAAGGTAGAGCAGTTTTTACATGTAATTTTCTGGAACAGAAAGTTCCTTATGCCTTTTCGCAAATTTAAAGTTTAGGGGCCACTGAGATCTTTTCCGGAGGACAGTGCTCCCTTTATTCTAATGCAGGTCACACCTTGCCTTAACCTCCTTATCTCTTATAGTATAAGTCTTGAATCTGACATTTAATCTGCTTTTCTCTGCAAAGTATATAATTTTTTATTTCTTTTACCTTGCTTTCTTTTTTCATTGTAAACTTGTATAAAATTATTATCAATAACCACATTACAGAGTCAACATTAGAATGTCTTGAAATCTCCACTAAAGAAATTAGTTCAATAATTTTCAATTTAGCCTTAGGCATATTATAAGAACAAGGGTAGAAAACAGATACATTCTATGCCAAAATATCAGAAGAATCATCACTAACTTAGTTGCTAATATTGATCCCCTCTAAAACATCTTGCTGAACTTCCACAGTTTGCATAACTTTAGCACTATCTTCTAAGCTCCTATTAAAATGGCCAATTAAACTGCACTTAAAGATTTAACTACTTTCCTAGTACAAAGTCACAATATTTTCCACATTCCTCAAAAGAAATACATAATCAGATTTGTCAGAGCAATAGTTTACTCATTTGTACCAACTTCTGTCTTAGCTATTTTTCTGTTTTTATAATGAACCACCATGAACAAAGCAACTTCAGGAAGAAAGTGTTTTTCAGGAAGAAAGATTTGGCTTAGTGTTTCAGGTAATGAGAACCCATGATGGTAGAGTGAAGAAACAGCTGGGAGCTCACAACTTTGTTCTACAACCACAAGACAGAGAGACCGTGGTAATCATTAGTCTTTTGAAATCTCTAAGCTCATACCCACCCAAACAATTCCATCAACTGGGGATGAACCTAGAGGCGCCATTATCATTCATACTGTCACAACTCTCGTGCATTCTTTTATTGTGCTAGTAAACAGAGTTGTTACCCTGATCTCATTTCTGGTTGGTCATTGCTAGACGGTGCCACGCATTGTTAGAGCAGTAGGACTGGTGTTTTTAAAGACACTATAAATACAGTAAAGACCTTTTTTTTTCAAAGTTCTATCAAAGATTATGTTAATCTTGCAAGTAATTGTGTGTCCTTTTATTTCTGCTTGATAGAAAAAATAATTGCTGGTTTTTAAATTGTAAGTATACTTTCTGTATGAACTGCAGCTTTTAGAATACTTTCACATATTCTTCATTCATGCCTTAAGTATCAGTTAAGGAGTAACACACACCAGGTGAAAGGAGAACAATGGGAAGCATAGGGCCAGAAGAGAATGTAGACCATGCCACTCAGCTTTCTTAAGCATATTTCTCAGGTACAGCGATAGGCTAAACAATCTGATTAAATTACTTCGTTTCCTTTCGCACGGAAGTCCAAGTAGGAAGACATTTTCGTCACTTGTACTTGTAATGAAGTATCCCAAGCCTAGATAGGGCAGCATTTAAATCACCAAAACTCTAGAAAGTAACAGACTTTGTTTTTGCCTAAGAGAATAAAAGACCATGTTTTGAAAATACAGGGTAAAAAGAACTATAGTAGTTAATATTTTTTTTTCCGTTAGACTTGTTTATTCAAGTATCCGAAAACACTCTTTCCACTTCCTCCCCTCCTCCCAATACCCTCCCACTCCCCCCACTCCCTCTCCTCCTCCCTCACCATTCCCAAGAGCAGTCAGGGTTTCCTGTCCTGTGGGAAATCCAAGTTCCTCCCCCTCCCTCCAGGTCCAGGAAGGTGAGCATCCAAACAGGCCAGGATCCCAAAAAGCCAGTCCATGCAGATGAAACAAGACCCAGTGCCATTGTCAATGGCTTCTCAGTCTTCATTTGGACCTCGGGGGCTCAGTCAGCCCCCATGTCAGCCACATTCAGAAAATCTGGTTTGATCACATGCTCGTTCAGTCCCAGTCCAGCTGGCCTTGGTGAGCTCTCATTCGATCAGTCCCCTTGTATCAGTGGGTGAACACACCCTTCACGGTCCTGACTTCCAGTGCTCCAATGTGGGTCTCCGTCTCTATCTCCATCCATCATCGGATGAAGGCCCCCTCTGATTTTGCTTTCCTTGCTCATGATCTCCCTCCCTCTACTTCTCATTTGGACCTAGGGAGTTAAGTCCAGTGTTCCAATATGTGTCTCTGTCTCTACCTCCATCCATCGCCATATGAAGGTTCTGTGGTGACATGCAAAATATTCGTCAGTACGGTTATGGGCCAAGGCCAGATCAGGCAACCTCTCCTCTGATGCCCAGAGTACAATCTGGGGACCTCTCCACCAACCACTCATCAGACAAACGTCTGATCTCCAAAATATACAAAGAACTCAAGAAACTAGACAATAAAACTCTAATTAACCCAATTAAAAAACTGGGGTACTGAACTGAAAAGAGAATTCACAACAGATGAACTTCAAATGGCCAGAAGACACTTAAGGTCATGCTCAACCTCCTTAGTGATCAGGGAAATGCAAATCAAAAGAACTTTGAGATACCATCTTACACCTGTCAGAATAGCTAAAGTCAAAAACACCAACGATAGCCTATGCTGGAAAGGATGTGGAGTGAGGGGAACACTCATCCATTGTTGGTGGGAATGCAAACTCGTGCAGCCACTGTGGAAATCAGTGTGGCAGTTTCTCAGGAAACTGGGAGTCAACCTCCCTCAAGACCCAGCAATTCCACTCTTGGGAATATACCCAAGAGATGCCCTATCATACTACAAAAGTATTTGTTCAACTATGTTCATAGCAGCACTATTTGTAATAGCCAGAACATGGAAACAACCTAGGTGCCCCTCAATAAAAGAATGGTTAAAAAAGATGTGGAACATATATACATTAGAGTTTTACTCAGCGGTAAAAAACAATGACATCTTGAATTTTGCATGCAAATGGATGAAAATAGAAAACGCTTTACTGAGTGAGGTAACCCAGACCCAAAAAGAGGAATATGGTATGTACTCACTCATAAGTGGATTCTAGCCATAGTTAAAGGTCTTTGAGTCTATAATTTGTGATCCTAGAGAAGCTAAATAAGAAGGTGAACCAGAAGAAAATCATATAGTTATCTTCCTGGATATTAGAACTAGGCAAGATTGCCAGACAAACTCGGGTGCATGGGGGTTGGGGGGGGTGGAAGTAAGGGAATATGGTTAGGGAGAGGGGAGAGGGGGAAGATTGGGGATGGCTTGGGGGAATGGGAGGGGGGAGGGAGGAAGGATGGTTATGGGAGCAGGGAAGTTTATATCTCAACTAAAGGAGCCATTTTAGGGTTTGCAAGAGACTTGATTCTGGAGGGGTTCCCAGGCTATAGTAGTTAATATTTAAAATGAACAAACAAAGCCTTCACACAACCTTAGCAATCCTTACCAGTTGTATCAGTATATAAGAAGCAGAAGTTGGAGAGTGAGATCCAGAAGCAATGGCTATCTTCTGGATTCAGCCACATCTAACATCAAGTCCCAAGCATGAAGAAAGGCTCAGCTAGGTTCAGAAGTCAATGGCCATCTGAAAATATAGTAGAAAGGTGATAAGGTTTGAAGATCAGCAAAATGGAACCAAGAAGTTTCAAGAAATAAAGGGGTGGCCAATATCCCAGGCCATTGAAATTGTAGGAATGAAACTTTCATTTTTTATAAAGGCTTTAAATAAAGCAGTTGAAAAACTTTATCCCCTCAGTGCAGACATTATTGACTTTCCTCTTTAATCAATTTTATTGAAGAATATACACAAAGCAAGATCTAGCTGGAGGATATGTCTTGATGAATTAGACTCCTGCATACTCCACTGTACCTCTACTAGCAATATACAAAATAGTTCTAAACCTCCCAAAATATTTCTCATGAGATGAGACCTTTTAATTAAATATATTGCTTCGTTTTAGAGCACTTAAATTTTGCTTAAGAGTTTTATATGAACAATTTTTTAGTCCCACTATAGTTAACGCATCAATTTCTTTTTATATTTATCAGATATCACGTTCTGTTTCATAACCTTTATATGTTTCATAAACCTAGAAGTCATAAGTAAGTGTTCATATTTTGTTTCTAGAACAACAATTGATTTTTCAGCTCAGATTCACAGAAATCTTGAAATCTAGCTCTCCAGCAGTTATAAAAAATAAATAAAGAACAAATTGTGTACAGCTATTATAATGTCTAAAATTTCACAAGATTAACTTGCCATCACTGGGACTAGGTATACTGCTTCTTAAATATTTAAAGATGGCCTTAATATATATCCTGTCTTATCATAAATATTGTTTTCAATGGCTGTGTTAAGGTTAATGGCCACAAATTCGAATCACTGGAAGAGTGAGCCTCATTGAAATCATTGTATTGATTATGAAGGAAAACTAACCATAAACATGCATAGGGCCTTCAGGTAGTATCTCATATAAATAGAGCTATAGTAGGAAGAGATTATTTGCCTTTTGCTCATTTGGTTTCCATCTCACTGCCCAGTTAATTTATCCTGCGACTGCTGAGACTGCTGATTTTTTTTTACTATTGTCAGCACCAGAATTCCTAAGCTTCCACCACTGACCAAGGGCTATTCATTCTCACGGAAATCTCCAGGCCTTTGGCACCAGATTGGGACTGATGATTGCCCCCATCCTCATGAGCTGAATACCTACCAGACTCTTAGCTTCCCCAGTGTGAGGCAACCACTGTAGGACTACCCTGAGTGCTAATGCACTCAAAGATTGAGCAACTCAAGGGTTCTCAAACTCTTGGGATGATTCTGGTGAAAGAAGTTACTTAATTTATTTCAATATATAATTAAATAGATAATGTAGAAGATAAATATGACATATGACATATTATATATTTATACATATATTCATCATATCAGATCTGTTCTTTTAGAGAACTTTGATTAATATTCCTTCTTTTTAAATAAAAGACAACAAATATCCATAAGCATACACAAGCCCGGAAGGTATAAGTAAGTCAGATATAACCACAGACTGGAATATTACACAGAAATTTAAAAACAACATTATCTTTTGTTAAATGAGTCTTAAGATAATGTACTAAAACTGAAACAAGACACAAAATGAGCTTTCTGTGTGATTCCATGTGTTCTTTGTTATTTTTTTGTTTGATTTTGCTGTTGTTTGTTTTGTTTTGTTGTTCTGTTTGTACATATGATAGTGAAAGAAAGTAACTAAGAAGTTATTTGGAGATAGAACACAGGGTAGGATAGGAGTGTTAGATAGACACATTTGATTTAAAAGATAATGAAAAGTTCATTGCCTTAAATGTGATGACAGTTTTATAAATATACACATATGTTGAAAGTTAATGACACTATACACTAAAAGTACATGTGGCTATCAATAGTGGTACACTTCTATAATCCCAACACATATGAAGTTGAGGCAGGAAGAAAAGGAGGTCATTAGCTTGGGTCATATAGCAAAAACTCTGTCAATCCAAGAGCAAGGGAGATCCTTCCACTTTCTGGTATCCTCTTCAATTTCTTTCTTCAAAGACTTAAAGTTCTTGTCAAATAGGTCTTTCACTTCCTTGGTTAGAGTTACCCCAAGATATTTTATGCTATTTGTGGCTATCGTGAAAGGTGATGCTTCTCTGACTTCCCTCTCTGCTTCTTTATCCTTTGTGTACAGGAGGGCAACTGATTTTTTGGAGTTGATCTTGTATCCTGCCACATTACTAAAGGTGTTTATTAGCAGTAGAAGTTCTTTGGTAGAGTTTTTGGGGTCGCTTATGTACACTATCATATCATCTGCAAATAACAAAAGTTTAACTTCTTCCTTTCCAATTCAAATCCCTTTATGTTGTCTTATTGCTCTTGCTAGAACTTCAAGCACTATATTGAAGAGGTATGGAGAGAGTGGACAACCTTGTTGTGTTCCTGATTTTAGTGGAATGGCTTTGAGTTTCTTTCCATTCAATTTGATGTTAGCTGTCGGCTTGCTGTAAATAGCTTTTATTATATTTAGGTATGTTTCTTGTATCCCCAATCTCTCCAACACCTTTATCATAAAGGGGTGTTGAATTTTGTCAAGTGCTTTTTCAGCATCTAATGAAATGATCATATGTTTTTTTTTCTTTCAGTTTATTTATATGATGGATTACATTGATAGATTTGCATATGTTGAACCAGCCCTGCATCTCTGGGATGAAGCCTACTTGATCATAATGGTATTTCAAATGTTCAAGCCAGACCCAGTGTCTCTCTCTTCCTGCTGCCTGCCAACCTGGTTTTTTAACTCTCAACTATTTCTCCAGCACTGTCTGCCTGTGTGCCACCATGATAATAATAAACTAAATCTCTGGATGTAAGCATGTACTAGTTTAATAGTTTCTTTTATAAACCATGTCATGGTCATGGTGATTCTTAACAGCAAAGAACATTTATGAAGACAGCAAGCATCAGAAAACACAGGAAATTTAAGTAATTCTTTGTATTCCGTCTGCTCACATTGAAATAGACTATACATCAATAGCAAGAGAAAACCTAGAGCACACATAAACTCATGGAGATCAAGGAACACATTATTGCAAGATAAATGAACCCTTGAAGAAACTAAGAATACAATTTTAAAATTATCAGATTCAAATAAATTGAAAATACAACATGCCAAATATGTGTGACACAATGAATGTGGTCCTAGTAGGAAAATTTATACCTCTATATGTCAGAGACATTACAAATAAACAATTATATATCTTAAGTCCCTCAGAAAAGAATAAATCAAACATTTTTAGAGTAGGTGAAAATAAAATATTAACATCTGGACAGAAACTAATAAAATGAAAGCAACAACAAAATTTCAAACAATCAAATAAAGGAATAGTTTTTTGAAAAGTTAAGCAATATTGGCAAAATCTTATCCAGCAAACTAAAAGAGATTTGAGACACAAATTAATGAAATTTGAGATGAAATAGAATCATTTCAACAGAAACCAATGAACTATAATACATTATTAGAACTTGTCTTAAAACATACATTCCTATAACATGTAAAAATAATTCAAAATAAGATAAATAATTTTAACAGATCTATAACAGGCATTGAGACTGAAACAGTTGCTAAAACTCTTCCTACTAAAGAAGTACAGGCTCAAGTGTCTCTACTAGCACATTTTTCTAAGATCTTCAAAGAAGAACAAACACTAATGTTCCTCAGATTACTCCACAGAAAGGAAAGAGAATGCAAATTATCATTTTTTTTGTAAAGCTAGAATTATACTGACTCCAAAAAGGAACCAGAGACCAGAGAAAATGATGGAACATAAAAAAAAATTCTTCCTCAAACATATGCAAACTGAATTCAAGAACACATCAAAAAGATCACTCACTATAATAAAGTTGGCTTTATTCCAGAGATATAGGGATGGTCCACTAGATATAAAACAACAAATGTTATAAATTTCAAAAATCAACTTGAGGGCAAGAGGACAGAAATTGCAAGATCTTCATGATAAAATAAAATAATTTTGACAAAATTCACGTTTTTTTTTTCAGGAAAAAAGTCTTAAAGAATTCCGAATATAGGGTACATTTCTCAACAAAATCTAAAGCAAACAATATCATTATATTAAATTGAGAATGAATTTTAGCATTTTCACAAAAAATCTATGAACAAGAGAAGATGTCCATTTTCTCCATTCTTAATTTAAAGGCTTAGTTAGAACAATAAGATGAAAGAAACAAATAAAAAGAATGTAAATGAGAAAGGAAGAAAACAAAGCTACCAAAACAATGTAGACTTTGCCATTTTTCTCAGCTGATTCCTCCTTTAATTAGATGGTATGTCTCTGATGTTGGTGACATAACACAATTTGATTTTTGGTCATAGAGAAATTAAACTGGAACTAACCAGGAAACTTAGTCACCTATGCCTAGCATTTATAGTTGGAGAAAGAGCTATGACAACCACAGGTGGAGAAATGTTATCAATGGACTTACATTGCATTGAACCTTGCATGCTACAGTACTGACCTGGCAGGAAAGATGTGCTCTCTGTTATATTAGTGGCCTGAGTGTTATGTGGTAAAAACTGCTTTTTGATTGATTTGAGTCTTGCTCCATAGGAGACAATTTATTCCTAGTACTGCAAACCTGTTCACAAGTCTATTGCTAAAAATGTCACAGGTCACAATGGAGAAGACACTGCTGTTATTTTGCTAACTTTATGTGATTTTCCTATTGAATTACTTTGCAAATATTTTCATTAATTCCAGGAGAAATGTGGCTGCCCACTGCACTGAATAAGCTTCTTTTTGCCATGCGTAGAGGTCACACTAAAGACCTGTATCTGGTTAAAATGGTGAGAGTAACTAGCTGTTGACTGTTAAGACCTAAATGACACATCTATTCTGTGGGGCAATAGTTTTGCCCTGTAAATATTTGTTTCTTGTACTTGTTTAATAAAATACTGATTGTCCAGTAGCCAGGCAGGAAGTAGAGTCAGGGCGATGAGAATTCTGGGAAGACGAAAAATTCAGTGTGCAGTGATCCAGCCATAAAGGAAGCAAGATAGCAAGATGTGACTGCCTTGGCAAAAAAAGGTACAAAGCCATGTGGCTAACACAGACAAGAATTGTGAGCTAATATAAGTTATAAGTTATAAGACTTAATAAGAAGCCTGAGATACTAGGCCAATCAGTTTGTAATTAGTGTAGACCTCTGTGTGTATTTCTTTGGAACTGAATGATTGCAGGACTGAGTGGGACAGAAACTTCTGACAACAGTATGGTGCCCAGCATGTCGACAACAGCATCCATAGAAAACCTGAGAGAGCTTGGGAACAGAGTTAAGCATGGCTTCTGATTAGCAACAATTTCTCAGGTTTGCTCTGCTTACTAGAGGCAAGCAAATCTCATTTAAGAGAGGCTTCCTGAATACAAAACCTTGTCTTTTAAGAACTCCTGCCCCAAATACTTAAATGGTGTTGATAAAAGCTGACTGCATGCTTTTTGGTGGTGGTAGAGACTTTGAAAAGCCATAGAGTTGTGGCAATAAACATGGCTCCTGCCAGTACCTCTGCCATGAGACTAGAATCTTAGAAAGCGAAGGAATGGGCTGGTTCCAGGTGTCAAAGACACAGCTTTAATTCTAGCCATATTGCTTATCAAATTAAAGACTCGTGTGGTCAGAAAAAGAGAGAGACAGTAAAGATAGTTTCAGACAAAAAAGCCTCTAAACAATTTACAGTGTGTTTAAAAATATATGTAGCCATGGGAAAGAAAAGAATAAGAAGGATAAAGTCCTTAAAAGAAAAAAGTAAAAAAAAAAAAGAGATGTTGGGTATGGTGGCACACACCTTTAATCCCAATACTTGGGAAGCAGAGGCAGACAGATCTCAGTGAGTTCAAGTTGTGGTGGCACTCACATTTAATCCCAATAGTTAGGAGGCAGAGGCAGGCAGATCTCTGTGTGTTCAAGGACAGATGTTCTACAGGGTGAGTTCCAGGACAAAGATACTCAGAGAAACCCTGTATTGAAATGCCAAAAATAAAAAATAAAAATAGAAGAAATACAGTTTAAAATAAAGCCAGATAAAGATGGAAAACACACAGATAATCTGGATACTGCACATTATTATGTTCTCTTTGTTTAAATGCTGAGGAAGGAACAACAGCTGCTAAAAGACGTTTGTTTATAAATGCTGCTGAATTGATCCAAGATAGGTATTTTAAAAAATACCTTGACTTCAAAAGTTGAAGTCAAAAGGTATGTTACTTTGGAGAAGAGGTTTTGCTTTTGTTTCCACAGGAAATGAGAGGCTGTAGATTTATTCTCAGCTAAGAAAAATCAGGCTGATCAAGGATGACTCCTTGAGAAATCTCTGATAAGAGTAGTTGGCCCATATGTCTGAGCTCTACATCCTTACCAGATTCAAGACTGCTGCCAATCAGGACTTGATCATAATTCTAAATTTTGTTTAGGTATGCAGAAGATTACCAGTGATCCCAATCAGCAGCAAATAGACTGGAAAACTATGCCCACATTTCCCAAAAATGGATTATGGATGCTTGCTTTGTTAAAAATGTTGGTTATAAGTTGTTATGAATATTAGTCAGTAGGAAAGCTAAATAAAGGAGATTTGATTTAGAGTTCTTGTTTAAAAAAGGGGGGGTGCTGTGGGACAATGATTTTGCCATGTAACGATTTGTTTCTTGTGCTTGTTTAATAAAATGCTGATTGGCCAGTAGCCAGGCAGTAAGTAGAGACAGGGTGACGAGAATTCTGGGAAGAGGAAGGATTTAGTTTGCAGTTGTGACCCAGCCATAGAGGAAACAAGATAGCAAGATGTGACTGCCTCGACACCAAGCTATGTGGCTAACACAGACAAGAACTATGGGCTAATATAAGTTGTAAAAGTTAATAAGAAGCCTAAGATACTAGGCCAATCAGTTTATAATTAATGTAGACCTCTGTGTGCATTTCTTTGGGGCTGAATGATTGCAGGACTGGGTTGGGCAGAAACCTCTGTCAACACATCTATATCACTCTTCAAGAATCAGATAACATTATGGAAGAGGGAGTAAAAGAAATTAAAAGTCCAAGGAAGTAGTGGAGTGCTGTAGTTAATTTTCTTTTGAACATGTAATGGCTATTGTTCACTTGAACTCTTGGGAGATTTGCTTATCAGTATAAGATCTGTACCAAGATTTTGCTTGTCAGTATATTGTCATGGATGGTAGAAGAAATCAGAGGGCCTTGTTCTATCCTGGGGATATAATTGTAGTTAATGGCGATAGCAAAGGGAGAAACTCTTCCTTCGGTGGTGAACTGTTAGTTTAGGTACCTAAGTTTCTGAAATAATCCCTCCCCTATACTCATATAATCAATCCTAATTAAAATTAATGGCTTACAAAAAGAATAAAAATTAAATAAGAAAAAGATAATAAAGTTGAAACAAGAAGAAAGAAACAACATTGAACAGGAGACTGGACGAGAAAATAGGCATCAGTGATAATGAAGGATGGGACAATTATGGGGCAAATATAATCAAAGTACATTATATCCATGTAAAAATAAATAAATTAATAAGTAACCTTTCACAAATAAAATAGAGAGCAATTAAGGATATTCAAAGTTAACCTCTAGCCTACACATGCAAAAACATACATACACACACCCCACATGCATAATTGTGAAACACTTAATGAACAAATGAGTACATCACATACACCCATACACAAAGCACAAGTGCCATTCCTAATATGTTAATTAGGGCCCAGTAAAGTTCTTAATTTGTGCATATTCCTAATCAAATGCTAAGTAATTCAGGAAATTGACTATATATCTTTAACAACATAAATGACCTTCTAGTTAGCAAACCAAAGTCAGAAAATAAAAAGGTCATAGATCTTGATTCCATTTCCCATGAGGATTACAAAGAGTAAAACCTAATCTGTTACACTGGGAATTATAGCAGAGAAAACCTTTGGGGAAGAAAGAAAGTTTGGGAAGAATCCTGTCAGGAGACTCTCAGGAGAGAGAAATGCTCAACTTCTTGTAGAGAAGTTTGCTTTGTGAGAATTCACTGAGTTTATAATTACGCACTTTAAATAACTCTGCAGTAGTCCATTGGGCTTGAAATAAAAAGTTAAAATCAGGCTAGAGATGGTGGTGCATGTCTTTAATCTCTGCACTTGGGTAGCAGACACAGGCTGATCTTTTAGTTGGAGGCCAGACTGATATACAGAGCCAATTCCAGAACAGCCTGAAACTACACAGAAAAACCCTGTTTTGAAAAACCAAAAAACTGACCAACAGAAAGTTTTAAAACAATAAAACATGGAAGATTTGAGACAGAGCGTATACCTTGTTAAAATAACTTTTATAGATACATAATATTCAGCAATGAAGATGAGCCAGTAAGCAATTAAAAAGCAGGTATAAGGAACTCCAATAGATGTTTAAAATAAACTGTAAAATCTCAGGCTAATGTTGTAGGATGCAGTAGTGCTTCTCCAAAACCTAGGAGGAGCAAATGCTGAGGAATCTAAAAGTTTCGATTCAAATTCTTCTTCTATGCCTTACTATTTGAGGCTCAGGGAAAACTGTAAAGATCCTTAAACATAAAGTGAGAATAATAAATTTCTTCTTGTAATAGTTGTGAGGATTAAAGAGGAGGTAAGTGGTTAAAGAGTAGGGCATGAAGCCAAAGCCCTAGTTAGCTCTTCAAAGGGGAGTCAGTAACTATTTGATAATGTGAAAACAATTTGTAATTGGAAATAAACACTTTGAAGGGATGATGAGACTTTCTCAAAGTTCTAGAAAATCAGTTCGTTTTTTATTACCTTAATAAAATCCCAGGAGCAGAATTTATTTCTGTTAATTTTGTATTAGTCCTTTGAGAATTTCTCAAAATGTGTTCTGATATTAGTTACCATAACCCTAATTTTTCCCAGGTCCTTTCCCTACCTATCAATATTTCCTGTTTATTGTTTTATTTATACATACAAAGTCCAATTTGTGATACCCATACACATATGAATCTTGGATGTGGGATGTGTACTTGATCCTACTTGACGTACTAGGAGCAACACTCTTAAAACGGTTTCTTCATCCCCCAGTGACCTTCAGTTGCCAACAGTTCCCTGACTAGCGGTGGGACTTTGTGTCTGCCTTCCCATTCCATTGGGGTTTTGTCTGGCCTGAGTTTCTATGGATTCCACACATGCTGTCACAAACACTGTGCATTCATATGTGCCGTTATGCTCACAAATCTCGAAGACGTTTTGCTGGTAATCATCTTCTGTCTCTGGAAGAGACTTATTTATATCCTGATTTGTAGAGACACTAGCACAAAGCACTAGCAAAATCTCAACTTTACTGAGGACCTCATGGTCCATAGCAGACACTCATTCAGGACAGAAATGCTGAATAAGAAAGCGAGAGAGACACTGGGGTTCAAAATGCCTTTCAAAAGCACACCCCTATATGCCCTAAAGATGGACTCCCCTATTAGCTTCTATGGCCTTTTATACTATCACATTGAAAAACAAGCTTGCAGCACATAAGATTTTGGGGAAGAATGATGGTCCAGTTCTCATTGCAAGTATTTCAGAAAGACAGAAAAGAAGAAGAAGAAGGAGGAGGAGGAGGAGGAGGAGGAGGAGGAGGAGGAGGAGGAGGAGGAGGAGAAGGAGAAGAAGAAGAAGAAGAAGAAGAAGAAGAAGAAGAAGAAGAAGAAGAAGAAGAAGAAGAAGAAGAAGAAGAAGAAGAAGAAGAAGAAGAAGAAGAAGAAGAAAGAAGAAGAAGAAGAAGAAGAAGAAGAAGAAGACGACGACGACGACGACGACGACGACGACGACGAAGAGGAGAAGAAAGAGGAGGAGCAGGAGGAAGAGAGACTTGTATGAGTTAAGGTCTGAAGTAACAAACAAGAGTACTGAGGGTGGCAATGAATGGCACATATGAATAGTTTCTCAAAAATGTTTGAGGACAGGAGTTTAAGGTCTATACGAAATTGCTCTTTCTTCCTGTTGGTATTTTAATGCTAGCTTGTACTGAAAATTGCACAAATTAGTGAAGAACTTTATGACTAGATTATGTCTCCAGACCAAAAAAAAAATCCCCTTAGGGCAGTTCTGAGTGTCCATGCTTTGAAGACAAGGCACACTATGAATTGATAAAATACTCTAGCGGTTCAAACTCTAAAGTTATGTGAAAAAAAAAGAGGTAAACTGAGTCTGATCAAGTTTCAGTCTACTCCACACTCTAATTGAGGTGGTGAGCCAAAACTATATATGTTAAAAAGTGAAATATGGTAAAGGAATATACATAATATGTACATTGATAGTTTATTCTATACACTATACACAATGTCCAAAATATAGCAAAATATTACTATGTATTCAAAAGTCCATGACCTTGTAACTAATATCCAGGAGAACTGACAGCAGGGAACCAACAGACAATACAGATAGGCACAATTCAGATTACCTACTTTGATTATTGAAGGATTAATAATCTAAAACAGCCTCAGTTGGTGGTAAATCAATCTGGATATTGCAAATGGGTATGATAATGTATGTTCATGTCTTAGCAGAGTGGTTAACTATAATCCCAGCATTTGAGAAGTTTTAATATGAGGATTGCCTCAAGTTCAAGGTAATTCTGAGCTGCAACTGAGTTTCAGGCTAGTTCTAGCTATAGATTAAGACCATATATCAAAACAAATTGAAAAAATATTATGAACAAACAAAGTCTAGCTTCAGCAAAGTTCTAGGACCTCCAACAAAAACTAGATAGCAGTTATAGTAGTATATGATATATTGAAGTTTTCTATGCTAGCTAGATCTAGGACGGGCACATAAAACGTATATCCACACTATAAATGAGGCTCAGAAAATAGGTTCATACCATGCTCATCTTTCTTGGTCTGGGTTGCCTCACTCAGGATGGTTTTGTGTACTTCCATCCATTTGCATGCAAATTTCAAGATGTCATTGTTTTTTACCATTGAGTAGTACTCCATTGTGTATATGTACCACATTTTCTTTACCCATTATTCGGTTGAGGGCCATCTAGGTTGTTTACAGGTTATGGCTATTACAAACAGTGCTGCTATGAACATAGTTGAACAAATGTCTTTGTAGTATGGTTGAGCATTCTCTGGGTATATGTCCAAGAGTACTATTGCTGGGTACTAAGGTAAGTCGATTTCCAATTTTCTGAGAAGCCCCACCATACTGATTTCCAGAATGGATACTAACTGTTACGCAAAGGATAATGAGCCTACAGTCCATGACCCCAGAGAAGCTAAGTAAACAAGGAGAACACTAAGAGAATCATATATGGATCCCCCGTGGGAAGGGGAAATAGATAAGATCTCCTGAGAAAATAGGGATCATAGGGGTGAGGGGAAAAGGGAGGACAGAGGGAGAGGAAAAGGGAAGAAAGGGAGGGGGTAGGAGAACTTAAGAGAATGGGATAGTCAAGACAGGGGAAGGACAGATTTGAGAGCAAAGAAAGAGATACCTTGATTGAGGGATCCATTTTGGGGCTAGGAAGAAACTTGGCACTAGAGAAATTCTCAGGAATCCAAAAGGATGACCCCAGATAAGACCCTAAGCAGTAGTGTAAAGGGTGTCTGAACTGGCCTTGCCCTACAGTCAGAGTGATGACTATCTTAAATCTCACCATAAAACCTTCATTCAGCAACTGATGGAAGCAGAGCCAGAGCGTCAGAGCAGAGCACTGGGTTGAACTCCCAAAGTCAGGTCGAGGAGTGGGAGGAGTGAGAATATGAGCAGAGAGGTTAGGTCCATGATGAAAATACCCACTGAAACAGCTTAAATGAGCTAATGGGAGTTCAACTACTCTGAATGGATAGCAAAAAAACCAGCATAGGACCAAACTAGGCCTTCAAAATGTAGGTGACAGTTGTATGACTGGGGCAGACTGCCAGGCCAGTGACAGTGGGACCAGGATTTATCCCTACTGCTTGTCCTGGCTTTTTAGAACCCATTCTCTTTGGAGGGATACCTTGCTCAGCCTAGATATAGTAGGGAGGACCTTGATTTTGCCTCACATTAATGTGCCTTATCCTCTCTGAAGAGTGGATGGGCGGTGTGGTGGAGGAGAAGGTGGAGGAAATGGGAGGAGGAGAGTGAGTGGGAACTGGGAATGGAATATAAAATGAAAAAGAGATAGTTCATGGTTTTTAATAAAATAAAAAAGAAAAAATAAGTAAGTACTGACAATATTTTTAAGAAAATAGGTTCACAATCGTAAGAATAAATTTTTATGACACATACAGCCAAGATTTTGAAAAGGCTATGATTTCTGCACTTATGTATTGATACATTTTAAAAGTTTTTATTCCATTGTGGTGGGGCACAGTTGTAATAATAGCACCTCAGGGACAGAGGCAGGAGGATCATGAAATTGAGGCTAGTCTGAGATTCATAGAATTCAAAGCCAGTCTGATTTACATGTCTCAAAACATTAAGGGCTGATATAATTCTAGTTGTCGTAAGCTTGCTTAGCACTTATTAGGCCCTCGATTGAATCACTAGGCTACATAAGAAAGCTCACCCCTCTGTTGCTATACAGAAAATGAAAATTCATAAATAAAACTACTACAGGGAAGATAACATCATCAGGACAAAGAGGTCCTAACTTTCCCTAAATGCCAAGGACAGAATTGACACACAGCCATTCTATTCAAGTTCTTTCATCTTTACATGAAAAGATGCTTGTATATGGCCAGATGAAGATTTAAAGTCTGACTGGCCTTGGCTCTGCCCCCATCTAATTAGAAGTTCACTGAACTTCTTGATTATGAACAGCTTCTTTGGTTTTTCAAGTGGTTAAATATGATGAAAATCTGTGCACAAGTGTGCAAATAAATTACAGAAAGACAAAGACCTTTGAAATGGACATTTCAAATGAACTAAGTTGGTGTTGGAGCCTACAAGTAATTTTTTATATTTCACAGGGACTTGGCTTTTCATAAATTCATCTCAGTGTCATCTTTCATACATATTACAGTGTTGGTTCATTAAAATTCCTGCTGCAGCACTGAACTTGGTCAGACTGAAATGGGGCTGACAAACCTCATGTCAGCTGCACAGATAACCAGATCTTATGAAGGTAAAATTAGTTTTCAGGAGTTGTACCCCTCACTTGATTGATTCCATCTTAAAAGTCATATGCCTTAATGTTTCCTGCTTGGACTGCCTCTGTCATGCAAACACAGCCTGATAACACATTGTCAGGAGTGCTCCAGAGAGCTAACAGCAATCTAACATCTTTCTAGGGAGTGTGAAGTTCCATCTGAAATGTGCATATTTGATAAGCAGCTCATCTTCTCTCTGTCCTTTTCATTTTCAGAAAGTTAATCTTTTCTGAGCCACTGAGTGCACTGGAGAGATGAAGTGGGCAGACATGCTGCAGGTGGCTCCAAACCACAGTTCATTGGACAGTTTGCTATCTGTATCCTATGCTTGTCTAGACACGGGAAACAACGAGGCAGGGAATGGCAGGGTGAGTCCACCACAGTGTTTGTGAGGGCACTATTCCAAACACTCAAGAAGAAGATGAAATATGAGAGATTCGTTGTTCTTATTTGTGATTGTTACCTTAGATTCCTTTGACAATCTATTGACTACTGCAGAACTCTGTGTCACATAGCTAGGCTAAAATACAAACATCTTCCCTGTTTATTATGAACGACTGACCTGTTGGGAACAAACATCCTCCAAGTCACTCAAAGAAACAGCAGACTAAAGTGATAGAGAGTATGGATGTGTTTTCTCCTCCCATAAGCTCTTGAGGGGTATCACTATTAGGAGGCATGTTCTTGTTGCAGGAAATGTAGTCTTATTGGAGGAGACTGAATAACAAGCACCTTTAATTCAGACCTTGAGGCTGAAGGGCACACCTTCAATCTGGACCATACCTACTATTGGAAGTGTGTCACTGTGGGATTGGGCTTTGAGGTCCTTTCCTCAATCTTCACTCAGTGTGACAGTCAATTGACTTCCTGTTGTGTCTGAGTCAAGATGCAGCACTCTCAGCTCCAGCACCACATCTGCCTGAATGCTGCTTTGATTGTAATGGATTGCACCTCTGAACCATTAGTGAGCCACCCCAGTGAAGTGTTGCCATGGTCATGGTGTCTCTTCGCAGCAATAAAGAAATTCTAAATAAGACACAAAGTAAAACTAACTGAACAGGGAAATTTAGGTCTTTGGAAAACGGTGAGACCAAACACAAAGTGCACTACTAAGCACAGGAACTTTGCTTGGTTTTTATTCTAATGCAGATGGTAACTGTCTCACCCCTATTAGTTGAAATCTGATCTCACAGTATTTTCTGTCTGGTCAGTTTTAAAAGAAGTAATACAACAAAAATAAAAGAGAGTGGGAAAGAGCTGTCTACGTCAACCCATCAATTATTGAAATCAAGTGAAGCCTTTGAATAAACAAATCCTTACCAGGTGAAGAAACAAAAATGTTTGCATATAGCTTCTACCAAGTTGTAGATATTTATGGAATATTGGCCCTTGCTGGGCTATCTACCTTTGTTAGGAGAAAACAATAACAGTTCTCATAATCCAGTGTTTTAATTCTGGAGCTACACTGACATGATTCAGTAGCAAATGACTTGTCTAGTATCTATTTTGAGGCCCTGAGCTAGACACCTAGAAGTACCAAAAGTGGGAGGGAGGGACAGAACAAGGGAAGAGAGGAGGAAAAGAACGGGGGAGGAAAGTCAGGGAAACAGAAGAATAGAAGAATAAAGGGGCAGGAAAGGAAGAGGGAAGAAGAATTAGAAGAAGAGGAGGATGAGAAGAGAAGGAGAAAGGAGGAGGAGGAAAGATTGGGGAGAAAAACTAGTGAAGGAGGAAATTTTATCCCTGGAGAAGTAAAGGTCTCTCACTTTCATAGTCCCATTTTAGAAATAAAAGAATCTAAGTCCAAAGAGGCCAAACAGTTAAGTGAAAGATGCAGTAGTGGAAGAAATAATACTGAGACTGCAATCTCTAGACTCAGTTTAAGCCCTCTTACAACAGCTTTTCATTCCCAATCCAGGTTTTAATTATCTCCTAAAATAATTTTTATTGAATTTCACACATCACAGATTGGGATCTCCGACATTATATTGTTCTTTGCAAGGAAAAGTGACAGTTTAAAGCATAACAAAATGTTGTTCTCTTCAGTTGGTGATTAAATCAAGAATCAGAAAAGCGAGATGCAGTGGTTTAATCTAGAATGCCACCAAAGGTCCATATGCTAGGCTTAGTCTACACAATACTATTGGAAAGTGATGGGACCCGGAGGAATGGCCTAGTGAGGCAGCCTCTGCTCACATGTATGTTTGCTCTGAAAAGAACAGTGGGAGTCCCACCACTTTTACCCACTCTACCTCCAACTTCACGATTTCTGCCATGATATAACATCTTACCACGAGTCCTAAGTTGACACAGAAATTCAAGTATGAGCCTTCATAAGTTTGAAGTCTCAGGTGTTGGTCACAGCTACAGAATGCTGGCTGGCGTCCTCAGTGGCTAGTGCAAAGTCACCTAGCAAGTGCTTAGAAGAACTTATTCATAATATCCCATGAAGACACTAAGTGGTTGGCACAGTTATTTGTCCAGGTTGCCCTACAGGCAAGATGAAAGTAAGGCAAAGTTGCAGAAAGATCACAAAAGAACAAAATAAGACTTCTGAGGGGAGGGAACCTCTATTGAAAAATTATCTCCATATGATCCACTGTAGGCACAAACCAGTGGGATATTTTACTAGTTTGTTGGGCCAAAATTATCTCAGGGCCTGTACCTCGAGGCGAGGCCTGTAGGACAGAGAAAAGACTGGCTTGAGTTTGAAGAATAGTCACAAAGCTACCAAGTGAGGATGAGACTGCAAAATCTAGGTAGACACCCCTCCAGCCAGAGGGAGGGCTTGACTGTCTCTCATTGGCTGGAGGTACCCCCACATAACACGATGTCACTTAACCTATGTAAGCTGATTCTCATAGTAATAAACTGAGTTCTTGCTTTGACTTGACTCTCTATTGCATCTGATTGTCCTGCATTGTGGGGCTGCAGAATGAGGAGATTGTGCAGTGACCTTTCCCTGGGGAATAAGGCTAAGGATGCTTGGCACTAGTTGGTGATTAATGTGGAATGACCCAGATCATTTTTCATGATTCTACTCCAGGGCTAGTGGTTTAGGGTGCCATAAGAAAGCATACAGAAAAAACCATGGAGAGAAAGCCAGTAATCATCATGTTAGTATGGCCTCTCTATCAGTGCCTGTCTCCTGGTTCCTGCTCAGGTTGAGTGCCTGCCCTGACTACTTTTGATAATGTTGCATGGAAGTATAAGTGAGGAGAACCCTTTATTGCCAAGTCGCTTTTGTCACGGGGTTTCCTCACAGCAATGGAAACCCTAACCAAGAAAACCAGTAAGCTATTTGCTTTTAAACGTTTCCATCTTTACTGAGTTTCCCTTGATATGTCAAAAAATCATTTATGTATAAGGAACAATGTAATTTGACACATACACACATCATACAATTATTAAATCAAGCTAATTTTATGCCCTAACTGCTTTTTTGTTTTTCATGAAAAGAGAAAAAGGTTTTCTCTCAACTGAATTCAAGGTTGTAGTATAAATATACTTAGAGTCTGCATGATACAAGGTGGATCCTCAGAATTTACTCAGAAAACTGGCACTTTGACTAACTTCTAATACTCTTTTCTCCCTCCTACTCGTTGGAAGCTATCTGGTTCCCCACATTTAGGTGGGATAATACAATTATATTTCTCTGTATTTGACTTATTTTACTGGCTTTTTGGGATCCTAGTCTGTTTGGATGCACATCTTACTAGGCCTGGATGGAGGGGGGAGGGCCTTGGACTTCCCACAGGGTAGGGTACCCTGCCTTCTCTTAGGATTGGAGGGGGAGAGGGGAGGGAAGTTGGGGAGCAAAATGGAAATGAGAGGAAGGAAGGAAGTGGAAATTTTGAATGGTATTACTTATAAAGCAATAAAAAATTTAAAAGCTGTAAATAAAAGCATGGGAGGAATATTGTTCATATATAAAAAAAAAATAGTTCCTCCACCAAGCAGGATTTCCTAAGTAATTCAGACAATTCTTAGAATAATAGACTTAAAAACAACAACAACAAAAAAAACAGTGAATTGTTTACATAAATAAGTAAATCTTACTGGAAAATAAGGCTGTGGGTTAGAACTCTTTTGACAAGGTGTCTGAGAATGAAGTCCTATCATTTAGAGACAGAGGAAGAATCTACAAACCCCACATTCTTGAGTCTTTCATGCCTTCATAGAAAATACTGATAAGTCTTAAACCCTGAGCACAAATGACTTCGGTGCCCTTTTAACTTATCAAAGTGAACCTTGCTGCCAGATTCTCCTAGCATCCCTTAGTTCCTACCTGTTACAGGGTATGGTTGGCATACCCCCCCTTTTACCCTGAACTCTCCAGCCCAGTGGTTTGATTGATTGCCCTTCCTTCCCCATATTCTCTTACTTATATAATCCAAACATTTTGGTTAACCATCCTTTTTTACTTTTTGCCTTCTTGGCTGCTGCACCTGGCTCCCACTCTCTTGCCCCCCCCCCCCTTGCTTTCCTTCCCCTTTCCTCTCCTTACATAACTTAGGGACAAGTCCACTCTGGACTCTCCCAGATGTTTCTGCCTCTGGCTATGTGACCCTTTTACCGACAATAAACATTCTTCTCCACCATACCTAGGATCATCCATGTCCTTTAATTTTTAATAATTTTTTTCATTCAAATACCACATGGATGAAAAGCCAAGTTTGCCTGCAAACTCATGATGGATCTTCAACCTGTTGGATAACATTTGCAAAAGATTTTATATGCTATTGGTTTCTAGGATCATAAAATCCCCTAGACTCTTTTATTTTACACTTAGTTGGATGGTGTCTTGCCATGAGGATACCTTTCCTATTGCTCAAATTTAAAGTGAGAGACCTTGCCTAGATAGCACTAATCTCCTTAACAGTTATGGTTCTCTTTTAGTATATGCCTTTGCTGTTACTTTAAGCTCCCTAATGCTCCTTTTTCTTCCAAACTATACATTTTGCATTTCTTCTTCCTCACTTGATGTTTTTCATAGAGACCCATGTAAGAGTTATTAGTAATAACCATTCCACAGATTCAACATTATCCTTTCTTGAAGTTTCCTCCATCAAAAATTCTAACCATTACTTTTAAACCTGCCTTCCATAAATTTTCAGGACAAGGGAAAAAAACAACCAGATTTTATGACAAAATATCATCTTGATGGCCTTTAGCATATTGCTGGTAACAATGTCTCCCTCTGAGATACCTTAGCTAGTCTCCCTTTGTCCACATTGCTGTCAGTACTACTCTTCTCCCATCTCCTACTAGAACTGCCTCTTAGGCTCTGCTTACAGTATTCAACCACTTTTCTAGTTCAAAGTTCTAAAGTCTTACACATTTCTCCAAATGTCACACAGTTCAGCTCTTTATAGCAGAAGTCCATTCCCTTGTAGCAACTTTTGTATTAGTTCCTGTTTGCTGCTGTGAAAAATACTCCACCACCAGGTCATTGTGTGACAGAGAAAGAACTTGGCTTGGGCGTACAGTTCCAGAGGAAGAGATTATAATGGTGGCCAAGGCATGGTAATATGTAGCTGGAGCAGTAGGCTGAGATAGCTCATCTCCATCCATACACAGAAAGGACTTAATGAACTGGAATTAGGTGAGGCTACGCTCTCTCAAAGCCTTACCCGACTGACACACTTCCTTTATCAAGTCTCTGCTCCTAAACATTCTACAACCTCTCCAAAGAACAATATCTACCAGGGAAAGTGTTCAGATACCTGAGCTTAAGAAGATCACTTTTTCAGACCTCCCTAGATAGTGAGGCTAATCAGACAATAGAAATAGAAAGATCAGAAGAAAAGATTAGTCCTAGAACATCCCAGTGTGGGAGAGGGAAAATTTCTCCTTTCTCTCTTTCCTATTGGATTAATTCTTCAAATTAAACTAATAGAAGACAAATTAATAAAAAAATGAGGTATTTATTTTATATATGTGAATTTTGAAAGAAGGTCATCAGTGTTGATTAGAATGTGGTATATGTCTTCCATCTTAAAGGGTAGGGGCAGAAAGATAAAAGTATATAACCTTATATAGATAAATGGACTTTCAGAAGTTGAGAAAATTTGTGGAGTTTTCATATGTAGATATGAATAGACCTTTGACCTTTATTGAGGACATATCATTCTCTAGGGAATTCCCTAGAGACCTGAGGACAATTTCATTCATCATTGCTATAGAAAAATATGTGGAACTCTAGTTCAGGAATTAACATTTTTTAGTCAAAAAGGAAATCTCCAAGAAGGTTTTTTATTTTATAGTTGTTGAATCTCAGAAGTCTTTAAACCAAGATAGTCTTTCTGCTGAGGGCAGGCTTCAAAATGGCTAATTCTAATTATTTCACCAGAAAGAGAAGTTCCAGACAATGGTACTAAATATGAAAAAGAGATTTGGAGATTTAGAAATCGATTTAGAAGGCAGCTCTGTCCATTGTAGTTGAGCACTGATATGCCAGGAACAACTGGGATTTGGGGTTACAGGTAGAAATCTGGTGTGGTCTAGAACTCTGGCCCAGTAAAATGAAGGAATTCTTAGAATATATGCAACCTGGATCCTCCTCCTTCAGGGTTGGGCCCAGGGAACAACTTTTTCAAAGCTCCCCGAATGATTATAGTGTTGAACAAGGTCTGAGTGCTTGCCATCTAGAGGAGACATGTGAAATGCAAGAAGACAAGTAGCAGCCACTACAGACAGCAAATAACATTCCAAATTTCTTTCCAAGCTTGCTGAGGGTAAACCAAGGTATATACCGTGGTCAACAGAATTTTCCACATGAGGGCAACTGCCTCACCATGTATGAAAACATTTGCACCCTGATCTTCAGCTTCAAATGTTTATCTCCTTCTAGTCTAGAAACACAGATGTATGAGAAGAGCAAACAATTGTAGGGACACAGCTTTGCAGGGCAGGAGCCCAGAGAAGGTCAGAGATATAACATCAGGGATCTGTGTCTGAATGCAAAGCAATGTGCTGCCTGTCATTTATGGGGAAGTGCTTCCCAACCCACAAATCCTTCCATTAGTTAAAATCTTCAGCTAAAAAACTATTGTGTTGCAGAAACCATGCTGAGCACTCTGAAGCACAGAGGGATAAATGCACACTTGGGAAGCTAGCCCACTCCACAGGCCAATGAATAATCAAAGGTAAACAAAATTCCCCAGGTAAATGAATCACAAACCTGGCAGTAAAGAGATTATAATCCTTAGAATTATAGCCCACATCTATTTCTTAATGTAGATGCTAATGAAAGTTCACTGCTCGTAAAGATTGGTTACCTCCTATCTCCATTGAAAATTGCATACAATAACTGGCTGTTTGTTACTAACTATTATGTGCCTGACTCTCACGCAGAGTGGAGTATAACTGACAGCACTTCACAGCCTATTTGGAGGAAATAAGTACAAAAATCACTCTCATGTTAAATTTTGTTTACTTTCAGAACTAAAGTAAAGAGCAAATACATGGAGGCTAGTGTAGTAGGGTCTCCAGAGACCCAAGCAGTGGGCTTTGGAATATTAAAACTGTGCACTGTATTCAGAAACCTTTAGTATAACTCCTAAGGAAAGTTATATTCTATTTTTAATCTTTACTGAAAATTCTCAATATGAACAAATGAATATAACACTTAGTAGCAAAGTGCCATTGCTAAAAAAACACTTATAAACTTAAACTAATCACATTTAAAATGACCATGGATAGAGCCTTCCTCTTGCTGATCAATGAAATTTTGAGCATGTAAGTTAAATCTTTTTATGCCTCAGCTCTCCAAGCTCTAACATGAACTTGTAATTATCCTTTAGGGCCTAGAAAGCTGAAATAAATAAGCTGTCAAAAACACCATCATCCTGGTTGAACATTCCAGTACTCTAGTAGCTGATGCTAATGTGTCTAGTGTCGTCTACCTTTGATACTCGGGTAACTTTAGTTATCAGCAGAGCACGGGCTGTTTCCACAGTGACAAGCCATTTGTTAGATGTAATCATAACATATCATCCCCTGTATAATACAAATAATTATTTAAATTATCCCAATTTCCATCTAGTTGCATGAAAATTCTGTAATTCTAATCCTTCCTACTGATGCTCTTCTTTTTCTGTGTTGGTATTTTCAGCACCTTTGCGCTCTCCTGTTTTAAGGGATGTCATTAAAAAGAACTAGGAAAGTATACACAATGGCCCACTGTAGTCTATACTAATTGTTTATGATGTTGCAGCATACAGCATATTAGGACACAGTGGCTCACAACCACACGGCTGTATGCATCACAATGTCTGCAGGGCAAAATTTCTATTCCCTTCTATTCTGTTCATTATGCTCTGTTGGCATGATTAGTTCTTTAATGGGTACCAAAACCTGCCTTTGCTAATAAACATTGAGTTCTCAGTTGGAACCACAAGGTTACTAAAAATAGAGTGAAAATCAGATCCCTCAGCCTTTATTTTGCATGTCTCTTGGATCAGTAACCTACTTACTTCAGGAGTACTTGTCTACAATCATTTGATTTTTAAACCAGCCATCACCTTCAAGGAACAAAGAGAAGAATTACTGAGGAGTCTTACTCTCAACTTTTACAATGTTCTTTTTCGAGGCATTAAAGTTCATTGTCCTAAACCTGTGTTCTCTTTGAATTCTAGAAACAGCAGGGCCTAGAAGACCCATCTTTTTATCATAAGAACACCCCCAGGAATGAACTGGGGTCCATGGCCATATTGTTTTGAAATATTTCTCCATTCTGATTAAGTGGTTTCTCAAAATCACTATAATCAAACTTGTCTCCTGGATTCCCATTTCTTCTCCCTCATACCTCCTTAAAATGGCTGCCCTGCGAGATGTTTATCCTTCCCCTAACATTCTTTTACTCACAAGACACATTGTATGGCCAGTCCTAGCAATGGCCGATCTTTGACCCCCAATTTTCATGCCTTGTTCCCACTTTCCTCAGTATACCTGTCCCTGATTTGTCAGCAGCCAGCCAGCTCTACACACTCTACTTCTTCAGGTTGTCCTGGGTCAAATCTCGTCTGCTGTAGAAGCTGCTATATTTCTGGTCTGCCTTTCTTTCTCCATATCTCTCAGGAACAATAATGCTACTGAAGCTGCCTCGTCCCTCAGATGAGATGCTTCAGAGCTGGAACTGAGGATTGGAGACAAATCTGGACCAGAACAGCTGGCTCTGTGCACATCTGTTCAACACAGATGCTCGTGCCAGCACCCTAAAGGTAGAATCAGGATAAT